>NC_135343.1:36579365-37236448 GCF_023851605.1 Tamandua tetradactyla
TTGCCCCAGGCATAGGCAGAAATGAGCTCTTTTCGGGCCTTATCTGGAGCCTGTGCCTTCCCCAGGGGAGGGGTGAAGCCCCACCCAGGTGGAATCCCTCCATCAACGAATTCAGACACCAGGATTTGGTAATTTGAAGCCATTAAAACCAGCCTACAACTTCTCCTCTGTCTCCACCACACCCCCAGCAGGGAGAGTCTGCCAAAGTTAAATGTACCATATCTTCTTATGCTGGTGGGACCTGCAGTCAGACAAGCGCCACATACTGGGCAAGATAAGAAAAACAGAGTCCAGAGACTTCACAGGAAAGTCTTTCACCCTGCTGGGTCCCACCCTCAGGGACAACCGACACAGGTGACTCTTTCCTCCTGATAGGAGACCAGTTTGGTCTGGGAAAATCTGGGGTCTATAATATCTAAGTACACCCTCCTAAGTGTGTGTGGGGGAAAGGCACCACACAAGCAGGGCAAGAAACAAGAAAACAAGAACTGAAAAATTCTCCTCTGTTAAACAAAACTTAAGCTAAAGGTCCAGATAAAGCTGAACGGAATGTCAAAGAACAGGTAGACAACAAATTCATCCAGCAAGAAAACCCTAGATAAAAGAAGTGAAAGCAATCTCCAGAATAAACTAATTAAGGTAATTAAATGCCTAGACACCAGCAAAAAATAACAAATCACACTAGGAAAATTGAAGATATGGCTCAGTCAAAGGAACAAACCAACAATTCAAATGACATACAGGAGCTGAAACAATTAATTCAGAATGTACGAACAGACATGGAAAACCTCATCAAAAACCAAATCAATGAATTGAGGGAGGATATGAAGAAGGCAAGGAAAGAACAAAAAGAAGAAACTGAAAGTCTGAAAAAACAAATCACATAACTTATGGGAATGAAAGACACAGTAGAAGAGATGGAAAAAACAATGGAAACCTACAATGGTAGATTTCGAGAGACAGAACACAGGATTTCAAAACTGGAGGACGGAACATCTGAAATCCGACAAGAAACAGAACTATAGGGAAAAAAATGGAAAAATATGAGCAGGGATTCAGGGAATTGAAAGACAATATGAAGTGCACGAATATATATGTTGTGGGTGCCCCAGAAGGAGAAGAAAAGGGAAAGGAGGAGAAAAACTAATGCAGGAAATTATCACTGAAAATTTCCCAACTCTTATGAAAGACTTAAAATTACAGATCCAAGAAGTGCAGCGTACCCCAAAGAGAATAGATACAAATAGACATACCGCAAGACATTTAATAATCAGAATGTCAGAGGTCAAAGAGAAACAGAAGATCTTGAAAGCAGCAAGAGAAAAGCAATCCATCATGTACAAGGGAAGCCCAATAAGACTATGCGCAGATCTCTCAGCAGAAACCATGCAGGTGAGAAGACAGTGGGATGATATATTTAAATTATTAAAAGAGAAAAACTGCCAACCAAGAATTCTATATCCAGCAAAACTGTCCTTCAAAAATGAGGGAGAAATTTAAACATTTTCAGACAAAAAAATCACTGAGAGAATTTGTGACCAAGAGACCCACTCTGCAAGAAATACTAAAGGTAACACTAGAGACAGATATGAAGACAGAAGAGAGAAGTGTAGAGAAGAGTGTAGAAGGGAAGACTATGAGTAAAGTTAAAAAGAAGGAAAATTAGATATGACATATAAAATCCAGAAGGCAAAATAGTAGAAGAAGTACTATCCATGCAGTAATAACACTGAATTTTAAAGTAATAACACTTTTTATTAAACTCTCCAATCAAAAGACATAGTCTGGCAGAATGGATTAAAAAACAGGACCCATCTATATGCTGTCTCTACTCAAAGGACACAAGGCCAAGGACACAAACAGACATTTACATACCAATGTTTATAGCAGCATTATTAACAATTACCAAGAGATGGAAACAGCCAAAATGTCCATCAACAGACAGTTGGCTAAACAAACTGTGGCATTTACATAAGATGGAATATTATGCAACTGTAAGACAGAATAAAAAAGTTGTGAAGTATGTTACAACATGAATGGACCTTAAGGACATTATGCTGAGTGTGATTAGCCAAAACCAAAAGGACAAATACTGTATGGTCTCACTGATATGAACTGACATTAGTGAATAAACTTGGAATATTTCTTTGGTAACAGAGACCATCAGGAGATAGAAATAGGGTAAGATATTGGGTAATTGGAGCTGAAGTGATACAGATTATGCAACAGGACTGAATATAAAAACTCAAAAATGGACAGCACAATACTACCTAACTGTAATGTAATTATGTTAAAACACTGAATGAAGGTGCATGTGAGAATGAGAGAGGGAGAAGGGCTGGGGCATAAATGAAATCACAAAGAAAGATAGACGATAAAGATTGAGATGGCATAATCTAGGAATGTCTAGAGTGTATATGATAGTGACTAAATGTACAAATTTAAAAAATGCTTTTGCATGAGGAAGAACAAAAGAATGTCATTACTGCAGTGTGCTGAAAATAGATGGTAATTAATATTTTAAAATTTCAACTAACGTGTGAGACTAAAGCAAAAAATGTTTATTTGGTACAAATCTATACTTTGACTAGTGCATCTCCTAATATAACTTATGTAGATAGTTGATTGAACACCTTAAGTACATGGAACTTTGTGTATAGGACATGAGATTTTGTTGGTTTGTCCAGGTGATGCCCTGATGAATCCCAGAGTGATTTGATCAGTGAGTGGAAAAGTATTTGCAAAGTCCCCTTCAGGGAATGGTGAGAACAGGAGAAAACTCAACTTCCCCAAGTTGAATTCTTGATATTCTCACAAGCAGTGTGGACAACCAAAGCTATAGGCTGAGCCCCTAGTCTTGGGTTTGTTCATATGAAACTTAACCCCACAAAGGATAGGTCAAGCCTACTTGAAATTAAGCCTAAGAGTCACCCCCAAGAGAACCTCTTTTGTTGCTCAGATGTGGCCTCTCTCTCCAGCCAACACAGCAAGCAGACTCACCACCCTCCCCCTGTCTGCGTTAGACATGACTACCAGGAGTGTGGATCTTCCTGGCAACGTGGGACAGAAATCCCAGAAAGAGCTGAGATTCAGCATCAAGGGATTGAGAAAAACTCTAGAATGAGCTGAGATCCAGCATCAAGGGATTGAGAAAACCTTCTCAACCAAAAGGGGGAAGAGTGAAATGAGACAAAGTATCAATGGCTGAGAGATTCTAAACAGAGTCGAGAGGTTATCCTGAAGGTTATTCTTATGCATTAAGTAGATATTACCTTGTTATCCAAGATGTAATGGAGAGGCTGGAGGGAACTGCCTGAAGATGTGGAGCTGTGTTCTAGTAGCCATGTTTCTTGATGATGATTGTATAATGATAAAGCGTTCACAGTGTGACTGTGTGATTGTGAAAACCTTGTGTCTGATGCTCCTTTTATCTACCTTGTCAACAGATGAGAGGAACATATGGAATAAAAAAAAATAATAGGGGGAAAAATGTTAAAATAGATTTAGTTTGAAATGCTGGTGATCAATGAAACGGATCAGTAAGGGGTATGGCATGTAAATTTTTTTTTCTCTGTTTGTTATATTTTTTTGTTGTCTTTTTATTTCTTTTTCTGAATTGATGCTAATATTCTGGGAAATGATCATGATGATGAATATGCAACTATGTGATGATATTGTGAATTGCTGGGTGTATGTGTTGGGAATGTTTGTGTTTCTTGTAATTTTTTTTAATTAATAAAAAATTAAAAAAAACAAAAAAAGAAGGCCGATGAGTTCAGGGTTTCTCTCTAGTGCGAAGGCACATGGTGAACACAGTCATAGTTTCTCTCTCAGCTGGAAGGGCACATGGTGAACACGGTCAGAGTTCCTCTCTCATCTGGAAGGGTACATGACAAACACAGCGTCATCTGCTAGCTTCTTCTCCTGGCTTCCTGTTTCATGAAGCTCCCCGGAAGGCATTTCCTTCATCTCCAAAGGTCACTGGCTGGTGGACTCTGCTTCTTGTGGCTATGTCATTCTGTTCTGCTCTCTCTGAATCTTTCTTTCTCCAAAATGTTTCCTCTTTTATAGGACTCCAGAAACTTATCAAGACCCACCCAAATGGGTAGAGACATGCCTCTAGCTAATCCAGTTTAACAACCACTCTTGATTAAATCACATCTGAATAGGGATTAGAAGAAACGGTTACCTTTTCAAAATAGGATTAGGATTAAAACATGGTTTTTCTAGGGTCCATACATCATTTCAAACCAGCACATTAGTTGTCCCTATGATTTTGGAATAAGAACCCATGATTTTTATGATCTTTATGGCTCTAAACAACCTTACCAAAACAAGAAAACCTGTTTTAGTTTCTGAATATTGGTTCTAAACAACCTAAAAAGATTACTGACTCAACAGGAATGTATAGTCTTTTAATTATTTTGCCATTAGTATTACCTAATTACATTACCCAGCATTGTTCCTATAGTAATATAGTGAGATTCAAACGACTTTTGAGTAAATGAATGACTAAGTTTTTGCCAATTTGCCTTCTAATTCTGGTAGTTTTATACTTGTGACCCAGAGCTGAGTCAAACCCATAGCCTGACCTGGTTAGCCCAATTGAGTAAAGCAGTTATAAGCAGAGCAGATGTCTGAATCCATCCTGTTTACTCATATTTCCACCACAATTGTCTTGGCCCTGGACCTTATCATCTCTTCAAAAACACTACTGCAGGGCAGCCACCACTCTTCCTCTTCTGGTAAGCAGGTGTGCTAGTTAGAAATGATGTATGTACCCTAGAAAAGCCATGTTCTAATCCTAATCCCATTTTGTAAAGGCAGCCGTTTCTTCTAATTCCTATTCAGCATTGAATGTTTGAAACTGTAATTAGATCATCTCCCTGTGGATGTGATTTAATCAAGAATGGTTAAACTGAATTAGCTGGAGGCGTGTGTCCACCCATTTGGGTGGGTCTTGATTAGTTTCTGAAGTCCTATAAAAAAGGAAACATTTTGGAGAAAGAGATTTCTGAGAGAGCAGAGAATGACATAGCCACGAGAAGCAGAGCTCACAGCCAGCGACCTTTGGAGATGAAGAAGGAAAATCCCTCCTGGGGAGCTTCATGAAGCAGGAAGCCAGGAGAAGAAGCTAGCAGATGATGCTTTGTTCCCCATATGCCCTTCCAGATGAGAGAGAAACCCTGACTGTGTTCACCATGTGCCTTTCCCAATGAGAGAGAAACTCTGACTGTGTTCACCATGTGCCCTTCCACTTGAGAGAGAAAGCCTGAACTTCATTGGCCTTCTTGTATCAAAGTATCTTTCCCTGGATGCCTTAGATTGGATGTTTCTATAGACATGTTTAATTGGGACATTTTCTCAGCCTTAGAATGGTATACTAGCAACTTATTAAATTCCCCATTTTAAAAGCCATTCTGTTTCTGGTATATTGCATTCCAGCAGCTAGCAAACTAAAACAGATTTTCATACCAGAGAATGGGGTGCTGCTGCAGTTTGCGAATGCCAAACATGTTGGAACGGCTTTTTAAATGGATAAGGGGAAGAATCTGGAGGAGTTATGAGAAGCTTGATAGAGAAGACCTAGAAGCTTGATAGAGAGTGAAGAGACTATTGATAGTAATGTGGATTCTAAAGACACTTCTTACAAAACCTTAGACAGAAATGAGATACGTGTTACTATAGATTGGAAGGAAGATGAGCCTTGTTTTAAAATGGCAGATAATCTGGCAAAATTGATGAGTGGCTTTGGCTGGAAGGCTGATTTTAAAAGCCATGAACTTGGATATTTAGCAGAAGAGATCTCCAAATTAAATGTCGAAAGTACAGCCTGGTTTTTCCTTGCAGCTTACAGTGAAATGCGACAGGAAAGGATAAGCTGAAAACTGAACTTTTGGGTACAAAGAAACCAGAAGTTGATGTTCTGGAGATTTTCTGGGCTTCCTGGAAGGGAGACCCCAGAGAACAGTGCTCTACATGAGAATTTGGCCAAATGTGGAACCCGTCAGCCATTTCAGAGAAAGCCAGGATTGGACATGGAGTTATCCAGGAAGAATTTGTGGAAACTCCTTATGTCTGATGGGCATGATCCAAGGCTACTTCATAGAAAGCCAATGAGAATGCTGTGGGACCCGTATAAACAGAGCCGCTGAGAAGGGACGCATTGGAGGAAAAATAACTTCAGAGGCAAAACTATGGAGGCTGAGGTCTGAAGTCAAGAAGACTCCGGCCAGGAGAACGGACCCACCTAAGTCCAAACTGAGGATGAATTTGCTCCAAAGGCAGAGGATGGGCCTTCCACCTCGTTGCAGTGGAAGAGTTATGCCGCCTCAGGCCTTGGAGAGGGTGAAGCACATTTCTTGGGGTTTGGGGAGAGCCTGGCTGCCACCACATGGTGGGGTTGAGCGTGTGCCTCAGAGATGCCCGAGAGCCCGGGTGCGGCCCCAATGTTTGGAGAGGGTGGAGCTGAGAAAAAGGTGGTCTCCCCAGTATCCCCCAAGTCTGCGTTTGGAGAGAGGTAGGCCACTGCATAGGCGCTTGGAAAGGGTGGGACTCTGCTTTCAGAAGTCCCAAAGATAAATGACTGTCAGACTTCGAAATCTAATGGACTTTTCCCTGCAGGTTTTCCAAACTGTGTGGGTCCGGTGACCCTTGTGTTCCTTACTTCCTCTGGAAATGGATATATGTATCCTATGAATGTTCCTCCTTTGTATGTTGGCAGCAAATGATTTGTCTTGGGTTTTTACAGGTCCGAAGCCAGAGGATAATTTTTCTTATAATAGACCATGCTTGTAACTAACTTTGAGATTTTGTACTGGTTTTAACCTTGTATTGTATTTGTAATGTTACTGAAATGGTTTAAGGTTCTCTGATATTGCTATGGAATGAATGTATTTTGTATAGGGGAAAACATGTCTTTTTTTAGGGTCCAGAGGCTGGAATGTGCTGGTTTGAAATGATGTATGCAGGCCAGGGTGATCTCTGAAAATGGTTAGCTATTCACTTGACCCAGAAAACTTTACAAAATCACACAAATCAAGAGGTTCAAATCTTCGTGTTCACTTTAAGAACACCGGAGAAACTGCTCAGGCCATCAAGAGTATGCATATTCGAAAAGCCACCAAGTATCTAGAAGATGTCACTTTACAGAAGCAATGTGTGCCATTCCATCATTACAATGGTGGCATTGGTAGGTGTGCCCAGGCCAAACAGTGGGACTGGATGCAGACCCAATGGCCCAAAAAAGAGTGCTAAATTTTTGTTACACATGCATAAAAATGCAGAGCAATACTGAACTTAAGGGTTTAAATGTAGATTCTCTGGTCATTGAGTACATCCAACTGAACAAAGCCCCTAAGAGGCACCGCTTGTAGAGAGCTCATGGTCAGATTAACCCATAAACCCCTTGCCACATTGAGATGATCCCTATTAAAAAGGAATAAATTGTTCCTAAGAAGAAGAGGGTGCACAGAAGAAAAAGATATCCCAGAAGAAACTGAAGAAATAAAAACTTATTATGGGTTGGGAATAAATTCATCTTAAAATAAATATAAACTGAAGTTAAAACAGAATATTGTCTGTTTTATTACTAAATATTTACCCTGTCATTGTCTTGGCTCATAACATGCTGTTTTCGAAAACAAACAAACAAAAAAAAAAACTGCAAAAGAGATGGAAGGAGGAACTCAGCTTGTAATCTGTGCCTTCTCTCCCCTTTCCAGTCCAGATTTGCACCAGAGATAACTGCTTACAGACACTATTTTACCTCCCACTTTCTAAAGAATAGAATTGAAATTATCTTGTAAGGCAATATCCAAAATAGACCAAACCATGGACTTGGAAATCAGACAAACCTGAATTTACATCCCAGCTCTAGCTCTTTTTTTGTGTCCTCAACAACCTTTCTAAACTTGATTCCCTCAGCTACAAAATGGGGATGATACTTATCTGCTTCATAAGGCTTTTGTGAGGATTTAAATATGAAGCATAAGGTAAAGGCTCCCTTTTGTTGGTTTTTTAATCTCTTTTAAAAATTGCTTAGCATCACCTCAAATCCAACATATTCTGGCCCCAAGTGACACTTCCCAGCCTCATCTTTGATATCAATCATTTCCTGCACCTCATATAACATCCTTGCCAACCACATTAAACTATTTGGACAGCTATTCATGTTTGTGGCTCCCTGCTTTGGGTCCTGCTGTTTTCTCACTTCTTCAGAATACCTTCCACATAGATATTCAATATGTGTTTATTGATTAGAGAAAGAAAATCCCAAGGAACCTCCGTCCCTCTGTCTTAGGCCTAGCTCAGAAATAGACCCTAAGATGAGGATTTGAGAATTCCAATGTGAGTGATTTATTAAGCCCGTGCTCCCAGGAGAAATCACTGAAGAAGTGGGAAGAGCAGGGGTAAGCAAGGGGAAGAAGCCAAGCAAGGATCACTCAGACCTGATCAAGTTGTTAAACTGTCCCAAGGTAAGAGGACTGGGTTTCGTTCTGCTGGAGGTTAGGTGCTGGGGGATGGAATTCCAGACACTTTCCTCTGACTGTGCTGCCAGCAAAGCAGGTTTGATCAGCCTAAGGGAAACCCTCCAGAAAGGAGACCAGATGACCAGATGCTGGCTGCTGGAGTTAAAAAAAAAAAAAAAAAAAGCTCTAAAGGGTAGACCTTAAAAAGGGATCTGGGCAGCGCAACAAACATTATCCACTATGCCATCCACCCATTGTAACTGATTCCTGACACAGCCTCAATGAACATTCTTCTATAACAGAGAGAGCATTAAACCTAAGTTCTGCACATGATTTATGCATGTAATTTCCAATCAAATTTCTTATTCTGTGACCCTGAGAATAAGCTTCCTTATTTAAGTCCAGAGCTGAATTCAGCACTACCGTCTTACTCAGGCTGGCAATTGCCTTGGTCGTAAAATTCTCAGGGATGACCTGGAAGTTTCCAGAATCAAGTCACTCGGAATCAATACTCATGTTTGTTTTATTTACTCAACAGGGACAGATTTGCCTGTGGCAGGTACTGTGCTAGTCCCCAAAACAGTGATGCGTTATATCTTCATTGCATATGTTAAAAGAAATAAAACAAGGCTGAGAGATTTTAAATGGGGTCTCTAGGTCATTCTGGAAGTTACTTTTAGGCAGGTCTCAGCCAGAGACCACAAACTGCCAAAATATGCAAAGCCTCAAGCAACAATGTTCCTCAAAACCCAAGTATATCTGGACCATAAAACAAAGCACAAAGAACTCAGTAAACCATCTGTTCTAGTTTGCTAGCTGCCAGAATGTGATATACCAGAACTGGAATGGCTTTTAAAAAGGGCAATTTAGTAAGTTGCAAGTTTACAGTTACAGTCCATGAAAATGTCCCAATTAAAGCAAATCTATAAAAATGTCCAAATTAAGGCACCAACAAGAGGTTACCTTCACTTTGGAAAGGCCGATGAAGTCAGGGTTTCTCTCTCAATTGGAAAGGCATATGGCGAAAATGACAACGTCTGCTTGCTTTCTCTCCAGGCTTCTTGTTTCATGAGACTCCCCCAGGAGCATTTTCCTTCTTCATCTCCAAAGGTCTCTCTGGCTGCATGGGCTCTCCTCGTGGCTCTTGTCATTCTGCAGTTCTCGTCACTCTTGTGGCTTTAAAAACGGGCTCTCTCCAAAGTGCTTTGTCTTTCAAAGGCTAACAGTAAACTAATCAAGACTCACCTGGAATGGGTGGAATGACAGCTCCATGGAAGCTATCTAATCAAAAGTTACCACCCACAATTGAATGGGTCACATCTCTATCAGAAAAATCGAAAAGCTCCCAGCCAGCATTATTGAATGAAGATTAAAGGACATGGTTTTTCTGGAGTCCACCACAGATTCAAACTGGCATACCATCCAACCTAAATGACAATTAGAATACCCCAAATATCCAACAACCATTACAAACAACTTGTGTAATCTTTTCCTTTAAAACCCTTACCTGTAATTGCCAAGACACAATTTGTGTTACTACCTGAAACTGTGCTACCCAAATTGCATTTCTAAGACCCCAAATAACTATTTTTATTGTCTTGCAGCATAGCTTGTTATTTCTGGATTGACATGTATATTATTTATATACATGCTATAAATAACTAAATAGTAATACAGTTAAAATTACAGTAAATTCTTTGAAGGAAACAGTTAATGTTATGAAAATAAACAGGATGAAGGTCTACTTTGTAAGGCTGGTTCCGATAATGTTAAATTTTGCCTGAGTCCTGTGTTCCTAGAAAACAGCCATGGTTAAATCTCTGAAAACTTTGTGTTCCAGAAATGGCTCACTGCAAAGATCTACCCTTCCCCATGTAACTTAGATAAAGCTCCTGGATACTCCCTTATTTACCTATGACAAGGCCAGCTCATACCCTCCGCAGTCCCATTTTTTTGCCTCTTAAATGGCTACCTGAGCTGCTTGTCCCCACTATTCAGCTAGGGCAAAATGCTTGTGAGCCAAATTAGTTAAGCTTCTCTCCTTCCCCCGGGTCCCTGAACTTTGGCCCACCTTCAGCCTGAACCAGCATAAAACATCTTCTGAGCCCCCAATCCTCAGAATAGGCAGGCTTCAGGAAAAAATATTCTCTGATCTGTCCAACCATGTCCTTCTTATCCATTTCCTCACAGTTCCAATGCCACATCCACAATGAAGTAACGAAAATAACTTGCTCTTGCCTGCAACACAAGCATTAGAAATAGGGGAAAATAAGGTTGATTGGCTGTGGTCCTGCCTGATGCAGCTTGGCTGATCAATAATCGTAAGCATATGGGGTATCAGGGTTGCCCAAAATGTGAGTATTAGACAACAGTTTATACGCAAAATACCAAAAGCTGCAACTAACCCGGGACTCCCCATACATCAAGGCCAGTAGGTATGACTCATATGCCCAAGTTAACTGTAGATTTGACTTAGAAGGCTCCCTGCAATTGCAGGGGGAAAAGGTGAGGTATCTAAAACTCCCTCATAGCACCTCTTTTCCTGAAACACTTGTGTCTACTAATGGAAATTTAGCTTATATTCAGTTAGATCAACAAAATTTGCCTCTCATAGTTCCCCATACACATCCTTCTTTCCACCCCTAGTATCACAGCAAAAACCTTTCTGCAATAGGCTTCTGCTGTAAACTATGTGCACAGTAAATCTCAATGCTGAGTGTGCACTGAACTGTCATTCTTGGGTGCCACTGGCCTGCCTTGTTTGGCAGTTGTTATGTACCCCAGAAACTCTGCTGGTTTGAAATTGTTACATACCCCAGAAAACCCATGTTCCTCTAATCCTGATGCAATATCGTAAGGTGGAAACTTTGATTAGATTGTTTACCTGGAGGTGTGACTCCCAACCATTCAAGGTGGGTCTTGATTAATTTACTGGAGTCCTTAAAAGAGCTCACAGAGAGACAGATCAGAGACAAGATATAGACAAAAACATTTGGAGATTCTTGGAGTGCCAAGAGAGATGCTTGGAATGCTGTTAGAAACCAGAGCCCAGCAGAGATCACCCTTGCCTTCCCATGAGTTGCTAAGCAAGTCAGAACTCATAGTTTTGCCCCAGAGCAGCTGAGTCAGGACCCACAGATGCTTAAAGAGGAAGCCACTGAAATCAAAAGCTGGAAGCCATGGCAACTACTAGTGAGGATCAGCAGATGCCAGCCATGTGCCTTCCCATGTGACAGATATTGGCCTTTCTTTGGAGTTATCCCTGGATGCCTTAGTTTAGACATTTTTATGATCTTAGAACTATAATTTGCAACTTAACAAATCTACTTCATAATAACTATTCCATTTCTGGTACATTGCATTCTGGAAGCATTAGCAAGCTAAAACAATGACCCCTGTGCATTGGACTGCGTGGAATACCCTGATGGCCTGGCAGATTTCAGCACATTGGAAAATCACACAAAGACTCTCATTTAAGACTGAAATAAAAGGTCTTCATCACTTTTTAGGGTTGTTATCTCTGTGTGGGAAACTCCTAGTGTTCTGTTGTCTCTTATGCTGTTCTTCTTGGATATATGGATGCAATATCTGTCCTATGGTCAATGTAGTCAACTATGTGGGGTGGATTTTGAGGACCCAGGGCCAAGGCCCCACCCCCTCCTCCATTGTGAGAACAAGTCACTGCACACAACTCCCTACATGATCAGACAGATGTTAAAGGTCAATAACCCTACCCACCCCAAGATGGGAAAGGATATGATTAAAACTCCCTGCCCTAATCAACTCTCATGAGACCCTGCTGAAACTCCATTGTCACACCCTCTGAACCTAAACCTTTATAAGCCACTTCCGTGGTACTGTTCTTTCTCTCTCTCTTTTGCACAGAACACTAATTTCCATTTCCCAACTGGCTGTCATTGGGAAGAATCATCTCATGTTTGTAAGTCCCTAATTAAATGTGTTGGTAACTCCATGCCAAGTATGTTCTTTGGTCTTGGGAATAAGCTGGTTTGGAAAGCTTCTTTCCCTCCCACTTGCAATAATGCTTTAGAATAAAGTCTCTCCTTACTAAGTCCAGGTTTTTTTTTTTATTTATCAGTTCTTTAGGTTTTTCCAAGGAGTTGATATCTAAGGCCAAGACCTGAAAAATAAGAAAAGGTGGGTGTATTAGTCACGGTTCTCTAGGGAAATAGAATCAACAGGAGATATCTGTAAATACGAAATTTTATAAAAGTGTCTCATGCAACTGTGGGGATACATGAGTCCAAATTCCATAGGGCAGGCTGCAAGCTGGCAACTCCAGTGAAAGTCATCAATGAATTCCCCAGGAGAGGGTGGCTGGCTAAGGTAGATATTAAAATTCTCTCTTCTGACTTCTCCTTTTGAAGCTTTCAACTGATTGGATTAAATGTTTTTCATTGCTGAAAACATTCCTTAGTTGATTGTAGATGTAGTCAGTCATAGATGCAATCAACTTACTGATGATTTAAGTCCATGAAATTGTAACTAAGAAATTAAAATTTAAGGATGATTATGCTTGCTGAACATTATATAGATATTCCTTTTTGCTTTCTGGAATATTGGAGTAGACAGAGGGTAATACATGAAATCTTTCATCCAACTGCCTTGATCCCTGATATCGATTGCATAGCCTTTACCTCGTGCCATTGTGATTGTTAAAACCTAACGACTGATCCTCGCTTGTACCAATTTTATTCAGCTTTTAGACTTTTGAGTCTTTTGATTTCTAAAGACAACCCTTAATGTTTATTAATGAAGGGCCTTGGGTCAGCCCAGAACTAACCCACCCCAATTCCAAAGTTATCTTGATAATCAAAGCGGGATATCACCAAAATGGGCCCACCTGACATGCACAGTAGCTTAGACTTTAACCTACATGCTACCTATAGGTCATTATAATACTAAAAATCAATCCCATCATATTAAGACTGCCATTTTCTTACATAAGACTAAGCATGTGATCAATCTGTGCATGCTCAATAATGAAATCACCTCTAATCACAATCATCTGAGACCATTGTGCTCATTATCCTAAAACCTGCCCATCTTTTAATACTATAAAACTATCAGAATTACTGCAGTTCAGAGAGACAGATTTTGGGCCTATAGGTTATCTATTCTACTGTGTTGCACCTAACAATAAACTTTTTCTCTCTTTGAAACCCCAGTGTCTCAGGAATTGGTCATTTGAATGCATCGGGCAAAAGAATCCACTGCCTTTGTCTGGTAACAAAATGTCCTCACAGTAATGGTTAGTCCAGTGCTTGCTTGACTGGACAACTGGACACCATTAACCGGCCAAGTTGACATATAAACCTAACCATCCCAGAGGGGATCTCTTCTCCCACTCCCCAGACAAAGGGAATAATAAATGCGAAAGGCCTGTGCCTGGGAGGAGCTTCTTCACTTTCAGAAAAATAAAGGCCAGTGAGTCTGTAGAACCTGAGGCTCATATCAACAGGTTCAAAACTGAGTCCCAGAGAGGTAGGCAGGAGCCAGTCCATGCTGGACTCTCACCTTATCCTGATACAGGCTGGAAGTTTGCTCAGACATGACTCATCTGCATTTTGGAAAACCCAGAAACCCACACAGCTCACACTTTGAAAAATACTTCTTCAGACTACAAAAACCTGAATGGTACTATTAGAAAGAAAGCTATACCTGAAAAAGAATAAACACTTACCCGATTGTGGAGAAGAAAAGAATTTATTAATGACCTTGAAAGAATGGGTATGCAGGGTGGGCCACGGTGGCTCAGCAGGCAGGAATGCTTGCCTGCGATGCCAGAGGACCTCGGTTCGATTCCCGGTGCCTGCCCATGAAAATAAAAGGAATGGGTATGCAGCCAAAAAATGGTGGCTGGCGGTTCCAAGCAACTGAAAGCAGTAACTCAAGCCTAACGTGCAGGTCCCTTCCCTATTTCTCCACTGATTGGATACTCCAGAGATTACAGCGTATGTGAATAGTCGAATTCAAAGTTCCTGTTTTTGATTACACTTTACATTTTAGTGACCCTAGCCATTTACTAAGCATGTTTCTATCTATTTGGTGCCTATTCCAGGTTTGTGTGAGAGGCTCTTTTCTTTCCTTATCTGCAAGACTGGTTTGAGCTGCCTTGCAGCCCTTTCCTGCACCATCTTGTGTGAAAGCTAAACTTAACTTTATTCTTACAGTACTTTTTTTATGGACTGTAATGACACTATTAGCCATCTCCAGTTTTCATGAGATTAATCCTACTTCACACATAAAATTGTGGTAAAATTAAATAATGTTTATAAAGGTGCTTGACAGGTGAAAAAGAATTACTTCTCTTCACCGCCCCACACTGTGCTCAGTGATAGAAGGAACTCATCTGATCCATTACAAAGGTACCAGACTAGGCTAGTGGAAATTTATACAGGCTAGATTTATTTTTTTAGCATATGAAAGTCTAATGTGCTTACGTGACTCCTTTGTACATCCTTAATTCTATAGTTTATAATAAGAAATTTCAAGGAAAAATAGAGATAGTTTTTAAATTCTAATGGCTTTCATATTGCCAATAACATTGATTACTAGCTGGTTTTGCTTGTGTTGAGTGAAAAGAAACCATATTATTCTATTTCTTTCCTCTAGCATTAGAATGCAAATATGGTGGAATTACTTTAACATAGCACCTCATGCATAGAAGAAAAATGTGATTACAGAGAATATGTAAAGGAATTAAATAAAGTTACAATCCAAAGAAGGAAGAATTTTAAGGCTGCAAGCAACCTTTAAGATTATCCAGTAAAATCCCTTTGCATTTAAAAAAAGAAATGAATTAAGCTAATGAAGTGTCCTTAAAACTTAAGTATTTTTTGTTTAAAAAAAAAAAAAAAGAGGCTTTCTCCAAGGTACTCAAAAGTGAAAACAGAACTTGAGTAACTGGAAAAGCAAATAAATTTAGAAAAGGATGTCAACCAGGAGATTTTGCAGTGTATGCTCAGGCTGCAGATTCTTTGGGGACAGAACTGTGCTCACCAGAGAAAGATTGTTAAGAGCTCTGAACCAAACCATTCAAGACACAGAATAAATTCTTGTGCATTACTCTAGTAAAAATATTTGTACATTGGACATGCTCTTGTGCCATATTTCAAAATTCAAATATAAAAATTTCCTGTTTGTTGGGGTAATAATCTAGACCAGCTAGTAGCCTTTAAACTCAGCTATCAAACTCAACATTTTTCAGAATTATCTTGACCTTAGTACAGAGATGTGGTGAAAGTAAAATAAAAATGCCTACATTATGCTTTCAAATGAAATTATGTCCCCATTCCTTCTTATGCTTTATTTCATATGTGTATACATATGCATTTTTATTTCAGCTTTCTGTCTGAAAAATACAAACAAATATCTCAAAATTGCTCTACTTTTGGCAAGACAATATGAAAATTTTAAAAAGAGAGTGATAGTTAAAATTATCATCTGTACTGTTTGCTTTCCCTTATGGTCTCTTTCATTTATTTAAAAAAAATGTATTTTGCATTTCAACTACTTAATTCTCAAGGATTAAGACAGATTTAAATGAAAGAGAAGCTTATGTAAATATAACCACCTTTGAGTTGAAAATGGAAACAATTTTCTTTTCTGCTCAGATACCAACATCCTGTTGAGAAGAAGATTCCCCAAAATGCTCAAGTAAGTGCTTAAAATGAAAACTCATCCAGCAGAGTGTAGAACCAGGAAGGCAGGGGATAAGGCTTAATTCCTGGGGGGGAAACTGAATCTTTGAATTTAATAGCTTAAGGGAAAGAACAATCTGCAATTTAGGTAGAAATGATCTTCATTGTAGTCCTTCACAGAGCTGAGTGGGATCTTTAATTTATTCCTAAGAATTTAATTGCCCAGGTGTTAGGCCTTTTTTTCCCCCTGCATATATTCACTACAATCATCAAATGGAAAGTGATTATCTCCTATCTTCATCCCTTAGTGCTGAGCACTGCCCACTGCCGCAACAATTTCTCATTCAATACACATGGCCTCTAGTTGACACAAATTCTGCATGTCCTCAGCTCACTTTCTGAAGCGTGGGCATGGCAGCACTTTTTAAAATGTTCCTCTTGACAGAAGAGGGATTATCATTTTATTTAAAATTGGTTGTAAATTGTACATTGTGAGAAGGGTCTGCTTCAACGCTGATCCACGTTAACATGTAAAATTAAACACAACCACTATCAGATTTCCCAGGAGGGTTTTCTTCATTATCTTACCCCTTTCATTTCTTGACCACTGATGCCCACCCCAACTCATGTCACTCTGTTGGCCATTTAGGGAACATGACAGAACAGAGACAGTTGGAAAGGAGTTTAAAATTGGTATTAGTATGCTGTGTCATGGATAATTTAGATCATCAAAAAAATTACCCAAACAACTTCCTTTAAAAAGACAGAATATAAATGTTTAGAAAGTCTATCTCCCCCTTCACCTATGTCTATCCACATCTCTGCCAACTCTACAAGACTTGGTTCAATTGTCATATCTCTATAAAGTTTGAAATTGAAGTGATTCCTCCTCCTCAAAACTCCTTAGAAATTTTCGGTACAACTAACTCATTTGGCCCCTATCCATGCGCTACCTTGCAGCATGGACTCCGTTGGAACCTAAACTTTTATTATTATTGTGTTAACAGACAAAGGCCTTGGATTATTTTGCCTGATGTGCTCAATAACCAATTCCTGAGACACTGGCATTTCAAAGAGAGAAAGAGTTTATTATTAGGCACATAGTTGGAGAGCAGATGGCCTAGCTGCCCAAAATCTGTCTCCCTGACCTCCAGTAATTCTGATAGCTTTATTAGAGAGAAAGAAGGGCAAAGTTTAGGATAATGAGTACAGTACTCCCCAATAAAGTAATTAGAGGTGATCTAATTATTGAGCATGCACAGATCAAGTATGTGCTTAGTCACAGAATGTATGAAAGAAAATGGCGGAATGAGGTATATGTACCTTGTAGGTTAAAGTCTAAGCTACTACGCATGTCTGGCGAGCCCAGTCTCAGTCATCAAGATAACTTTGGACTTGGGGTGGGTTATTTCCAGGCTGACCCAAGACCCTTCATTAATAAACATTAGGGGCTGTCTTTAGTGATTACAAGATGCTAAAGTTGAAAACTGGCTATACAGTCATTTATAACTGGGTATAAATAAAGGTTCATCACAAGGGTTTTACAATCACAGGGCAGAAGATAAAGGCTATACAACCTTTATCAGAGATCAAGGTGGCTGGGTTACAATTCAGAGATTTCAGGTATTTCCCTGTCTACTTCAATATGTCAGAAAGCAAAAGGAATATTTATATAATGATTCAGTAATCAAAACTATCCCTTAAATCCTGATTTTTCAGTTACAGGAAGAGGAGAAGGCAAGGGGGAGACAGTGGGGTGAGTTGTGAGTGTTGTGTGTGAGTACGCATGTAGGAATGTGTGAGTGGCTAAGGAGGTGGAGCAAAAGAGAGAGAGGGGCTATATGTGAGCAGAAATAGAAATGTGGTAAGTGTGAGATTGTAAGAAATGGTGGGTCTGAGGAAAATTGTATTGTGAGTGGATTAGAGAAACCATGTATGAGAAAGATTGTTCATGTGTGTGAGAGAGGTGAGAGATTGGGGTGGGGAGGGTGACTGAGAAATTAGGATTTAAAGGATGATTTTGATAACTGAATCATATCCCTTTTTACTTCCTGGGATACTGGAGAAGACAGAGGGGAATATCTGAAATCCCTAAACTATAATTCAACTGCCCTGATATCTGAAATGACTAAAAAAAGCCCTTATCTTGTGCCTTTGTGACTGTAAAAGATGTTATTCCTTTTATCTGGTCATTTTCTTGTGGGGCAAAAACCCTAATGCTAATGAAGAATTTGCCCCAGACATTTGTAAATCCTACCAGCTAGACCCTGCTGTTGAACGATAACTTGTCTCCTTTCGTTTCAGCTCACACCTTTAGTACTGAAGAGATAGCTCTGTCTCCCCTCCTTTCAGTTTATGTTCTTCTATTGAAATGATAATGAAAAAGGAAACAACTGTTTCCTTTTCTGCTTTGAACTTGCTATTCAAAATGAACTCATCTCCCTTTGCTGAAATCTTTAAAAACCTTGAACCCTTAACTTGGGGAGACAGATTTTGGGCCGCTTCCTGACTCTGACCTTGCTTTATGAGTTCCCTGGGATTACGTCAGGCCCACCTGCATAATCCAGGATTAACTCTCCACCTCAAGATCCTTAACAATTACATCTGCAATGCTCCCTTTTGCCCTGTAAGGTAGCAAATTCACAGGCTCTGGGATTAGGATGTGGGCATATTGGGGGGAATGATTATTCTGCCTGCCATAATGCTGGAGATGCCAGTGTGTAAGGATGGAAAGAACCTGAGTTGTTAATGATGGTGCTCACCCGCTGAAGTCTGAAATCTCTTACCTCTGAATTTCTCATTATATGAAATAAATGTTCAAATCGTTTAAGCCAATTTTTTTGTTTGTTTGTTTGCATGGGCAGGCACCAGGAACTGAACCCAGGTCTCCAGCATGGCAGGTGAGAACTCTGCCAGTGAGCCACCATGGCCCACCCTGTTAAAGGCATTTGCACTGGATTTTCTGTTACTTTTGGCTGAAATAATCCTACATATATTAGGAGGAAGAGGAATGAACATTTACTGAATGTCTTTTTGGACCTTGAGGATGCAGTTTGCCTAAATCTAACTGGAGATTTCTGATGCTGTTTACCCCAGCCAGATGGATTTTGTAAGTTATCCTATCCCACCACAATGGACTAAGATGGCTCCTAAACTTGCCTTATCCTGCTGTAGACAATCCTGTTATAAACCTAGTCATAAACACTCAGTCCATTTGTAAGCCAAACTTCGGAAATGATACCTATTGGCCAGGAGGTACTAACCTGTGGACCTTGGGGTGATAAATAGATGAACAGCCAGAAGATAGATCCATATAGACATATGGTAAATAATTGACTGGTAGTATGAATTTCAGGTCTATAAGCTGGCTAAAATTATGTAAAATGTATTGGTTTTAAGCATTTGTGTATTTATCTAGAAAGAGGTGCCATAGCATTAATTAGATTTCAAAAACCATGGTAAGTGACCCAAGAAGATTAAGGAAAAGTGACCTACCCCCAGGAGCAAAAATATTGTTCTGTACAACTAACTAAGCAGCAGAAAGGCTGAAATTATTCTGTAAGGGAAGAATGGAAGATAAATCTTAGAGACAGCCTCTGTTTGCAATGGTACCAAATGATACATTCTATCTTTTCTTGGACAATTTTCCTTCGATTTTAAAATAATATATTTTTGTTGATATTTTTCTCTTTTATGTGTAAACAACAACTTAGGTCTTACTGCATCTTGGAAATTGGGCAGACTTGGCTCAGGAACCTCTTCCACCACCACCGTCTAATTCTGTGGACTACCCTAGCCTGTGTAACATTTCTTACAATTTATTTGAATTCCGGGGTCATTATTTTCTCAGCATCCCTTTGCCTCTGATGTCAATGATTATACATGCTACATGTGGGAACTGAAACCATAACTTGATCTCACCCTACTGAAGCCCTGAATGTGCAGCTGCCTACATAACCAGAGGACCCAGCTAATCTTTAATCTTACCTCCCTCCGGTGGAAAATATATACAAAGCTTGGTGCCCCTGCCTTGATTTGCATTGCAATTCAACTTCTCCCTCTATCCAATCTTGCTTCCTTTGGTCTTTCACAGATATTGTTTCCAAGCACATTCCCCAATAAATCTGCACACAAATTATTTAGTTTACTTAAGCTGCCAGAATGCAATATAACAGAAATGAATTGCCTTTTGTTTTGATTTAAAAATGGAAATTTATTGGCTCAGTGTTTTGAAACTAGTAGAAATTGAAATGAAGTCCAATCCAAGCTGTCATAAGGTGATGAATTATCCTAGAATACTGTGGCATTCTGGTGCTGGATGCCAGCATTCCTTGGTCCTTGGTTTTTCTGTAAGAGGGCAATGCACATGATGGCCTCTCCTGGCTTCTCTTTTCCATTGACTTCCAGCTTCTGGGTTTCTCCCTCTCTTTGACCTTCCCCTTAGGGCAAAATCCAGCATGATCCAGATTTCCACACCTTCATTGAAGTAACCTAATCAAAAGTCCTACAATCAATGAGTTCACACCAACAGGAACAGATTAGATTTAACAACATGTTTTTCTGGGGTACAAAGTTCTAAGACACCACTCCTGGCCATAAGACACAAAAATGAAACAAAATGCATAAAGATGGTAAAGAAAGAATAAAGTGTCTTCAGTAACAGATAACATGACTTTGTTCTTAGGAATGCCTATGGAATATGCCATGTGTTACTTAGAATGATAGTAAATTTTAGCAGGGTCACTAGACAAAAGTCATTATAGAACATATCTCTATTTATAATTCCAACTATAACTATTTCTAATTATTTATCTATTTTTCTACATATATATCTATATTTAGAGTATTCTTGTACTTAAAATCAACTTTTTTACATGTACAACATAGTATTTTCATATTATCTTAACAACCTTGTCCAAATAGCATTGTTAATTCCAGCACATTTTTATCAGGGTTACTTAAAGAACATGATAGGGCAGGCCATGGTGGCTCAGTGGCAGAGTTCTCACCTGCCATGCTGACACCCAGGTTTGATTCCCTGTGCCTACCCATGTGAAAAAAAAAAAAGAACATGATAACCCATTATCACTCCCTATTGCTCCCAACTCTACCCAGACAAAATGACTAATCTACTCTTTTCTCAATTCTAGGCATATCATATAAATAGACTCACAGGATATGGCCTTTGACTCTAGTCTCTTTGGCTTAGAAGCTGTATTGTAGCATGAAACACCATTTCATTCCTTTTAATGGCTGAATAATATTCCATTATATGGGTATATGACTTTTTGTTCACACATCTACCATGGGACAGGCTTTTGGGTTGTTTCCAAATATTTACTATTGCAAGTTTGTTGCTCTGTTCATTAGAATACAGTTTTGCATGTACATTTGTTTTCAGTTCTCTTGGAAATAAACCCAGCAGTGGAATTTCTGGGTATGGGATATCCCTAGGTTTAATATTTCCAGGAACTTCCATATTAATTTTGAAGACTGTTATACCATTTCCATCCCACAGCAATGTATGATGGTTCCTAAATCTTCTCATCCATTGCAAAACTTATTCTCATCCATCCTTTTAATTGCAGCCATCCTTGTAGGTGTAAAGAGGAATGGAATTGTGGTTTTGAATTTCAATTCCCTAACAGATAATGACATTAACCATCCCATCACGTGATTATTGGTCATTTATATGTCTGCTTTGTAGTAATGTCTATAAATATACTTTGTCTGTTGTTTAATTGGATTTTGTCTTAATTGATGAGTTGTAAGGTTGTATATTTATATAATAGATATTGATCCTTTCTCAGATATATGATTTGAACATATTTTTCCCATTCTACGGATTGACTTGTTCCTTTCTTGGATTGCTGTCTTTTGAGGCACAAAAGATTGTAATTTTGAGGAAAGGTCAACTGCTATATTTTTTATTTGGTGGCTTGTCAATGAATTGGCTTTTATAAAGGGGATTTATTAACTTACAAGTTACAATTCTAAGGCCATGAAAATGTCCAAATTAAGGCACCAACAAGAAGATACCTTCTCAGAGGAAAAGCAGCATCTGGATTCCTCTGTCACGTGGGAAGGCACATGGTGATGTTCGCTGGCCTTTCTCTCTTGGGTTGGTTTCAAAATGGTTCTCTCAGCTCCTGTGGGTCTATATCAGTTTGAAAGGATTATATGCCCTAGAAAAGCCATGTTTTAATCCTGATCCATTTGTAGAAGCAGCCATTTCTTTTAATCCCTATTCAGTGCAGGTTGGAAATGTGATTAGATTCTCTTCATGGAGATGTGACACACGTAATCGTGGGTATTAACCTTTGATTAGAGGAAGGTGTAACTCCACCCATTCCAGGTGGGTCTTGATTAGTTTACTGGAATCCTTTAAAAGAGGAAACATTTTGGAGGAAGCTTCAGAGCCACAAGAATCACTAAAGCCCATGCCATCAGAGACCTTTGGAGATGAAGAAGGGACATGCCCCTGACGGAGCTTCATGAAACAAGAAGCCTGTAGAGAAAGCTAGCAGATGTCATCATGTTTGCCATGTGCCTTTCCAGTTGAGAGAGAAACCCTGAATGTCATTGGCCTTCTTGAACCAAGGCATCTTTCCCTGGATGCCTTAGATTGGACATTTCTATAGCTTTGATTTAATTAGACTTTTCACAGCCTTAGAACTGTAAACTTGCAACTTATTAAATTGCCCTTTTAAAAAGCCATTCCATTTCTGGTATATCATATTCTGGCAGCTAGCAAACTGAAACAGGGTCCTTTCAGCTTTTGCCATGGGGCTTTCCTTCTGCATCTCCAAATGTCTGTGCCTTAGTTTCATTTCTCTGCTCTCCACTTTGACTCTGAACTTTCTCTCTCTCTCTGTGAGCTCCCTTAAAGACTCCAGTAAACTAATTAAGAGCCTCCTTGAATGGGCAGGGTCACCACTCCATGGAAATAATCTGATAAAGATCCCACCCACAACATAGCCTAAATGTACAAGATTGGATTAGGATTGAGAGAACATGGCTTTATTGGGAGTGCCAAGATGGTGGCTTAGAGAGGTGTGGGATTTAGTTCAGCTTCCAGAACAGCTACTAAATAGCCAGGAACAGTACAGAACAACCACTGGGGCCACGTGTACCCCAGTCTGGACCCCAGTCTGGACCAGCTGAACTGGCTGTGAGCCCACCCAGAATCTGAGTTCCCTAAACCACAGTGGCTGGTGCCCCTCCCCCACAGGCTACTTCCCAGAGGGGAAAGGAAAGGGACTTTAATAGCAGCAGGGGCTGAGGGCAACTAGGCTCCAATTTTGGAATTAATTCATAAATTCTGACTACTAAAAATAGGCCCCCAGCTCAGCTGAACCTTGTCAAGGTGGAGGCTGCTGATTTTTGCTCTGGCACAGAGGGGGCAGGCTGACAGAAAAAGAAAAAAGAAAAAAAGAAACAGGTGTTTTTAGATTGGATAGCACATAGTACTTGAAAGGGTCTGGGCCCTGAAGGAAAGGAAGGGGCACATAGGATCTGAAGGTACACAAAGCAACATACCAACTTACGCTCTTGATTGGCAAACCCAAGAAATGGGGAGTCCTGCTCTGAGAAGGATTTTTCTCTTTCTTTATTGTGGCTGTATTTCTACAAGGCTTGACTACCTTTGGATACATGGGCAGGGCTCTCAGGCTGCAACTGCCCGAGGGCTAGGCAGAAACAAGCTTGTTTGAGAGCTTTTCTGGAGCCTGTGCCTTCTCCAAGAGAAGTGGGGGGGCAGCTCAGGTGGATTCCCTCCCTCAAGGAATTCAGACCCCAGGATTTGGAAAATTGAAGCAATTAAAGCCAGCCTACAACCTCTCCTCTGTCTGTACCATACCCGCACCAGGGACATTCTGCTGAAGTTAAAGGTACTACATCATCTTATGCTGGTGGGACCTGCAGGCAGAAAAGCACCACATACTGGGCAGGATAAGAAAATCACAGTGTTCAGAGAATTCACAGGAAAGTCTTTCAACCTGCTGTGTCATACCCTCAGGGAAAACTGATGCAGGTGAGTCTTTCCTCCTGACAGGAGGCCAGTTTGGTTTGGGAAAATTTGGCTTCGGTCCATAATACCTAAGTAGACCTTCCTAAGGGTGGGGTGAAAAAGGCACCATACAGGCAGGGCAAGAAATAAGAAAACAAGAACTGAAAAATTCTGCTCTGTTAAACAAAGTCTAAGCTAAGTTCAGAATAAGCTGAACTGAATGTCAAAGAACAGATAGACAACACAATCATCCAGCAAGGAAATCCTAGGTAAAGGAAGTGAAAACAATCTCCAGAATAAACTAATTAAGGTAATTAAATGCTTAAACGCCAGCAAAAAATAATGAATCACACTAGGAAAATTGAAGATATGGCCCAGTCAAAGGAACAACCAACAATTCAAATGAGATAAAGGAGTTGAAACAATTTATTCAGAATGTTCAAACAGACATGGAAAACCTCATCAAAAATCAAATCAATGATTCTCACAAGCAGTGTGGACAACCAAAGCTATAGGCTGAGCCCCTAGTCTTAGGGATTGTTCATATGAAACTTAACCCCAAAAAGGATAGGTCAAGTCTACTTAAAATTTAGGCCTAAGAGTCACCCCCAAGAGAGCCTCTTTTGTTGCTCAGATGTGGCCTCTCTCTCCAGCCAACACAACAAGCAATCTCACCACCTTCCCCCTGTCTATGTGGGACATGACTCCCAGGGGTGTGGACCTTCCTGGCAATGTGGGACAGAAATCCTAGAATGAGCTGAGACTCAGCATCAAGGAATGGAGGAAAACCCTAGAATGAGCTGAGACTTAGCAGCAAGAGATTGAGAAAACCTTCTCAACCAAAAGGGGGAAGAGTGAAATGAGACAAAGTGTCAATGGCTGAGAGATTCCAAACATAGTGGAGAGGTTATCCTGGAGGTTATTCTTATGCATTAAGTAGATATTATCTTGTTATTAAAGATGTAATGGAGAGGCTGGAGGGAACTGCCTGAAAATGTAGAGCTGTGTCCCAATAGCCACATTTCTTGATGATGATTGAATAATGATATAGCTGTCACAATGTTACTGTGTGATTGTGAAAACCTTGTGACTGATGCTTCTTTTATCTACCTTGTCAACAAAAGAGGAGAACATACGGAATAAAAATAAATAACAGGGGGAACAAATGCTAAAGTAAATTTAGTTTGAAATGCTAGTGATCAATGAAAGCAAGGGATAAGGGGTATGGTAGGTATAATCTTTTTTTTTTCTTTCCTGTGTTCATTTTATTTCTTTTTCTATTGTCTTTTTATTTCTTTTTCTGAATTAATGCAAATGTTCTAAGAAATGATAAATATGCAAATAAGTGATGATATTGTGAATTACTGATTATATATGTTGATGTTTTATTTAGTTTCTTAATATTTTTAATTAATAAATAATTTTTTAAAAATCAAATCAATGAATTGAGGGAGGGTATAAAAAAGGCAAGGAATGAACAAAAAGTAGAAATCAAAAGTCTGAAAAAACAAATCACAGAACTTATGGGAATGAAAGGCACAGTAGAAGAGATGAAAAACACAATGGAAACCTACAATGTCAGATTTCAAGAAGCAGAAGATAGGATTAGTGAACTGGAGGATGGGACACCTGAAATCCGACAAGCAAAAGAAAATATAGGGAAAAGAATGGAAAAAAATATGAGCAGGGACTCAGGAAATTGAAGGACAACATGAAGCGCATGAATATACATCATGTGGGTGTCCCAGAAGGAGAAGAGAAGGGAAAAGGAGGAGAAAACTAATGGAGGAAATTATCACTGAAAGTTTCCCAACTTTTACGAAAGACTTAAAATTACAGATCCAAGAAGTGCAGCATACCCCAAACAGAATAGATCCAAAGAGATGCTGGGGGGAACTGCCTGAAAATGTAGAGCTGTGTTCCAGTAGCCATGTTTCTTGAAGCTTTCACAATATGACTGTATGATTGTGAAAACCTTGTGTCTAATGCTCCTTTTATCTACCTTATCAACAGACAAGTAAAACATGTAGAATAAAAATAAATAATAGGGGAACAAAGTTAAAATAAATTTAGTAGATTAAAATGCTAGTGAGCAATGAAAGGGAGGGGTAAGGGGTATGGTATGTATCAATTTTTTTCTGTTGTCTTTTAATTTCTTTTTCTGAATTGATGCAAATGTTCTAAGAAATGATTGTGATGATGAATATGCAACTATGTGATGACATTGTGAATTATTGATTATATATGTAGAATGGAATGATCATATGTTAAGAATGAAGTTTTGTTTGAATCTAGAGGCCAGTTTCCCAGGGAACTTGACTTGTGACAGTAGTTGATGCCTGGAATTGTGGCTGCCATTATGCAATCACAAGGGGACTTCAGCCCACATGTTGTGGATAACAAAGTAGAATAACAGACAGAATTTGGGTCCTTTATGACCTTGTCAAGTGATTTAACCCATTCTTCCTCTATCCTACCTTTAGTTTTCCTATTATGTGAGATAATAAATATGCCTATTGCTTAGGCCACTTTGGGTCAGATATTCAGTTAGTTGCATAACAGATACAACTGCTTGAATGTTTTAACCACTGCTTTCTATATACTTTTATTGTGAAATATAACATATATATGAAAAAGCAATACATTTCAAAGTATATTGTAACAAGTAGTTATAGAACAGGTTTCAAAATTTGGTGTGGGTTACAGTTCCACAGTTTTAGGTTTTTCCTTCTAGCTGCTCCAAGATACTGGAGACTAAAAGAAATATCAGTATAGTGCTTCAGTAGTCATACTCACTTGTTAAATCTTATCTTCTCTGTTATAACTCTTCCTTCTCCTTTCAGCCTTCTCCCAAGCTTAGGGATATTTGGGCTATGCACAGTTTAACTTTTCCATGTTGGAAAGGGGTGTCAATAGTATGGGATAGGGGATGGAACTAGTTGATGTTCTTGGAAAGACTGACCCCTTTGGGTTTCTGGATTTATCTGGCCTAGGAACTCATCTGGAGATTGTGGATTTCTGGAAAGTAACCTTATTGCATGAAAATTTTGTAGAATATCAGACAGAGCCCTAGGTGAAGAAGAACCGCTCTTGATTAATGACACTGCTGGTACATTGTCTCTGGCCTTCTGTCCCCCCAAGCTACTTCATCTAAAACATAATATGGCTCCTTAAACTGTTATGAAAGTCACTGCCCTCAGGCTGGCTCCCTGCCTGGTCCAGCAGGCCTCTGCTTGTCAGGGACCTATTCACCCTTTACCACCTACAACACACAGGCACCTCTATCTGTGAAGCTGGGCCTTGTTTTATAACTGCTTAATTAAAAAGTCCTACCAACACAAAAGCATAAGTATTATATGATTCTACTTACAGGAGATACCTAGAATAGACAAACTGATAGAGACAGAAAGTAGATTTAGAGGTTACCAGGAACTGGGAAAAAGAGGGAATGAGCTGTTATTGTTTAAGAGTTCCTGTTTGAGGTGATGAAAAGATTGTGAAAATAGACTGTGGTGATGGTTGTACAAAATTGGGAATATAATTAAATCCACTGAATTGTATTCTTAAAAATAGTCAAAATGGAAAATTTTTAAATCTATTTTTCATCACAATTTTTTCAAGGGCCTGTTTCAGTTGCTAAAGCTGCTGGAATGCAATATACCAGAAATGGAATGGCTTTTTATAAGGAAATTTATTAAGTTGCAGGTTTCCAATTCTAAGGCTGTGAAAATGTCCGAATTAAGACACTAAGATGTTACCTTCATTCAAGAAAGGCTGATACTGCCCAGAACACCTCTGTCAGTTGGGAAGTCACATGCATTTGCTAGCTTTTTCTCCTGGCTTGTTGTTTCATCAGGCTCCTAGGGGACATTTTCCTTCTTCATCTCCAAAGGTCTCTGGCTGCGCAGGCTCTGAAGCTTTTTCCAAAAACGTTTCCTGTTAGGCAGAACCCCTTCCCTCATGATGTGACCAACCCCTAGCAAATATTCCAAGAAGCTTCCCCCAGCCATGATTTCTAGGAAACCCACTGAGTCCACCCCAGCCCACACCCTCTTACCCTCTAGCAGCTGAAATCTTTTGATAAGCCCCCCTTACCCAACATCCACTCTCTGGCAGTTGCAATCCTGCATGTCTGGGCAGCGTTTAAATTTTAAACCTCTCAAGGAAAAGCTGCCAACTCCCAACTTAGCCTCCTATTTCCAAAGCCAACCAATGGAAATCTGCCAACATCCTTCTTCCAAGCTACACAAAGAAAACCCACTGTCTCCCTTTCCACATTTCCCACCAACCATCGTATATAACCTGTATCCCTTCCCTTGCTTTATGCTGTTGCCATCTTAGGCTTCAGCTTGCTTGCAATAACCTCCCTATAAAGTTCCATTGGTCGAGTTTTGGTCTCTCATCCTCCCTCCCTATGGAAAAACCTATCCGTTCCCTCTTAAAGGACTCCAGTAAGCAACCCCACTTTGAATGAGTGGAGGCACATCTCCATAGAAACCTCCTAATCAAAAGGTCCTACCCACAATTGGGTGGGTTACATCTCCATGGAAACAACTTAATCAAAAAGATCCTACCCAGCAATATGGAATTGAATGAGGATTAATGAACATGGCCTTTCTGGAGTAGACAACAATTTCAAGCCCACACAAGACCCCTCCCCACCAAAGTTGCCTTCCTAAATGTACTATCTGTTCCAAAGATAAATTCTAGTTTCATCCTAGAAGATAAAGAACTCAAAACTTTTTAATGGCAGTTTTTTCAATTTTTCAAAGGTTGACATCCCATTATATTCCCATGGATCTATGTAGTTTTCTTATATATCCAATGCCATAAACACATCATAACTCTGACTCTGATTACTTAGTAAAACAAAAAACAAAACAAAGGCCAGGGTCTTTGCGTGTGTATGTGTTTTTTTAATCATTTTTATTGTGAAATATAACATATATACAAAAAAACAACAAATTTCAAAGTACATTCTAGCAATTAATTACACAACAGGTTTCAAAATTTGATATGGGTTATAGTTCCACACTTTCAAATTTTTTATTCCAGCTGCTCTGTATTGGTTTGCTAAAGCTGCCAGAAGGCAATATACCAGAAATGGAATGGCTTTTTTAGAAGGGAATTTATTAAGTTGCAAGTTTACAGTTCTAAGGCCATAGATATGTCCAAACTAAGGCATCCAGAGAAAGAAATCTTAACTCCAAAGAAAGGGTTAATGACATTCGGCTTTCTCTCTCAGCTGAGAAGGCACATGGGATGTCTGGTAGCTTTTTCTACCAGTTTCTTCAAACGGCTTCCCCAGGAGCATTTTCTTTCTGCATCTTCAAAGGTCTGGCTGTGTGGGCTCTCAAGCTTTTTCCAAAATGGCTCTCCTTTAAAGGACTCAAGTAAGCAACCCTACCTTGAATGGGTGGTGACACATATCCATGGAAGCCACCTAATCAAAAGTCCTGCCCACAATTAGGTAAGTCACATCCCATGGAAACAATCAAAAAGGATCTGACCCAGCAATATTGAATGAGAATTAAAGAACATGGCTTCTCTGGGATTCACAACAATTTCAAACTGGCACATGCTCTAAGACACTGGAAACTAAAAAGAAATATCAATATAATGATTCAGTAGACATACTCATTTGACAAATCCTAACTTCTCTGTTATAACTCCTCCTTCTCCTTTGATCCTTCTCCCAATCTTTACGGATATTTGGGTTATGCCCTTTCTAACTTTCTTCATTTTTGAAAAGAGATGCTGACAATAAAGGATCGGAGGATAAAACTGGTTGATGTTCTTAGAGAAACTGACCCCTCTAGGTTTCAGGTCTTATTTGGCCTGAGAACTCTCTGAACTTTTTAGGATTCTGAAAAGTAAACGTAATACATTCATCTTTTGTAGGATGACAGTTAGACCCCTGGGTGTTCTCTTTAGATCTAACAGGAATGATGTTGGTTGGGATTTGGCAAACCTTGGCAATTAGCAAGATTTAGCTGAAGCTTGCATGAAAGTAACCTCTAGAATAGTCTCTCAACTCTATTTCTTAACCACTGATACCTTATTTTGTTACATTTATGTTCCCCCTTTCTGTCAGGAAGGCATTGTTGATCCCATGGTGCCAGGGCCAGGCTCCTCCCTGGGAGTCATGTCCCACATTGCCAGAGAGACTCACAACTCTGGATGTCATGTGAGGGTAATGATTTTATTTGCAGGGTTGGGCTTAGAGAGAGAGAGAGAGAGAGAGAGACCACATCTGAACAATGGAAGAGTTTCTCTGGAAGTAACTCTTAAGCATAATTGCAAGTAGGCTTAGCTTCTCTGCTGCAGAAATGTTTCGTAAGAGGAAGGCTCAAAATCAAGGGCTTGACATATTGGCTTGGGAGTCCTAGTGTTTGAGAGCCTGTCTGGGGCTTCCCCAGTGAGAAAGTTTAATAGTTCCATAATTTTTATCCAGTTCCTTGAGGGACTTTGCCAATTTTTAAGTTATCTGCCCAACAAACTCTGGGATATATCCAGGTATTACTTTAATTTTGCAGAATTATAAGCCCTTGTTCCCATTCTGGGCTCCATGTATTTGGGTTTAAATGAACTACCTAGACAGGTTGAATTAGATTGTGTGCTCTCTTCCTTTGGCCTCATACAGTAAGTGAAGTTCTAAAATATGGACAATGTCATCCTTTACCGTGTATTCTAATTTACCTTAGTCCCAATCAGATCAGCTTTGTTTTTATCTTAATTGAAGCCTGATCTCTTTTTTAGTTTCTTTAACAGTTGTTATATGTGGCAATGCTGACCTTCAGAAGTGTAGAACTCCTACTCTGAGTCTTAGGTGTCACACAGGTACCCACAGTTCCAAGGAAATACCAGGTTATATATATAAAGGAAAGCATCTCAGAATCTAGAAATAACACTTAAAGCTCAGGTATAAATGTGACTTCTATAAGAGTTTATAGTCTAGGACCAAATTTTCTTGTAAGTACGTCTAAAAGAGACCATACAATATTTATCCTTTTGTTTCTGGCTTATTGTGGACAGTATAATGTCTTCATGGTTTGTTCACCTCGTTGCATTCCTCAACTTTGTTTCTTTCTGTAGCTGCACAGTATCCCATCATATGTATACAACACAGTTTGCCTTTCTGCTTCTCAGTCATTGTACACTTTGGCCACCTCCATCCATTGGGCATCATGGATAATGTCCAAAATAAACAATCCATGTCTCACATTATCTTCATTTAGCTGTACAATCATTAACACTCTCACTTTTAGACAATTTTCATTACTCCAAAGAGAAAAATAACAGATAAACACACTCTCACCAAAAAGAAAGTCCATAGATCCCCTTAACTCTTGTCCCTCCTCACCAGTTATTTATCCCTAGTATTGCTGTAGGACTTGTGATGTCTTCCTGTTAAATATAGGCTATAACATTCCATAATGTTTTTTCCCCCATATCCTCTATTATTGACTCTTCGTACAAAATTCATATCTCTGAAGAGGTCAAATGGCTTGTCTTATGTGCCACAGCAGGTCAGTAGCAGAGCATGAAGTTTTAGAGTACAAAGAGTGCAGACTTTGAATCACTGGATTTAAAACCCAGCTCTCCCATCTATCACGTTGACTTTAGGCAAATAACAACTTATCTGAACTTCAATTTCATTTCTGAAGTGACAATAATAGTTTCTACCATTTGCAGTTTTTTTGAGGATTAAATTAGATAGTGATAGATATCTCTGGATCAGAGAATAGACTGTTTATTACTCACAGAGCATCTTGACTCTGGTTCCTCAAGTCTAAGCACCCAAAGGGCAACATGGTGAGAGCTGCATGGCAGGAGAGAAACCCTGAAATTATCATGCTTGGAGATCATATAGGGGTTGCTGACATATTTTCCCATCCTCTTCTCCAGAGATAGAAAGACCTTATCTCTATTCTGGATTGTAAGCAAATGTTTCCAGGAAAAAGGGGCAAATGGCTCCAGCAGACATAAGTCTCTCCACAGCAATACTCTCTCTAACTTCCAAGACACGTTTGCTATTTGATCATCCTTTAACTAAATTTGCCAAGGCTGTTTGCTCAGAAAGCCCAGATCATGCAGAAATGTGAAAATATTTGTGAAGACCTGTATCCCAACAGTAGGTATCCAATAAATGTTAGTTCTCTTCACTAGACCAAAAACAGCACTCTTCACACTACAACATATGGCCTCTCAAACCATTCCCCACAGGTATCACTGTGGTTGAGAGCTCAAAGGTGTGCTGGCCACTAGAAACCCCAAGGTGAAGAGCTCCACCAGTTACAGCACATTACACATGCTTCCACCGCGTCGTCATTTCCTGGCTTACAACTCAGTTCAGCAATCTGTTAGCTGCTTTCTTGGATGCCGTGTGATAATAATTTTAACTATTAACTGAGAGGTTTCCCGTGCCTTGCCCACGCCTTGCTAGCCTCCCCATGCCTTCTTCAAAAGAAGATTACACGGTCTTATAAAACCTGTTTCACAATGTACCCCTCCCCTACCTATGAGTAGATGTAGGTACAACTGATTAGAAGTTTCCTAGCTGCTCTTTCCTAGCTTAATTGAGTCGGGAAATGTGACTATCAATCTAGCCTCCATAGTGGGAAGCAGGGACTCATAATAGAAGACGATAAATGTGCAGTGTGGTCCAAAAGGAGCAACAAATGCCCGCTACTGCAGTAGAAGCTGAGATCATGAGAGAGAAGATATGGAAGTAATGAGAGAAGATAATTATAGCAAAAGTTTGTTGAGCTCTTACTATGTACCCATCACATAGTATATATTAAATAATTTACTACTTAGAATAACCCTCTCAGATAAGAGATGACTGTTTGCAGGTTGGAAAGCTGAAACACAGAGTGATTAAGCCCATCATTACCCCAGGTTACTCAGCCAAGAGGTTTGATTTCAAAACTTGGATTCTTACTATTGTACTATACTGCCTTTCTATGGAGAGGATGAAGATGTAATTCCAGGAAACACAAACATGGGGAGTAGACAAAGGAAGTGAAAGGAGCTGAGAAGAAATAAGTGATCAGATTGCTGGAGGGAGATCAAAGAGAGTGGTCCTTTCTGTATCAGAAGCCAAGGGTAAGTAGATTTCAAAGAATGGCCCCTTACATAAATACTGCCGAGGGGCCAAGGATGAGGGCTGTCAACCAACCACTGGATTTAACAACTAGTAGGTTACTGGAGATTTAGCAAGAATAATTTGAATAGTGTGATGCTAGTAGACATAGATTATAGATCTTAGATTATAGAAGTTGACATGGGAGGGATTTAGGAGAGGACACAGAGAGAACAAGCATAACAATTCTCTATATAAATTTGATATGCTTGAGTACACGGTAGTTAGTTCACTTTAGGAGCACGGGTAGTTCAGTGGTTAGAATGCCCGCCTTCCATGTGGGAGACCTGGGTTCGATTTCCAGACCATGCACCAAAAAACCCCCCCAAAATTTGATATGCTAGGAAGGTAGAGGCAGGACAGAAGATTTCGGGAAGTGCCCAATGGGTACATAAGGGTTGGTGGTATTTCCTATACATGAAACCAAATCATTACACATTGTGATTTAAAGTCAAAAGCTGGTTTGGGGCAGACACCTGTACACAATGTGGTGGTGCTGCCGTGGTGATTACCATTTCAAGAAATTCAGGGTAGATTGCTCAGAGGACATGAGGGCAAGGACACATATAGACATTTGCACACCAATGTTTTTATAACAGCATTATTTACAATTGTGAAGAGATGGAAACAGCCAAAAATGTCCATCAATAGATGAGTGGCTAAATAAACTGGTATATACATATGATGGAATATTATGCAGCTTTAAGACAGAATAAAGTCATGAAGTATGTAACAGCATGGATGGACCTTATGGACATTATGCTGAGTGAGATTAGCCAGGGACAAAAGGACAAATACAGTATTGTCTCACTGATATGAACTGACATTAGTGAATAAACTTGGAGAATTTCATTGGTAACAGAGACCATCAGGAGATAGAAATAGGGTAAGATATTGGGTAATTGGAACTGAAGGGATGCAGATTGTGCAACAGGACTGATTGTAAAAACTCAGAAATGGATAGCACAATACTACCTAACTGTAATACAATTATATTAAAACACTGAATGAAGCTGAATGTGAGAATGATAGAGGGAGGAGGGCTGGGACCACAAATAAAATCAGAAAGAAAAGACAATAAAGACTGAGATGGTATAATCTAGGAATGCCTAGAGTGTATAGTGATAGTGACTAAATGCACAAATTAAAAAATATTTTTGCATGAGGAAGAACAAAGGAATGTCATTACTGCAGGGTGTTGAAAATAGATGGTAATTAATATTTAAAAATTTTAACTTATGTGTGAGGCTAAAGAAAAAATGTTTATTTGGTACAAAATTTATATTTTGACTAGTGCATTTCCTAATATAACTTATATGGACAGCTTAATTGAACACCATAAGTGCATGGAACCTTGAGTAGGGCATAAGATTTTGTAGGTTTGTCCAGAGTGATGCCCCAATAAATCCCAGAGTGATTTAACAGTGAGTAAAAAAGTTATTTGTAAAGTCCCCTTGGGGGAATGGTGAGAAAGGGGGAAAATTCAACTTCTCCAAGTGGAGAATTCTTGATATTCTCACAAGCAGTAGGGACAACCAAAGCAATATGTTGGGCCCCCAATCTTGGGGTTTGTTCATAGGAAACATAACCCCACAAAGGATAAGTCAAGCCTACTTAAAATTAGGCCTGAGAATCACCCCCAAGAGAACCTCTTTTGTTGCTCAGGTGTGGCCTCTCTCTCCAGCCAACAGAACAAACAAACTCAACCTCTCTCCCTCTGTCTGTGTAGAACATGACTCCCAGGGGTGTGGACCTTCCTGGCAATGTGGGACAGAAATCCTAGAATGAGCTGAGACTCAGCATCAAGGGATTGAGAAAACTTTCTCAACCAAAAGGAAATAGAATGAAATGAGACAAAATAAAGTGTCAATGGCTAAGAGACTCCAAACAGAGTCAAGAGGTTATCCTGGAGGTTATTCTTACGCATTAAATAGATATCACCTTGTTAGTCAAGATGTAATGGAGAGGCTAGAGGGAACTGCCTGAAAACGTAGAGCTGTGTTCCAGTAGCCATGTTTATTGAAGATGATTGTATAATGATATGACTTTCACAATATGACTGTGTGACTGTGAAAACCTTGTGTCTGATGCTCCTTTTATCTACCTTATCAACAGACAAGTAAAACATATGAAATAAAAATAAATAATACAGGGAACAAAAGTTAAAATAAATTTAGTAGATTGAAATGCTAGTGATCAATGAAAGGGAGGGGTAAGGGGTATGGTATGTGTGAATTTTATTCTGTTGGCTTTTTATTTCTTTTTCTGAATTGATGCAAATGTTCTAAGAAATGATCATGATGATGAATATGCAACTACGCGATGATATTGTGAATTACTGATTATATATGTAGAACAGAATGATCACATGTTAAGAATGTTTTTTTTTGTTTGTTGTTAATTTTTTTAAAAAATTAATTAAAAAAAATAAATTCAGGGTAGGATATTTACACTGATGCTTCAGTACTCCCAAATGAAGAACAAAATTTTCAATTCTAAGTACCTTCACATATATGCCTCCTAGATGCCAATGTTATTCAAATGACTAACAGAGTCCTTCTGAGACTTTCTTTCCTTGAAATTGAAATGCTTTTCTTTACTCTGTTTGGAGATACTTTCCTAAAATGCAAGAGTTCAAATAACTGCAAATTCAAATAGAGTTTTTGAGCTGTATAGCAGGAAGGAGTTAGGATTCCGAAGGCTGATTGCAGTGCCTGCTATATGTTTTCTTTTGGCTAGGGCCAGTTGCAGCTGCTGTTGTTTGAAAGAGAAGCTCTGAAAGCAAAGAAATGCAACTGAAAATATGGCCTTGGTTTCCTATGTATGTTTAAAACTCTGGTTTGAAAGAAATGCTTTCTTCTTCCCAAACTTCCCCACTGTTTCAGTGAATTCATTTCTCACATGATCGCAGGATGGAATTTTGTGGTCCTGACTTCAAGCCACAAACAGTTTAGTTCCATGAGCTAATGACTGGTTCTCCTAGAGTGTAAGTCCACCTGATCTGCCCAGGCCTTTTGAAGTTTCTGCTCCAGCCAAGCTTGCTCAGTGCTGGTCATTTTCCATTTCTTTCTGTTAACACCTTATCTCTTTCCTCTGCTTAATATGGTGAGAGCCCACACTGAGCACACTGGGACCTTCCACGAATCCCACCCCCACAAACATGTTCCCGCTCTCAGTGTGTCCCAGACAGTCTCTGCTGGAGAATCAAGGAAATGGACATTGAGAGCTTCCCAGTGATAGAGCCCAACAAACCCACAAAAAGAGAAGTTTCAATATTCATAATGCAGATATGTTCTAATAAAAAAAAATTAGGAAGTTTATTTCTTTTGATGAGATATTTGACTAAAAGGAACAATCACCTAAAAGCATCCATAAATGTTTATTAAAATGCGTGGGACTCGCTCTCTCTCAGCCAACATGACAAGCAAACTCACTGCCCTCCCTCTGTCTACATGGGACATGACTTCCAGGGGTGTGGACCTTCCTGGCAACGTGGGACAGAAATCCTAGAATGAGCTGGGACTCAGCACCAAGGGATTGAGAAAACCTTCTCGACTGAAGGGGGGAAGAGTGAAATGAAACAAAATAAAGTGGCAATGGCTGAGAGATTCCAACAGAGTCGAGAGATTATCCTGGAAGTTATTCTTATGCATTAAATAGATATCACCTTTTTAGTTAAGGCATAGCAGAGAGGCTGGAGGGACTGCCTGAAAATGTTGAGCTGTGTTCCAGTAGCCATGTTTCTTGAAGAAGATTGTATAATGATATAGCTTTCACAACGTGACTGTGTGGTTGTGAAAAACTTGTGTATGGTGCTTCTTTTATCTACCTTATGGACAGATGAGTAAAACATATGGATTAAAAATAAATAAATAATAGGGGGAACAAATGTCAAAATACATTTAGTAGATTGAAATGCTAATGATCAATGAATGGGTAAGGGGTATGGTATGTATGAATTTTTTTCTGTTTTCTTTTTATTTCTTTTCCTGAATTGATGCAAATGTTCTAAGAAATGATCATGATGCTGAATATACAACTGTGTGATAAAAAAAAGAATGTTCATATTGTATGTTGATTGGTTTTATTAAAAAAAATTTTTTTTAATGTATGGGCCTCTATCTCGATTTTGGTCATGCTTTCTGGGGTATATATAAATGCCAAACTGTACACTTTAAATAAGTGCAGTTTATTGTACGTCAAGTATACCTCTGTAAAGCTGTTTTTAAAAATGTGTAAGCCGCTCTTTCTCCCCCGGACCGCCGCGCGGCGCACGCGCCCCGCAGCAGCCGAGCCGCCCGACCTCCCTACCCCCTCTCTTTCTCCCCCGGACCGCCGCGCGGCGCACGCGCCCCGCAGCAGCCGAGCCGCCCGACCTCCCTACCCCCTCTCTTTCTCCCCCGGACCGCCGCGCGGCGCACGCGCCCCGCAGCAGCCGAGCCGCCCGACCTCCCTACCCCCTCTCTTTCTCCCCCGGACCGCCGCGCGGCGCACGCGCCCCGCAGCAGCCGAGCCGCCCGACCTCCCTACCCCCTCTCTTTCTCCCCCGGACCGCCGCGCGGCGCACGCGCCCCGCAGCAGCCGAGCCCCCCGACCTCCCTACCCCCTCTCTTTCTCCCCCGGACCGCCGCGCGGCGCACGCGCCCCGCAGCAGCCGAGCCGCCCGACCTCCCTACCCCCTCTCTTTCTCCCCCGGACCTCCCTACCCCCTCTCTTTCTCCCCCGGACCGCCGCGCGGCGCACGCGCCCCGCAGCAGCCGAGCCCCCCGACCTCCCTACCCCCTCTCTTTCTCCCCCGGACCTCCCTACCCCCTCTCTTTCTCCCCCGGACCGCCGCGCGGCGCACGCGCCCCGCAGCAGCCGAGCCCCCCGACCTCCCTACCCCCTCTCTTTCTCCCCCGGACCGCCGCGCGGCGCACGCGCCCCGCAGCAGCCGAGCCCCCCGACCTCCCTACCCCCTCTCTTTCTCCCCCGGACCGCCGCGCGGCGCACGCGCCCCGCAGCGGCCGAGCCCCCCGACCTCCCTACCCCCTCTCTTTCTCCCCCGGACCGCCGCGCGGCGCACGCACCCCGCAGCGGCCGAGCCCCCCGACCTCCCTACCCCCTCTCTTTCTCCCCCGGACCGCCGCGCGGCGCACGCGCCCCGCAGCAGCCGAGCCCCCCGACCTCCCTACCCCCTCTCTTTCTCCCCCGGACCGCCGCGCGGCGCACGCGCCCCGCAGCAGCCGAGCCCCCCGACCTCCCTACCCCCTCTCTTTCTCCCCCGGACCCCCGACCTCCCTACCCCCTCTCTTTCTCCCCCGGACCCCCGACCTCCCTACCCCCTCTCTTTCTCCCCCGGACCCCCGACCTCCCTACCCCCTCTCTTTCTCCCCCGGACCCCCGACCTCCCTACCCCCTCTCTTTCTCCCCCGGACCCCCGACCTCCCTACCCCCTCTCTTTCTCCCCCGGACCCCCGACCTCCCTACCCCCTCTCTTTCTCCCCCGGACCCCCGACCTCCCTACCCCCTCTCTTTCTCCCCCGGACCCCCGACCTCCCTACCCCCTCTCTTTCTCCCCCGGACCCCCGACCTCCCTACCCCCTCTCTTTCTCCCCCGGACCCCCGACCTCCCTACCCCCTCTCTTTCTCCCCCGGACCCCCGACCTCCCTACCCCCTCTCTCCCCCTCCTCCCCCTCCTGCTCCGGCTGCTCTCCAACCAACACGGTGCCCTCTTTCCCCGCCTTCACCGTGCTCCTCCGCCACCAGCCTCGACAGCCTTGCCGCCCTCACCTTTCCTCCTCCAGAACAACTACTGGGGGAGTGGAGATAATACAGAGCAGCTCCCGGAGCCACGAGGGAGATCAAAGGGACAGCGTACCCCATCCTGGAACGGCTGACTATCTGGGAGAACCAGCTCCGGTGAGATCACCAAGGGGCACGGGCTTGCCTGGGTGGGACAGCAAGCGACCGGAGTCCCTCCCTTCCACCTTCCCAGGCCAGCTGGTAGAATTGGACAGGCGGTCCCCTTAGGCCGCGGCGGCTGGTGCCCCCACCACACGAGGCCCCCCGGAACAACTGAGTTAGTTGGGTCGGAAATCCCCAGACTGCGGAGAACAGTGACCGGGGGATCCCTTCCAAACACGTGACTCCCCCGTCGGCTGGGAGCAGTGCACTCTCCCGGGCTGCGACAGCTGGCGCCCTCCCGCCACGCTTGGTGCCCCGGGTCGACTAGCTAATTTGGCCGGACGCTCTCCTGTGCTGCGACAGCCGGCGACCCTCCCCGCGTTTGGAACCCCGGGTCGGCTGGCATTCTTCCAAGACGCTTCGGTTGCCGAACCTCCCCTACGGCGAGAGTTTTCCAGAGTTGAGGGACCCACAGCAACTTTCGCTGGTGGAACCCACAGACAGGCGTGTGCCACGTGCGCCACCTACTGGGCAGGATAGGAAGAACAGAACCCAGAGACTGCGCAGAAAAATCTTTCAACCTGTGGGGTCGAACACCCGGGGAAATCTGACTAAATGCCCAGACGCCAGCAGAAGATAACGGATCACGCTCAGAAAATTGAACATATGGCCCAGTCAAACGAAGAAACCAATAGTTCAAATGAGATACAGGAGCTGAAACAACTAATGTTGAATATACGAACAGAAATGGAAAACCTCTTCAAAAACGAAATCGATAAATTGAGGGAGGACATGAAGAAGACATGGGCTGAACATAAAGAAGAAATAGAAAAACTGAAAAAACAAATCACAGAACTTATGGAAGTGAAAGATAAAGTAGAAAAGATGGAAAAAACAATGGATACCTACAAAGACAGATTTAAAGAAACAGAAGATAGAATTAGTGATTTGGAGGATGAAACATCTGAACTCCAAAAAGAAACAGAAACTATCCGGAAAAGAATGGAAAAATTTGAACAAGGTATCAGGGAACTCAAGGACAATGTGAACCGTACAAATATACGTGTAGTGGGTATCCCAGAAGGAGAAGAGAAGGGAAAAGGAGGAGAAAAACTAATGGAAGAAATTATCACTGAAAATTTCCCAACTCTTATGAAAGACCTAAAATTACAGTTCCAAGAAGTGCAGCGCACCCCAAAGAGATTAGACACAAATAGGCATTCCCCAAGACACTTACTAGTTAGAATGTCAGAGGTCAAAGAGAAAGAGAGGATCTTGAAGGCAGCGAGAGAAAAACAATCCGTCACATACAAGGGAAACCCAATAAGACTATGTGTAGATTTCTCAGCAGAAACCATGGAAGCTAGAAGACAGTGGGATGATATATTTAAGTTACTAAAAGAGAAAAACTGCCAGCCAAGACTCCTATATCCAGCAAAATTGTCCTTCAAAAATGAGGGAGAATTTAAAACATTCTCAGACAAAAAGTCACTAAGAGAATTTGTGACCAAGAGACCAGCTTTGCAAGAAATACTAAAGGAAGCACTAGAGTCAGATACAAAAAGACAGAAGAGAGAGACATGGAGAAAAGTGTAGAAAGAAGGAAAGACAGATATGATATATATAATACAAAAGCCAAAATGGTAGAGGAAAATATTATCCAAACAGTAATAACTCTAAATGTCAATGGACTGAATTCCCCAATTAAAAGACATAGACTGGCAGAATGGATTAAAAAACAGGATCCTTCTATATGCTGTCTACAGGAAACACATCTTAGACCCAAAGATAAATATAGGTTGAAAGTGAAAGGTTGGGAAAAGATATTTCATGCAAACAACAACCAGAAAAGAGCAGGAGTGGCTATACTAATATCCAACAAATTAGACTTCAAATGTAAAACAGTTAAAAGAGACAAAGAAGGACACTATATACTAATAAAAGGAACAATTAAACAAGAAGACATAACAATCATAAATATTTACGCACCGAACCAGAATGCCCCAAAATACGTGAGGAATACACTGCAAACATTGAAAAGGGAAATAGACACATATACCATAATAGTTGGAGACTTCAATTCACCACTCTCATCAATGGACAGAACATCTACACAGAGGATCAATAAAGAAATAGAGAACCTGAATATTACTATAAATGAACTTGACTTAACAGACATCTATAGGACATTACATCCCACAACAGCAGGATACACCTTTTTTTCAAGTGCTCATGGATCATTCTCAAAGATAGACCATATGCTGGGTCACAAAGCAAGTCTTAACAAATTTAAAAAGATTGAAATCATACACAACACTTTCTCGGATCATAAAGGAATGAAGTTGGAAATCAATAATAGGCGGAGTGCCAGAAAATTCATAAATACATGGAGGCTCAACAACACACTCTTAAACAACAAGTGGGTCAAAGAAGAAATTGCAAGAGAAATTAGTAAATACCTAGAGGCAAATGAAAATGAAGACACAACATATCAAAACTTATGGGACGCAGCAAAGGCAGTGCTAAGAGGGAAATTTATTGCCCTAAATGCCTTTATCAGAAAAGAAGAAAAGGCAAAAATGCAGGAATTAACTGTCCACTTGGAAGAACTGGAGAAAGAACAGCAAACTAATCCCAAAGCAAGCAAAAGGAAAGAAATAACAAAGATTAGAGCAGAAATAAATGAAATTGAAAACATGAAAACAATAGAGAAAATCAATAAGACCAGAAGTTGGTTCTATGAGAAAATCAACAAGATTGATGGGCCCTTAGCAAGATTGACAAAAAGAAGAAGAGAGAGGATGCAAATAAATAAGATTAGAAATGAAAGAGGAGACATAACTACTGACCTCACAGAAATAAAGGAGGTAATAACAGGATACTATGAACAACTTTACGCTAATAAATACAACAATTTAGAAGAAATGGACAGGTTCCTGGAAAGACAGGAACAACCAACTTTGACTCAAGAAGAAATAGACGACCTCAACAAACCAATCACAAGTAAAGAGATTGAATTAGTTATTCAAAAGCTCCCTAAAAAGAAAAATCCAGGACCAGACGGCTTCACATGTGAATTCTATCAAACATTCCAGAAAGAATTAGTACCTACTCTCCTCAAACTCTTCAACATAATCGAAGTGGAGGGAAAACTACCTAATTCATTCTATGAAGCCAACATCACCCTCATACCAAAACCAGGCAAAGATATTACAAAAAAAGAAAACTACAGACCAATCTCTCTAATGAATACAGATGCAAAAATCCTCAATAAAATTCTAGCAAATCGTATCCAACAACACATTAAAAGAATTATACATCATGACCAAGTAGGATTCATCCCAGGTATGCAAGGATGGTTCAACATAAGAAAATCAATTAATGTAATACACCATATCAACAAATCAAAGCAGAAAAATCACATGATCATCTCAATTGATGCAGAGAAGGCATTTGACAAGATTCAACATCCTTTCCTGCTGAAAACACTTCAAAAGATAGGAATACAAGGGAACTTCCTTAAAATGATAGAGGGAATATATGAAAAACCCACAGCTAATATCATCCTCAATGGGGAAAAATTGAAAACTTTCCCCCTAAGATCAGGAACAAGACAAGGATGTCCACTATCACCACTATTATTCAACATTGTGTTGGAAGTTCTAGCCAGAGCAATTAGGCAAGAAAAAGAAATACAAGGCATCAAAATTGGAAAGGAAGAAGTAAAACTATCACTGTTTGCAGACGATATGATACTATATGTAGAAAACCCAGAAAAATCCACAACAAAATTACTAGAGCTAATAAATGAGTACAGCAAAGTAGCAGGCTACAAGATCAACATTCAAAAATCTGTAGCTTTTCTATACACTAGTAATGAACAAGCTGAGGTAGAAATCAAGAAACGAATCCCATTTACAATCGCAACTAAAAGAATAAAATACCTAGGAATAAATTTAACCAAAGAGACAAAAAACCTATATAAAGAAAACTACAAAAAACTGTTAAAAGAAATCACAGAAGACCTAAATAGATGGAAGGGCGTACCGTGTTCATGGATTGGAAGACTAAATATAGTTAAGATGTCAATCCTACCTAAATTGATTTACAGATTCAATGCAATACCAATCAAAATCCCAACGACATATTTTTCAGAAATAGAAAAACCAATAAGCAAATTTATCTGGAAGGGCAGGGTACCCAGAATTGCTAAAAACATCTTGAGGAAAAAAAACGAAGCTGGAGGTCTCGCGCTGCCTGACTTTAAGGCATATTATGAAGCCACAGTGGTCAAAACAGCATGGTATTGGCATAAAGATAGATATGTCGACCAATGGAATCGAATAGAGTGCTCAGATATAGACCCTCTTATCTATGGACATTTGATCTTTGATAAGGCAGTCAAGCCAACTCACCTGGGACAGAACAGTCTCTTCAATAAATGGTGCCTAGAGAACTGGATATCCATATGCAAAAGAATGAAAGAAGACCCATCTCTCACACCCTATACAAAAGTTAACTCAAAATGGATCAAAGATCTAAACATTAGGTCTAAGACCATAAAACAGTTAGAGGAAAATGTTGGGAGATATCTTATGGATCTTACAACTGGAGGTGGTTTTATGGACCTTAAACCTAAAGCAAGAACACTGAAGAAGGAAATAAATAAATGGGAGCTTCTCAAAAGTAAACACTTTTGTGCATCAGAGAACTTCATCAAGAAAGTAGAAAGACAGCCTACACAATGGGAGACAATATTTGGAAATGACATATCAGATAAGGGTCTAGTATCCAGAATTTACAAAGAGATTATTCAACTCAACAACAAAAAGACAGCCAACCCAATTACAAAATGGGAAAAAGACTTAAACAGACACCTACCAGAAGAAGAAATACGGATGGCCAAGAGGCACATGAAGAGATGCTCAATGTCCCTGGCCATTAGAGAAATGCAAATCAAAACCACAATGAGATATCATCTCACACCCACCAGAATGGCCATTATCAACAAAACAGAAAATGACAAGTGCTGGAGAGGATGCGGAGAAAGAGGCACACTTATTCACTGTTGGTGGGAATGTCAAAGGGTGCAACCACTGTGGAAGGCAGTTTGGCGGTTCCTCAAAAAGCTGAATATAGAATTGCCATACGACCCAGCAATACCATTGCTAGGTATCTACTCAAAGGACTTAAGGGCAAAGACACAAACGGACATTTGCACACCAATGTTTATAGCAGCGTTATTTACAATTGCAAAGAGATGGAAACAGCCAAAATCTCCATCAACAGAAGAGTGGCTAAACAAACTGTGGTATATACATACGATGGAATATTATGCAGCTTTAAGACAAGATAAACTTGTGAACCATGTAATAACATGGATGGACCTAGAGAATATTATGCTGAGTGAATCCAGCCAAAAACTAAAGGACAAATACTGTATGGTCCCACTGTTGTGAACGGACATTCGAGAATAAACTTGAAATATGTCATTGGTAACAGAGTTCAGCAGGAGTTAGAAACAGGGTAAGACAATGGGTAATTGAAGCTGAAGGGATACAGATTGTGCAACAGGACTAGATACAAAAACTCAAAAATGGACAGCACAATAATACCTAATTGTAAAGTAATCATGTTAAAATACTGAATGAAGCTGCATCTGAGCTATAGGGTTTTTTTTTTGTTTTTGTTTGCTTGTTGGTTTGTTTGTTGTTGTTGTTTTTTACTATTACTACTACTTTTATTTCTTTTCTTTATATTAACATTTTATAGCTTTTTCTGTTGTGTTGCTAGTTCCTCTAAACTGATGCAAATGTACTAAGAAACAATGATCATGCATCTATGTGATGATGTTAAGAATTACTGAGTGCATATGTAGAATGGTATGATTTCTAAATGCTGTGTTAATTTCTTTTTTTTCTTTCCGTTAATAAAAAAAAAAAAAAAAAAAAAAAAAAAAAAAAAAAAAAAATGTGTAAGCCCCTGAGCAAATGTGTCAATTTGGTCTCTCACTGACTTGGTTGTATCTCAGAATTGGGCCCAAGGTATTCATACCTGTTTACTGACCATGGGGTGAGGCTAGCAAAGGACTTACCCTCTGGAGTAGGACAGGGCTGGCAGAGTGTTGGGAATAGAGAGGCAGGAGTTTCTCACTGCAAATAAAGTGACTGAACAAGCCTAAAAAAATAATCTAGCAACTTCTGACTCAGTAGACGGGGCCCTGAAATAATGTTTTGCTTACTTAAAAAAAGTTTTTTTGGTAACATATGGCGCTGTTCCGAAACTGTTATGTACCCTAGAAAAGACATGTTTTCTTCCCTAATCCAATCTTGTGGGGGCAAACCTATTATTTAGGTGGAAACTTTGATTGAATTGTTTCCGTAGAGATGTGATACACCCCAGTTGTGGATGGGTATGACCTTTGATTAGATGGAGATGTGACTCCTCTCAGTCAAGGTGAGTCTTGATTAGTTTCATGGAGTCCTTTAATTTTGGAGGAAGATTAGATGCTTGGAGAACAGGAGTTGACAGAGACACAGGCATTTGGAGGAGCTTGGAGTACAGACAGAGAGCAGACACCTAGACACCGATGTTTGGCAATGCAGAGCCCAGCAAACTTCACCATGTGCCTCCCCATGAGATACTAAGCAAGCCAGAACCAAGAGTTGTGTCCAGGAGTTGCTAAATGAAGGCTCACAGATACTTAGAGAAGAAACCACTAGTGTCAGAAGCTGGAAGCAACAGAACTGGGAACAAGGACCAGCAGATGCCAGCCACCTGCCTTCCCATTGACAGACATTGGCCTTCCTCCAGTCAAGGTATCTTTATCTGGATGCCTTAGTTTAGATATTTTTTTGGCCTTAGAACTATAAACTTGTAACTTAATAAATGTCCTTTCTAATAACCGTTCTGTTTCTGGTACACTGCATTCTGGCAGCCTTTAGCAAACCAAACCAGTACATACAACATAACATTTCCCATACATTCACATATACAATTCAGTGGTAATTATGTTCACAATGTTGTGGCACCATCACCACCATCCATTACCAAAGTTTTCATCTCCCTAAACACAAACTGTGTACTCATTAGCATTGACTTCCCATTCTTCACTCCTGCCCCCATCCCTGGAAACCTGTGATCTATTTTCTCCCATTCTTCACTCCTGCCCCCATCCCTGGAAACCTGTGATCTATTTTCTATGTCCATAAATTTACATTTTGCTAACCTTTTAACAGTAACAGCTAATTGCTTCTAGGTTTTTGTTTTGTTTTGTGTTTGGTGGTTTTTTTTTGTTGTTGTTGCCACTTTTCGAATCAAGTGTTATACATATCCAAAAGCAGTTCAGAAACTTTCTAATCTTTTTCTCTCAGTTGTCATGTTTTCTTCCTCTCATAAGAGCTACATTAAGCTTATCCTTCCTCCATGGGTGTCTTTTGTAGGTTGGGTGGAAGATGGGAGGAAGAGGGAAGATGTATAGGGACAGGGTCCAGTGATAACCAGGGAGAAGAGCTACTGGCTTCTACTAATATTGTACTATACCCTTTGCATTTCAGCCTAGTGAAAGAAAGTGTCTTTAAGGCCTCCAGTCTTCTTTCCATGAATAGACAAATAAAATAACCTGAACCCCAGGCAATGTGTCTAGAAGTCCAGTCCTTTCCTGCATCTCTATTTGATTACTGCTTTTCCAGGATGCTGGACCTTCTCTCTGATTCTGTTTGCTCCACAACTTTAATTCCCCAAGACAGTGAGTGTTAAACCACAACTGATTCTAAACTGTGATGATTATCAAAAGCTATTCTGAGGGTTTGATTGGGAAGGCAATGAATGGTAGTACAGAGAAGGACATGAAGTGAGATATCAGGCATCTCCATTCCTAAAGTCTGTGGCCTCTCTACATTGCATGGAGTTTCTGGCTGTCCCTGGCCATTTCTCCTTGTGGCTCTGCAGCATCTCTTATTCTCTCCTGTATCCTTTCTCCCACCATTCCCCAAACCTCAAAATTCCCATTTCAATATCCCCAGGAAAGCTAAGAAGACTTATTACAAAAACAATGTTTCCAACTGTGGTGGTTTGGAGCTATGCACCCAAGAAAAACATATTCTTAAACTTAATCCATTCCTGTGGTTGTGAATCCTTTTAAATAGGATCTTTTGATGAGGTCACTTCAGTGTAAAGGTATGGCCCAGGATGGGTCTTAATCTATCACAGAAGGCTTTATAAGGTAGGTTCTCAGAGAGAAAAAAGACTCACAGGGAGCAGCCAGAAGCTGAAAGTCAACTGAACCCAGAGTAGAAAGGAGAGGCCAGGGGAGGTCACCATGTTCACTGCCTTGTGACAGAGAGGCCAAGGACCAAGGATCACCAGCAGCCAGCCCTAGAATGCCAGTCTTTAGGAAGAAAACATTGCCTTGATTTGGACCTTTCCTAGTCTCAGAACCATGAGCCAATCAATTTCCATTGTTTTAGCCAAACCATTGCGTGATATTTACTTTAGCAATGATGAAACTAAAATACTACACACACAAAAAAATTCTTCACAATGACAAGCAAGAGAGTTTTAGCTTACATTGTTCTGAATCTGGTTTTTCTGGATTTCTCTTTAGCACAACGAAATAACTATGCAAAGTATCCCCACCCCTACACCAAGAAAGCAACTGTTTACTCCCAAAGAAAATTGAGATCTGTGCTTTTGGAAAAAAGGTACTGATGAGAACTGTGAAATCACCCTTTTTATTTATAATATAAATATGTATTCACAGGTAAGACTCAAGATCGAGGTATTTGTGCTTCCCTTTCCTACTAGCAGGGTTGGGAACGTGATGGTGGAAAATTTATCACCTTCCCCCACCATTTTCAAGGCAAACTTGAGGAATCTGGGCTTTTTCTTCTCTCCTTCCTTTTTTCTCTATATTTCCCTCTGTTTTGGTTTGCCAAAGTTGCCAAAATGCAATATACCAGAAATAGCTTGGCTTTTAAAATGGAATTTATTAGCTTATAAAGTTATAGTTCTAGGGTCATGAAAATGTGCAAGTTAAAGCATCACCAAGATGATACTTTCACAGAAGAAAGGACGCCTGGCTTCGGGGACATATCTGTCACATGGGAGGGCATATGGCCAGTCTCTGCTTGTCCTTCTCTCCCGAGTTTTATTGCTTTCAGTTTCTGGCTTTAGAGGTTTCTTCTCTCAGCTTCTTTGGAGGCTTTTTCTGTCCAAACCTTGTGTATGATGCTCCTTTTATCTACCTTATCAATAAACAAGTAAAACATATGGAATAAAAACAAATAATAGGGGGAACAAATGTTAAAATAAATTTAGTAGATTGAAATGCTAGTGATCAATGAAAGAGAGGGGTAAGGGGTATGGTGTGTATGAATTTTTTTCTATTTTCTTTTTATTTCTTTTTCAGAATTGATGCAAATTTTCTAAGAAATGATCATGATGATGAATATACAACTGTGATGATATTGTGAATTACTGATTATATTTGTAGAACAGAATGATCGTATGTTAAGAATGTTTGTGTTTGTTGTTATATTTTTAAAAATTAAAAAATTAATTAATAAAGAAAATACACTGAGCAAAATAAGCCAGACACAAATGGATAAATAGTATATATTCTACTTACATATCTAGAATAAGCAAATTCATAGACATAAAATAGAGTACAGGTTACCAGAGGCTGGGTTGGTAGGGGCAGGAAATGGGAGTTACAGTTTAATAAATGCATAGTTTCTTTTTGGGGATAATAAAAAAGTTTTTATAATGGTTGGTGATGATAGTTGTACAACATTGTGAATGTAATATTTCTGAATTGTATACTTAAATATGGTTAAAATGGGAAATTTTGTGCTTTATACATATATGTTCCCACAATAAAACTTAAAAAAGAATACAAACTTTTATTTTTATACTGTTTATATAAATAAACATATTCATTTTTATTGTATTATTACAGTACATATTACAGTACGTATACTGTACGGTGAGACTAAGTGGGCTCCAAAGTGGTACCCAAGGCAGCAGCAGTGAAACCTGAGGATGGGAAGCTTCAGAGATTTCAGGCTTTCAAAATCCAGAAGCTCTGCCACAAAGAACAGCAGTATTCAAGAGATCACCAGAGTGCAATCTTGTCAAGATGGCTATATATCTACATCAAGTACAGGTGATGTGGACTCAAGGAGGTCCCTAAGATGTATCTTGATAAAAATTTAAAGATTTGGCTAATTTAGGGAAGACCTTTAAGTATCATGCCTAAGTAATAATTAAAGAGATCAGTGACGAAAGGAGAGTCAGTAAATTCATGCCTAAGAGACGTGTTTTCAGGTTTATGGTGAAGGACAGTGTTTTGGTTTACTAAAGCTGCTGTAATGCAATATACCAGAAATGGAACAGCTTTTAAAAAGAGAATTTATTAAGTTGCAAGTTTACAGTTCTAAGGCCATCAAATGTCCAAACTAAAGCATTCAGGGAAAGATACCTTGACTTAAGAAAGGCTTATGGGTCCAGGATTCATCTGTCAGCTGGAAAGAAATGTGGTGGTGTCTGCTGGGCTCTTTGGCTTCTAGTTTCAATGGCTTCCCCAGGGCATATACTTTCTGCATCGCCAAACATCTCTGTCGATGTTGGCTCAGAGCTTTTTCCAAAAATGGCTCTTTCTTAAAGGACTCCAGTAAGCAATTCCACCTTGAAAGGGTGGGTCACATCTTCATGGAAACCACCTAATCAAAAGGTCCCACACACTCTTGGGTGGGTCACATCTCCATGAAAACAACTTAATCAAAAAGATCCCACAAAATAATATTGAATGAGGATTAAAGAAAGTGGCTTTTCTTGTGTACACAACAGTTTCAAACCAGCACAGAGGGTATGATAGATTGGGTTATGCACCCCAGAAAACACATGTTCTTAATCTTAATCCATGTTCCTATGGGTGTTTATAAGTAGTGTCTTTTGAAGATATTTTTAGTTAAGTTATGGCAAACTGAATCAGGGTGGGTCTTAACCCATGCTGCTATAGGCCTTTTAAAGAGAAGAAATCAGAAGTCTGAGAAGGTTATATAGGAGCCAGAGGAGGAAGTCAGCAGAAATTGGAAGAATAGAAGCCAGAAAGGAGAGGTTGACAATATGTGACAGGAGGCAGAGATATAAGCCAAGGAATCCCAAGGATTGCTGGTAACCAGCACCAGAATGTTATAGACCCCAGGACAAAGCAAGCCTTGCTGATATCTTGACTTTGAACTTTTTTTTACCCTCAAAACTATGAGCCAATAAATTTCTACTGTTTCATGTTAGGCATGAATGAGACAGAGGTCACATGCTCGTTGCAGAGACATAGCAAAGCTGTCTCTGTGGGAATAGGTATCTGATGTCCTGAAAAGACTAAAGTGTTGCAAAGCTGCTTGAGTCTAGGGCAGAGGGAGGCCTTGGGAAACATGTAATTTTTGACTCATCCTGGCAAGGGAAGCACATGATTCAGCCCGGTTATCCTCCTTTCCTGTTCTTTAGTTATGCTTTTGTTACTTTTTTTACCTCACAGCCCTATAAAATAAACAGTGCTGAACCTCTTGGGGTCTTTGAATCTCCATCAGAGCTCAGAGTCCCACCTGGTTCCAGCTTTGACTCTACTTTTGTCTCTTGTCTTTCTTTCTTAATTCCCTGTCACCTCCCTTCAGTCCCAACACTGAGCCATGCTGGTCATGGCAGTTTCAGCCAACCCATTATGTGGTATTTACATAGCAGCCTGGCAAAATTAAGACAGATGGCTAAATTCTTTAATTATAGATACTTATGTGTATAATCTATAAAATATTGTCTTGTCCCTGGAATGAGACTTAAGATGCATAAACACAAACCATTTGTAAATGATGTACTTTATTGTGAGAGTTAAAGCACCCATAATAAGTCTGCACCCACAGGGATGGATTAGTAGAACATAGGCTTCTCTGGGGTACATAACAGATTCAAACCAGCACAAATATGGTAACCACTAATCACATGCAGCTGCCGAGCACTTGGACTGAGGCTAATCTGAACTGAGATGTGCTGTAGATGCAAAACACACAACAGGTTTCAAAGACAGTGCAAAAGAAAAGAATGCACTACAGCGCAATCATTTATACTGATCACTCATTGAAATGATAATATTTTGGATACGTTAGATTAAATAAAACATTATTAAAATTAGTTTAGCAGAAAATTAGTTTCACTTGTTTCTTTTTAGTGTTAAAATATGGCAGTTAGAACATTTAAAATTTCATATGGGACTTGCATTTGTGGCTTGCTTTGTGTTCTTCTTGGCCAGTGCTGCTCTAGACCTCCATCTTCTCAGATATTAATATACACTCCTACTTCTTCTCCATGCTTATATACTTTTTCTTTTGTGGGAGATTCTACTAGGCAGGAATTAGATCTAAATCAATTGTGGAGTATCACCCATAAATTGAATTAGTGCTGGTAAAATTTTTAAAGATATTAATTGCTTTCCATAATATCCCCCATTCCCAGGCAGAAAAGCATAGCCGCTGGAAACTGCTGCCAGAGTCCTTTTGGCCAGCCTCTGGTCAACAGCACCTAGCGATCTAAGAAGTTCAAAATTTGGCAATTGTTAGGTAAACTTTACAAAGATTCATAAGTCAACAACAAATTTATTCTTTTCTGATATAAAGTAGATAATTGTAGAAGCCAAGAGTTTAAAGCAAGACCTACAGAATTTGTTGCAAGCTGCTGGCCTCGGGATGGCAGCGGTAAACTGTGGCGATTGTTATGTAGAGCAGTCTGGGAGGAAGAGAATGTTTACCCAAAACAGTTATGTTAAGTATGAAGAACACTGTGAGATAAGAATCTTGCTCCCTCAGGAAATGCCTGCATATCCATTGACATCCTGTGGTATATAACTAAGATCTGGTTGAAAATAAAGTTGTCTGAAGTCTGTCTGAAGTAAATTCAAGCTTCAGACCCCCTGAGCCCGTCTGTGTCTTTCTTTCTTTCTTCCTTTCTTCTTTTCTCATCATTCCTTAATATCCTTCGAGCTCCGTTTCTACAGAAAGCAACATTTGGCGCCCAGTGTGGGGCTCGAAGAAGAAGACTCCAAATCAATATTAAGGAACCAAGGAAAAGTCTCATTAGAGGCACGTGTGTCCAGCCAATAGAAGAGGACTCGAGTCATATTGGTAAAGTAAGCATTTTCCTTGGATCATCAGGGTAACGGGTAATCATAATAGGCGGCTGGAGGAGTATGTATGTGTGTTAAAGCTACTGGGGTGCCTGTTAAAACATCTGAATTAGTAAGCTTATTTAATCTCATTCAAAAACATTTCTGTTGGTTTCAGCCTTAAGGCCATAATGTTTTAAATCTTAAGTAATGGAAATTCGTTATGAAGGCTTTGCAGTGAATAAACGATGGGGAAAATATTCCTGTTTCTATTTGGTTATTGTGTTCAGTCAGGCAATGAACTACCTGGCTCATGCTTTGTCTTAAACTCTAAATTGTGTTTCTTCTCAATCTCCCACTACCACTTCTTACCCTGTGTAAAGAAGGATTTTATAAAACTTAACAGTAGCTAACTTTTCTTATGTAAAGAAGGATTTTATAAAGAAAAGAGTTATGGGCCCCATCAGGCTAAAACAACCCGTGACTTCCCAGGGGCGGTTATCTGCTGCCTTTGTTATGCAAGGTTTTCTGCTGCCTTGGTTATGCAAGGTTGTAACTGCCGGAGAAAGTTTATCTAAGAATGCAACTGAGAAGGTTGAGTAAGGGAGTTTTGCACGAGACAGCTGCTTCTTGCAAGAAGCAGCTCCCATGACTCATGCGCGAAAAATGTTTGTTATCTGCTTCTTGCAAAATGTTCGTTATCTACTTCCTGCATAAAGCAGAACCTGTAACTAATGTTCAACCCTCAAACCCCACACCCTTATCCTGGCCCTCAAAAGGCTACCCAAAACCCAGGTTCGGGGCTCTCTGTTCCTGCGTGTTCAGTGAGCCCCACGCATGTGTGGTAAATAAACCCCTTGCGTGTTGCATGAGAGAACGTCTCTTGGAGTCCTCCTTTGCGCGGCAAAACTCTCAAATTCTTACACCTGTTTCGACAGTTGCTTGAGCCGGACTCGGCAATTGGCGCCCGAACAGGGATCTAATAAGGGAACTCTTAAAGCATAAAGTGAGGAGATGCTCCAGGGGCATCCACTACAAATACTACAGGCGGGCCTTTTTGGGTTGAGCAGTGGCCCTTATCTGTAGAGAGGTTTGAGGCTCTGACTCAGTTAATTTGGGAACAGTTTGGAGCAGGACGTTTAGAGGAGTCTCGTGGTTCTTGGAATTCTCCAATATTTATTGTAGGAGGGAGGTCAGGAAAATGGAGAATGTTGACTGATTTGATAAAAGTTGATACTGTGGTTCAGCCTATGGAGTCATTGCAGCCTGGCTTGCCCACACCAGTTGTAATTTCTAAGAACTGATTTATTATGATAGATTTTAAAAATTGCTTCTTTGCCGTGGCAGAGCAGGATAAAGAAAGATTGGTTTCTGGGCTTGTTCTTGATGGGCTGCCTTTATATAGGGATTCATGTACACCTGAGTCAGAAAGTATTCAGTGAGAAAGGTGCCATACCAAACGGGGGTCAGTGCTCATTGATGGTTCCTGTGGCAGGTTGGTCCCCAATGGGGTGTGCAGTTCGGGATTGTAATTCTGACTCAAGGTATTTTGTTAGGTTACCTTTGTTTAGTCTGAATGATTATTCTATGAGATTTATACCAATACTACAGGTAAAATCCTATGACTCAGAATGGGAACGGCAACCCCATCTCCTTTTGTTAACTTAAATCCTCAATAAACAGCAATTTGGAAACTGGCCATGAGTTTAGCTCCTATTCATGTTTGAAAAGAGAAATATATTTTAAGAACTTTAAAACTAAAAATTCTTGTTAAAAACTATATATTGATAGTTAATGCATATTTGAAACATTAAAGTATTTTAAATATTTAACATTATTCTAACAAATTTAATTTTGATGGTAATTACATATGTGGTAAAATATTTGTTCAAAGTAATGATTTAAGTATGAAAAATATGAAAGATGTATTTTTATTAATAGGAAAACAGAATAGTTTTATCCTAAAATGAATAACTGTTACTAAGCGAGAAAAATATAGGACAAAGCCTAAACTAATATAATAAGTGCTGAGGGTTTATAAAAATAGAAATTATGGTTAAAATCAAGAAAGATTTAATGAGTCTAAAATGACAATGTTTTCTTGGACTTTTAGCCTGTTCTAATGAAAAGATATAAAAAAATTTTTTTCTAAATAATTAGTTAAAAAGCAGAGTCTGTTTTATCAAAATAACTTATATTAACTTTTATCATGTTGTTATCTGTATAAAAAATACTGATTTTCTCCTGGGTATCATTATACTGGCAAAAAGTGCTTCTTTTCTTGCCCTAAACCAGGTGGCTTAATCTATTAATCTAAGTACTATTACTATAAATGAATCTATTACTGACTAAATAATATTCAAATCATTTAAATACCTAAATTCCTTTAAGCCAAAATACTTTAATGCTTTGTCCAGTGTTTATATAAACTATATATGTATAAACTAAATTTATCCCAAGATAACCATGGCTTATATTGGAAGCAGATCAGATTTGAGGGTTGAATGCAAGGAAAAAATATACTTGTGGAGTCTTTTTTGTTCACCTGATGTTGCCATTACATGCAACTGATATTGCTATCACATGACCTTGGTAAGAAATAGTTAAAATGTACACTCTAGCTGGGAGGACTGGCTATCCCCCCAGAAGGAGGTGTACTTTAATAAAGATATCTAGGTCCCAGGAAGCTCCTCTTGGTCCCTAGCCAGTTCCCAGAGGAACCAACTGGGTCCGGTCATGTAAGCAAATCAGAATTTGGCCACTATTGTGAGAAAATATCATAAAAACTGCATGAAATAAATTTAAAATTAGCAAAAATGCACAACCAATTATAAAGAATCCACATTCTTGCATTCCTTTTTAATCAATCCAATGAATTCAATTTTAAAAATCTGGTCATTTACTATGGGTACACGTCACTATTGACACCCTGCTTTCATTTTTGCTACCTGCCACTCTAGGGATTCCTAATTATATGTTACAAAACTTGTTTGATATTTTACAAGGAGATTTTAACTTATTAAGCAAAAGGCAGTTAACAGCTGCAGCTGAATGAGAGTTACAATTAATTGAACAATGCATTCAAAAAGGACAGCTTGTTCAAATAGATTTTAAAAAGCCTGTTGATTTTATTATTTTCTTTACCTTGCAATCTCCCACAGGCCTACTTTAGCAAGACGGTGTTTTAAAATGGATTTTTTTACCAAACAATTGACAAAAATGTTTAAATACATATTTGCAAAAGATTATTTCTTTAATAGCCAAAAGTCACCAAAAATATTATCAATTAAGAAGTCATGATCCTAATCACATAGTGTGTAATCTCACAAAGGAAAAGGTTCAAAGTCTATATATTTTCAATACCTTTTGGCAAATAGCATTAAGTGACTTTAAAGGACAAATGAATAATCATTAGCTATGTCAAAACTTTTACAATTTTTAAAAATGAACGCAATGGATTTTGCCTAAAATAGTTCCAGCTTCCCTGCTAGCTATTACTGTCTTTACCAATGATAATATTAATGGGAAAGCTGCATATGTCATGTCACCCCAGTGGAAAACAAGTTAGAAAATGCCTTATACCTCAGCCCAGCGTACTGAATTAGCAGCTGTAATTCAAGTATTGCAAAGTTTTCCACAATCTCTTGATATTGTTTCTGATTTTGAATATGTTTACCAAACAGTTACTCACATTGAGACGGCTTCTTTGTTTAAAAGAAATGAATTGTCCTGAATGTTTTTACATTCACAAACATTAGTCAAAAGCTGAATTATAAAGAACTCAAACCAATCTTCCAGGTCCTTTATCATTACAAAATCAGCAAGCAGATACTCTTATGGAGGTAATGCAAAATCCCACAACATTTCACAAATTGACTCATATCAATAGCAAAGGGCTGTGAAAGAAATTTCCATCTTTTTTAAACAGCAAACTCAGGACATTGTTAGGACTTGTCAAACCTGTGGGCCTTTAAATGCACTCCCATTTGCATCAGGGATTAATACTAGAGGTCAAAAAGCAAATGAATTATAGCAAATGGATGTTACTCATATTTCACATTTTAGTAAAATGCAATATGTACATGTTATCATAGACACTTGTTCTCATTTCATCTGGGCTACCGCACAATCTGGAGATCGTTTTTGCCATGTTCAATCACATTTACTTAATGCTTTTGCTGTTGTGGAATGCCCTCAATCTATTAAAACGGACAATGGTCCTGCTTATACAGGAAAAAAATTTCATAAATTTTGTACTACTTTTAATATTACTCATATTACAGGAATTCCACACAATCCCTCAGGGCAAGGAATTATTGAACAAGCAAACCAGATGCTAAAGTCTATGCTTTTAAAACAAAAAGGGGGAGACGATGATCAGGAGGATGATGTTATGAAAATAAGTACTCCTAAAGATCAATTAGCAAAGGCATTGTTTACTCTAAATTTTTAAACATTTATGATAATTCATCACAGACTCCAGCAGAACAACATTTTAGCAATTTGGAAAAGAAAAATGATATATCCCAAACAGAACTGCAGCTGCAGCCAATCTATTGGAAAGATGTTAAAGATGATTTATGGAAACCAGGAATGGTAAAGGTGTGGAGTAGGGGATTTGCTCTTGTCATTGCAGATGACGGAACTTCAGTTTGGATTCCCTCGAAGAGAATAAAACCCAGACATATCGACCTGGACAAAAAATAACTAAATGGGTAATGTATACTATAGGACATACAATTTTGATTGCTGAAGGACAGGGACATATTTATACTTACTGGGATTATCTGTGGGCCCTAACATGGGCCAATTCAACTTTACCAAAATAATCTGAATACAAGTTTAGGATTCCCAGGTCCAGTAAGAAGAAAACTGGTGTCAAATTTAATTCCAATTTTAGAAAGACCTATATGCTTAACTCTATGAATACAAAGGATACTTGCCTGTTAGGTGGGAAAGAAAGTTGGAATGGATGGCAGTCATATCATATGGATCGAGCAGTTATCATAATTAATGATTCCTATGGAATTGTAAGATTCCCCTGTGGGGTTGAAGATAACTGAGACTATATGGATAGGCAAGCTAAACCAGAGTTATTACATAGAGGATGATTTGTGCCATGATTTGGGATGATAAATACATTATTCAGAGAAATTTATGGGGAATTTTCCTAGGACTGGGACCAATTTTCATAGTGAATTCTAGTAACTATAACTTCTCTTTAGCAGCCATAAACACTATATACAAATATGTATTAGAGATCCATATATACTTGTTAAAGTTCATATGCATATAAGAAATCAAACTTCTAATTGTGAAAATTATTCTCTATTCACTTGTCCCCAAGCATTTATGTTGCAGGAAAATGAGACGATTATAGCAGCAAGGAGAAGAGGTATTTGGCTGCCGGTGCAGATGTCAAGATCTTTGCAATCCTCTCCAAAAACACATATACTGATCCATTTGGCAAAAGAATATCTAAAAAGGACTAATAGACTAATTGGATTCATTATTGCATCTGTCATTGGAATCATTGGAAGCATCACAGTGGCTGCAGTCACTGGAACAGCATTGCAACAAACTATACAGATGCAGCATTGTTAGAAAAACACCAGTGAACTGTGGCATAGACAATCTCATTGATGAGCAAACTAATAATAGACTAAATGATATAGAAATGACATTGGTTCATATTGGAGATCAAATGTATAATTTAAATTTTTTACAAAGTTTAAAGTGTAAAAGGAATAAGAGCAGTTTTTGTATTACCCTCTTTTAACATATGGCTTGTTTGAAATAGAATGGGAAAAGGGAATAGGTATCTTTTAAGGCTTTCAGATAGTTTAAGTCCTGATATCTTAGAATTACAAAAAAGGGGTATTAGAATGTAAATTAGAATAATCTACATATAGCCTATGGAAGTAATGTTACACAATCACTTACCCAAGAGCTAAAAAATCTTAGGTTTGGGGCTGTTTATACTTCCTCCTCAGCTGTGTTTAACAACAAAGAAAAAGGTGATTCTTGCAAAAACTCGTTGGCTCCCTCCTGAATCAAAGTCAGAGAGCTTGACTGGCAGCCAATGACGGGTAAGACCCTTCAGAGCCTAAGGGCAACCTAAGACAGGCGCCGTCACCTCTGCTTATAGTCACCCTAAAAAGGTGATTCTTGTTTTCCTCGGCTTATAAAATAAAAAGGGGGAAATGTAGAAGCCAAGAGTTTAAAGCAAGACCTACAGAATTTGTTGCAAGCTGCTGGCCTCGGGATGGCAGCAGTAAACTGTGGCGATTGTTATGTAGAGCAGTCTGGGAGGAAGAGAATGTTTACCCAAAAGTTATGTTAAGTATGAAGAACACTGTGAGATAAGAATCTTGCTCCCTCAGGAAATGCCTGCATATCTATTGACATCCTGTGGTATATAACTAAGATCTGGTTGAAAATAAAGTTGTCTGAAGTCTGTCAAGTAAACTCAAGCTTCAGACCCCCTGAGCCCGTCTGTGTCTTTCTTTCTTCCTTTCTTCTTTTCTCATCATTCCTTAATATCCTTCGAGCTCTGTTTCAATAGGAAGCAACAGATAATGGCTTCCCAAGACCCATACCTAGGGAAAATGTTAAGAAGAATGATTAAACATTGGCTTCTCTGCATTATATCCTTTCTTTTTGGCACTCCAGAAGAAACATCTACAATACATGGCAGGTGATATAAAAAGTAGTTAAAATATGCATAGTTCAAAATAGAAAAGGTCTAAAAACAACATGGAGACACTTCTCCAAAGAAGACACACAGTGGCCAAAAAGCACATGAAAAGTTGCTCAACATCATTAGCCATTAGGGAATTCAAATCAAACCCACATCACAGCCACTAAGATGGTAATACAAAGAAAATAGAAGATAACCAATGTTGGCAAGGATGTGTCAAAACTGGAACTCTTATATGTAGTGGGTGGGAATGTAAAATGGTGCAGATGTTGTGGGAAACAGTTTAATGGTGCCTCAAAAAGTTAAACTTAGAATTCCAAACGACCCAGCAATTCCACTCCTAGTTTTATACCCCAAAGAGTTGAAAGCAGGGGCTCAAGCAGATATTTGTTCACATTGGTACCTAGCAACATTATTCACAATAATCAAAAGGTGGAAACAACCCAAATGTCCATCAACAGAAGAATGGATGAACAAAATGTAATCCATACAATGATATGCTACTTAGCCATAAAAATGGTATGAAGTGCTAACATATGCAACAACATGGATGCACTTTAAAAACATTATGCCAAGTGAAAGAAGGCAAACATAAAAGGACATTTAAGGAAATATCCAAAATGGGAAAATCCATAGACAGAAAGCAGATTGGTGGTTGTCAGGGTCTGGAGAGAGGGAGGGAAGAATGGGGAATACAGACTTTCTTTTGGAGTGATGAAAATAATTTGGACCTAGATAGAGGTGATGGTTGCACAACATCATGACTGTGCTAAATGCTATTGAACTGTACACTTTAGAATGTTTAAAATAGTGTAAATTTTACACAATTAAAAAAACATGAATAGAGACTTCCGGAGAAGATGGCGGCTTAGTAAGATGCGCGGATCTTAGTTCTTCCTCCAGAACAGCTACTAGGGGAGTAGAAACGATACAGAACAGCTCCCGGAGCCACGACAGAGATAAAAAAGACAGCGTACCCCATCCTGGAATGGCTGACTGGCTGAGAGAACCCACTTTGGTGAGATCGCTGAGGGGTGCGGGGGTCCCCGGGCGGGGCGGCAAGCGGCCGGAATCCCTCCCTTCCTCCTTCCCAGGCCAGCTGGGACAATTGGACAGGCGGTCCCCTCAAGCCATGGTGGATGGCGCCCCCACCACGCGCGGCCCCCGAACCAACTGAGAGAATTGGATCGGAAATCCCCAGCCCGCGGAGAATGGTGACCGGGGGGGGGGGTCCCTTCCAAACACGTGACTCCCTGGTCTGACTGGGAACGGTGCACTCTCCCGGGCTGCGGCGGCTGGCACCCTCCCGCCATGCTTGGCGCCCCGGGCCGACTAGGAAATTCGGACGGGCGCTCTCCCAGGCTGCGGTGGCCGGCGACCCTCCCCGCGTTCGGACCTCCGGGCCGGCTGGCACTATTCCTAGCCACTTCGGCTGGTGAACCTGCCCCACGGCGAGAGTTTTCTAAAGTTAAAGGACCCACAGCATCTTTTACTGGTGGGACCCGCAGACAAACGTGTGCCACGAGCGCCACCTACTGGGCAGGATAAGAAAAACAGAACCCAGAGATTCAGAGAAAAATCTTTCAACCTGTTGGCTTCAACACCCAGGGAAATCTGACTAAATGCCCAGAGGCCAGCAGAAGATAATGGATCACGCTCAGAAAATTGAAAATATGGCCCAGTCAAAGGAACAAACCAATAGTTCAAATGAGATACAGGAGCTGAGACAACTAATGCTGAATATACGAACAGAAATGGAAAACCTCTTCAAAAACGAAATCGATAAATTGAGGGAGGACATGAAGAAGACATGGGCTGAACAAAAAGAAGAAAGAGAAAAACTGAAAAAACAAATCACAGAACTTATGGAAGTGAAGGATAAAGTAGAAAAGATGGAAAAAACAATGGATACCTACAATGATAGATTTAAAGAGACAGAAGATAGAATTAGTGATTTGGAGGATGGAACATCTGAATTCCAAAAACAAACAGAAACTATCGGGAAAAGAATGGAAAAATTTGAACAGGGTATCAGGGAACTCAAGGACAATATGAACCGCACAAATATACGTGTTGTGGGTGTCCCAGAAGGAGAAGAGAAGGGAAAAGGAGGAGAAAAACTAATGGAAGAAATTATCACTGAAAATTTCCCAACTCTTATGAAAGACCTAAAATTACAGATCCAAGAAGTGCAGCGCACCCCAAAGAGATTAGACCCAAATAGGCGTTCTCCAAGACACTTACTAGTCAGAATGTCAGAGGTCAAAGAGAAAGAGAGGATCTTGAAAGCAGCAAGAGAAAAACAATCCATCACATACAAGGGAAACCCAATAAGACTATGTGTAGATTTCTCAGCAGAAACCATGGAAGCTAGAAGACAGTGGGATGATATATTTAAATTACTACAAGAGAAAAACTGCCAAAAAAGACTCCTATATCCAGCAAAATTGTCCTTCAAAAATGAGGGATAAATTAAAACATTCTCAGACAAAAAGTCACTGAGAGAATTTGTGACCAAGAGACCAACTCTGCAAGAAATACTAAAGGGAGCACTAGAGTCAGATACAAAAAGACAGAAGAGAGAGGTATGGAGAAGAGTGTAGAAAGAAGGAAAGTCAGATATGATATATATAATACAAAAGGCAAAATGTTAGAGGAAAATATTATCCAAACAGTAATAACACTAAATGTCAATGGACTGAATTCCCCAATCAAAAGACATAGATTGGCAGAATGGATTAAAAAACAGGATCCTTCCATATGCTGTCTACAGGAAACACATCTTAGACCCAAAGATAAACATGGGTTGAAAGTGAAAGGTTGGGAAAAGATATTTCATGCAAATAACAACCAGAAAAGAGCAGGAGTGGCTATACTAATATCCAACAAATTAGACTTCAAATGTAAAACAGTTAAAAGAGACAAAGAAGGACACTATATACTAATAAAAGGAACAATTAAACACGAAGACATAACAAGCATAAATATTTACGCACCGAACCAGAATGCCCCAAAATACGTGAGGAATACACTGCAAACACTGAAAAGGGAAGTAGACACATATACCATAATAGTTGGAGACTTCAATTCACCACTGTCATCAATGGACAGAACATCTAGACAGAGGATCAATAAAGAAATAGAGAATCTGAATATTACTATAAATGAGCTAGACGTAACAGACATTTATAGGACATTACATCCCACAACAGCAGGATACACCTTTTTCTCAAGTGCTCATGGATCATTCTCAAAGATAGACCATATGCTGGGTCACAAAGCAAGTCTTAACAAATTTAAAAAGATTGAAATCATACACAACACTTTCTCGGATCATAAAGGAATGAAGTTGGAAATCAATAATAGGTGGAGTGCCAGAAAATTCACAAATACGTGGAGACTCAACAACACACTCTTAAACAACGAGTGGGTCAAAGAAGAAATTGCAAGAGAAATTAGTAAATACCTCGAGGTGAATGAAAATGAAAACACAACATATCAAAACTTATGGGACGCAGCAAAGGCAGTGCTAAGAGGGAAATTTATTGCCCTAAATGCCTATATCAGAAAAGAAGAAAAGGCAAAAATTCAGGAATTAACTATCCATTTGGAAGAACTGGAGAAAGAACAGCAAACTAATCCCAAAGCAAGCAAAAGGAAAGAAATAACAAAGATTACAGCAGAAATAAATGAAATTGAAAACATGAAAACAATAGAGAAAATCAATAAGACCAGAAGTTGGTTCTATGAGAAAATCAATAAGATTGATGGGCCCTTATCAAGATTGACAAAAAGAAGAAGAGAGAGGATGCAAATAAATAAGATCAGAAATGGAAGAGGAGACATAACTACTGACCTCACAGAATGAAGGAGGTAATAACAGGATACTATGAACAACTTTACACTAATAAATACAACAATTTAGATGAAATGGACGGGTTCCTGGAAAGACATGAACAACCAACTTTGACTCAAGAAGACATAGATGACCTCAACAAAGCAATCACAAGTAAAGAAATTGAATTAGTCATTCAAAAGCTTCCTAAAAAGAAAAGTCCAGGACCAGATGGCTTCACATGTGAATACTATCAAACATTCCAGAAAGAATTAGTACCAACTCTCCTCAAACTCTTCAAAAAAATCGAAGTGGAGGGAAAACTACCTAATTCATTCCTTGAAGCCAACATCACCCTCATACGAAAACCAGGCAAAGATATTACAAAAAAAGAAGACTACAGGCCAATCTCTCTAATGAATATAGATGCAAAAATCCTCAATAAAATTCTAGCAAATCGTATCCAACAACACATTAAAAGAACTATACATCATGACCAAGTAGGATTCATCCCAGGTATGCAAGGATGGTTCAACATAAGAAAATCAATTAATGTAATACACCATATCAACAAATCAAAGCAGAAAAATCACATGATCATCTCAATTGATGCAGAGAAGGCATTTGACAAGATTCAACATCCTTTCCTGTTGAAAACACTTCAAAGGATAGGAATACAAGGGAACTTCCTTAAAATGATAGAGGGAATATATGAAAAACCCACAGCTAATATCATCCTCAATGGGGAAAAATTGAAAACTTTCCCCCTAAGATCAGGAACAAGACAAGGATGTCCACTATCACCACCATTATTCAACATTGTGTTGGAGGTTCTAGCCAGAGCAATTAGACAAGAAAAAGAAATACAAGGCATCAAAATTGGAAAGGAAGAAGTAAAACTATCACTGTTTGCAGATGATATGATACTATACGTCGAAAACCTGGAAAAATCCACAACAAAACTTCTAGAGCTAATAAATGAGTACAGCAAAGTAGCAGGTTACAAGATCAACATTCAAAAATCTGTAGCATTTCTATACACTAGCAATGAACAAGCTGAGGGGGAAATCAAGAAACGAATCCCATTTACAATTGCAACTAAAAGAATAAAATACCTAGGAGTAAATTTAACTAAAGAGACAAAAAACATATATAAAGAAAACTACAAAAAACTGTTAAAAGAAATCACAGAAGACCTAAATAGATGGAAGGGCATACCGTGTTCATGGATTGGAAGACTAAATATAGTTAAGATGTCAATCCTACCTAAATTGATTTACAGATTCAATGCAATACCAATCAAAATCCCAACAACTTATTTTTCAGAAATAGAAAAACCAATAAGCAAATTTATCTGGAAGGGCAGGGTGCCCCGAATTGCTAAAAACATCTTGAGGAAAAAAAACGAAGCTGGAGGTCTCGCACTGCCTGACTTTAAGGCATATTATGAAGCCACAGTGGTCAAAACAGCATGGTATTGGCATAAAGATAGATATATCGACCAATGGAATTGAATAGAGTGCTCAGATATAGACCCTCTCATCTATGAACATTTGATCTTTGATAAGGCAGTCAAGCCAACTCACCTGGGATAGAACAGTCTCTTCAATAAATGGTGCCTAGAGTACTGGATATCCATATGCAAAAGAATGAAAGAAGACCCATATCTCACACCCTATACAAAAGTTAACTCAAAATGGATCAAAGATCTAAACATTAGGTCTAAGACCATAAAACAGTTACAGGAAAATGTTGGGAGATATCTTATGAAACTTACAACTGGAGGCGGTTTTATGGACCTTAAACCTAAAGCAAGAGCACTGAAGAAGGAAATAAATAAATGGGAGCTCCTCAAAATTAAACACTTTTGTGCATCAAAGAACTTCATCAAGAAAGTAGAAAGACAGCCTACACAATGGGAGACAATATTTGGAAAGGACATATCAGATAAAGATCTAGTATCCAGAATTTATAAAGAGATTGTTCAACTCAACAACAACAAAAAGGCAACCAACCCAATTACAAAATGGGAAAAAGACTTGAACAGACACCTATCAGAAGAGGAAATACAAATGGCCAAAAGGCACATGAAGAGATGCTCAATGTCCCTGGCCATTAGAGAAATGCAAATCAAAACCACAATGAGATATCATTTCACACCCACCAGAATGGCCATTATCAACAAAACAGAAAATGACAAGTGCTGGAGAGGATGTGGAGAAAGAGGCACACTTATCCACTGTTGGTGGGAATGTCAAATGGTGCAACCAGTATGGAAGGCAGTTTGGCGATTCCTCAAAAAGCTGAATATAGAATTGCCATACGACCCAGCAATACCATTGCTGGGTATCTACTCAAAGGTCTTAAGGGCAAAGACACAAACGGACATTTGCACACCAATGTTTATAGCAGCGTGATTTACAATTGCAAAGAGATGGAAACAGCCAAAATATCCATCAACAGACGAGTGGCTAAACAAACTGTGGTATACACATACGATGGAATATTATGCAGCTTTAAGACAGGATAAACTTATGAAGCATGTAATAACATGGATGGACCTAGAGAACATTATGCTGAGTGAGTCTAGCCAAAAACTAAAGGACAAATACTGTATGGTCCCACTGATGTGAACCGACATTCGAGAATAAACTTGGAATATGTCATTGGTAACAGAGTTCAGCAGGAGTTAGAAACAGGGTAAGATAATGGGTAATTGGAGCTGAAGGGATACAGACTGTGCAACGGGACTAGATACAAAAACTCAAAAATGGACAGCACAATAATACCTAATTGTAAAGTAATCATGTTAAAACACTGAATGAAGCTGCATCTGAGCTATAGGTTTTTTGTCTGTCTGTTTGTTTGTTTGTTTGTTTACTATTATTATTACTTTTATTTTTTTCTCCATATTAACATTCTATATCTTTTTCTGTTGTGTTGCTAGTTCTTCTAAACCGATGCAAATGTACTAAGAAACGATGATCATGCATCTATGTGATGATGTTAGGAATTACTGATTGCATATGCAGAATGGTATGATTTCTAAATGTTGGATTAATTTCTTTTTTTTCCGTTAATTAATAAAAAAAAAAAAACATGAATATGTGCCAAAATGCCATCTAGGAAATCTGATTCTTCTACAATGTTTAATTTTTCAAAATTTTTATTAATTAAAAAAAATAACAAGAAAGAAACACAAACATTCTGAATATATGCTTCTTCCATTCTACATATATCATCAGTACTTCACAATATTATCACATCGTTGCATATTCATTATCATGATCATTTCTTAGAACATTTGCACCAATTCAGAAAAAGAAATATAAAGACAATAGAAAAATAAAACGAGAACAGAAAAAAAATTTTTTTACATACCATACCCCTTACTCCTCCCTTTCATTGATCACTAGCATTTCAAACTAAATTTATTTTAACATTTGTTTCCCCTATTATTTATTTTTATTCCATATGTTCTACTCGTCTGTTGACAAAGTAGATAAAAGGAGCATCAGATACAAGGTTTTCACAATCACATAGTCATACAATGTTTAATTTTAATTTAAACATTACCTCCTCTTGTTGTAGCCATTTAAAAAGCTCTTCTCTTGTTACATGCATTTGGTGGTATGCTCAAGCACTCTGGCTCTGTCAAGGCTGCTACATTACACAACTCCGGAGACGCCATTCACACAACGGTCCATATGAATGGGATCCCAGAAACTTTCCAGTGTACAGCCTGTATGACAGCACATGAAGCTCCTGGTTTGAATCCCAATCTGCTACTTATTAGTGGTGTGAACTCAGGCAAAATTTTAGCTTCTCTAAACCTCATATTCCTCAACTGTAAAAAAGGGATAGTAATAGTACCTGCTCATTGGGGTTACTAAGAAGAATAAATGAGGTAAAGGAAGTAAAAGGCATATAACAGATGGGTACTAGAATTCCAATACTCAAAATGTCCCATTTTTCTGATATTTCAGTCACAGAGTGGACAACCTATAATGGTGGTTAAAATGAGTGTTTCCTTAGGGCAGGAACACATTGCTATTACCCACAGGAACAGAGTTGGTCAAAGGTGCTAACTTGACGTTATCTTATGAATCTTGACTCCTGGGACGCTTTTCTTAGGGTGTCAGGCTTTTATGTTTCTGAATCTCCCCTCTCCCTCCTCCCCACTCAGTTCTGCTGGGGACCTGGTGTGGCTGCAGGCCAGGAACTGCCTGACTCTGCCTTGGCTCTGGCAGTGGGCTCCTTTCCCTCTCCTCTCCCCATTCCAATGACTGACCACCATGCAGAATTTACACGGCCATTGAATCAAATTATGGCCCAGGGATGGTGGGATATTGGCTGAGATCTAACATAGGGAGCTGCAAACACCAGAATGAAGTTTTCTGGGAGAAGTGGCTTCTGGTTTTTCCCCCTCCTGATTTTGAATGCCAGGTCTGGTGCCATGGTGAGCAGCAACAAAGGCAGAGAAATAGCAATACAGTGGAAGATTGTGCAAATGTGAGTGCCCAAGAAGGGTGTGGGCAAGGGAACAAGTAGGAGATGAGTGGTTGAAGAAAGCAAGGGAAGAACAGAAAATGAAGTGGAGGAAAGGAGTGAGGAGCTCCCAAGGTTACTAGAGACCATGTTCCCATCTCCCCTTTATCAACCTATATCACATTCTTAGACCTGATCAGCAATGGCACCTGAGGTTATTCACCACACTCATTTTGGACTGGGTTAACAGTGTAAACAGGAGGTGTCAACAACCTCCTGTCAATCTGGGGTGATAGGACCAAATCTAAGGCTTAAGTGGGAAATGGAAGAGAAAAGTGAAAAAAAAGATAAATGAAAAAAAAAGACTGGAGAGAAAGAGAGAGAAAAACTTACTGCTCTTGAGGAAACAATTGTGGTCATTATGGCCTCGGATTGTGTGTAATCAAAAGAAGTTAAGCCCATTGCACAGCTGGGACCCTTACAATCCCCACTCAGACTCAGCTTTGAGATTTTCAGAGGTACTAAAGTAGTCCCCAGATTAACCAGGAGCAACAGTTAGGGTCTGCTTCCTTCTGCTGGCATAATTTCTCCATCTCCGTGGCAGCCATGAGAACGTGCCCACCAGACCTCCAACCACAGAGAGTGCAATGGATCGAGGGCCCAGAACATGTGCTCTGAAGCTTATCACTGCATTTGTTCCAAAGCCGCCCTTTCCACAGGCTGCTCATAGTCAATGACTGAGTATAGCAGGGATACTAAGGCAGGCCAGTTCTGAGACCTGGGAATCTTCTGATGGCTGATTTCGACTCAAGAACTCCCCCACAGAAGTGCCTGAAACTGAAGAGCTGTGTTCCAGTAGCCACATTTCTCGAAGATGATTGTATAATGGTATAGCTTTCGCAATGTCACTGTGTGATAGTGAAAACCTTGTGTCTGCTGCTCCTTTTATCTATGGTATGGACAGATGGGTAAAACATATGGATTAAAAATAAATAAATAATAGGGGGAACAAATGTTAAAATAAATTGAGTAGATTGAAATACTAGTGATCGATGAAAGGGAGTGGTAAGAAGTACAGAAAAAAATAGGGGGAACAAAGGTTAAAATATATTGGATAGATGGAAATACTAGCAGTCAAGGAGAGGGAGGGGTAAGGGTATGGTATGTATGAGTTTTTTCTTTTTTCTTTTTATTTCTTTTTCTGGAGTGATGCAAATGTTCTAAGAGATGATCATGGTGATGAATATACAACAACCAAAAGAGAACTCTCTCACTTGCTCATGCGTGGAATTGCAGCTCAGAAACTGGAATACATTAGGGATTCAATAAATATTTATGAATGAGAAAAAAAAAAAAGAACTCCCCCACAGCTTTGCTGAGCCTTCCTTAGACAATGTGGCAGTCTTGGATGCTTCCACGCAACCTTCCTTCCCTCTGTCCTTCACACGGGGTCAGAATTGCTTTGTGAACTGACAGTTCTCCCAGCCTTATCTGCCTGCCTCCCCATTTTCTCTCACAACTTGGCACCTTTAACCACAATTTGGCATTTGCTTCTTGGAGGACCTAGACTAATACAATTCCCAACTACTAGCAGAAACAGGAAATTCCAGCCCTCAATGCTCATCATGTAAATGGTTCTTCAATACGTTGATCAAGGCTGTTCATTTATACGTTTTTATGTGGACTTCACCTCTAAAGGAAAAGATTCACCATGTTGAATCTTCACCCATGTCATGTAAAACCTCAGATGACTTGATGGGTTATTTCTATGCTTGAGTGGACCAAATTTCTAGTGAGAAGTTCTGGCTTTGTCTGTGGGATGTCCATTTTTTCCAGGAGACACAAAAAGGCTTTTGTTTTATTCTTCAAATTCTTAGCCAACTGCAACATCCACTTGTTTGCCCTCTACATTCTAGGCACCTAATCTCTCTAGTCCTTACCAAAGGCTTTGCCTTTGAACTTCCCCATCCAAGAGAAGAAGCCTATTTGGAATGATATCTGAGGTGCCTCATTTGTCCAGTGATTTCTGCATCCTTCATTTTACCATTGGATCTGTCAGAAAGCTGCATACTTGCACATCTCATCATGGAGACACAAGAAAAGACTGTTTTCCTTGAGTTCAGTCTGTAACTATGTCTTCTGTTTTTAATCATATGACTCCACAAGACAGTGTTATCTTATGGTCAGGGGAGGTCTGGAGAGAAAAAGGTGAAGAAAGAATAGAGGAAAGCTGCTGAGGACATGGGTTGGGCTCAGGGTTATAAATAGAACTAGCTAGGACTTGGGATACAGGGTCAAGGGCCCGTGGTGATCAAAGGGAGGCCAGGAACAGAACAAAATCAAAATCAGGCTGATGCTCTAATTGAAGGTCTACCGAAATGGGCCAGACACAAGGCAATGGATGGAAATAGGGAAGAGCAGATCAGAAAAGAGGTCTGAGTAGAAAGCAGGAGGCAGAACCTGGAGGGGGCTCTAGAGCTGCTGGGCAGAAGTCCTAGTGCTCTTCTTGGACACCTGCTGCTGCCACTAGGGGCCATTTAGCACAGCTGCAGGGCATAACATCTGGAGCCAGGCCTAGCCTGGCACATCAGCCCAGTTATGTGCTAATTGTGCAATGCCAGATGAGTTAATTGAGCCCCCTCTATGCCAATATTCTTATCTTAAAGCATCAACAATAATAGTATTTACCTCATAAGGTGGTTGCAAGAATTAAATATGGTAATGAATGTGAAGTAATTAGCTTAGCACCTAATAAGTCCTTTATCAATGGTGGAGGGAGGAGAGATGGTAGATGGGGAGAGATGTTAAAGCACAAATCCACTTGGACAACTGCGATAAGATTATATGTGTAAGAGATTTATTGGGAAAATATCTGTGAAGGATGAAGAGAGGAAGCAGGAGTAGGTGGGAGGTGCCATCAGTGCAGCCAGACACTTATGAAAGGAGAGAGGGATGGAAGGAAGGTTGGATAAGAAAAGCCTCACACCTCAGTGCAGTTCTGAGTAAATTGTGAGCAGGCCAGCGGCTCTGAGTCAAAATTGCCCATTAGAGCAGTCCCTTGTCAGGCAGGAATGGCTCGATTTGAGTATCCCTACAGTACCCAGTCATTATATGGAAAAGCTGAAGGCTATTGGTAGCTATGTTCTCCAGAACAGCTTCTTTTCTTGGGACATCTGAATGACACATTCCCATGACCACCTGCGGTAGTTAGGTTCAGATGTCAACTTAGTCCGATAATGGTACCTAGTTCTATTACTGTGAACTTGAAGCTTTAGCATGTGAAATTCATCTATGGTTGATTACATCTGCAGTCAGCCAATGGGAGTGCCTTCTGCAATGAGTGAGGTTTAATTTAATTAGCTGGAGGCTTAAAAGAGAGAGGTCAGAAGAGAGCTCAATGCAGCACAGCCCAAGCAGCTCAGCATACCTCATCTCAGCACTTGCAGCTCAGCCCAGATGTTTGGAGATAAGAAAGTAATTGCCAGGGGGAAAGTTGTTGGAACCCAGGAGCTGGGAGAGAAAGCCAGCTGAGATCACCCTGAGCCTTCCCATGTAAGAGAGAACTTCAGATGAAATTTAGCTGCTTTTCCTCTGAAGATCTATTAGTTTTTGACTAAATAAACCTTTAATTAAAAGCCAATCCATCTCTGGTGTGTTGCATTCTGGCAGCTTTGGCACACCTAAACACCACCTCTATCAAATAACCTATCAAAACCCATTACTCATTGGCTGAATTTGCCATGGGAAAAGTAAACACTTTCCACCAGAGGAGATCTTTCCTCCCTAAGTGACCCAACAAACTTGGTCCCCATAAAATTTTTTTCTCCAAACACAGACAACAGGGTCCCACAAGGGGCTGGCACTATGCATCGCCACCTGAGGCAGTCTCACCAAACTCCCTTCTACTTGCCCTCATGGACTTGCTTGTTCCATTTTTCCAATTCCAGTTGCAGTGGATTTTGCTTTTCTGCCTAGTTTCTGTTGGATGTGAGGTTAGGTCTGCTTTATCGGATGCTTTATCGGATGCCAGGTCTGACTTCTGCTCTGGATGTTGTTCTCATTTCTTTATTTGCTTCATACCTCCAAAGCCTCGGGCCATCCCTATCCTAATCCCAGCTCTGGTTTCCAGAAGCCAACTTTGTATCAGAGTCCCAGGCCCCCATTAGCCTGAAAAACGAATCCAGTTACTGGGAAATAAATAAATACTTTTAGACAACAATATGATTGACTTTGCTTTTTTTTTTTTTTTTGCTTTAGCTGCAACTGTAAAAGATTTTTTTTAAGTCTTTTGCTTTCTTTTTTAATTTTTTTCCCAGAGACTACTATATAGTGCTATCTATAGTAATCAAAACCTCCCACAGGCTTTTGGGAAATTTGACAAAGTGGTTCAAAGTTTATCAGAAGGCATGAAAAAGACTGAAAACATTTCCAAAAAAGAAAAGCAACAGAGGAAACTTCCTTGTCTGATATAAAAATTACGATAAGGAGTACTCCAATGGTTTAAAATTTATAGAACAGACATGTTATAACTGAATTCATTTAGCTCTTGAGTTCTCATTTTCCTTGAGAAAACTGCCACTTCATTATAACTCAGATAGATAGGTTTAAATTGTAGTTTCTTGTGGGTAAATATGTGATCAGCTCTAAGACCTGAGGCTGCCCATCTAGCCAGGACATGTATGTGATTTAATTTCCTGAGGCTTATCAGATGTCCTGGCCTGAGGTGGGGCATCTTGTTCTTGTGCCAGCCTCTGTCTGCATTTGAGTATAGCTGGTCCTTACCTGCTCTAGTCTTGGGGGCTCCTCTTAAACCTGACCCTAAGCTTCTTTTTGTCCACTGGCTCTCTCCTCACTTTTTCATTTCCCTTAGGAGCTTCCAGTGCCTCCCAGAGCCACCCTGAAGTGTGAGACTCTGCCAGGCACACTGTAAGCCCATCTGCTCACACACCTCCCTTAGCATGGCTCCTCTACCACCCAGGCAGTGAGCTTCTCAGAAGAGTTCTACAGTCATTCTGGCTGGGATTTCTGGGCTTCAACAATAGGTGGGCAGTATGTTTATAGAGGAGTGGGCTGGAGTGGCAGTTCTCAGGCCCATATCAGAATCTACACTGTATTCAGTTTGCTCGAGTTGCTATGAAAAATACCACACAAACAGAGTTTTATGGCTTATAGTTTTGAAAGTCCCAAATAAAAGTGTTGACAAGGCCATCTTTTTTTTCCAGAGTCTGTAGTGTTCTACTGATCACAGTTTCCATCACAGGGCAATCTCTGGGTGTGTGTCAGCTCTTGTGGATTCTGTTGACTTCTGGCTTCTGGATCCTTCCTATGGCTTAAAACCCGTCCTGATACAGTTTGGCCATACCTGAGTAGGATGAGTCCACATTTGTGAATAATACATTTTCAAGTGATAATACATTTTCAAAGGGTCATATTCACAAATGAGTTTATACTAATAGGAATGTGGAGTAAGAACTTCATCTTTTGTTGGAGTCCAGGATTCAATCTATCCCAAATCTTCCCCTAAATCTCCTCTGCCTGGCTCTTATTTACATTTTTTTATATACAGCAGAAGGATGGATTTTATTTATTGCCATACCCTCTCTTCTACTCTGCTTTTTAGTATAAATTATGCCTAGTCCTCAAAATGTGACTTTTGCTATTTAAATTCTGCATAGAGGAACCATAACAGTAACAGAACTTGCTATTTTCTGGGATTTTTTTTTTTATGGATTATGCTGGATGTCTCTATAATTTTGTTCAGATAACTGCAGAACCTAGAAAAGCTGTTATTGCTATTGATGCATAATATACTGCTATTGGTATTTTTATATAAATGTATAATATAAAAAATATATATATATATTTTTGAAACCTTAGCCATGCTGTCAACTTTGGAAAAGTAGCCCAGTTGTACTGTTTGAGTTGGCATTGTAGAGAAATTAACAGCCATATTGGTCTAAAAATGTTAAACAATTTTTTCCCATTTGTACAGGGGTAACACACTGTATTAAATATGTAAGGTCTTATCTACATGGATTTGATTACAGAAACTAATAAAGTATTCTCTAAATAATGACAAAATAAATCCAGTGTAGATTTATTAAAACAGAAAACAAAAACACTTTTCTCTGTTGACAAAGACTGAATCTTGAAAATCAAAAGGTTCCCAGTGTATTGTTTCTGCCATGTGTTTAAAAAATTCATGTGGAGATTCTATTGACTTTTTTTTGCCTTGATAGATAGCCTTCTTCCCCTTGAATGATATCACTTATTTAAGTAGTGTAGTAAAAAAATGAATGGAAAGTACAATCTTGAAAATTTTATATTACAGCACAAAGACACAAATGGGAAAAATACAAAGTATAAGAGATATATAGTAGTGTGAAAAGTTCTACCACATGAGTAATTGGATCCAAGAAGGAGGTAGGAGAAAGATCGGGGTTATGGCAACCCAGGGGTTGGAAACCTCTCCCTTGGGAGAAAAGGTGAAGGGTCAAGCACGTTGCAGCCCTGCATGACCAGACCACAGGTCAGAAGATAAGCAGCCTTAATGGTCAAGCCACTTACCCAAGTTATACATTAAAGACCTTCTGAAACTTCTTTGATGTTTTTTTTTTTAATTGTGAAAAATAATGTATTTACAAAAAAGCAACAAATTTTAAAGCAACAGCAACCATTAGTTGTAAAACAGATCTCAGAGTATGGTATGGGTTACAATGCCACGATTTTGGGTTTTTCGTTCTAGCTGCTCCAAGACATTGGAGACGAAAAGAAATATCAATAGAATGTTTCGGAAGTAGTACTCATTTGTTAAATCCTATCTTCTGTGTTATAACTCCACCGTCTTCTTTGATCTTTTTCCCAGTCTTTGGGGGTATTTGGGCTATGCCCATTCCAATTTTTTCGTGTTGGAAAGGGCTGTCGATAATATAGGATAGAAGTAGCTGATGTTCTGGAGAGGCTCACCCCTCTGTGTATCAGGACTTAACTGGTCTAGGAACTGATCTGGAGGTTGTAGGTTTCTGGAAAGTGATCATAGTGTATGGAAGCTTGGTATAATCTTAGATAAAACCCTAGTGCTCGGTCTTGGGCCAGCATGGCTGCAAGCTCAGAGATCATTACGCAGGTCATCATGATTTAAGGCCCAAAATAAAACCAACAAAAACTTCATGTGGATTGATTGAATACGTTAGGAGTAAATATGGAAAATGAACCAGACCATGAAAATGTGGATCCGAGCCTCTGTGCCAAGATGATGGAAGAAGAACTCAGTAAGTCTTTCAGTCTAGAAGCTTCACTTTCAAAATTCTCATACATAGATCTGGACAAAGAACTGAAGTGCAAAAATGATCTGATTGATGACAAGGAATTTGATATTCCTCAAGCTGACAACTCCTCCAACACTGGAAAGCACACTAAATGAGACTGATGATGAAGATGAGTCTTTTGTTCTTGAGGATCCTACGTTGTTAAATATTAATACTATTGATTCTCACTCTTATGACACTTTGTCTGTGGCAAGCTCAGATAGTGGTGACAGGACCAACTTAAAAAGGAAGAAGAAATTGCCTGATCCTTTTTCACCTCATGGATCAGTTATGCAACATTCACTTTTAAAGGGGATCTCTGCTCAGATAGTGTCTGCAGCTGACAAAGTAGATGCTGGCTAGCCTACAGCAATTGCAGTGTCCAGTCTGATAGCAGTAGGTACATCTCATGGATTGGCTTTAATATTTGGCAACTTTTCTAATCATTTTCCTAATTTTAAACATTAAGCATACTTTTGGGTTATATGTCTTTTAAACACATATTGTACTTTATTTTCTGAAATAAAGCCAGAAAATACTTGAAAAGGAACAGTCAAATATTTTCATATAGTTGAAAAAAAAAACCCTAATGTTCTTAAGGTTGGCAGGAATGGTTTTGGCTGGGGTTTTGCAAAACATGATAACTTGCAATATCTAGCTGAAGTTTGCATAAGAATAGCTTCCAGAGTAGCCTCTTGGCTCTTTTTTGAACTCTCTTAGCCACTTATACCTTACTTGTTACAATACTTTTCCCACTTTTGGTCGAGAAGGCATTGTCGATCCCATGGTGCAGGGCCAGGCTCATCTCTGGGAGTCATATCCCAAGTTGCCAGGGAGAATTTCACCCCTGGATGTCATGTCCCATGTAGTAGGGAGGGGAATGATTTCACTTGCAGAGTTGGGCTTAGAGAGAAAGGCCACATCTAAGAAACAAAAGAGGTTATCTGGAAATAATTCTTAGACATACCAATTGATAGGCTAAGCTTCTCTGCTATATAAATAAGCTTCACAAGAGCAAGCCTCAAGATCCAGGGCTTGTCCTATTGACTTGGGAGTCCCTAATGTTTGAGATCGTATCAGGGGTTCCCTCATTGGCCAAGTTTAAAAGTTCCATATTTTTTCTCCCATCCCTCATGGGACATTGCCAATACTTTCTAATGATCTGTTTTGATGCTTTCTTAAACACTATTATCTTAGAATTATACACTAAAGAGCCCTCCAATCTCAAACCGTTTGAATCACATGACCCCACTGTACCCATGTTGTCCTTATCTCAGGCTGCTGGAACTGACCCTGTTGATTCCTGCTTAATAGCAGAGCACTGACTTCCATTTCCCAACTGGCCACCACCGTGAAAGATCTTCTCCTGTTCATAAGTCCCAATAAAACCCATGTCTAACTCTGCCTAGCGTGTTCTCTGGCCTTAGGGCTATATTGATGTGAGTTCTTTGAGAACTGGGTCAGAACAGGAGTAGAAAGAAATGCTGGCTGAAAAACTTCCAAAGCTGATGCAAGACCTCAAATCATAGATTCACAAAGCTCTACAAACAGAAAAATGACAAAGAAAAAATACGAAGCAGAAAATATATAGAAAACCACATCTATCCACATCATAGAAAAACTACTAAAAATAAAGTCAGAGAAAAAAAATCCAGAGAAAAAAAGACATACTACCTACAAAGAAACAATAAAATTAACTTGACAGCTTATTTTGCAACAAAAATGAAAGTCAGAAGAAATAGAGTGCTGTCCTCAAAATGCTAAAAGAAACCAATTCAGAATTTCACTACAGAGAAGGTAACCTTCAAAAATGTAAAATAACGAATTCACAGACAAATAGAAGTTGAAAGAATACATCACTGAAGGAAATATAGAAAGGTGTTCTTTGGCAAAAGGAAGATAATTCCAAATGGAAATATGGGGATACAAGAAGGATTGAAAAGCAATGGATGGTGTAAGTATGTGGGGGTATCTACACGAATATTCACGGTGTACATTTTGTTGAGTATATTTTTTAATAGATGCCTCAAAATATTTGTTTATATATCACTTTACACTTTAAAAAGTATTCTTACATAAAGAACATCATTTAATTTTCATAATCATCTCCTGACTTAGAAAAGCCAGTTGTCATGTAGGAAAGTGTTTGTCTACAAGAATTTGAAACCCTAATGGTGTAAACAAACAGGAGTTTATTTTTCTCGTATAACAAGAAGTTTAAGATAGGTACTCTATGGCTTTTGTAGCTGTCCAGAGTAATCAAGGGCTCAGGCATGCTCTATCTTTCTGTTCCAACATCAGTCTCAGTTTGCTGGTTTTCATTCTTATGTTCGAAAGATAGCTTGACATCTAGGCATTACATTCCCATTACAGGCAGTAAGAAAGGGGAAGGATAAAAGACCATATCAGCTAGTTTATTTTCCATTTAGGGGAAAAAACAATAATTTCCAAATTTCCTTATCAAATATGTTACTGGCCAGACCTGTTTCACAAGGACGTCTCTAGTTGCAAGAGAGCTGAAGAATTGATAGAGCATTTAGCTTTCCATCCTCAATTGCAGAGGAAGGCAGAAAGGAAGAAGCTGGGAATGAATACTGAGTAAGCCAACCTACAGTACCAGTACAGTAAGGTCACCTGGCTCACTAAATATCCACTCCACCTTCCTTTTAGTTTTTTGTATTGCAGAGGCTAGAAAGCTAAAAATTAATTTTCCTATGTTTTCACTTTTGCTAATAAAGTGCACTTGTGCAAAATTTGGAATGTGGAAGCTGGTGAGGTGAAAGCCATTCTGCTGTTTCTTTTGTCCTTTCCGCTGGCATCAGCTACTTGACCACTGGTATATGGTTGTGAAGCCAAGTTCTAACAATGATCTGATGGTGGCAAAGGAGACATCTCCCCTGGTGGCTAGTTCTGCAAAGTTGCTCTAGAAATTAGTTTTTGGAGGTCTAGCTTGGAACTTACTCTTCCACCCCTACCTAAAACTTTGTAAGTTTCTAATTCCATGCATTAAATACCTTTGCTTTGCTATTTTCTATTTTATACAGTTGACTCTGATTGATAAAATCTGCACCCCTTTTGGAGCCCATTACCAATACTCAAAAGCTTCCTTAAATATTTACATTGATTGGAAAGAATCAGCCCTAGATTTAATCCAGTTTTTGCATTCAGCTCAAGTCCATGCTCTCTAGGTGATGTTTATTACCCTCTGTCAGGTTCATATGTGCCTCCCCCAGACAGCTAATCTATAAACTAAAAGGCAAGTTAATCTGCACTCAACATTCCCAGACTACAATGTGTGAAGAAGAGTCAGGATGACTACAATATGACCACGAATTATGGAGCTGTCAGTTCACCATAGCACACAGGGCACCCTGCTGGACAGGAACGGTGAGGTCACTGGACACTGATTGTGGAGTAAATTCCTAGATTGAACCATCTGTCTGTCAGACCCTGGTTCTGCCTGCAGGAAGAATCTCCCCATTATCCTCCATGGCCACATTTTATTTGGATAATGAAGACCATTCCATTTCTGTACAGATTTTGTAACCCATTTCCTTTTTTCCTCCCCTACAAAGGAAGAATATTGTATGATTTTTCATATGAAAAACTTAGAATAAGCAAATTCATAGAGACAGAGAGTAGATTACAGGTTACCAGGAGCTGAGGTGGTGGGGAGAAGAAATTGGGAGAGTTATTACTTAATGGGTAGAGTTTCTGTTTGGGGTGATGAAAGGGTTTCGGTGATCATTGGTGGCTATGGCAGTACAAAATGGTGAATGTAATTACTATATCATAATTTTACACATTAAGGTGATTATAATGGGAAATTTTGTATTGTTCATGTTCTCACAATAAGAATTAGAAACCATATTGTGTGGGAGTTCTGGCAAGATGGCGGAACAGGAAAGGCTGAGTTCACCCCGGCTACATACAACAAAGAGAGATGTGATAGAAAAAAATGACTGGACAGTGGTTCCAGGGTGTGAGTGCTTATAGAGGGTCTTCTGTCCTACGTAAGGAGGCCTTTGGAGAAAAACCTGAGAAATTGGGTCAGGAAGAATGAGTCACGACTCTGCCTCCCCTGCAGCTGGTGTGGGAAGATTTTCCCTTTGGCTCCATAGCTAGGAGTTCACATGGCGAACTTGGAAGATAATAGTTGTGCTTTTCCTGGGCACAGACTCCACTATACATTAATTAAGGTATAGTGCTTACTCCCTGCCCCCGTGACACACTGCTGTGGGCACCTGTTTGTTTGTTTGTTTGTTTTTGGCAAAGGCTGGGAGGCCCTTCCCCAGGAGGAGGGGGAGATGTTGAGTGGTGCCAGTCTGACATCCAACCAGTGAAAGAGACTTGTTTGGGTCCTGATACCACTCCCCTTCTCCCAGAGAGGTCTGGAGACTGCAGGTGTGTGCAGATGGAGAGGTGAGGCCCAGGAAGCCTGCTGAGCTGAGTGCCATGACTAGACACTAGTTGGGGACAGGTACCTAAGGGGATGAGAAGACTCAAGAGGGTCATTTGCTGGGAAGAAGCGGAAAGTGCAGTCTGACAAATTGCCTGTCTACCTCTCAGATAAAGTCCCAAGTAGAATTGCAATGCCCCCCCCCACCTTGAGATTAGGAACTTGATTTTAAGGGGAAGAACTGACAAACCAAATCCAAAAGGGGATCTTTAAAGCTAATACAAGTAGATTCAAAATCTTAGATGAGGGAAGGAAACAAATCTGCAAAATATCCTTATTAATACATTAAAATATCCCATCCATGACAGAAGATCATAAAGCATGTAAAGATCCAAGCATATATGGCTCAGCTAAATGAACAAATTAAATTACCTGAGGGGACACAGAATTTGAAACAACTAATTAAGTTTGTTCATAATGACATAAAGGAAATCAAGAAAACACTGGAGGAGCATAAAGAAGTATTTGAAACAATAAGTACAAAAATATCAGATATTTCAGAGATGAAAGATACATAGACCAAATTAGAAGTATATTAGAGGGCAGGCCATAGTGGCTCAGCAGGCAGAGTTCTCGCCTTCCGATTCCTGGTGCTTGCCCATGCAAAAAAAAAAAAAGGTATATTAGAGATTCATAACAGTATACATCAAGAGACGGAAGAAAGAATATGTGAATCAGAAGACAGGGCAATGGAATTGATCTCAGGGAATTGATAGACACCACAATGCGTACAAATGTAAGAATTATTGGTATCCCAGAAGGGGAAGAGAATAGTAAAGGGAGAGGAAGGCTAGTTGAAGATATAATGGGGGAAAACTTCCAACCCTTATAAAAACATAAATATCCAATCCAAACAAGCCCAATGAATCCCAAACCAACCAATCTAAATAAGCTTACTCCAAGACATATACTTATCAGAATATCAAATCTTAAAGAGAAGTAAAAAAGTCATGAAGGCAGCAAGGGAAGAGATTTATTACATATTAGGGAAAACATATAAGACTGAGCTCAGACTACTCAACAGGCACCATGGAGGCGAGAAGACAGTGGTATGACATATTTAAGATTTTGAACAAGAAAGACTTCCACCCAAGAATTCTTTATCCTGCCAAGGTGTCCTGCAAAATTGAGGGAGAGATTAAAATCTTCACAGATAAACAACGGCTGTGAGAATTTGCCAACAAGAGACCTGCACTATAAGAAATATTAAAGGGAGCTCTGGCAACTGAAAAAAGACAGAGAAGGAGGTCTGGAGGATGGTGCAGAATTGAAAAGTATGAGCGAGGATAACTGAAAGGATAAAAAGTGAGAGAGGGAAAAGCATATATAGATCTGACAAACAAAAACTATAGGCAGCTAATAGTAATATTTAGATAAGATAGATTCCTGAAACAAAAACATGAAAATATTTAGTATCATAGGTCATTGCTATACCTAAGTTGATATTGGTAATAACTTTCTACTTAATATTTTGAGAACGTACATAGTTTTGATAGCTAATCAAATGGTATTTAAGTTAGTGTTTAATATTTAGAAACTGATATTTGTATCTGTAGTTTTTTTCCTTGTTTGCCTTAATTTTAAATTGGTGTATGAAATTTACTATACAAACACACGCTTTATAATGATTATTTGGATATTTTATTTAAATGTGCCTATTGATAAGCTAATTAAGATATCCATTTTCGGTGGTTCTAAGTTATTATTTGTTTTCTTTTTTTAACACACTTAAATTTTTAATTTTTTATAACTTTTTAATTGTATAATATAACAAGTGTACAAAGCAAAGAAATAAAAAAGCAATAGTTTTCTAAGCACTCTTCAACAAGGACTTTTAAGACAGATCCCGGAGTTTGTTATGGGCTACCATACGATCCTTTCAGATTTTTCTTTCTAACTGCTCCAGAATATAGGAGGCTAGAAGGAATAATATTTTTCTATCATCACAATCAATTTATTTTCTTTTTTGTGAAAATAACATATATTATTGTTTGTTTTCTTAAATAAAAAATTATGCTGTGAAAAACTAGGAAATCATTATTAGAAAAACAGTAAAATTGGTAGTTTCTGATAGTTATTATTTTTTTTTATTAGGCTATGCATAATTTCAGTAGCCTGCTTCCTTTTGAAGTGGATTCAGGAGCCCAAAGATTGCCTTAGGGGCTGAATATTTGTCCCTGGCTACTGGCCATCCAGGCCTGGAGCTTCTCTGTAGCTGCCCCCAGCTTCCTTTAGTGAGTTTCTCATCCATTTGAGTCTTGTCAATCCCATGTGGGAGTAACCACAGTCAAAAAGGTTTTAAACATATTTTTAAGCCAGAAAATGTTTTTTGACCTAGAACTCTGTGTGCTTTGTACTTCTCATCAGCTTAATGACCACTGCCTTGGGGGCACGTTGATTCATAGCCCCTTGCTGGAACACGTCTCCTTTACTCAGATCTTTTGCTGTGGGTTGGCCCTCTATTTCTGTCTCGGAAAACTTTTGAGGGAAAAAAGCTTGAGAAAGGCCTAACATCCCAATCTTATCTCCCGTTAAAGCTACTCCCTCCTTGCCATTTAGATTAACTTCCAAATTGTAGGATTCATAGGCAATTTAGAGTACAGGATGCCTGCACACAACGCTTCTCCCAGCACAGCCGCATTTTCTTCCATCTCTTCTAGACTGGCTACTTCTAGGCCAAGCTCATCCCTCATGCAGCCGTTGGTGGAAAGTGGCAAAGCCTTCTGAATAGGGTGTGTGCGATGGGGAAAAGGAGCATTATGTGAACGGATAACTATGTTTTAAAAAAAAAAACTGGCGGACGGGCGAGGCGGCGCGGGACGTTCCCAGCTCTTCACCTGGCTCTCCCCCGTGGGTGGCGCCTGAGGAAAGCAGCAGAATGGCTGCAAACAAGAACAAGAGCCAGAGCTCCCTGGCCCTGCACAAGGTGATCATGGTCGGCAGTGGAGGGGTTGGCAAATCTGCCCTGACGCTTCAGTTCATGTACGACGAGTTTGTAGAAGACTATGAACCTACCAAGGCCGACAGTTATAGAAAGAAAGTGGTTCTTGACGGGGAAGAGGTACAGATAGACATTCTGGACACTGCGGGACAGGAGGACTATGCAGCCATTCGTGACAACTACTTTCAAAGTGGGGAAGGTTTCCTCTTAGTGTTCTCAATCACAGAGCACGAATCCTTTACCGCAACTGCTGAATTCAGGGAACAGATTCTCCGCGTTAAGGCTGAAGAAGGTAAAATCCCGTTGCTTGTCGTTGGAAACAAGTCCGACTTAGAGGAGCGGAGGCAGGTGCCCATCGAGGAGGCCAGGAGTAAAGCCGAGGAGTGGGGCGTGCAGTACGTGGAGACGTCGGCCAAGACGCGTGCCAACGTGGACATGGTGTTTTTTGACCTAATGAGAGAAATCAGAGCCAAGAAGATGTCAGAAAACAAAGACAAGAATGGCAAGAAAAGCAGCAAGAACAAGAAAAGTTTTAAGGAGAGACGCTGCTTGCTGTGAACACCTAGACTGCAGCAGTAGCATACATAAGTCAGTTGCCGCTGAGGATGCGGGGCTGGATTTGTAAAGAGAAGACCGTGCTTGACTCCTTTGGCTGTGCCCCCTGCTCTCCCCATCCTCACCCACGCCTGTGTCTTTAAATGAGAAAAAAATATCTATGAATCAGTGGCTGGCAGAAGAAATGAGCCCTGTCCAGGCAATGGTTGCTTTGTCAGGAGATTTTGGAGTTTTGTTTTTCCTTCCTCCTTCCCTCCCTCCCTTCCGAAAGCATAACCATATATGTAATGCTACAGGTGGAAAATAGCTGTGTTAGTTACGAAGAGAAAGTTCTGGCATCGCATCTTCTTTTTGCCTAATTTTTATAACATCACCATGTTTTGTTTTTAAATAAAACTGCCTTATTTTATTAGGTTTTGGGAAGGCTCTTCACCCCCACCTTACTAATCAGAAAGGTCCTTTAAACTCTACTGATACAGAAAAATTCAGAGATATAAAAAATAAGTTTCTCAGTGATTTCCTGTAGACCCGAAGCCCAGCTAAAAGCATGAGTTTGAGTGGGGCCAAATAGGTCAATACCAAGCTCATAAATCCTTGTCATACAAGAAAAGTGAAAGTTATAAGTTGTTTTCTTCATGTTTCAATATTGACCATTTGTAGTCTGTGTTGGCTGTTTTTCTCCTGTAGCATGTTGACTTTGTGTAAAAATTTATTTTTTAGTAGACTAAATGAAGACACAAGAGTAGTATACTTTATAAATGATACACTTTTCTAATCCAGGTATAGTTTTTGTTTTTTCCTCCCTTGGCTAAGTCCTCTCCTGATAACCCATCGTGTTCTGTTGGACATACCTGCTCCACTTGTAATTAACACGTTCTGTCATCTCACAGACTTCTCTCTGCCTGTCAAGTCCATGTGATTCTCTTCTTTTGTTTCTTTAAGTGTAACAAATTCTTCTGAAGAATGTGAGGAGTTAAAATTGCATTCTCAAGTCATGAAGCCAGAGCCTGTGCCAGACATTCTGCTACCTCTCATAGAGCTGCTCAGTGATTCTGAAGTGAAATTGAGAAGTGGGGGAAAGCAAAGGTAGGCCGTGGCCCCATTGCCTCTGAGAATTGGCTGCTCTTCTTAATATAGTTTTCTTCTGAGACAGCCATAGTGTGAATTAGAAAAAGATTTCTATTGATGAGATATTGCTAGTCCCTCTTGTTGTATCAATGTTCTAAATTTAAAAATCAGAAAAATTTTAATCAGGGAGTAGCATAATAAAAGCCCAGTATGTAGCACTTTTTCCCCTCATTTTTCAGAGATGACATTTCACTTAAAGGTGCCAAAAGGGAATTGAGGTGGGGAGAGTGGGAACCTTTAGAATTTATGGTTATTTACAGACATTGTAGAAATTATGAACAGACTGGAAAATAATCTTGTATCACCTTCCAAAGAATCATGGGCTGTTTTGAATAAAAAAAGCAGACAAATACAAAAAAAAACAAACTATCCAGGGCATTCTGAAAAATGGCCTTATTTTTCTATATACAATTTTCTTCAAAAAGCAAAAGGATTCACAAAATTTAGATAATCTGGTCAAATCCTCTAATTTCAGAAAAGAAACTAGGCCTCAGAATCAGTGATGCTGTTTTCTCCACCAGAAACTTTGTTTGTTTGCTTTTGGCAGACTTTTTATAGTTTTATTTCACACGAATAAAACTTGCACAAGAGCTGTCTATTCATTTCCTTCACTGTGCAGCCAGGCACTGGCGTTGGTGACTCTGATGGCCATCTGAGCTGCTCTTTCCACAATATCTTTGCAGTTCTTGGAAGAAACGTTGTGGGCCATCTCAGCACAGTAAGATTTGTTGCACATCAGCAGCACTTCCAGCTCCTTGATATTGTGGACCAGGAACTTTTGGAAGCTGCTGGGCAGCACCTGCTTCATTTTTTTTGTTGTTGCTCTCATAACCAATGTTGGGCATCAAGATCTGGCCCTTGAATCTTCTCTGTTTCCTCTTGTCAGTGCCTCTGGGTTTCTGCCAGTTACACTTAATTTTGACATATTGGTCTGACTGATGCCAGATGAACTTCTTGATCCTCTTTTTAACAACGTTGGGCTTCTCAAGGGGTTTGAGGGAAGCCATGATGCTGGGCAGGAGAAGGCTGCCAGCTCTGTGGGCAGTGCGGAGGGAGAGCTGGAAAGTATTTTTTTTAAGTAAGGCCCGACCCACCATTTACCTATGTTATCCTCTCTTATTTCTCAGCTTATTCAGGATTACTGACTCAGCTGCTCAATATCATATAAAATAAAAACCTGCAGAAACTGCCACGTTTACTCGACCATCCTTGACAAAAGGTCAACTACACTGAACCAGCAATGAAGCCATAAAAATCAGAACAAGGAAGCTAGTACAGATATTAAAGTGGAGCTAGGATGTGAGCGACGTCTTATGACTGTTGTATCTATCATCTTTGCATTCAGACAGTGGTGAAAACCCGAGAAAAATTATTTGAAGATGTCAAGAATGGGGGCATGATGTGAGGACAACTAATTCTCAATCTTAGGGCTTGCCCCTGTGAAGTCTATTCCTGCAAAGGAGAGGCTAAGGCTACTGATAATTATGCTTAAGAGTCATCTCTGGAGACCTCTTTTGTTGCCCAGATGTGGCCTCTCTCTCTAAGCCAACTTGTCAGTGAACTCACTGCCCTCCCCCCATGCGGGACATGACTCCCAGGGGTGTAAATCTCCCTGGCAACATGGGACATGACGCCTGGGCATGAGCTGGGACCCAGCAACATGGGAGAGCCTTCTTGACTAAAGGATAAGGAAAGAAATGAGACAAAATAAAGTGTCAGTGGCTAAGAAATTTCAGAGTTGAGAGGTTATCCTGGAGGTTATCCTTACACATTATATGGATATCCCTTTTTAGTTTATGGTGTATTGGAGTGACTAGAGGGAAGTTTCTGAAATTGTTGAACTGTGGTCCACAATCATTTTTAGAATATCAACTAGCCTTGATTCTTTAAGAAGACTGTAAAATTATATAGTTTTTACAATGTGATTGTGTGATTGTGAAAACCTTGTGTCTGATGCTCTTTTTATCCAGGGTATGGACAAATGAGTAAAAAAAATTTTAAATAAGGATAAAAATAAATAAATAACAAGGGAGATAAAGGGTAAAAATTGGATAGATTGAAATACTGTGGGTCAATGAGAGGGAGAGGTAAGGGGTATGGATATATATGAGTTTATTTTTTGTTTTCTGGAGTGAAGCAAATGTTCTAAAAATGATTGTGGTGAAGAATACACAATTATGCGATGATATTGTGAGCCATTGATTGTATAATATGGTTGAACTATGTGGATATTTATCAATAAAAATATTAAGAAAGAAAGAATAGGGGCATGTGTATGAATTAAATAGCTTTCACTGAGTGGAACCACAGAAAATAGGACAATAAAGAGTTGACCATCTGTGCCTTCCATCTCTATTTGTAGAGCTTGTTCAAATGAAGTAGGATAAAATAGAACAACTGTAAGTCCCTAGTTTTCCATTTAGCTCTGAAAGAGTTAACAGACAACTTCAAGTCCCTTGTTTCTTATCTAGCTCCAAAGGAACTAATGCAAACTGTGAGCTTCAGCTGCAAACTTATTGAGACAAAAAATTTCCCCTAGAGCCCACAAACCTCCCCAAACCATAAGAGCTAGTAAAATCATGGGCCCAAAGCAAAGTCTTAGTTAATGATGGGAAGCCTAGGGTCATAAAGATTGCTAACCATTTGCCCAAAGACAAATTTTAGGTATGTGACAACAAACCAGGAATTTTGCTAGCTCCTCTTAGGACACAGAACAAAGGAGACACCTAGTATTCAAAGGTTGCTATGGAAACCTGCCACCATAAAACTTTTCTATAAAACAAGCTAACCCATTCCACTCAGCATGCGTCCCTTCTTCTTTAACGTATACTCTCTCTCCTTCTCTTTAATAAACTTGACTACTTATTCCGACTGGCTCTCCTGCCTCTAAATTCTTTTAGTGCGAAGATGAACGAACATGGTTCAGCTGGCACCATTGCCAGCTGGATACCAGTACACAAAGAACTTGCAATAGGTTATTTTATTTGACCTGCTAAAGAATTTCCTGTGAAGCAGGTTGGAGGGGAATTATTTGTGAAAGCACATTTAAAAGTGTTCAGCTCAGCTGCAAGTGTTAGGTATTTTTGTGGAAACCCAGGGCCCGAGCCCCTTCTCCATACTGAGAATAAGTTACTTCCCCTGGCCACCTACAATGACTGGGACAGAAATTAAAGCACCAAATCTCCTGGGGGTGGTGGTGGTGGTGGAAGAATGTATAGATGGGATCATAAACAAAGCATTAAAACTTCCCTCCCTTCATCACTGTTGATAGCAAAACTCCAAACCCCTGTGTCATGATACCCTGTTGCCTACAACCTTGTACTAAACCCTTATAAACCTTTGCACTCCCCCATCCCCTTTTTGGAGCATTAACTTCTGTTCTCCACAGCCAGCCACAGCCATGGAAGATCTTCTCCTGTTCGTAAGTCCTAATTAAGATTCACGTTGAGGGCGAGCCTTCTGAACATCGACATGGCGTGCGGGTTCCGCCGGTCCATTGCCTCTCAGCTTTCCAGAATGTTGGATCTTCCACCGGAAGACTTGATCAAGTCAATATCTGCAGTTCTAATTTCCAAAAAAAGAAGAAGTAGCTGATTTTCAACTTTCTGTGGATTCTCTATGGAAAAACAGCAGTGACCATTCAAGACCAGATAGTCAATTCAAGCCAAGAGACTGGCAGAGAAGCTAAAATGTGATAGAGTGGTGAGTGAAATCAGTGCTTGTCGAGGGACTGTAAATTTCAAAATAAACAGAGAGCTATTAACAAAGACAGTGCTACAACAAGTAATTGAAGATGGTTCAAATTATGGATTAAAAAGTGAACTTTTCTCTGGTCTTCCCCAAGAGGAGGTAGTGGTTGAATTCAGTTCACCTAATATTGCCAAAAAATTTCATTTTGGACATTTGTGTTCTACCATCATAGGAAATTTTATAGCAAATCTCAAAGAAGCTTTAGGACATCAAGTAACGAGAATAAATTATCTTGGAGATTGGGGCATGCAATTTGGTCTTCTAGGAACTGGCTTCCAACTGTTTGGCTATGAAGAAAAACTCCAGTCCAATCCTTTACAGCACCTCTTTGAAGTTTACATACAAGTTAATAAAGAAGCAGCAGATGACAAAAGTATAGCAAAATCGGCACACGAGTTCTTTCAGCGATTGAAGCTGGGTGACATGCAAGCAATTTCACTATGGCAAAAATTTCGGGACTTGAGCGTTGAGGAGTACATTCGGATTTATAAGCGTCTAGGAATACGTTTTGATGAATACTCGGGAGAATCATTTTATCATGAAAAATCTCAAGAAGTCTTAAAGCTGCTAGACGATAAAGGACTCCTACAGAAAACAATAGAAGGACCAGCTATAGTGGATCTCTCTGGGAAAGGTGACCCCTCCTCAATTTGTACTGTAATGCGAAGTGATGGGACTTCTCTTTATGCAACCAGAGATCTTGCAACTGCTATAGATCAAATGGACAAGTATAATTTTGATACCTTGATTTATGTGACAGATAAAGGCCATAAAAGGCATTTTCAGCAAGTGTTCCAAGTGCTGAAGATCATGGGATATGACTGGGCAGAAAGGTGCCAGCATGTGCCCTTTGGGTTAGTGCTGGGAATGAAGACCCGAAGAGGAGATGTTACTGTTCTGGAAGATGTTTCAAATGAGATTCAATTAAGAACGCTACAGAACATGGCTTCCATTAAGACAACTAAGGAACTTAAGAACCCACAGGAGACTGCAGAGAAGGTTGGGCTTGCAGCACTAATTATTCAGGACTTCAGGGGTTCACTGTTATCTGACTATCAGTTCAGCTGGGATCGTGTTTTTCAGAGTCGTGGAGACACAGGAGTCTTCCTACAGTACACACATGCACGCCTCCACAGTTTAGAAGAGACTTTTGGATGTGGTTACCTAAATGACTTCAACACTGCTTGTTTACAAGAGCCACAGTCTGTTTCAAGTCTACAGCATCTTCTCAGATTTGATGAGGTGCTTTATCGATCCTCTCAGGACCTTCAACCCAGGCATATTGTCAGTTACCTTCTAACTCTAAGTCATCTTGCAGCTGTGGCACACAAAGCACTACAAATGAAAGACAGTCCTCCTGAAGTGGCTGAGGCCAGACTTCATCTTTTCAGAGTTGTTCGTTCTGTCCTTAGCCAATGGAATGAAACTTCTTGGAATAACACCTATATCTAGAATGTAATTTCTAATTAAAATGGGTTTAAAAATGCGAATAAAAAAAAAAAGATTCACGTTGAATTTCATGCCTAATGTGGCCTTTGGTTTGGGGCTACCCTGACCCAAGTCCTTCGAGAGTGGTTATTATGGTAATTTCACAAATGAGAAAGCTGAGATGCAGTCAGATCAAGTGATTTATATTGAAGTGGGTATTTAAACTCAATTTGACTCTTGTCTCTGTGCTTTTTCCATGCCATCCCAATAACTCTCTTTCAGGAACACGCTGGACCTCTGTGTTACAGCAGTGCACATTAAAATCAAACAAATAGAATAACATAAAATAAATTACATATGGGGCAGGCCATGATGGCTCAGCAGGCAGAATTCTTGCCTGCCATGCCGGAGACCTAGTGCCTGCCCATGCAAAAATGCAAAACAAGATCAATCAATCAATCAATTATATATAGACAAATGACACAGTGGTTGAAAAAAGCATGTATGATGAGAAAAGTAGGATATAGAAACATATTACTGTATATAAAATTGGGAAAAATCTGTACATGCATGAAATATATTTTTTTCAACCTCTACCATGAGCGACAGTCACGTTAATGATACTATGTTCTCCCACCACCAAATCTCATGCGGGCATTCTTAGTGCCCAGATTTTGGTCTCTAATCTCCATATCTCCATTAAAATGAACCAAGATTCCTTGGAGAATAATTAATTCCATAACCTGGGGCAGGAGAAAAATTGTGATGGTTCTGAAACATCAGGTTGTTGGCAGAGAGCCAGGATTGTAGTGTTCAGAGGACAAAAGCTATTGAACGGGGCATCCCCTGAACAGGTTGTGAACATTTGAGCATCACCAAAGAAGTGTGAGTAGCAATAATAATGGTTAATTGGAACAACTTGAGACTTAAAAGGGCGGAGAGTGATGCTGAGAGAGACATTTTTAAAGTGCATAGAAATAGTTGCCCTACAAAAGAAGGATAAATATTAGTTTCGGTTTACTTTGTTATTAACTTTAATAAACAGAGAGGTATTGACCTATACAGATTTTTTAAAATTAAATACTATAAAGCATATATGTATATTTCTCTATTCTATTAATAGGGAGAAGTTTACAAAGACTTGTTGAATGAGGATCCAAAATGTAGGACCTACTCAATTCTCTAGGTGTGATTGTATCCTCCGTTGTCTTGTTACCACATTGCTCTCACTATTGATATCTGGAAGGGTATTTTATGCAGATCATGTTTGGGCCACAAATTCGTAGCTATACCCTTTTAGGGAATACCGGATCTCCCCCCCTCACCCCCACCCCCTACCCCACATGGGCAGGCACCGGCAATTGAACCCAGGTCCCCGGCATGGCAGGTGTACCCGATCTTATTAGAGCCTGACGTTACCCATTCAGAGAAAACAAACTTACATATATCTACATACATACAGAGAGAGAGAGAGAAGAGGTGCAGATAGCTAGCTATATAACATCATTGGCCAGCAGATGGCTCCACAGAGTAATAAAACTAGCTTGAAATGATTTAAGGCTGATACATGCGTCATTTATTAATACTGATACCATTTTACACTGTGATTCAGAGAGCAGAGAATGGGGAAGCAGGGAGAGAGAGATGATTGATTGTTTTTAAAACCATAACAAATTTGAATGGTGTAAAAGAAAATATTTAGCTTTCTTAATTAACAGGCAAGATAAAAGTTTTGATAAAATTTTAGAAGCAAATAATTTTCAAGGAGTTTGTCATGATTTGTTGTCAACTTCTACTTCAAAATTCACCCATATACATACATAAGTAGTTCAGTACAGATATCAAGAGCATTTTGTATGGAATTTATTGCTGCTTTCAAGTAATTGCCATTTTCTAAACAATGTAAACCAAGATCAAGAATATCTAACAATAGTACTTGTTGAGGTCTACAAGTAATTGATGTCTAGAAAACTGAGTATACTTTTAAAATCTGTTTTAAATAGGCCTGATATGATTTTTTTTAATTTAAAAAATACGAAGTAAGTTAGTAATATAGAACATAAACTTTATTTTGAAAAATCTCTCTCAGAAGAAATATATGCACCATGGCTTATATCTCAAAGACATATATGAATTCCCTTAACATTCTTATATACTACATGTTATTTTTTTAATCAGAGTTCCAAGGTTTACAAAATGTAGCCATTGTTTTCTCTAAATTTTAACTGCAATCTAATTTGTCTCATTTATTCATCCAAATAGCTAATATTTGTTGAGCACCTGCTATGGGTTAAGCAAACTATTTAGGTACTTTACATTTATGAATTCTTTTAATCCTGAAAGCAATCCTATCAAGTAGATACTATTAGTACTCCCTTTACAGATAAGGAAACTGAGGTACAGAGATTAAATAACTAGTTAAAGTCAAACAGGTAACAAATGGTAAATACAAACTGATGGTTTAATTCCAGTTTCAGTGATCATCCATGCATTCATTCATCAGAAACTATTTGTAGAGGGATCCTGGAGGGACCCCCACTCTCTGAGATGTCATACCTCAGGGGGGCTTATAATCTAGTTGGTGATGACAATAATATATTTACATTAGGTGGATGCTTTATAAATTTACAAAAATATGTCCATATACCCATGGAAATTAAATAACTCTTTAAAAGAACAGGGCAGAAGATGGTACATGCAAGTATTTTATAAAATATCGCAGTGGTATACTTTTTATTAGTTAGGTCAAGGAAAGGATGACTGTAGAGTAGGCAGATAGAATTCAGTGGGGGTGGTGGGGCCTGACAGTGGAGGGACCTAGGTGGAGAAGCTGGGCAGAGAAATGGGGAAGTTGATATTCTGCGAGTCCCTGGATACAGAGACCACTAACTTAGGAGCCAATATAGAGACCTGGTTGGACGGGACCCCAGGGCATCTGAGAGAGTTGTAGGAGATAAGACTGGAAAAGTGGGTGGGGACATCTTTTGGAGACCTTGAATCCTAGGAATGTTAGGGACTACATGTGTGAGTGATTTCTAAGTAATTGCTAACGACCCAGCACATTCCTGGAAGAATATCATGAGACTTCGCAGCTAAAGGTCACTATTGCATTTTCAAGGAAACTATTAGAGTTTAAAATACCATTAGAGTTGCTAAGGATTCTGCATTTGCATTAGTCATTTATGAATTAATGGACCTTTCCTTAATGCTTATGAAGTGTTCTGAAAAATCCTGAGCTACTTGATTTATGTATCCATGCTGATACTTAATACTGTTTCATAAAAATTGATGCCATTTTTCTGCCTCATTAATGATGCTTTCATACTAATTTAGCTTTGTGTCCTTTAAAATTCTTCTTTGCACACATCAGGCCTTAATCATTCTTTTCTCTCTCTCTCTTTGAGCAAAGGGATTTGATAATGAAGGAACATTAACTCAGGAGTACAATGTTAAAATATATATATTGCTATAAGTATTTATTTTATGATTTTAAAAAAAGGTTTGTTTCCATGACAAATAATTACTAATCAATTCAAACTACTGAATAAAAAATAATGATGAGTTTCCTACAGTCATTTAGAGTACATAAATGATTGATAAACTGATTCAATCAGAAATACACATAGTAAGATACAACCAAGACGGACTTGACAACATTACAGAAAGCTCATTAACTCTTGGGAAGATTAGTGTAATCAGGCTTTACAGTAGCAATTCCCAACTGAGAAACACTTAATGATCCTTCTTTGTTGTGGATGCAACTTCCTTCTTTCTCCCTTCTTCCTCTCCTTGGGTTTTGTAAGAGATGTATTTATTATTTAATGAAAGGACATTAGAATTATTTTTTGTTTAAGATCTTCCTCTAAATAAAGCAGGTGAGGGCCATGGTGGCTTGGCAGGCAGAATTCTTGCCTGCCATGCCAGAGACCTGGGTTTGTTTCCTGTTGCCCACCCATGCAAAGAAAAACAAAAGAAAGAAAGCAGGTGATACCCTTTTTGTGTAAAATCATGACTTGGGAAAACAGAAAATAATTTCATTTTATTACCACCTATTTCTCTGTACTAAAAATGTGCTAAAGTACAAAGCCTTTGGGATTTGAGCCCATGTAATGACAGGGTATAGTTGTACTAAATAATTTGTACCTGAATCTCTTCGCCTTTAAGAGAAGAAATGTAGAAAAGGAAGTGAGATGGAATTCCAGAGACTTGGTTCAAATCTACCAATTCTGTAATTGTTGAACCGTAGTTGAAATACATCAGGTAGATATTCATTAACATTGTTGGAGAAAGAAAAGGGAAAAGTGGCTTTCCTGAAATCAATAACAAATAGATTTTTCAATTTTAGCCTATGAAACCTACAGATAAGAAAAGCAGGGTAAACACTGATTATACTCAAAAGGGTTCAACTTCCATCTGGTCAAAGGTTACAGGCAAAGTTCTGAAAAACAGTGAAATAGAGAGGAAATAGTTTGGTGAAAAATAAGAAATGCAATACAAACAAACATAGGAGCAAAGTTTCAAAAACACCAAGAGAATTGCAGGTTCAAATTCAAGAAATGAAATGTCAACAATTTTGGCACTTCTTTATTTCTTTTAGTTATCTTATTTCCCCTCTTTTCATTGATATGAATATAGGAATGAGAAGCCAAGAAACTAAGTAGCACTGAAGGCTAGAAGAGGGATCTAAAATGAATGAGGAGTGGAGAGAATGGAAAAGAGAATACTTGTTTTCCCATCTCTCTATCTCCTATGCTTATTTACACATTTTAGTATTTTCTTCTAAGACTGCAATCCTTAATATATATTATTCAATATATATCCCTTTTTTTTACTTTCTAATTATTTTGAAGGTGAGACATTTTTAGAAAATTTAATAATAATTAAGGTTGCCAGATAAAATACAGGATACTAGTTAAATTTGAACTTCAGATAAAAAGCAAATAAATATTTAGTGTAAATATATTCCAAATATTACACAGGACGTTCTTATGCAAAAAAAAAGTTGTTTATCTGAAATTAAAATTTAACTGAGAATCCTGTATTTTATTTGCTAAATCTGGTAACCCTAGGAGAGGACCATAAGTCTTAACTTGTGAATAAATCTCCTTGCTCTCTTTATTTTAATGTTTTTAATTTTGTTTCATCTGTATCTCTTGCTTAAAACAATTTTTTAAATTAATTTTTTAATTAAAAAAATATATAACAAACAAATGAAAACATTCTTAACTTTTGATCATTCCGTTCTACATATATAATCAGTACTTCACAATATCATCACTTAGTTGCATATTCATCATCATGATCATTTCTTAGAACATTCGCATCAATTCAGGAAAAGAAATAAAAAGACAACAGAAAAAAATTCACACATACCATACCCCTTACCGCTCCCTTTATTGATCACTAGCATTTCAATCTAAATTTATTTTAACATTTGGTCCCCCTATTATTTATTTTTATTTCATATGTTTTACTCATCTGTTGATAAGGTAGATAAAAGGAGCATCAGACACAAGGTTTTCACAATCACACAGTCACATTGTGAAAGCTATATCATCATACAATCATCTTCAAGAAACATGGCTACTGGAACACAGCTCTACATTTTCAAGCAGTTCCCTCCAGCCTCTCCATTACATCTTGACTAACAAGGTAATATCTGTTTAATGTGTAAGAATAACCTCCAAGACAACCTCTCGACTCTGTTTGGAATCTCTCAGCCATTGACACTTTATTTTGTCTCATTTTGCTCTTCCCCCTTTTGGTAGAGAAGGTTTTCTCAATCCGTTGATGCTGAGTCTCAGCTCATTCTAGGATTTCTGTCCCATGTTGCTAGGAAGGTCCACACCCCTGGGAGTCATGTCCCACGTAGACAGGGGGAGGGTGGTGAGTTTACTTGTTGTGTTGGCTGGAGAGAGAGAAGCCACATCTGAGCAACAAAAGAGGTTCTCTTGGGGGTGACTCTTAGGCCTAATTTTAAGTAAGCTTGACCTATCCTTTGTGGGGTTAAGTTTCATATGAACAAACTCCAAGATTGGGGGCTCAGCCTATAGCTTTGGTTGTCCATACTGCTTGTGAGAATATCAAGAAACTTGGGGAAGTTGGATTTTCCCACTTTCTCACTATTTCCCAAAGGGGACTTTGCAAATAGTCACTGTTCAAATCACTCTGGGATTTATCGGGGCATTACTCTAGACAAACCAACAAAATCTCATGCCCTACTCAAGGTTCCATGTACTTATGGTGTTCAATTAAGCTGTCAACATAAGTTATATTAGGAAATGCACTAGTTAAAATATAAATTTTGTGCCAAATAAACATTTTTTGCTTTAGTCTCACACATAAGTTAAAATATTAAAATATTAATTGTCATGAATTTTCAACACCCTGCAGTAATGACATTCCTTTGTTCTTCCTCATGCAAAAACATTTTTAAATTTTGTACATTTAGTCACTATCATTATACACTCTAGGCATTCCTAGATTACACCATCTCAGTCTTTACCGTCTATCTTTCTTTCTGATTTCATTTGTGTCCCCAGCCCTCCTCCCTCTATCATTCTCACATTCAGCTTCATTCAGTGTTTTAACATAATTGTATTACAGTTAGATAGTATTGTGCTATCCATTTCTGAGTTTTTACATTCAGTCTTGTTGCACAATCTATATCCCTTCAGCTCCAGTTACCCAATATCTTACCCTATTTCTATCTCCTGATGCTGTCTGTTACCAATGACATTCTCCAAAAAAAATTTTTTATTAAACTGAAATATATAAAAAGTTCACATATCATGAGTGTGCAGTTCATTGAATTTTCACAAACCAAACACTACCATGTAACCAGCACTCAGATGAAAAACCAGAATGTTGCCAGTCCCTTAAAAGCGTCCCTTGTGCCATCTTCCACCCAGGAATACCACTATGCTGACTCCTAACAGTATAAATTAGTTTTGCCCACTTCACCACTATTTTTTATTTAATGCCGTTGGCCTTGTGTTTTAAGACAGTGTCCACCTGCATGGCAAAAACATAGACCGCTGGTACGAGGTTAAATGTCCAGCTGAATTGGAGCAGCTGGGGTTGGGGGAGAGCTCTCCTATCTCCATTTATGAAGGGAATTCCTTAGGCAGTGTAGTATTTATCCAGAACCCCTGCCACAGGGGCTAGGAGGTAGGCCTAATCAGGCAGGGGACCCAGAAGATGCTGAAGGCAGAAATCCAGACGGCTTGGCTCCTCCAGGATATGGCCAGGTTATGAACTTTTATGCTAGGCAAGACAGTAAGAACTAGGCATTTGACACACTTCCCCATGCATAGCTATTTGAAGGGGATCTTATGAGATATTGTCTCCTCAGCCAGGGTTGTTCACTGGCACAGCTTTGTTGCATAAGGCTGTTCCATGAAGCTATATAATCCCTCTAAGTCTAAAATTCCTTCAACCTGTAAACAGGCTTCTGTTCCTATTCTTCCAGAATGCCTCATAATCCTTCTTATAACTAAGGACAGGGGAGAAGGGCCTAGAAGCAGGGAGGAAGGCCACAGTAATTGAGCCCTAAGAGAGGGAGAGAATTGGATCATCTCCAACATGACCTCCACACTCACCAGCATGGGAAAGATCAAGACTCTAAGGACCAGAGTTCCCTGAGCTTCTCCAAGGCTTCCCTGGAGCTGAGCCACGGAACTCTAAGCCTTTCCAAGCCAGCTCCAAGGTGAAGAATCAGAAGTGCACGGCATGTCTGACCAAGGATTGTCTCCAATCAGGACCTGAGGATAGGATTGCTGGCCATTTCAATCAGGGAGGACCATCAGATGTTTTAATGGTGCCAGAAAGTCTGAACAGTGTTTGAACAGCTGTGTTCCAGGCAAAATTGAGTACTGATGCCTGTCCGTTAATTACTCTCCGAAAGTGAATTCACGTCAGGTTCTCTTCCGAGGGCTGAGGTGAACGGGGACGCCCGCAAGCCTCACAACCCTTTGCCGGGACTCGAAAAGCTGTGGGGACACCCCGCTTCTCGTTTCCCTCCCAAATTCAGGTCCAGGACCGGAAAGGGCCTCAAACCAGGGTCAGACGTCCCCTGGGGAGACGAGCCCCCACTCGTAAGAGCTCCGAGGACTCTCTCAGGGCGTTGGGACGCCGACACCCCCTGGGCCAGTCCTTTCTCCTTTGAGACCCTTCAGTATGGGCAGTAGGTCCTCTCTCATGGGCCTGAGGATGGGACTTTCAATTTTAATATCCTTACGAACCTCCACAACTTTTGCCAGAGGAACGACAAGTGGGCCGAAATTCCTTATGTCCAGGCTTTTTTCCTTCTGCCCTCCTGCCCCTCCCTTTGTATCCTCCTCTCCCTCGCTCTATCCTCCCCTCCCTCCAGCGGCGCTCCAGTCGCCATCTTGCCTTTCTCTTCCTCCTTCTGTTCTGGTAAGGTCCCAGCCACCATCTTGCCCTCCTCCTTCCCCTTCCACGCAGGCGGCACTCCCACCGCCATCTTGCCTTTCTCTTCCTCCTTCTCCACTGGGGGCGCTCCAGCCGCCATCTTACCCCCCACTTCCTCCCCCTGCTCTGGCAGCATTCCAGCCGCCATCTTATCCTCCCCTTCCATCTCCATCCAGTCCTCCACTGTCCTCAACAGCCTTGCCCTCCTCACCTATAAGCTCTCATACCCGCTCAAAGAACTCTTTACTGTCCACTATGGGAAGTTGCGGGATCTGAGGGGTTAGTTCGAGTACACACCCCTTTCTCCCTAGCTGACCTCTCTAATATTGAAAAACAGTTGGGCTCCTTCTCCAATGATCCAACTACCTATACTAAAGAGTTCCAATATCTAGCTAATGCCTACAATTTAACCTGGCATGGCATTCATGTGATCTGCTCTTCTTCCCTCACTGCAGATGACATGGACCGCATTTTCAATGCAGCCAGGACCCATGCTAACCAGGTGCATATAACTGACCACACCATGCCGGTAGGGGCCAAGGCAGTGCCAGACCAAGAGCCAGGGTGGGGATATCAGGTTGATACTCCAGTGGGGAGGAACGGGAGGACAAGATGGGACAAATGCTTACATGCCTCATAGTAGGCACGCAGAAAGCTTCACATAAAGTAGTAAACTTCCATAAGCTAAGGGAAATTACCCAGGGTCCTGATGAAAACCCGGCCACTTTTCTACACCGGCTCACAGAAGCCCTCTCCCAATATACCCTCCTAGACCCCGACTTGGAGGCTGGTAAAACTGTTTTAGCCACACACTTCATATCCCAATTGGCTCCAGATATAAGGTGTAAACTTAGAAAAATTGAGGACGGTCCTCAGGCCCCTATCCATGACCTGGTAAACACGGCCTTTAAAATTTTTAATACTTGTGATGAACTAGAGAGGGCAGAAAAGGAATCCCAGGACCGCCGAAAGGCGAATTTACAAACCCAATCCCTGATTGTGGCTCTGTGGCTCACTTCAACAGAGAAGAAGCTGGCTACGACTAATCCACCACCAGGAAAGCGCTTCAAATGTGGCCTCGAAGGACACTGGTCCTGCCAGTGCCCCAATCCTCGACCGCCCAAGGGACCATGCCCTCTCTGTGGTACAAAAGGACATTGGAAAAGTGACTGCCCCTCGGCGCCTGGCCGTGGAGGGGCCGTCCTTCCAACCCCTAACCCACCGCTAGCAGTCCTGGGCCTGGCCACCGACGACTGATGATGCCTGGCCTCAGCAACCCCAATCACCCTTGTTGAGCCCAGGGTAACAATCAAGGTAGCGGGTAAGTCCACCTCCTTTTTAGTGGACACAGGGGCTACCTTTTCTGTCCTCCCCTCTTACTCAGGTCAACTCCTTCCTTCCCAGGTCATGGTTATGGGCATAGACGGCCGTCCTTCATGCCCCTTAACTACTGGACCACTTCCATGTTTAATAGAAGGATACCCCATTATACATTCTTTCTTAGTAATGCCTTCTTGCCCCAGCCTGCTAATGGGGCAAGATCTTCTTGCCAAATTAGGGGCCTCACTACACTGGATAAAAAACCTCAAACAAATTTACTGTTACCCTTATGTGTGGCCTCTGCCTCCACTCAGGGTTCCACCCTTCCAGCTCCTCCCCTACCACCTCACCTAGTAAACCCAGATTTCTGGTATAATAGAACTCTTACCAAGTGCCTTAACTCCACTGCTCCAGGACCATGCTTCCTGGTAACTATCGTTCCTCAATTGACTCTCTATGGGGAGTCTGAACTAACTTGGCTACTGCCCTCTCCTCGCTCAAAAAGGGCTCCTTTCTTCCTATCCTAATAGGCATCAGCCTAACTGCTTTGGTTGCAGCCTCAGCCACAGTGGGAGGGGCACTGGGACATGGTATTTTAACCTCTCAAAAACTTCGAAACTCAACTACAGGTAGTCCTGGAATCAACATCAGAATCCCTTTCCTCTCTACAACACCAACTCACCTCACTAGCCTAGTAACTCTTCAAAATCAATGGGCCTTAGACCTGCCAATGGCTGAAAAAGGAGGAACATATATATTTCTCCAAGAGGAATGCTGCTATTACGTCAATGAGTCAGGTCTGGTGGAACAAAATACTCAAACCCTAAACAATTTAAGAGACGATCTCTACCACAGAAAAAAGGAACCAACTCTGCCTAAAGCTGGTTTTCTTCTCCTCTGGTGACATGGTTCCTCCTGCTACTAGGACCAGTTATCCTAATCTGTCTCTTTTTTCTCCTAGCTCCCTGCCTCCTCAACTTCCTTCAGGGACGCATAAAGGAACTATCCTGGGTAGCAGTCAACCAAATGCCCCTGCATCATTATCATCACCTGCCTTCCTCACCAAATTCCTACAGCTAGCCTCCCCACTGCCCTGGCCATGACGGTTCCAGCCTATAACCCCACGCCACCCCATTACAGCAGGAAGCAGCCAGAAAGATCTATTATCACAAAAAGGCTGGAATGTTAGGTCGGGGGAACGGGGAGGGGCACTGCAACTGGAGCTGTGGAGGCTGTGTCACCCCTCCCAACATGACTTCCGGAACTTATGAACTGTCCCTTCTGGACATCACTGACCTCCATCCTTAAAAGCTGCATGCTCCAAAGCCCGCATGCGCACTCACCTCCCTCCATCTTGGGTTTGGTGAGTTCTGCCCGGGAGCGCAGAAATCACCATCCCCACCCCCCCCACACTTAAAATTTCCTGGTCTACCTTTCTTCTTTCTCACCCTTTCACCTCCTAAACCTTTCACTAAGTACTTTGCAAATGATGTTTCGCTATATTCACAGTAACTCTATGAAGTAAGGAAGCATTATTATCTCCTCTTGACAGATGAGGAAGCTGACGTACATATTTTGGGTAAATGACATGTCTAAAGGCCACACGGTTAGCAGGTGACAGAGCTAGAATCCAAATCCCGGCCGGCTAGCTCTGATGGTTAGCCATGTGGTTAACTGCTACACAAAGAAAAGGAAAATGTCAATGATTTATCATTAAAGGAGAAAGGCAAGCTAAAAAAAAAACAGTTTGAAAGTATTATTCCAATCCTATATTAAAGAGTTTTAAAAATCATATGACTAACAAGGAAAGATTATTGTTAAGGGTACATGCCATAATGTTAGAAGTGACTGCTTCTGAAAGGCTTAAGTTTAGATGATTCTTATTTCCTTCTTTATATTTTCTGTATTGTCTGCATTTTCAAAAATAAATGCATGACTCTTTTTTTTATAGACTTTTTTCTTCCTTGCTTTAATTTTAAATTGGTTGATGAAACGTATAGTACAAACAACCTTTACAATCATTACATAGATTTTTTTTAATATGCCTTTGGATATGCTAACCAAGATAACAGTTTTAGGCGGTTAAGATTTCAATGTGTTAATTGTAAAAATATTTGTATCTTCAGATTTTCCTGAAATCAGGAAAATCTGAAGATACAAATATTTTTCCTGAAATCAGGAAAATCCTTAGTAACATAGGTTATTACTATAGCAATGCAGAAATTTGTAAGAACTTTCTACTTGATATTTTGAGAATAGTCACAGTTTTGACAACTGATCAAATGGTAATCTAAGTTAGTGTTCAATACTTAGAATTTAAGAACTTAAATGCATGACTCTTAATGTCATGTGTTTACTTTTGTGTGTGTGAAGTCAGCTCAAATGTGACCTTTATGGTAGCCTTGTAGTGTGAGGGCATGGAGAGCTGTCCCATCCCAAGGAAAGCTTTCAAGGCACATGCCTAGATCATCTCATACCCACCATTTTGCTTCAGAGAAAATGAGCTTCTGACTCATTAATGCACAAACCCAGGGTACTGGAGATGAGATATGTGGAGTACCGAAAGATGTTAGGACGTTGAGGCTGGAAGGGACCCCACAGCTTGCCGAACCTAACCCCTCAGGGGGTAGAGACCAAGACTGCAGGGATTATCTGTGAACAGTCAAGTAAATGGATAGCCCTCTTTCAAAAAGGCGTTTGCCCTCGGTAGCAGAACTCAGCAGGAAATGTCACAAGCCATTTTAAATTTAGTCACAGGATACTATAGTAATAGCAAGAGGAAACTTGAATCAGATTTTTATCTTCTTGTGGTCATCGAAATTTACTAGGAGAAAGTCCTATGAATGTGTTGCAGCAACAAGTTATGCATGTAGCTTGGGAGAGTTCCAGAACAGCTGTGAAGGAGAAAAGTTTGCCATGGATGATAAGGTAGATGGGTAGCTCTCTTTTCCCAGGCTACGCCCGCCAACAAGGGTATCTCCCTGTAAGGTGACCCGGAGTTCTTGGACTTCCAACCCAGTCTGGATCTCCTGAGGGAAGCTATTACTTAGTCACTAGGATGTAAATTGAGAAACGAAGAGTCCCCCACCCCTGCCACACCCACCTGAGAGAAGTCAGGGTGACTCACAAGAGGTTAGTGGAGAGGGCCTCCCAGAGCTTGATCTTTCCAGTGGTTTCTCCCAGGAACAGGGCCAATCCATGAGTTCTGTCGGCCCCAGCAGCCACTCTTTGCACTTCCCTTTTCCCAAATGGACATATTCTAACATCTGTCACCACTCCCAACTGAGGTGAGATGATACACTGCCCCTAGAGGACAGCTCAAAGCAGGTCTCTTGCTGAGTTCCGGAGTGGGTGTACTTCACGGATTTTATAGAAACTTCAAAATTTCCCGTATTTGCATTAGTGAAGCAAACCTATCTTCTTTCAGACTGTTCCAATTTTAGCTTCTCTCTCAGGCAATTTAAAGGACGTTAGGAGGGTGAACTAAATATACACCACAAGTACATAAACTAAAAGGAACTGTATAATAAGAGCTGCTAGTGTTATAAACAACCGAGAGCATTCAAAGGGGTGATTGTTTCCAGCTGAGGTGAGGAACAAAGATTCTTCGAGGAGGTAGCCTTTGAGCTGGGCCTTAAAATAGGCTGGGTTTTTAAAGGCCAAAACAGAAAAGAGGGCAGGGGTGGGTGGGGAGGGATTCCGAGACAGACGGATATTTTTGACCAAAAGTTTGTGGCTATGGAAAAATGAGTCATAGTATAGCAAAGTTTGGGGGAAGTCCTAACTTTTAGAATAGAGGTACCCTTTTAGAATAGAGCCAAAGTAAACTAGGAAAAGAACCATATTTCATCAAATCTAAGATGCCATGATTGCATCAATTGTAAGATACAGTCTGATTTCAGAGATATTTTCAATGTTTTTTTAAAAATGTGTCTTGGTGAAACAGTTAGCTGGGGTCATATCATCTAAGGTCTTAAAAAACACATTAAGAAAGGTAGATTTTATTTGGTAAAGAACGGGGAGCCCCAAAGGTTTTTGTGCAAGGGTGTGACATGATGCTTTACAGAGTTTGCTCTGGTTGCAGTGGGTCAAAAGGAGGTAGGTTATGTGTGCTTAAAGCTACTGTATTAGTCAAGAGATATAGCCAAGGAAATTCAAGTGAATCAGCTCCACACACATGCTGAGTGAGGGAGGAGTCAAAGACGAATCCAAATGAGTAATGAAGAACCATATCGTGTTCCTGCTGTTGTATTTTATGTTTCCTACTTACTACGTTTTTTTTGGTGCATATTTTTTTCTTTCCTCATTTTTGCTGGATGGTAGAGTTCTGCTGCTCCTTCTCTTCCCCATCCACTGTTTTAAAAGTTTTTATTCCTGTCTTTATGTTGTTAATGGTTGCCCTGACATATTTAAGCCCATGTTTTTGTATCAACATAAAAAAATAATAGCTACTCACACCCAAATAGACTGGAAACTTTAGCTGACTTTTCTCTTCCCCATCCCTGCTCCTTTCAGACTTTGTTGTGTTCATTACATTTGGTGCTTTATTTGGAGACTAAATTCATGCACATTTCATATCTAGTTGTGGATGTTGTTTGATTATGTTATGCAAGATACTCCCAATAGACAGGGGCAGTTTCAAATAATCAAAAGTATATTAAAACTTATGGAATTATTTATCCTAAGACCTGCTATAAATTTCAGTTTATGATTCCATTGCATGTTAATTCTTAATAATCACTACCTTTAAATTGTTACCATTTTCAACACTGCTATAATTTCTATATCCCTAAATTTTGGTTTCATTTTAACCTTGTGGTTCTTAAAGTTCTTATACATCTAGAATAAAGTATGTAATTTTAGCTACTGTGCCTTAAGGAAATCATGAAAGATATTCAGAAAGACCAAGAGGCACAGTGAAATGTTTGAAAAGAAAGGGCTGCTGCTGTGTAGGGACCAAGAAAAAGATGAAGGCTCTTAAGTTTGGGAAAACAGTGACCTAAATTAAAGCATTTAAAATCAAGAGGCCAAACAATCAAGAAAATCTACCAGGGGAGACCTATACTAAAGGGAGAGCATTGCTTGAAACATTTAAAAAATAAATTTAGAGAAAAAATTAAAACTGTTGGGAATCACAGTAAATAGTTTTACTGGATAACTTTTCTTGCCCCAACACATCCTTTTATCCTTCTCTATGGACTGCATCAATGAACTCCCTTGTCCTAGCTCCTGGTTGGATTTAGCCAGTGGGGCCCAAAGGAGCAGTGTGGCAGGAGACTGGAAAGTGGAGGAGAGTGAGGTCAGGCTATTTATTTCCCAGTTCCCTCCCTGCCAGGATGCCCTTACTGAAGGTTCCCTCTTGTCAGCAGCTCTCTCCACACTCTTGCTGGGTTGTGGTAAACTCATCCTGTCCTTCTTGCCTGCGTCTTATGGTGATAATAGCTCCCTTTGTTGCTAGCTTCAAATAGCACATATGCTTTGTTGATTTCTGTAAATCTTCCCATGTCTCTCCTAAACTACCTGTATCAAATGTGCTGTGTGCTTCCTGCGGACCCTGACTGACACCTAATGGGCCTAAGCATCCCTGTACCTAAGAAATGATAAGGGCAGAAAATACAAATGTAAAAAGGTGGCCATGAAGGAAACAGACTTTAGGAAATATGCCAATATTAAGACCATTCTAAGATTGTATTATTGAGGCCAAGGGGGACCTATTGAGCAGAATGGTTGGGTAGAAGCAGGTTGTTCAAAGAGAATGGATATTTCCACTAAGAGTCATGCCAGGAAGTGGATAATCCCCATGTGGGAAATAACTTGAAACTATGGTTGTGGAAGGAGGGACTTCTGCATCTCTCTGAATGAGGAATCTATTGGCCCTGGACTCTGCAGACTCTGAGATATGGAGTAGGCCCATGCTGGTGATGAGCTGTACCAGGGGCAGCAGTAACATTAAACTTCTGCTTTTTTGTCAAGAATAGCAGCTCAGAGAAGGAAAACAACCAGTATTTGAGGTCCTAAAAAGACATTGCATCTACGTTCTGGGCCCACCAATGTGTGGGAACTATATTCAGGATGTTCTCTCTGTACCTAAAAGGAAGAGATGCCCTTGCCTGAAACTGGAGTGGGAGTAACAGTGGGCATCAGTGAGGAAAACTGGGAGAACTGAAGGTCACGGCAGCAGGTGAGGGGCCAGAGGGGAAGCAAGGGAGAAATCCGTTTTACACATGTGAGGTAGGATATGTAAACTTCCAGATATAGTTGAGGGCACTTTGTGAGAGGTAGATTTCCAGCAACTGGGCTAGTAGGAGGAATGTTGGGATAGCTTTAGTATAAAATAGAAGGAAGGATACTTTCCACTGAAGCCATGCCTGGAAAGTAGGAAGCATGGATTGCATAAATGGCTTTTAAAGGGTTAGATAAACCCTATTTCCAATAGATTGAAAGTGATTTACTGATAAAAGCTGAAATTCATTTCCAACCATTTTGAGATAGACACTGAAGAAACCAAGTTTGCCCTTCCAAAAAGCTCCCTGGGTACTGGATTATGTGGGCATGGCAACATATAGGGATTTTTGTCTCCCTTGAGTTTCCGGCAATTCACTATTTCTGTAGTAGAGACAGGAATCGTTCCTGGGGCTTTTACAAGGCTGATATGATACTCTTGTTCCTATTTTGGTTTAATGGAATGTAGAATCTCATTAGGGAGCCAAACCAACTCTCATAGACACAGGAGCCTTGCACGTTTACCAAGATGGCAAGAACTTGCCATCTACTGCGACAATAGGCCAGGCCCTATGTGCCAGATGAAAAGACAACCTGACAATGTGGACCCTGGGCTCAGTTTATGTAAGAAGCGCACCCAGGCATCAATCAAAAGTACTGCTGTGAGTTATTGCCTTCAATCAGATACATTTTCCCAATATATTTGAAACTATCAAGAGTAGCTTCATATATGAATAGTTATGTAACAGCTCAAGGAGATAAATTACTGAGAGATGAATACTGACTAATCCTTACCCACAAATAATTTTTCCAGTCCTAGGAACATGTTAATCAATTTTTAGGGGTTGAACTAGCCCAGTGTCTCAAGAAGATATCTTGGGATAAAGAGATATTGGGAGTTAAGAGTTTAATATAAATTCTTCTTTGAACTCAAATCTCCCGAATATGTTTGAAGCCTAAAGTATCAGTTCTTTCTGGATCTGCTAACACCAAATCTGTCTAACTGGGTTCAAAAATTCTACTTTAGGGACATTTTATTTCTCTACATGAATAATTATCACTCTCTTTTTGGGAATATGTAAGCCCTCTCAAGAAGAAGTATTCTTCAGTGTGAGGAGAGTGAGACCCCACATAGTGTGTTCCCCAATCTGTTCCTATGCCATCTAACCAAAGATTGTCTCTGTGTAACCCCTAGTTGCTTTGCCTCACTGTCCTCTCTTGACCTTTCTCCTTAAACCTGAAGTCATCATCTCCAAAAGCATGTGACTCAAGCAGCGTAATGTCAGGGATCAGGGATGAACCAATATAGACATGGCGGATTAGCAGCCAAGGAGTGAGTCCTCTGGTGGGGCTGGCTTGGGTTCTCCAAGGATTTATTCTTTGGCAGCCATCTCACTTGGACTGCAATAGTTTCTGAGGAGTAATTCTTAGGAGTAATTCTGAATCACAACACAGCAGGAGCCATGATATTTGAAACTATCCCAGAAAAGTGCTCATTTTCTGGGTGCAATATTTGGGTATGTTATCTGGACTAGACTGGCTTCTACAAAACCTTCAGGAAGGAGTAGTGGCCTTATTTCTAATTTATTCCATCTGAACTTTGTTATGGTTGAGATTCCATCCCACACACAACCAGCACAGCTTGATCAAACATGAGATTATAAGGACAGTGAACTGGTTATCTGTTTGTTTTGTGGTTTTAGTCCCTGAGTTGTATGTCATTCAGGGCCTCACTGTATTTTCAAAACCAGTGTTATAAAAGGCAAGCTCTAGGTCTCATCTGCCATGCAGGAGACCCAGGTTCGATTCCCAGCCCATGCACTTCCCGAAAAACAAACAAACAAGCCAAGAAAGAAAGAAAAAACAAACAAAAATTCAACAAATGGTGCTGCAATAACAGGATACTCACATGGAAAAAGAATGAAATGTGACCCCTGCCATACACCATACAAAAAAAAAAGCACACTCTAGGGGGACATTCAGAAAGCAGAACAGAGGCATGAATTTTTTTAATTTTATCTAATTCTACAACAGGCAAATTAAATTAGATTTTGATACCAACTTTGCCTGTTACAGAGTAGCAGTTTCTGGGAAAATAGTTGATATCTTCCCACATGATAATAAAATGGTATTAATTTGCTAAAATTAGTCAAGCATTCTTTATGTCAACAGGAAGAAAGGGGCACCAACCTGATTTCTCCCAACCTTAGGCTATTTGTCAAGTTTCCTTCAGAATAAATTTGATCAGAATCGACTTCTTCATTTCAAGTAATTCTCTTAATTGGGTTTCAAGTTCATTATAGTAGCAACATGGCCATAGGGCAATAGATTTGCTGTTATTTTAAGCATCTCAAAGAAACTATGTGGAAAAAAACTGGAGTTTGAGGTGGATGTAAGTTTTCTTTATGGAGATAATGCGTTGTGCTTTGTTATTATAGCACAGAGTAGATTTTCCATCTGCCCAGGAGCAGGGGTCAGGAAGATAAAACACCTTTGCTGCCAATGAGTATGTGCCCTCTGATTCTGGAGAAAACTCTTCTTCTTAGTGGTTTGGAAGGTCTGTGTTCCCTCTGCTAAGACAGGTTCATTTCATTAATTCTGTGAATTTTCCCTTTTCAAAGTAAATATAGGAAAACATTTTGGTGGTTCCTCAAAAAGTAAAATACATAATTACCATATGACATGGTAGTTCTATTTTCAGGGATATATTCCAAAGAATTGAAAACAGAGACTCAAACAGACACTTGTAACAATGTTCATAACAGCATTAATCACAATAGCCAAAAGGGGGAAACAACCTAAGTATCCATGGACAGATGAATGAATAAACAAATTGTGGTATATACAAACAATGGAAAATTATTCAGCCATAAAAAGGAATGAAGTATTGACACATGCCATAACATGAACAAACCTCAAAAATATTATGCTGAAGTCCCCTTGGGAGACTGGGGAGAATGGAGGAAATATTCAACTTCCTCATTTGGAGAATTTCTGATATTTTTGCAAGCAGTGGGACAACCAAATCAATAGGCTGAGCCCCCAGTCTTGGGGTTTGTTTATATGGAACTTATCCCCACAAAGGATCGACTAAGCCTACTTAAAATAAGGCCTAAGAGTCAATCACAGAGAACCTCTTTTGTTGCTCAGATGTGGCCTCTCTCTCTAAGCCAACTCAGCAGATGAACTTACTATCCTCACCCCACCATGTGGGACATGACTCCCAGGGGGTGTAAATTTCCCTGCAACATGGGACAAAACTCCTGGGATTTGCTGGGACCCAGTATCATGGGATTGAGAAAGCCTTCTTGACCAATAGGGGGAAGAGAGAAATGAAAGAAAATAAAGTTTCTGCGGCTGAGAGATTTCAAACAGAGTTGAGAAATTATCCTGGAGGTCATTCTTATGCATTATATAGATACCCTTTTTAGTTTAAGGTGTATTAGAGTGGCTGGAAGGAAGTACCTGAAACTGTTGAACTGTGTTACAGAAGACTTGATTCTTGAAGACAATTGTATAGTGATATTACTTTTACAAAATGATTGTGTGATTGTGAAAACCCTTGTTTCTGATACTCCTTTTATTCAAAGTATGGAAAGATGAGTAAAAAAATATGGATAAAATGAATAAATAGTAAAAAATATATATATGGATAAAAATGAATAAATAATAGAAGGGAAAAGGAGTAAAATAAATTGAGTAGCTTGAAATACTAGTGGTCAATGAGAGGGAGGGGTAGAGGTATGGGATGTGTGAATGTTTTCTTTGTATTTCTTTTTCTAGAGTGATGCAAATATTCTAAAAGTGATCATAGTGATGCATACACAACTACATGATGATATTGTGAGCCATTGTACACCATGTATGGACTGTATGTGTTTGAAGATTTGTCAACAAAAATATTAAAAACAACAACAACAACAGCCTCTTTCCTCCTAGGGTCTTCATACAGATTATGGTGGTGAAGATATGTCTATTTACTTAGGTTGGATTGTGCAGTATATGAATAATATTGCTTAAAAATGAACAAAGAGAAACAAGTCCTAGAGAAAACGTGGAGAAAGAGATGTACCTACTCACTCTCAGTAAGGGAACTGAGAGGTGTAGACTCTCTGGAGGGCACTGTGGTGGTTGGGGGTGGGGCTGCCATGGAATCCAGGTATATACCTAGCAGTGGGGTTGGGGACTGAGAGTGGGGACATGAATGGACATTTGCACGCTGGTGTTTATGGTGGCAGTGTTGCTGATACCCAATGGATGAAGGTGACCTAAGTGTACAATGACTGAGGAATGGAAAGGAGGAACTGTGGTGTTTACATACAGTGGACTTCTAATGGCTGCAAGAAGGAATGAAGTTGTGAGGCATGCAACTAGGTGAATAAACCTTAAGGACATTATGTTGAGTAAAATGTCATAAATAAAAAGACAAAAAAATCCTAAAACTTTATGCTGATGACTGTGGCAAATATGTCAAAGTAGGAAGTTCCAGGAATCAGTCCCTCCTGGAGTATAACTACTGAACTGGCAGGAACTGTCTGAATCAACTATTTTAAAATTCCCCAGTTTAGAGGAACCCTGCAGCACAAAAGAAAGAACTGGGAAAAGAAGCTGGTAAGTTGTTAAATGCTGGTGAATTTCACCCACCCTGCAGCAGGCCCCATTCCCTACAGCCCATATGGCAGACAGCAGTGGGTACTGCAGCCTGGCCTCCAGGTGCAACTTGCTGCTGCCATGGTGGAACAGAAAGACCTAGTCCTCCAGACCCTGGAGGTGAGTGGTCTGATTATTGGTCACTGCTTTTGATTGGCTATTTCAGATCACTAGCGGTGACTCTGAGGGTGGCTCTTGTTCCAATCCCCCTCACATGAAAGTGGAAGAGGAATCACAGAGGCAGTAACCTTCCTCAAAACTGTAGAAAACTATTAAAGGGCTGCATTAACTGGGCAAATGCTGAATCAAGAAAACACAGCTTCAGAAACCATAGAAAAAACTCCTGGCATCCTTGCTGGCCCTTTGCCTACCCCGTCCACGATGTGGGGTGGAGCCACCTTGTGCCCCCATTGTACCTCTGTGCCCCCATTCCAGAGGAAGTGAAGTGGCCCCTGTGTGCTTACTGGGGTTCACGTGTGTCAGTGCCAACCAATCAGGTCAAAGTCTGAGGGACTGAGCCAGGGAACTCGTTTTGAGTTTACTCTCTCAGAGTTTGTCCTGAGGGCAGAGTAACAGCTTGAAGACAGCTGGGACAGTGTGTGAAACAATTATGATGAAGTGGCCCGGGGCAAAGAGCTACCTTCATTAAGTCACACAAGAGAGCACCCAGGAGAAGGTGAAAGTTCATTTCAAAGAGGAGAGGACTATTCAATCAAACTCCTGTAAACTATAAATGGAGGAATTCCTGAGGCCACTAGCAATCACAAACCCATGAAAAGAAGACGTCTCCACTGCTCTCTGAAGGCTTAGATCAGACATGAGAGGGAACTGCACTTGGCATTTGCTTCAGGCGGATCTTCATGATTAATAGGGCTAAGCTCTGAAGGAGACCACCAGCCAAAGAAGAGCCAATTTGCAAAGACAGTGAAGGATTCCTTTTTACTTTGGTTTTTTTGGTTTGATTAGCTTCTGGCATTCAAGAAAATCTCTCTCATATCACTATGTATACAAATTTAAGGAAAAGACTGCTCAGGGACTAAATCCCAGACTTAACACTTTAAAATACTAAAATGTATAACGTGCAACAAAGATTACAAGATAACCCAGAACACAGGAAATGATGGTCTATCCAAAGGAAAAAAGATAAAAATCCAGAAGCCATCAATGAAGAGGACCAGATTTTGGACTTATTAGACAAATAATTTTTTTTTAAATGAATGTCAATATGCTCAAGGAGATAAAGGAAAACACAGAGAAAGAACTTAGTGTTCTGAGGAAAACAATGAATGAACATGGAAATTTCTCTGAGATTCCCAATAAGAATGAAACAAAAATACTGGAGTTGAACACAATAACTGAAATGAAAAATTCCTAAAGGGTTTTCAGATAGGAGGTAGCAAAGGAAAGGATCAAATCAGTGATCTTGAAGATAAGAAAACTGAGATGATTCAGTCACTTTTAATAATTCATTAGCTATTCAGGAAATGAAAATCCCAAACCACAATGAGATACCATTTCACACCCACTAGTAAGTTTACTGTATTGGTTTGTTAAATGCTGCCCGAATACAATATACCAGAAATGGAACAGCATTTAAAAGGGAATTTACAAGTTACAAGTTTACAGTTCTAAAGCTGTAAAAATGTCAAAAACTAAGGCATCCAGATAAAGGTACCTTGACTCAAGGAAGGCTGATATCTGTCACATGGGAAGGCATGTGGCTGGCGTCTGCTGGTCCTTGTTCCTGGATCCATTGCTTCCAGCTTCTGATGCCAGCGGTTTCCTCTCTAAGCATCTGTGGGCCTTCACTTAGCTATTCTAGGACACAACTTTTAGTTTTGGATTGCTTAGTATCACATGGAAAGGCAAATGGCGACATCTGCTGGGCTTTACATCTCCAACTGTCTGTGTTTAAGTGTCTGTTCTCTCTGTCAGCACTCCAAGCATCTTCAAATGTCTGCTGCTTTGTCAGCTCTAAGGTCTCCCCAAAACGTTTCCCCTTTTAAAGGACTCCTGTAAATTAATCAAGAGCAACCTTACAAGGACAGTCACAGCTCCATTAAATCAAAAGGTCACACCCACAACTGGGTGTGTCACATCGCCACGGAAACAATCCATTCAAAGGTTTCCATACTAATCAGGATTGAAGGAGATGGCTTTTGTGGGGTACACAGAAATCAAATCAGCACAGCTAAAGTGAAAAAAAAACAACAGAATTTACAATTGTTGGAGAGGATGTGGAGAAATAGGAACAATCATTCATTGTTGGTAGGAGTATAAAATGGTGCAGTTAATTTTTAAAGTCTCAATTGCAGAAAACCATTCGGTGGTTCCTTAGATAGTTAAGTATAAAAATATAATATATCTCAACAACCCAACTTCTAGGTATACATCTAAATGAATGGAAAGCAGGGACTCAGACATTTTCTCACTAATGTTCATAGCACCATTATTCACGATTGCCAAAAGATGGACACAGCCCAAGTGTCCATCAGATGACGAATGACAAACACGTTGGTGGAAATATAAAATGGTGTAGCCGTAAAAAGGAATGAAATTGCGATACACACAACAATATGGATGAACCTTGAAGACCTCATGCTGGGTGAAATAAGCCAGACACAAAAGGACCAACATTGCAGGACCTCACTGACACGCAGTAATTAGAATAAGCAAATTCATACAATCAGAAACTAGAATATAGATTACCAGGGACTGGGGTGGGGTGGGGTGGGTTTACGGGATAGTGGGATTGATGGAAAAATTTTGGAAATGGATGGTGGTGATGGTAGCCCAATGTTGTGAACATAATTAACAGCCCTGAATTATATATTTGAATGTGGTTAAGGGGAAAATTTGGAGTTGTACGTATGTTAGTAGAATAAATTTTTTGTTTAAACTCATAGGGCTGTGCAACACACACAGTGAATCCTAATGTAAACCATAGACTATAGTTAATAGTAGAATTATAAATATATTTTCATGAATTGTAACAAGCATACCACATTAATGCAAGGTGTCAGTAATAGGATGGTTTATGGGAATTCTGAATTTTTAAATTTTTCTGTAAACCTACAACTTCTCTAATTAAAAAAAAAAAAAAAAAGTTATATTAAGTGAAAGAAGCCAGACACACAAAGATCACATTCTGTAAGATTCCATTTATATGAAATGTCCAGAAAAAGGCAAATCTGTAGAGACAGATGGTGGTTGCTAAGGGCTAGTGGGGAGAAGGGAATCGAGATTGACTACTTAATGGATACAGCATTTTCTTTGGGGTTAATGAAAGTGCTTTTAATTTTGATATAGATGGTGGTTATAAAACATTGTAATATACTAAATACCAATGAATTATCCACTTTAAATTGGTGAATTTTATGTATATGAATTTTACCTCAATAAAAAAATTAACAATAAATGTAAAACATCATCTTGTTCAATTACTCCATTAAGAACTGTGCATTGAGGACCATAAATCACAGCTAGAGAAATAAAAGCATGTACCGGTTCCTGACAATGAGAAGCTATTTTAGCCACCACACATACCAGATTCATAATGAGGAGCCTGACAGTTGACTAAGGAGAAAAATGATACATGGTCCTCATATTTGTTGGGAACCATTTCAACATAGAAAAGCCGTTCATCTCTCTGACAGCTCCAGAGCTTGAGATTAAATTTTTTCATGCTTCACAGAATGTATTTTCAATAGAAAATTGATATACTGGCTTTTATGAAAGGAAATCTTGCAACTGGCAATCTGAAGAAGAAAAATGCATACACACCATTGCATTTAATTTTTTAGTGTAAAGATAAAGCCAAGAATTTTCTACTTCTCAGTGTCAAAGGATGTCATCATAAAACTGGAGGGTCGGCAAAAAAAAAAATTAAGCCTTTGGAAATAGACCCAGTGAGGGTGAATTAAAAAAGAAAGGCAAAGGTACAGGAATATAAACAATGTTGCATGGATTTCCTCTGGGAAAGGAGGAAATCATCCTAATGACAACAGGGAGGTTTGTATTCTGCATTAATACGTTCTTGGCTGCAACAATGGAAAGAGACTACAATGTGACACTAAAGGGGTCTACATAGTGTCCTCAAGAAATGGTTAAGACTCAGGTGGGTAACTCTTTCTCTGAAAAGGTGATGGACCAGATAAGCTCTGAATCTATTATCAACCTCCTTGACTCTGGGATAGCTGTAAGAATCTTTTATTTTGCCCTTAGGAGAAAGTGACACCTTTTCTAGTATCTTAATAGACCTAATGTCTGTAAAGATATCCATATATCTAACATAATTCCTTCCTGATTACTTATTTGTTGTCCTAAACTCAGTGGAGTAAGGAACAAAGTCAGTACCCTCTATACAATATCTTTCAAAGAGCAGAAGCCAAATGTAATAAGCTTATTCACACCCCAGATAATTTTTCTATTCTCTCAGTAAAATAACCTTAGTTCTTAACTTTCTCTCACAAGTTCATCTGATCATCTTTGTGTCATTCTTATCACTAGTATAAAGCTCTTTATTGCCCTCAGAAATCATTTATATGATTGGGCCGCCTGATTTTAGAAAAGAACCATGAGTGCTATTTCAATAGATACATAGTATAGAAACAACAATATATTTTACTTGCCCACTCAGTTGATTTCTAGGATAGTCTCTATTGTTCTGTGTGCCATGCAAAAGCCCTTGTTTGGAACGGATTGGGTTGTGGGGGCAAGGGGAGAGCAGGGAGCAAAGAGGAGATGCTATTGATGCACTTTATTAGAAAATAAAAATTGGACCTGGAACCAAGAAATCCTTAAATTAAATATTAAGGATATATCTGGCCATGCATCACTCTTGTTTAACCTTCATATTTTACAAGGCCAAAGGGTTGAGTGGGGCAAAGAAACAGCAAATGGCTCACTATACACAGTCATTCAGTAGCAGAACTGATGTTAAAATGTAGGAGGAGTACTTTATTCCAATCAAGTGCTTGGTTTCCTGAACTGCCCACATTTGGAAGCCCAGTTAATATAATAGATTTATCTTGGGGGTGGTGCAGCAGTGGCTCAGTGGCAAAATTCTCACCTGAAACAAGATATATCTTGTGGAAACATTTATGCAAAGCACTTTGCAAAAACAATATTATCTTTTAATCTCATTCTGGTAATAAATTAATGCTTTGATAAAATTGACATCTCAATGTTTCCTTGTTATGAGATGCCGTTTTTTATATAAAGCAAAAGTGCAAAGGGAAGACTTTAACTTAAATATTTGAATAAAAAGTAATTTTTGCGACACTTACATTTATAGATTTTCTGCATTTATAGATCTTAAGGCTCAGAAGTTATAGTGATTGACATAAGAAGTCTCTGGATAGGTGAAGTGTCCATCAAAAATCACAAGATAAAAAGGCATACAAATTGGAAAAGAAGTAAAACTCTTCCTATTTGTGAATGACATGACATGATGCTATATGCAGAAAATACTGCAAAATCCTCAATAAAGCTAGCAGAGCTCATAAATGAATTTAGCAAAGCGGTGGGGTACAAAATCACTATGAAAAATCAGTACTATTTCATATACTAGTAATGATACATCTGAAGAGGAAATCAAGAAAAAACCTATTTATAATAGAAACCAAAAGAACCAAATATCTAGGAATAAATTTAACCGAACAATATAAAGGACTTATACACAGAAAAAAAAAATTAAAGATCTAAATAAATGGAAGTTACAGTCTGTGTTCACAGATTGATGAATAAATATTTTTAAGATATTAATTATATTCAAAACAATCTACAGATACGATGCAATCTGAACAAAAATTCCAACAGCTTTCTTTGCCAAAATAGAAAAGCCAATCATCCCCTCAGTGTGAGGGCCCTGAATAGATAAAAACATCTTGAAACAGAGGAATGAAGTTGGAGGACTCACACTTCCTGATTTTAAAGCTAATTACAAAGCTCAGTAACCAAAACAACATGGTACTGGTCCAAGGACAGATACATAAACCAATGGAATTGAGAGTTAGAAATAAATCCTCATATATATGGCCAACTGATCTTTGTCAAGGGTGCCACATCCACTCAATGGGGGAAACGATAGTCTCTTCAACAAAGGTTGCTGGGAAAACTGGATGTTTTGTGGAAAAAGAAAAAGTGGACCCATATCTCATACTGTGTACAAAAATTAATTCAAAATGGATCAATAAAGCCCTAAATAGAAGACTCAAAACTATAAAATTCCTAAAAGGAAATGTAGGGAAGCATCTTTGGAAGCTTGTGTTAGGCGATGGTCTCCTAGACTTTACACCAAAAGATTGTTGGCATTGAATCATGTCCCCCTCAAAAGGCCTATTTAGATCCCACCCTCTGGTCCTATGGGTGTGAGCCCTTTGTATATAGGACCTTTGAAGATGTTATTAGTGAGGGTGTTTCCAAACTGAAAGAGGGTGGGCCTTCAAAAGGAAACTGGACATGAAAAGAGAAGCCACGTGTGAATCAAGAAGCTAGAAGTCAACAGAACAGGAGGAGAAAGAAAGGATGCCAAGAGATGGAAAAGCCAAGGAACCCCAAAGATGGCCAGTCAATTAGACGGTACCAACCCATGGGGAAACAAGCCTTCTGGCCTCTAAAACCACGAGCCAATAAATTCCTGTTGTGTGAAGCCAACCCATTGTATGGTATTTGTTTTAGCAGCCAAGAAACTAAAACAATGAGTAACAAAAGAAAAAAACAGATAAATGGAACTTCATTAAAATTTTTTTTTAAATTGTGCATCTATGAATTTTATTGTGAAAATAAAAAGACAACCTACAGAATGGCAGAAAATAATTGGAAACCATGTATCCAATAAGGGTTTAATAGGCAGAAGAGATAAAGAAATCCTATAACTCAACAACAAAAAGACAACCCAATTAATTAAAAAAAATAAAATCCACAATGAGGTACCATTTCACACCCACTAGAGTGGTTGTTAATTTAAAAATGGAAAATAACAAGTATTGGAGAGAATGTGGGAAATAGAACTCTCTTGTTCCTTTTTGGAGGGAATGTAAAATGATGCGGCTGTTCCATTTTCAGGAAAACAATTTGGCAGTTCCTAAAAAAGTTATACATAGAATTACCATATGACTTAGCAAACCCATTTCTAGGTATATACTAAAAATAATTGAAAGCAGAGACTAGAACAGATATTTGCACACCAATGTTCATAGCAGCATTATTCACAATTGCCAAAAGATGGAACCAACCCAAGTGCCAATCAACAGATGAGTGGATAAACAAAATGTGTATATCCATACAATGGATTATTATTCAGATGTAAAAAAAAAAAGGAAGTTCTGATACATGTGAATGGACATCATGTTGAATGAAATAAACCGGACACAAAAGGATAAATATTGTATGAACTCACTGATATGAAATAATTAAAATAAGCAAATTCATAGAGTCAGAAATTAGAATACAGGTTAACAGGAACTGGGGTAGGTGTAGGGAATGGGGGAATGCTTAATTGGTGCACAATTTCTGTTTGGGGTTGTGCTGATTTGAATCTGTTATATACCCCAGAAAAGACCTTTTGATTAAGTTGTTTCCATGGAGATGTGGGCCACCCAATTCGAAGTGGGTGTTTATCTTTTACTGGAATCCTTTAAGAGAGCTCAGGGAGAGAGAGAGAGAGAGAGAGAGAGAGAGAGAGAGAGACAGCTTAGAAAGAAAATACCCCTGGGAGAAGCTAAAAGAGAAAGAAATGCCCAGAGACATTTTGGCGATAGCCATTGAACTAAGAACCAGGAGAGAAGGGCCAGCAGACATCTCCATGTGTCTTTCCATGTGTCTTTCCATGTGACAGAGAAACCCTGGATTCCAGGAGCCTTTCCTCCAAGAAGGTATTTTCCTCTTGATGTCTTAATTTGGACATTTTCATGACTTTAGAACCGTAAATTTGTAACTAATAAGTCCCCATTGAAAAAGCCAATCAATATCTGGTATAGTGCATTCCAGTAGTCTTAGCAAACCAAAGCAGGGGCAATGGAAAAGTTTTGGTAATGGATGGTGTGATGGTTGCATAATACTGTGAATATGACTAACGCCACTGAATTACGTATTTTAATGTGGCTAGAAGGGAAAATCGGGCGGTTGTAAATATGTTACCAGAAAAATTTAGAAAAAATAGGACTGTGAATCCTAATGTAAACTATAGACTATAGTTAATAATTAAAAAAATAATATTGTTTCATCAATTGTAACAAACTAACCACACTAATGCAAAGTGTTAACAATAGAGAAAACTATGTGTGGTGGGAGAGAGGAGGAGAATTCTGTATTCTCTGCATGATTTTCTATAGGCCTACAACTTCTCTAATAATTTTTTTAAGTCATTTTATACACTCCACTTTTAGGATTCTAGTACAGTTAAATGCTGGTCTTAGTCCTCTACTTTTTACTTTCAAGGGCAATTACTGTATGCCATACTTTGGAACTGCTAACAAAATTCTCGGCTTAATCTTGAGTCATTTAGAAAAACAAATGACCTAGGAAACAGGGAATAAAATGTGATGAAATTTGTTTTCAAAGAAAAGTGGAAAATTGCAATTGGTTTAATTTTAAAGAGAGGAAAAAGAACATCATCACCAGTAGAGCAAAAGTTAAACAAGAAACATGGAATGCTGAATTTAGTCTAGGACAAAACAAGGCAGGTCTATCTCCAGCCACATCTGAAACCCAATTTTTATAGGCAAATATAAATCCCAAGCACTCAGAACAAGTCCTTTGGATGTAAAAAATTTCAGGATAGCACAAAGCCATTGAATACAGAGGGTCTGGCAAACACCTGCTTCCCATCACCAAGGAATGAGCAGATTTCTGCAATAATCCCAGGATTATAAATGTTTATAAGGACGACTCTGGGGAGGCAGTGGTGTCTGGCTCCACCCAGGCCATATGGAGGACCTGTGGGAGGTCACTGAACCTTGCCCTTCTACAACCAAGACTTGGCAGACTGAAACGCACGGGTGTGTCCTGTTGGTAACATGATTGTGCAATGGGGAGCAAGCTGTGCTGAGCATGGAAGGGGCCATCGTGGAGGGCCTGCAGTGTCACTAGAAGTCATCAAGCAAGGAGATGCCAAGAATTAGTCCAGGGGTTAGAAATCTCAGACAAAAAGCAATATATGGGGTTTAGAGGAGAAAGAATTCACAAAAATCTTACCTAATGCTTTGATTTCTAGCTGCTGCTTTTTTTTTTTCATCTATCCAATTATGCTGTGGTTTTCATTCCAGGGATAACTTAAAGGCCCATGTGACTTCGAACACCACAATCTCTGCAGCTCCTTCCCCCCAATCCCCCACCTCCCATTTCACTTCATTTCAGCAGCCAGAAACAAGAGCATTGTGGGGTGTCAGACTAGGCACAAGTATCAGGACACTAAGTAGGAATATGACCTCTGCTCATATTTGTTTAGGTCTTGAACTTTCCTGAACTCCTGGCTGCCTTGGTTTTTCTGGTACCTATAGGAGTACCAGAAATGGCATATACAGGGGAAACAAAACCATCATTACTTGTTTTAGTTTGTAAGCTGCCAGAATGCAATATACCAGAAACGGAGCAGCTTTTAAAAAGGGAATTGACACATCTTGCAAAGCAAATATAAATAGTGCTTTAAATGTTCTTTTTGTTAGCATATGTTGGCTCCAATAATGTTTGCATTACAAGATTATGCACAAAAACATTTAACTTAGATCCTTTTGTCAAACTTTGAGTATTTTTCAATTTCACGGAACAATTTTAATGAGAACTTTTATAATGGACATTCAAATTTAGCTTAATATAAGATCACCTACTGATAAAACAACTTTTTTCTAATCCCTGAATTAAAAATAGAAAATCTGTAATGAGAATGGCAAAATCCTATCATTCAATGATTTCTCAGTAGTTTAATTACATAATTGAAATTGAAAGTAGGGTTTTGAATTTTTTAATAAAGTTGTTAATTTTAGAAAAATTTTTGTGTAAGAATAAACGTTTCCAACTTCTTATACTAACCCAGTGTTTATGTTTCCTTTACTTTAAAATATATTCCTATCTTGAAATCATAAAGAAGATGAAGCTCTTTATGTACTAATATTGAATGATCTTTAAGATATATTGTTAAATGGAAAATGAAGGCTGTCAAACAGAGCTTTCAGTTTGTAAAAAATACTATTTACATATATTTGTTTGTAAACAAATAAAATATTTCTGGATGAATAAAAAAAAAAGAGAATTGATTAAGTTGCAAGTTTACAGTTTTAAGGCTGTGAAAATGCCCAAACTAAGGCGTCCAGAGAAAGACACCTTAACTCCAGAGAAAGGGCTGATGAAGTTCAGTGTTTCTCTCTCAGCTAGAAAGGCACATGGAGACATCTGCTAGCTCTCTCTCTTCATTTCATATGGCTTCCCTGGGGGCGTTTTCCTTCTGCATCTCCGAAGGTCTCTGGCTATGTGGGCTGTATTGGTGATGAGCTTTTTCTTAAATGGTTCCCTCTTCAAGGATTCCAGTAAGCAACCCCATCTCTATGGAAACCATGTGTTCTAGTTTGCTAGCTGCCAGAATGCAATATACCAGAAACAGAATGGCTTTTAAAAAGAGGAATTTAATAAGTTGCTAGTTTACAGTTCTAAGGCAGAGAAAATGTCCCCATTAAAACAAGTCTATAGAAATGTCCAATCAAAGGCATCCAGGGAAAGATACCTTGGTTCAAGAAGGACAATGAAGTTCAGGATTTCTCTCTCAAGTGGAAGGGCACATGACGGACACAGTCAGAGTTTCTCTCTCATCTGAAAAGGCACATGGTGAACACAGTCAGGGTTCCTCTTTCATCTGTAAGGGCACATAGTGAATATGGTGTCATCTGCTAGCTTCTTCTCCTGGCTTCCTGTTTCATGAAGCTCCCTGGGAGGCATTTTCCTACTTCATCTCCAAAGGTCACTGGCTGGTTGGACTCTGCTTCTCATGGCTATGTCATTCTGCTCTGCTCTCTCTGAATATCTCTCATTCTCCAAAATGTTTCCTCTTTTATAGGACTTCAGAAACTAATCAAGACCCACCCGAATGGGTGGAGACACGTCGTCACCTAATCCAGTTTAACAACCACTTTTGACTAAATCACTCTCCAGGGAGATGATCTAATTACAAGTTTCAGACATACAGCATTGAATAGGGATTAGAAGAAACGGCTGCCTTCACAAAATGGGATTAGGATTACAACGTGGCTTTTCTAGGTGACACGCATCCTTTCAAACCAGCACACCATGTAATCAAAAGGTCCCACAATTGGGTGGGTCACATCTCCATGGAACAAGAAAAAAATCCCACCCAGCCTTATCAAACAAGGATCAAAGAACTGACTTCATGGAGTACATGACAGTTTCAAATGGGCGTATTACTTAACATGTGGAAATTGACTAACGCAGCAAATTTTGAAACATGAGGTATTAAATTTCAAACACTCTCTGGTAGTAAAAAGATTCAGAGCCACAGTTGTGACAAACTTGGTGTGCCAGTTTGAAATATGTACCCCAGAAAAGCCATATTTTAATCCTGATTCAATCCAGTGGTGGCAGCTGTTTCTTTTAATCTCAATTTAATACTGTAAATTGGAAACCGTTGATTAGATTATCTCCACTGAGACTTCTGTGACTGACAGAACATTTCTCCATGAGTGATTGGGCATGCCCATACTCTCCAAAAGACCACGGGGTTGGCCCCCAGAGACTGGAATAGAAACGATTTTTATTCTAGAGTACCTTTGCAGTGGACCTGGTGTTAGACTCGTCCTCAAAAAAGAATGAGGCTGTGTAAGTCTCCCATTGAATACACTAGGCATTAATAATCTACCTATTTAAAGGGCCCCTGTCTGAATTCTCATGCTTTGAAGACCCACCATTCTTCCAGAAGATAACATTGAAAGGACCATATTTCATTTTTGCATGATCTTTGTTAGTGGCACTCTGGAATTATTTTAAGTCACTTTAGACATAACATTAATCATCAGTGTGCATCCAATTGTCAGCCCAGTTATCAGTACTTTGAAGAAATAAATTTCGAGGAGGTGTGGAAAGAAGGAATGCGTTTTGTAAAATGTTAAAATGAGGCTCACAACTGACCTTCAACTAGTCGGACTTATAAGTACGTTGTCAAGAATTTGTATTGGACAGTTAAGGGAATTACCAGACAGTGAAAGAAACTGGGCTTGCCAAGCAAGGACTTTAGTGTAGATTTTGTCTTTATCAAATGAATCTAAAGGAATAAGTTATAGTTAAAGTTTGAATATCCTTTTCCACATCTGGTTGTTGCTGTTTGCATTCCTTTGCTGAGCCTACACCTTCCTAAGCTTTTTAGCAGGTATGTGTCGAACACTTCTGTTTCATGGTGAAGACGATCAGAGGCCATGAATACTGATGGCTGATTTGTCTGTTTTCTTCTATTTCCATGACTATATCTACTGCCTCACCTTGATTTATAAGTAAAATCTGGAAAGCCTACAAAAATAGGTGTTTTGTGGTTTATCTAGGAGTAATACAGAAAATATTGCTTTTATTTTTGGTGACTACAATCAATTTTGTACAGTTTATTTCAGTCTAAATAGAATGTGAATTTTGTTTTAATAAAAGAGAGAATGAGGCTGAAGAGTTGCAGCAAAAAGATGGGGATTTATTTTATTTTATTTTTTAACTTTTTTAATTGTATATTATAACATATATACAAAGTAAGGAAATAAAAAAGCAATAGTTTTCAAAGCATTTTTTTCTTTTTTTATTATGATCACTCCGTTCTACATCAGTAATTCATAATATCATCACATAGTTGTCTATTCACCATCATGATCATTTCTTAGAACATTTGCATCAATTCAGAAAAAGAAATAAAACAGAAAAAAATTCATACATACCATACCCCTTACCTCTCCCTTTCATTGATCACTAGCATTTCAATCTAAATTTATTTTAACATTTGTTCCCAGATAGGGGTTTATTGAGCTACCCATGTGAATGGTAAAGTGATTAAGAGCATAAACTCTGGGGTCAAACTGTCTAGGTCCAAATACTCTGGCTATTCCTAGCTGTGTATCCTCAGGTGGGTTAGTTAACCTTTCTGTGCAACTTTTAATAATAATAATTATTATTATATATAATATAAATAATATTAATATATATTAATAATAATCATTATTATTACAATGAGAGGTAAGAAGAATATGTGACATGGTTAGAAAGGAACTAGGCTGAAGAGAGAGGAGTCGTAGGGGTTTGATGGGGTCACATCATGTATACCTACTTATCCAGTCTTTAAATAGTCATATATTTATTAAATGGCATCTCTGTGCCATTTTAGGATTCTAAAGTTTTTGAGGGATACAAAAATAAATCAGGCATGGATTCTTCCAAGAAGGGCTAAAAGTTATAATTCAGGGAATTCACCTTAAAATATGCCACAAGAATTTCTTAGATAAAATGCTGAGTTCAAGGGAAAACCATGATTACTTGCAACTAGCTGGTTGACATCCAGATCCAATGAGAGAACTGGTATCATCTCCACTCCCAAATCAGCACATAATTGCCAATTGCCCCCAAACTGAAGGGAAGGTCACTCTACCAGAGCCAACAATTGGGAGGACATGGATTGGGCCAGGGGAGGGGCCAGGAATAGGGATATAACTTCCACGCCAAGGAACCAAAGATGATTAGTGCTGCTCTGCATTTATTTCAATACATTAAACATCTGAAAATGGAGAACATGATCAGTGTGAACCAATTGTTCATAAGTGAAATAATCATCTTTTTTTTTGTTTTCTAAATAATTAAGTAGGATTAACAATGTGGGTGGCTTCTACTTGTTATATTACTATTATATTTAATAATTATATAATTATATTTAATAATTATATAATTATTAAATAAATATAATTATAAAATATATAATAGAAAGGGTTAAAAGTAAGCTTATTATGTTGATTAAAAGTGCATATTTAGATACTCTCCTGAGAAGAAGACTGGTTATAACATATAATGCTTAACAAAATGTCCTTTCATATGTGTGGGTGTGTGCACCGGTCTTTACAACATATATAATGATCTGATTCCAGCTCCCTTCCCTCCAAATCAATGGAAAGCATCAAAACAGTCTTCTTCAGCCATTCCAACTGTTGCAGATCTTTCCTTTCTGTCTTCCACTTACATCTGTGGAAAATATCACATATTTTGACACTTGAATAGTCTTCTGTCTTGTAATTGCTCTTAAATTGTTTCTCCTACTTGTGAGATTTTAAGCTGCTTAAAGAGAAAGAGATTTTTGTGGGTGTTCCTTGACACTCATTGCAAGATACATTGTAGATGTTCCATACAAAAACTTTTGGACTCGATTTCTAGTCAAGATAGCATCATAAATTCACACTTCAAGGCACCTCGAATAACACATGACAGTGCAAGATAAAATATTTTTAAAATACAGCTGTATTTTAAAATATGATAAATATTTCCACATTTCATAAATTAGTTAACTAGACACACAAGTGGTCGCTCCAGGTGCAAAGTGAGCAGAGCTGTCCAGGACTCAAGCAGGGACCAGGGAAGAGTGAGGTTCTGGGCACAGTTTATAGGAAGCTGCCTACCCAAGGGGGCAAGAGAAAATGGGCTCGCCGCAATGGGTCACGCACCAGCTGGTTCAGGAACTGAATTTGTGATGTCACCATGTCATGGCTGTGCAAAATTCTGAAACTGCCACCACAGAACTGATAAAATATATTGGCGAGTGCATTTTAACTACTGACTCTAAAGAAGGAATCTGCTTTTATGCTAGAAAAGATGGAATTAAAATGTTCTATAGCAATAAGGAAGATGGGGAGAGGTGTCCCACGGGTAGCTAAAATGAAGTAAGGTCCTTCCCTTGTTAGAGAGGAAGACAGAGACGCTATATGATTTCATACTTTATGGAAAATTGCATTAAGCTTATAAATTTATAATGACACAGTTATAGTAACTTAAAGAACAGACACCATCTATGTCAAAACCAGGAGAGAGGGTAAACAGAAAGGTTAAAGTAAGATGGCAAAAATAAGTGAAAATATGTTAGGAATCACAACAAATGTGAATGGAAAAAATTGACCTATTATTCTGTCAGATTGTATAAAAACCCAAATTATAAACTTTCTAAAAGAGATATACTTTAAACCAAAAAGAGCAGAGCAAGGTTGAAAAATAAGAGATGAAAAGAAAAAATTATACCAGGTAAAAATATACTAAAAGCAGTTTGGTTTATCTGTTATTATCAGATAAATTAGCATTTAAGCAAAAGCTATTAATACACAAAAGAAACAATCCACCAAGGAGACCCATCAACCATAAGATTGTGTGTACTTGACAGAAAGCCTTGAAATACATTTTTAAAAAACCTTGATAATAAGCAGAAATGGAGCATTCATATCAGACTCAGAGCATGTAACTGAAGATAATTTAATGAATGGATTACTTACAGAGGTATTTACAGAGTTGAAGGAACAAGGGGGAATGATGAGGCACCCAAGAACTAGCAAAAGTAGGAAGCCATTACTCTCCATAGCCTACTGAATTATGTACCTTGTATTAGTCTATGCTTTCCTCTGGGAGCCCATGGCATTCTGGTGTTGGCTGCCAGCAACACTTGGGTTCCTTGGTTTGTTTATCTGCCTCCTGTCACATGGTGATATCCTCTCCTTACTTGCTTCTGTGACTTCGGAGTTCACTTTATAAGGCCTCCAGCAATCCTGATTAAGGCTCATCCTGCTTCAGTTGGCAATACCTTAACAAAAAATAACATCTCAAAGAGGTCCTATATGCAATGAGTTTACACTCACTGCTATGCAGATTAAGATGCAGAACATGTGTTTGTTGGGTTATGTGATGGTTAAGTTCATGTGTCAACTTGGCCAGTTTATGGTGCTCAGTTGTTCTGTCAAGCAAGCACTGGCCTGACTGTTACTGTGAAGATGCTTCACGGATTTAAATAATTAGTATGTTGACTGCATCTATTGCCAATTACATCTATAAGCAACTGAGGAAGACTGCCTTCAACAATGAGAGAACTCTCATCCAATCAGTTGAAGGCGTTAATAGGAGATGTGATGATTTCAGTGGTCAGAAAAGAGAATTTCCATCTCTTTCAGCCAACCAGCCTCTCCTGGGAAATTAGTCTTGATTTTGACTTCCAGCCTCTGCAACTAGAGACAATAAAATTTTGTTGGTAAGCCAAAACCAGTTTGTAGTATTTGTGATAGCAGCTCTGGCAAACTAAGACACTCTCCTAGGTCTGAAAGAATAAGGGGAAGGAAAGGTATTACCGAGCCCAAAAAGAGCTGGAGCTATGGAAGAGGGGCTGCCCAGCAGAAGCACTATCACGCAGGACACGGGAGGGGCAGGAAAGGAGCACAGGGCAGGAGGGAAGTGGAAGGATTAAATACCTGGACTGCTTTTCCCTCCTGTTCCCTGATCTCCTGCTGGTGCTAAACCCATTGATCAAAACCCAGCTGGAAATCAGAGGGTAAGGGAGTAGGGCCGGGAAAAGCCAAAAATGCATCTGGTAAGGGAAATGGAGAATAATTAGTACAACAATCATAGTGAGAGATCTTAATATAAGTTTATCACATACTGAAGATCATGTGACCAAAAATTAGTACAGATATAATAGATTTGCTCAATGCAATTAATCAGCTTGATTTAAAAGGCGTGTGTGTGTGTGTGTGTGTGTGTGTGTGTGTGTTGAGAGAGAGAGAATTCTGCCTCCAAAAGAAAGTATATACATTCTTTCCAAGCATATTTGCAATAGAATGGCTTATAAAAGTTTACCACACATGATTTACAAGCAGATCAAATGCTAAATAATTGATATACACAACATAATGCAATTCAATTAGAAATCTTCTTAAAAGATATGAAATGACCTCCAAGATATATATTTAAGTTTGAAGAAGGAGGAATCGTACCCATATTATGTTAACATATGCCTAACATCATCTATCGCTACTTATTTATGCACAGAATATCTAGAAAAATACCCAAGAAACTATTAATAGTGGTTGCCTCTGGGGTGGGTGGGTAATTTACTTTTTTTTTTTTTTTTTACTCTTTGAATCTGTAAAAGATATATACTTTAAATAAACAAAAGCTTTTAAAAGAAAATGCTGAATGGAAATAACAGATGAAATTTATTTTTAGCACATTCTCAAGGCGGATTCCATAGGTGATTTTGTAGGATTTTAACCAGATGAAATAGCTGCCATGGCTTACACTGTGCTATGTCAAATTTCCACTTATTGTACTTTTTAATCACTCTCCTCATTTAGTTTTTTCCTGTATAGAAAAATAATGTTATAATTCCAGTGTGGATCTTTCCACTGACTCCTAAATTGACTAGATCCTGGAAAACAAATGAAAGTTGAGTTCTTGAACATAACATTCCTGAGACCTCTGAATGTACATGCTCTGCTTGTTCTTTGAGAATTCCTTGGAGGGATGGCAGTCATTTACAGAGCAGTTAAAGAGAAACAATAGAGAGTGCAAACAAAACTATCAGGAGGAGAACTATACATTAACACAACCAGTTGAAATTAATGTCAAAAGTGGGACATCTAAATTACCTTATGCATTTTTAACAGTTTTATTGTGAAATATACATACAAAAAAGCAATAAATTTCAAAGTACATTTTAACAAGTAGTTTTAGAACAAATTTCAAAGTATGATATAGGTTACAGTTCCCTCATTTCAGGTGTTTCCTTCTAGCTGCTCTAAGACACTAGAGACTAAAAAGAAATATCAATATAATGATTCAGTAGTCATACTCATTCGGTAAATCCTATCTTCTCTGAAACAACTCCTTCTCATTTGATCCTTCTCTCTCTCTAGGGATATTTGGACAATGGCCATTCTAATTTATTCATGTCGAAAAGGGGTATCGACATTATAGGGTAGAGGGAGGCAAATGGTTGATGCTTTTGGAGAGACTGGTAACTCTGGATTTCAGGGCTTATCTGGCCCACGAGCCATCTGGAGGTTTTAGGTTTCTGAAAAATAGTGAATGGAACTTTTATAGAGTCTCAGATATAGCTCTGGGTATTCTTTAGGGTTTACAAGAATACTGTTGGTTGGGACTTGGCATACCATGGCAATAGGCAATATCTAGCTGAAGCTTGCATAAGATTAAACTCCAGAATAGCTCCTCGGCTCCACTTGAAATCTCCCAGCCACGGACACCCACTTTGCTACATTCTCCACTCCCACTATACTTTCAGGCAGGCTTTGTCAGTCCCATGGTGCCAGGGCCAGGCTCATCCCTGGGAGCCATGCCCCACGCCGCCAGGGACATCCTGGACGTCTTGTCTCACACAGTGGGGAGGGTAATGCTCCCACCTGCAGAGCTGGACCTAGAGAGAGAGGCCACATCTAAGCAACAAAAGAGGCCCTCCAGAAGTAACTCCCAGGCATCACCACAGGTAGGCCTAGCCTCTCCATTACAGACGTAAGTTTCATAAGAGCAAGCCTCAAGATCAAGTTTCAGAAGAGCAAGATTAAATTGGGAGGCCCTAATGTTTGAGACAGTATTAGGAATTTCCCAAGTGGGAAAATTTAATAGTTCCATATTTTTTCTCCAGGCCCCCAAGGGACTTTGCCAATACTTTTTAATTATCTGTCTAACATACTATGGAATGTATCTGGGTATGCCATTAAATTGTACAGAATTGCAAGACCTCTTTCTCAATTCTAGGCTCCGTGTGTTGAGGCTGTTTAACTGAACTGGCCAGAAAGGTTATTTGGACAAAATAAACCTCTATTCCTTTGGTCTCCTATAGTAGGTGAAGTTCTAAAATACAGATAAGATCATCTTTTACACTGTATTCTGATTTACCTTAATCACCTTGTGCATTTTTTAGCTGAATTCCTCTTAGTCAAAAACAGTTAACAGTTCTCTGAGTATGCCACTAACGCTAACGGTTACTTAGAGCCTGAAATGTCAACAGCAAAGTAGTATCTCATCTGACACAAGTGATAAGAGAGGCATTTGAACAGAAAACCCTGAAGCAAATAACAGATCTTTAACAGACTTCCTTAAACCAGGGTGCACCTATGCTGACAGTCGCTGTTTTTATCATTCATACCCAATTGACGCAGGCCAAGGAGAACTGGCATGGCTGCAGAATAGGAGCTGCCACTCTATTGCTTGATTTATTCATTTGCAAAACAAAGGTGACAGTTTCCGACCCCCGCACTTCAGAGAGGCCTCAGGAGGTGGGGTGCAACAGCCTCCACAGTAGCAGACAGGGTCTGAGGTGGCCGCAGGGAGCCGCTCCTTAGCATTCCTGTCAGCCTTCCTCTAACTCCCACCAGCTGTCCAGGACTCGTGAGCTTGGATGGACTTCTGCTCAGGTTTCAGCGTGCACCCCAAGACATCAGCCCCTACCCTGATGACACCCTTCTGGATCAGAGAACGGCCACTCCAGGGGTTAACGATGTGGGTTTTGGAGTCAGGCAGACCCAGGTGAAAATCCCAGTGTGACTCCTATTTTGTTTGCTTCCTCTTGGTCACCTTCTCCACTCCTTTCTCCCCAGCTCCCTGTCCTCTGGCTTCCTGTGGGGTTTGGCAAATGGGGTGCCCGGGTAGCTGGTAAGAGGGAAGAAGAGAGTGAAATTTGGCTCTCTTGAAGGTCACTGCTTCCTCAAGCCTCTTCTACACGAGCTGGTTGGTCCTTGCTGGGGTCTGAGGAGCCAGTCTCTTCGTTGATGCTTTGACCCCAGGGGCTGTCACTGCTCAGCTGCCATCAGCCCCAGTTTACAGCGCTATTTCTTCTGGCTCTGTACCCTACATTCTTACTTGATTATCTTTTGTAAAAACAAATGGGGCAGGCCACGGTGGCTCAGTGGCAAGAACGCTTGCCTGCCTTACCAGAGGACCCAGGTTCGTTTCCTGGTGCCTGCCCATGTAAAAGAAAAAAAAAAAAAAAATGACTCCTCCTAGAATTGTTACCGGACAAAGGCCGTGGATTATTCTTCTGCCTGACGGCGCTCAAAAACCAATTTCTGAGACATTGGGTTTCAAAGAGAGAAAGAGTTTATTGTTACTACACGTGCAGCAGGAGAGCAGAGAGCTTAATGGCCCAAAATCTGTCTCCCCGAGTTTAGGGGGTTCAAGGTTGTTAAGGATTTTAGCAAGAGGAGATGAGGTCATTTCGGATAGCTAAATTCAAAGCAAAAAGGAGACCAGTGTAGAACATAAGTTGAAAGGGGGTGGGGGGTGGGCAGAACTATCACTTGTCATTTCAATAGGGGAACGTAAATTGAAAGGAGGGGAGGCAGAGCTGTCAGTTCAGTACTAAAGGTGTAAACCAAAAGGAAGTACTTAATGGCCGACTTCATTAGCATTAGAACCTTTGCTTTACAGGAGAATGACCAGCTCTTACAATCACAAAGGCACAGGATAAGGGCTTTTTACACTCATTTCAGATATCAAGGCAGCTGGACTACAATTCAGAGATCTCAGGTATTTCCCTGTTTACTCCAACATTCCAGAAAGCAAAAAGGAATTTTTATAATATGATTTACTAATGAAAATCATCCCTTACATCCTGATTTCTCGGTTGCAGAATTACTGTCCTTCACGCATGCCACTTCTTCACTGTCGCGACCTGGAGTGATGAACCAGCTCCATTACTTTTTAGCTGCAAGGCCTTGGGAAGTCATTTAAGTCAGCTGAGCCTCAGTTTCCTCATTCACAAACTGGAAAGTAGACCTTCCTCAGAGGAGAGAATAAGATCATGCATGTGGCACAGTGTCTGGCCCTTTTAAATGTGCTCTAACCCACACTGCTCTCTCTAAGGGGCTAGGTTCACTAATTGACATTTATTCCTAAAGTTAAGATGCATTTACCTGCCAAGAAATACCGCCTGAAGCTGCTGCCACCAGGTTCTCTCCATCTTTACAGAAACCTGTATATCCTACTACCTGTATGACATCTCCATTTGGATGTTTCACAGGTATCATAAGATCCACTATGGCCAAAGTAGAACTCAGGTCCTTCCCTCCTGAACTTTCTCTTGGTATCCTCTAGTGCAGAAAGTGATATCACCATCCACCCAATTTTTAAAACCAGAAATTTAGAAAGTCATTCTTGACAACTTCCTGTCTCCCATACACAACCAATATGTTGGGTCGGGGGAACGGGGAAGGGCACTGCAACTGGAGCTGCGGAAGCTGTGTCGCCCCTCCCAGCCTGACTTTCAGAACTAATGAACCACCCCTTCCAGACGTCACCTGACCTCCATCCTTAAAAGCTGCCCACGCCGAAGCCCGCATGCGCACTCACCTCCCTCCATCTTGGGTTTGGCGAGTTCTGCCTAGGAGAGCAGAAATACCCCCCCACACTTTAAATTTCCTGGTCTACCTTTCTTCTTTCTCACCCTTTTGCCTTCTAAACCTCTCATCTGGTGTCGAAACCCGAAGAGGAGCATGGGTGCCGCCTGCCTGGCCAAAAGGCGCCCCGGCTTCCTCTCTCCTCCTTCCTCCACATGGCCAGTGACAAGGGATCCTTTGGCCACCGCTGCATCCACCACAGATTGGGTAAGTCCCTCTCCTCCTAGCCCTGCTGCCGGGTCTCACGGTTCGGAGAGAGCCTGTCCGTTAATTACCCTCCGAAAATCGTGAATTCACGTCAGGTTCTCTTCCGAGGGCTGAGGTGAACGGGGACGCCCGCAAGCCTCACTCCCTTTCCCAGGACTCGAAAAGCTGTGGGGACACCCCGCTTCTCGTTTCCCTCCCAAATTCAGGTCCAGGACCTGAAAGGGCCTCAAACCAGGGTCAGACGTCCCCTGGGGAGATGAGCCCCCACTCGTAAGAGCTCCGAGGACTCTCTCAGGGCGTTGGGACGCCGACACCCCCTGGGCCAGTCCTTTCTCCTTTGAGACCCTTCAGTATGGGCAATGGGTCCTCTCTCATGGGCCTGAGGATGGGACTTTCAATTTTAATATCCTTATGAACCTCCGCAACTTTTGCCAGAGGAACGACAAATGGGCCAAAATTCCTTATGTCCAGGCTTTTTTCCTTCTGCGCTCCCGCCCCTCCCTTTGCATCCTCCTCTCCCTTGCTCTACCCTCCCCTCCCTCCAGCGGTGCTCCAGTCGCCATCTTGCCTTTCTCTCCCCCCTCCTGCTTCAGCAACATCTCAGTCGCCACCTTTTCCTTCTCTTCCTCCTTTTGTTCTGGTAAGGTCCCAGCCGCCATCTTGCCTTTCTCTTCCTCCTTCTCCGCTGGCGGTGCTTCAGCCACCATCTTACCGCCCTCTCCCCCCCCCCACTCCGGCAGCATTCCAGCCGCCATCTTATCCTCCCCTTCCATCTCCATCTAGTCCTCCACTGTCCTCAACAGCCTTGCCCTCCTCACCTATAAGCTCTCATACCCACTCAAAGAACTCTTTACTGTCCACTACGGAGAGTTGCGGGACCTGAGGGGTTAGTTCGAGTACACACCCGCTTCTCCCTAGCTGACCTCTCTAATATTGAGAAATGGCTAGGTTCATTCTCCAGCGACCCAACAGCCTATACTAAGGAATTTCAATATCTAGCTAATGCCTACGATTTAACCTGGCATGACATTCATGTAATCTGCTCTTCTTCCCTCACTGCAGATGACATGGACCACATTTTCAGTGCAGTCAGGGCCCATGCTAACCAGGTGCATATAACTGACCACACCATGCCGGTAGGGGCCGAGGCTGTGCCAGACCAAGAGCCAGGGTGGGGATATCAGGTTGACACTCCAGTGGGGAGGAACAGGAGGACAAGATGGGACAAATGCTTACATGCCTCATAGTAGGCATGCAGAAAGCTTCACATAAAGTAGTAAACTTCCATAAGCTAAGGGAAATTACCCAGGGTCCTGATGAAAACCCGGCCGCTTTTCTACACCGGCTCACAGAAGCCCTCTCCCAATATACACTCCTAGACCCCGACTTGGAGGCTGGTAAAACTGTTTTAGCCACACACTTTATATCCCAATCAGCTCCAGATATAAGGTGCAAACTTAGAAAAATTGAGGACGGTCCTCAGGCCCCTATCCATGACCTGGTAAACACGGCCTTTAAAATTTTTAATACTCGTGATGAACTAGAGAGGGCAGAAAAGGAATCCCGGGACTGCTGAAGGACGAATTTACAAACCAAATCCCTGATTGTGGCTCTGTGGCTCACTTCAACAGAGAAGAAGCTGACTACGACTAATCCACCACCAGGAAGGTGCTTCAAATGTGGCCTCGCCCGACACTGGTCCTGCCAGTGCCCCAATCCTCAACCGCCCAAGGGACCATGCCCTCTGTATGGTACAAAGGGACATTGGAAAAGTGACTGCCCCTCGGCGCCTGGCTGTGGAGGGGCCGTCCTTCCAACCCCTAACCCACCGCTAGCAGTCCTGGGCCTGGCCACTGATGACTGATGATGCCCGGCCTCAGCAACCCCAATCACCCTTGTTGAGCCCAGGGTAACAATCAAGGTAGCGGGAAAGTCCACCTCATTTTTAGTGGACACAGGGGCTACCTTTTCTGTCCTCCCCTCTTACTCAGGTCAACTCCTTCCTTCCCAGGTCACGGTTATGGGCATAGACGGCCGTCCTTCATGCCCCTTAACTACTGGACCACTTACATGTTTAATAGAAGGATACCCCATTATACATTCTTTCTTAGTAATGCCTTCTTGCCCCAGCCCACTAATGGGGCAAGATCTTCTTGTCAAATTAAGAGCCTCACTACACTGGACAAAAAACCTTCAAACAAAACTTCATAGCAAGTGCCAGACTAACGTCACTATCCACAACCCCACCCATGCCCCCAAAGGACAGTATTTCTGGTGTAATGGAACTCTTACCAAGTGCCTTAACTCCACTGCCCCGGGACCATGCTTCCTGGTAACTATTGTTCCTCAATTGACCCTCTATGGGGAGTCCGAGCTAACTTGGCTACTGCCCTCTCCTCGCTCCACAGGGCTACCTTTCTTCCCATCCTGGTGGGCATCAGCCTGACTGCCTCAGTTGCAGCCTCAGCCACAGCGGGAGGGGCACTGGGACATGGTATTTTAACCTCTCAAAACTTCGAAACTCAACTACAGGTAGTCCTGGAATCAACATCAGAATCCCTCTCCTCTCTACAACACCAACTCACCTCACTAGCCGGGGTAACTCTTCAAAATCCTTGGGCCTTAGACCTGCTGACAGCCAAAAAAGGAGGACCGTGTATATTTCTCCAAGAGGAATGCTGCTATTATGTCAATGAGTCAGGTCTGGTGGAACAAAATATTCAAAACCTAAACAAACTAAGAGATGATCTCTACCACAGAAAAAAGGAACCAACTCTGCCTTAAGCTGGTTTTCTTCTCCTCTGGTGACATGGCTACTCCTGCTACTAGGTCCAGTTATCCTAATCTGTCTCTTTTTTCTCCTAGCTCCTTGCCTCCTCAACTTCCTTCAGGGACACATGAAGGAACTATCCCGGGTAGCAGTCAACCAAATGCCCCTGCATCATTATCATCACCTGCCTTCCTCACCAGATTCCTACAGCCAGCCTCCCCACTCCCCTGGCCATGATGGTTCCGGCCTATAACCCCACACCACCCCATTACAGCAGGAAGTAGCCAGAAAGATCTCGGCACCCTATTATCACAAAAAGGCTGGAATGTCAGGTCGGGGGAAAGGGGAAGGGCACTGCAACTGGAGCTGCGGAGGCCGTGTCACCCCTCCCAACCTGACTTCCAGAACTAATGAACCACCCCTTCCAGATGTCACCTGACCTCCATCCTTAAAAGCTGCCCACGCCGAAGCTCACATGCGCACTCACCTCCCTCCGTCTTGGGTTTGGTGAGTTCTGCCCAGGAGCGCAGAAATAAACCACACACACACACACACTTTAAATTTCCTGGTGTACTTTTCTTCTTTCTCATCCTTTTGCCTCCTAAACCTTTCACAAAAAGCTATATATTTTTTCAATTCTACCTCTTCAATTACCTCCAGAATTTGTCTATTACATTCCAAGCCTGATGCCACACCTACCACCTCAGCCACCATTCTCTCTCATCTGGACCTTTGCAAGAGCCTTTGGTAGGGCTTTCCCTGTCGCTTCTTGTCCCCATTCCAGCCCAGCTCTATACAACAGCCAAAGTGGCCTTTTAAACATGTAAATCTTTAAACAACAACAACAAAGAACTACCACAAATCTGATATTTAGTAAAGATATCCATTGTTCTTCCTCAGTAGGGGCCTGCAAGATCAGCCTCGTCTATCTCACAACTCCCTCACTCTCCAGGCTCCAGCCACAGTGGCATTTAACTTTCTTGACTGACAACTTTTTGCCTGTTTCTGGGTCTTCCCAGAAGCCATTTCCTCTGCCTAGAAGCCTCCCTTTTCCCCACCCTGGTGGCTAATTCACGCTCACCTATCTGATCTCACTTCCTCACTGTCCGCTTCCATGGTCTCCCCACCCCTTGGCTTGGCCAGCTTCTTTCATAAACTCTTTTAAAAGCTTGTAATCTCTTTGTGGCCCTTATCATGATGCTAACTAAAGGGTTCTCTTAGAACTCAGAGTTCAAATGTGGCTGCTTAGCTCCTCGCACAAAGCTTTGCCCATAGATGGCATTCTATAAATAGTTGTTGAATTATGGATGAGTGAATAAATATTAACACCAGCCCGGCCTGCATCTGAGTTTACTGGACCCCTCACCCTGTAACCTGAACTGCTGGTGAGCCACTCTGTGGGCTAAGTCCCCACCTCTCGCCCCACCCAAGGCTGGTTCCATGCACCACTGAGCTCCCAGCATACCCTCCATAAAGCTGAGGCAAATGAATTCCAAATCCTTTTGTTAAAACATTCTTAGTTTTCCTCTACTCTTTTTTTTTTTTTTGATTTTTTTTATTAATTAAAAAAAGAATTAACAAAACAATTAGAAATCATTCCAATCTACATGTACAATCAGTAATTCTTGATAACATCACATAGTTGCATATTCATCATTTCTTAGTACATTTGCATCGATTTAGAAAAAGAAATAAAAAGACAACAGAATAAGAATTAAAACAATAATAGAAAGAAAAAAAACAAAAAAAACAAAAACAAAAAACCTATACCTCACATGCAGCTCCTCTACTCTTTTATTATTATTATCGTTATGAAAATAACGTCTCACTGATTAAACTTAAGAAAGTTCAGGAAAAAAATCCCCCATAACCTCGACATCTGGTACAGTGTCTACACATCTCTAGTACATGACTTTGTTATATTCTACCCAGTTTGAGAAATTTCTATGAGAGAAATTATAAACCTTGAAATACAGATTGCTATGTAATAAAAAAAAAGGAAAGGAAAAATACATGTAGGTTCTTGCACTTGCTCATTGTTACACTGCAATTCTTGCCCATCAATGTATTTACCTTTCACAGTAGAAAAAAATGGTCTGAAATTACCACATTGCATCCACATTCTTTCTGTCAAACTAACAGACTCATTATTATTATTTTTTTAAACAAAAAGACTTTTAAAAATTGGTCTGAAGCATTTTTTTTTTTCCTGCTTCTTAACTAGTGTGATGGTGTCAACTTGGCCAAGTGACAATGCCTAGTGGTCTGGTCAGGCAAACACTGGCCTGACTGTTGCTGCAAAGGTATTTTGTGGCTGTTGATAAACCAGAAGGCTGGAGTGTTAAATCATCAGTCAGTTGATTATATCTGTGACTTATTACATCTGTGATCAACTAAGGCATACCTCCCACAATGAGACAATCTAATCAGTTGAAGGTTTTTAAGAAAGAAGAGAAACTCTTTCACTGCTTCTTCAGCCAGTGAGCCTCTCTGTGGAGCTCTTCCAGACACTTCATCAGAGCTGCCAGCTTTACAGCCTGCCCTATGGGTTTTGGACTCTTCCATTCCTATGGTTGCGTGAGATATCTTTATAAATCTCATATTTACAGATCTCTCCTGTTGATTCTGTTTCTCTGGAAACTCTTTCCATGTGACTATCCAGCTATTGCAGCACCATTTGTTAAAATACAAATAAAATTTGTAATAAATATTATTTTATTTTCAATAAAATAATACAACTAGTTAAGGCAAAAAAATGCACTGTTTGAAAGAACTTAATACTTTCATTGTAGTTCACATTTCTTGAGGAATCTATTTGCTAGTTCTTCTGCTTCTACAGAATTTTTTTCTTAGGGTAAGCAGGCATAAAATTTATTGAAAACACATGTGAGGGTGTGCAAGGGTAGTTCATTGGTAGAATGCTCACCTGCCATGTGGGAGACCTGGGTTCAATTCCTGGTCCATGCACTTCCCAAACTAAAAAGGAAATTTTAACAAATGGTGCTGCAATAGCTGGATAGTCACATGGAAAAAGAATGAAATGTGACCCCACCATACAAATACAAAAGAAAAGAAAAGAAAACACCTCTGAGAGGACATGTGGTATTCTTGCAAAGACAGAGGTGAGAAAGATGAGAAGCCCCAACATCATAGGACCATTTGCTTTTATTAGGTTAGCTTTACTTACTCCTTCTTCCCCCTTTTTGTTCAGGGCTTTTCCCCTCTACCCCCCCTTCTCTCCAGGGCAATGCCTCCTATAGATAGTGCCTTTGAGTGGTTCAGTTGTCTCAACCCTTCGCTGTAGATGACTCACTCAGGTGGGGGTCATTTGGCCGTCAGGTGAATCGTAAGCATTAATTTTAGCAGGGCTTAACTTTGCCATTACAGGGATAAGTTTTGTAAGGGCAAGCCTCAAGACGGAGAGACTCATGACTACCCAGAGGACAGAGGTGTTCCTGACCCATCAGCCTTTCTTGACTGAAGGTAACCTCTTGTTGGTGCCTTCATTTGGACACTTTCACTTTCTTAGAACTGTAGGTTTGAAACTTTAAATTCGCCTTTATAAAAGCCATTCCATTTCTGGTATAGTGCATTCTGGCAGCTTTCAAACTAACACAGATGGATAGAAGTTTTTTTAATTATTGTGTATACTTGTTATATAAAACTATTTAGCACCTCACTTTTACAAGGTGAAAGAACAAAGTTTTCCTTTAGGAGTGAGAAGAGTTGTCTTTTGAAATAAAGGACAAGGTCAACATAAATATCAGTAAGGACATATTTTGATATGATATAAAATCTGTTTTCTAGAGTACTTAAATGAATAAGAAAAACTTTTTATAACCTTTCATTAACAGCAGTTTAACAGAGAACAGCATTAAGACAGAGAGAATTCATTTTTATAAACTCTTTATAGCTTCTTGTAGTCAGCAGTGACTACAAACAAAAATTACTTTCTCAAACTTTTCACAACTTTCCACATCCATCTAGGGCTTGCAGTCAGCAATGGACCACAAAATTCACTTTTTAAAAACCCTCGACAACTTTCTATATCCATATGTTCTAGTCTGCTAGCTGCCGGATGTGATATACCAGACTGGAATGGCTTTTAAAAGGGGGAATTTATTAAGTTGCAAGTTTACAGTTCTAAGACTGAAAATGTCTAAATTAAGGCAAGTCTATAAAAATGTACAAATTAAGGCATCAACGAGAGGTTACCATCACTCAAGAAAGGCCGACGAAGTTCATGGAAAGGCACATGGTGAACATGGTGACATCTGCTAGCTTTCTCTCAAGGCTTCTTGTTTCATAAAGGTCTCCCCAGGGATGTTTTTATTCTTTATCACCAGAGGTCTCTGCTTGCATGGGCTCTTGTGGTTCTCATGGCTCTCTCGTGGCTCTGTGTCTCTTTCCAAAATGCTTCCTCTTTTAAAGGATTCCAGTAAGCTCATCAAGACCCACCTGGAATGGGTGGAGTCACATCTCCATCTAATCATCTAATTACCCACAATTGGGCATGTCACATCTCTGTGGAGATAACCTAATCAAGTGTCTAAACCACAGTACTGAATAGGGATTAAAAGAAACAGCCGCCTCCACGTAATGGATCAGGATTAAAACATGGCTTTTCTAGGACACATAATCCTTTCAAACCAGCACATCCTCTATGACCTGTAGTTAGTCATGACTACAAAGTTCACTTTTTTAAACTTTCTCTGAGTTCCCATATCCTTTCAGTTAGCAATGACTACAAAAAACAAAATTCAAATTCATATTGGGAATATGTTACTTCACAAAATTAACATATTGCAGGATTTATTTTGAGGCAGTTGGAAGCTGGTAAGATCTGCTAGTAAGGCATTTTTAAAGATATGAGGATTATTTTGAAACCCCTGGGGCAGGACTAAGTGAATAGGGCAGGAAGCCTATGCTTAAGTCTTTGTTATTTAAAAGCAAATGGGTATTGTGGAAGAATGTTGGCTTTCCATGCGGGAGACATGGCTTCGATTCCCAGACCATGCACCCCCCCAAAAAAAACAAAAACAAAAGAAAGAAAAGCAAATAGGTATAGAGAGTCAGGGTGAAGAGGGATATGCCGTCATCCAATACAGATGGATTTACTTGCTTAAGGGCTTTGTTTGGGATGCCACCAGGCCTTGATTTAGTAGGGGCCTTGGGGCAAACAAGGGATGACCACTAGCTGTGTTTACTAGTCTTAAGGTAGCCCCCAGGGAATGATGAAGATCCCTCCTTAGAAGGGGGTGGGGCATTCAGGGTCAATGAGAAATAGATGGGGTACCAGAATGTCCTCAAGCCTACAAAAGAAAGGGGTAGTTAAAGGTTCTAGTTTTGACTTTACCATCAACTCCTATAACTAGGCAAATCCGAGTGGAGGTAGGCAGAAATGACAGAGTAGCTCCAGTGTTAATTAAGAAATTAATCATTTTACCTGTCACATTGAGTGTCACCTGGGGCTCCTCTAAGTTGTTCAGATGTGAAGTCAGCAGAGCCATATGCAGCTTTGGGCAAACTTCATCTTCGTCACTTGCCATGAGCAGGGCTTGAGGGGCTGCCCTCACCCTGAAGCCCATGTTGATGGCACCTGGGGCAAGGCCCTGTTGGGCCCTGAAGTTGAGGGTTGTCTCAAGGTTTCTGGCACCCTCTTTTCCAGTGGCCCTTTAACTCTTAGTTGAAGCAAGGCCCTGGGAGCTTGGAGCGACCATTTCATTTGGGTGACCTTGAGAGGACGGGGAGCTGTTAACAGTGACTGTAATAAGCTGAGCTTGTTTTCCAGTCATCTTTCTACCTCTCTCTGCCTTCTCCTCCTCGGCCTTGTCTCGATTGTTAAAGACAGAAAAGGCAGTTTTAATAGGTCATTAGTGGAGTTTGTAGGTCCATGGAGTTTTTGCAGCTTTCTCTGAATGTAAGGGGCAGACTGGCTAATGAAGTGGGTGTCCAACAAAATTTCTTCAACTACCCTCCCCTGGAACAGAGCTGGGTTTTCCTCTTTCTCCTGAGTCATCTCCGTTAGCTTATTACAATTAAATGGCTTAATGGTATATTTTCTAAACATTTGGACATAGGAAATTTCTGACTATTTTCTCTGTCTTCACACTGCAGGATGGTATTGTAATTGAGTATCCCACTGGAGGGCTACCTTCCCCTTTTTTTGTTTTTCTAGTTTATATTGACTGTTGGCATTTCCGGTTTTCTCTGGAAAAGGAAAAAGAAGAGCCCCACTAGCACCAGTGTGATTGCATAGTGTCCCAACACACCTGCTTCTACAGATTTTACTAGCCATTAAGCTTGTCTCTATTTTCATATATTTTATTAATCACAGTTCCTCTGTGACATATTTAGTTACAAAGTATCATTAAGTAAAATGGCAAAGTTTATGGAAGCATGAGAGACAAATATTAAAATTTAGGATATCAAAAGTGGATCTCTACAAAGATATAGAAGAAAAGCATGTGGCATTATAGGGTAAAATTTAAGAGTGGAAAACCTTTTATAAAGCAGCATGAGGAAATCCAAATGGAAAAGTGGGCAAAAAACTTTTAATCTCTACTAGCAAGCAATTTTAGAAAGCTCTAAAACAGTAACAAGTCACACTAGCCTCTCTTGCTTAAAGAGCTCAATGGAGGTTTGTCACAGAACCCTTAGCCCAAAAAGCCCACCTCAGTCAGATACAGATGGGCATGTGAAAACTCTGGAAAAATCTGTGCAGAGGGGCAATTCTTTTTTTGTTTCTAGAACTCTGGGCTGTAAGCCTGGAAGAACTGCTTTCATATTAATTCTCCTCTGGAAGTTTTGCATGATAACCATGTAACATCTTTTTACTTGACAAGTAAATTGCTTCTGCCTTGAAAACCATTTGAAGAAGATGAAGTTATAAGACCCTCCCCCTCAGTACTGCCAGTTTCAAAAAATGATATTGTGGATATGGTGTTATTTGGCAATACATCATAATGAAACTTCACTGCCAAGAGAATATCTGAAGATAAATGAATATATCTTGCAACATCTAACTACAGCTCAGAGATATAAGTAGCATAATAAGGAAATGGGAAAAAAGGGGAGTTAAAGGAGGATTGTTCATCTGAGCAGTAGTCTTATAGCTTCTGGGAAGATAGAATAGCTGTTCCTGACCTCCTTAAGTGCGGCTTTGGTCACGATCCCCCGCAATGGGACCGCCTGACCTGCAGCCCGTCCTCCCCGCAGAAGCAGGGGAAAATAGAACTCCGGGTCGCTGAGGGGGTTCGAGCTCGGGGGTCTGGGTCGGGAGAGTGCGCGCAGGGGACCACTGCGGGTCTGAAGGACTGGAGGCCGAGTCAATTAAGGCTTAAGGCAGGGTAGCTTTAATGTTGGTAGAAGTTTAAGCCATGACCTCCCAGGAGCTCAAGACCCCGAGGCTCAGGGAGCCCCAGAATATATACAGATCATAAGGGGAGGGGTCGGGGCGTGACGGAGAGGGAAGGGTAGCCAAACACACTGAGGGGTAGGATCGGGTGATGGTGATGTAGGCTTGGATTACCTAGGTTGAAAAGAAGCGGATGTTAAAAATAAAACGACAGCAGGGCCAGAGATGAAAATAACGCCACAATTCCTCCCTTTTTTCTTTTTTAAGCAGCCTGAGCTGCGATGTAGGCTTTAACCTTTGCTGGTGAAGGTAGGGATGCTACTCCCCTGAAATCATGCTCAGTTTTGAGAGGGAGGGCTTGCTGAGCGGACCCCCGTGCAAGTAGCATGTGCCTTCGGGGAGCCTGAAGAGGTCAGCGGACAGCGGCGAGACCCTCCCCTGCAGTGCTGTGCCTGCATCCAGCGGTGCCTATCTGGTTGGACCAGATGCAAACCTTCAGGTTATTTGCAGCTCCCGTAGGAGGTTGGAGGAGAGCGGCGGGCGAGCCCGAGGCTGCCCCGAAGCGCGGAGTGTGGCCGCACTGCCGCGCCCCAACCCGAGGGTGATCAGTCCTCTGGGTGGGCTATGCCTGCGAGCCAGACTTGGGCCTGCTGCCGGCGGTCTGCATCGCAAAAGGGATTTTGCAACTCAAGGGCGGCAAGTGCAAGAAGCTGGGCCTCAGCTTTGGCCTGTCTCCTGAAGGAGAGGAACTTGCTAAGGAGGTGTTTGGGAGAGAGAAGAAGAGAAGGGCTTGCAACGGGGGTTGAAGGGAAGTGTTTACGGGATGAGTGGCGGGGCGAAAACGACTGCTGCAAGGAAGACCGAGTATACAAGAGTGGTGCAAGAGCTTTGGAAATGTGGGGCTATCAGGCGTGAGGAACAGGAACCCGGGTGGATGTTGTACCGCCGTCCAGAGTTCTGTCTCGACTGACGCGGAGGTGGGATGAATGAAAAGGGTACAGATTAGAATACATATTACCAGTGGGGTATGTCATTCTGGCTTTTGCTTACTCCTTGGGCGATTTTTGCCCTTTGGCTGTGGGTGGGTTGTTTCCAATCGCGAGCCGTCCCTTTTCTGTTGTGGCCGGACGGATGTTTCTCCCAGGAACCCAGATGGGCTGAGCCTCATTTTCTGGAAAAACACAAGCAAAACCGCATCCCTGCGCTAGGAGCGGGGAGGGACCTGACCAAGTGTTGGTGACTGGGTCGCGCCAGTAGACAGAGGGGACCACAGAGGGTTGATTGACCGGACCCCAATGCTTGTGCAGAGGCGACAGGCTTTGTTTATTGAAGGTTAACAGATTTAGTACTATTAGCACCTGGGTGATAAGGTCCTTAGGTGCGGCGTGAGGCATGTTACTTTTCTGCTTTTCAATCTGAATTTTCAGTCGCTTATTGAGAGACTCAACCATGGCCTGTCCCTGTGGATTATAGGGAATGCCAAAGTGGTGAGTGATGTTATACAGTTGTAAGAAGGCCTTGAAGGAAGCGCTGCGATACGCAGGTCCATTGTCTGTTTTAAGATCCCAAGGGATTCCCATGAAGAGAATTCCCTGGCGGAGCGCCTGGACGCAGTGTCTGGCGGTCTCCCCCGGGAGGGGACAGGCATAGCACATGCCTGAGTATGTGTCTATGATGACATGAAGATATTTAAGGCGTCCAAAGGAAGGGACGTGTGTAACATCCATTTGCCACCTATCACTGGGTTTGAGGCCACGGGGATTTACCCCTTGTGGTTGTAATGGGCCCAAAGGCACAAACGGAGCGCACGCAGCACAACTTCTGACCAAGTGCTTAGCGGTCTGAATTGGCAACCCATAGAGATGTTTAAGAGCCCCTGCAGATAGATGGAATCTGCTGTGCAATTGCTTTGCTGCATTGACAGGATTCTGGACAGTACCAAGCACGTGGGCCGAGACTGCCTCATCGGCCAGGCGATTGCCTTCAGCGATAGGACCTGGGAGGCCAGAATGACTACATACATGTGCAATGTACCAAGGATACCTTCTGTCCTCTAGAGTGTTTTTGAACTGATTAAGGGCAACATCAATGGGCTTAGTATAGTCTGGGTAGAACATGGCAAGTGCTAGCACCTTGCAGACCTGATATGTATACAGGCTGTCTGTGAAGATATTGACGGGCTCTTCAGGGAACTGCTGAAGAGCAAGGAGGACAGCATCGAGTTCTCCTACTTGTACTGAATGCTGATTGGGCCGTGTAACACAAACTGGTTCCCCACACTCGGAAACATAGGCTATAAAGGCAAATGAGTGCTTAGACGCATCAGTGAAGATGGTAGTAGCTTTTGGGACCGGAACTGACTTTGGGAAAGGGTGGTATGGGCTTCTCGGTTTCAGTGGAAAATGGAGAAGCGCTTGGAACAACTTATGTGAAGGGTAGTGGCATGAGAAGTTTCCATAAAACCCTTCCATCAAGATTTGCATTTCCGGGCAGTGTTGAATTAACCAAGCAACCTGCTTGTCCTCAAATGGCCAGACTATGGTGTCTTGGGGGCGACCGAGCATCTGAACTGCATTTTTGACTAGGTCTTGAGCCAAGCAAATCCACAACTTAACTTGTGGACAGATTTTTATAAGCTTACTTTTAGCTGGATGCACCCACAGAAGTGGCCCTGTCTGCCAGAGAACGCCCATGGGAGAATGATAAGTGTTAAGCACTAAAGCTAACAGAGGCTTTTCTGGCTGAAATCTGTCTAACTGACTTTGAGCAAAGTAATCATTGAACAGTGCAAGGGCATGCTTGGCCCAAAAATTGAGTTTTATTGGCTGACTGAGCTCCTCTGAGCTTTTATTAGAGGTTTTTAGTAAGTCAAACAGCGGCTCAAGCTCCTGGGTGGTGATTGGAATAGCGGAGCGGACCCAATTTATTTGTCCGCAAAGCTGCTGCAGCTGATGGAGCGGTAGCTTGTCTGGAATTTCAAATGAAAATTTGACAGGGGCGACCTGGCGGCCGATGGTATATCCCAAGAACGTGAACGGAGGGGTAGTCTGAACCTTTTCAGGCTGCACAGTAAGGCCTAGGTCTTGGAGGTTAGAAACGCACTGCGAAAGGGTAGCCTGTAACTGCTCCTGACTTTCTGTTCCCAACAGTATATCATCCATGTAATGAAGAATGGTGGCCCGCGAGCGGAGAGGACGCACCGCCGCATCCACGTAGGCCTGACAAATGGCCGGACTATTGCGCATGCCCTGTGGCAAGACCTTCCACTGATATCTCTGGGCTGCCCCCATGTGGTTAGTCTCGGGGACTGTAAAGGCAAATTTTTCTCTGTCCTTTTCATGTAAAGGAATGGAAAAGAAACAGTCCTTTATATCAATTGTGGCAATGCGCAGCTGCGCCGCAAGGGCGGCGGGGTGTGGCATGCCTGGCTGGGGAGACCCCATGGGCCGAATGTGCTTATTAATTTCCCTGAGGTCGTGTAGGAGTCTATGCTTTGTTCCTCCTTTCTTACTGATGACAAAAACTGGAGAATTGTATGGACTGCAAGAAGGCTCGATATGGCCTGCATCTAGTTGCTCTTTTACCAACTGCTTTAGAATCTGAATTTTGTGGGACGGAAGAGGCCACTGCTCCACCCAAATTGGCTCCTCTGTGTCCCATCGTAGAGGAGTGGGTGCCAGAGGTGTGATTCAAACAGTGGCGCAAATTATTGGGGGGGCTGCGTGGTGATGTAAGCCCCGGAGGCGGCGAGAATATCGCGGCCCCACAGAATTTGGTCTATGGTAGACAGGAATATGGGTCTGAATGTACCCCTGCGCCCCTCCTTGTCTTCCCACACTAGGGGAACGACGGCGCATACTGAGGGGGCGGAGCCGGTGGCTCCGACGACCTCCGGTCCTGTGGAGGTTGGACATAAGTTTGAGTATTTAGCTGGGAGGCATGAAATTTCTGCTCCTGAATCTACTGTGCCTGTTAGCCAATCATGGCCCACCCTTAATTTTCGTGTGGGCTTTCCTGGTGTGATAGGAATTGTCCACATTATGGTTTGGAGGTGCTCCGAGCGAGCTCCCGTGTCTCTTTGTGGCGGGGCTGAGACTTGCCCCCTTTTAAGTTTAAAGGCTGGTTGGGCGTGCGGCAATTGCGTGCCCAGTGGTAACCATTGTTACACTTCGGGCAAGGGGTGGTAGGCTTGCGCTCTGACCAGCGCCTGTCCCCTGTCGGCCCAGCTGCTTTGGGCCTTCTACTCGGAGGGGGGTCCCGATTAGGACAATTTCGGGCAAAGTGACCCGTCTCTCCACAGCGGAAGCAGTCATTATTGACGGTAAGCGCTTCGGAGAGAGCTGCTATGAGGCCTGACACACTTGGGATTATACCGGAGCAAGCGAGCACCCAGTCAGAGATGGGCTTCTCGCGGAGGCCTATTATGGCCTGCTTGAATGTAGGAGTAGCTCCTTCATAAATGAGCTCTTTGGTTAATGCCTGTTGCCCTTGCGGGTCAGAAATTCTGTTTCTACAAGCTTCCTGAACTCTAGAGACAAATGTGGCAAAGTCTTCCTCTGGCTTTTGTAGCAACTTGGTTAACTGCTCTGGCTTGGAAGCCGTGCAATTGCGGAAGGCGCGCATGGCCACCTCTCTCAACTGAATCCAAAACCCATTCGGGGTGGCAAGATAAACCGTGGGGTCAAAGTACGGACCAAGCCCCAGAAATGCTTCAAGAGGCATACCAATGCCTGGGGGCCCTCCCTGCTGGAGCGCGAGGTGCCGACGCTCGGCCTCCGAATTGTAATGCGCCTTCCAGTCTACATACTGGCCGGGAGTGAGGATTGCCCTTGCTAATGACGTCCAGTCCTGTGGGGTGTTAAGCAGAGTAGAGATTTCTTCCAGTAGATGGGTTGCATATGGGCTAGCAAACCCGTCTTCCTTCACCGCTTTGCGCAGTTGTTTGATAGTCTCTGACTCGAGAGGATACCAAGCAAAAGGCCGTTGCTGAGACGGTTGGAGGTTCATAGGGAAGCATTCAACCAGAGGCGGTGGGAGTGGCTGTGTAAGAGGCTGCGGTTGAGGGGTTTGCCACGGTGTAGATGTGGCGCTAGCGGGCGAGCAGCCGGGCCACCCAGGACCTCCGCTAGAAGTGGAGGTACTAGAAAATGGCGGCGGACAAGATGGCAGTGGGGGGGGGTTGGTAAGATGGCGGCTCAGGCTCCTCCCCCGGATGGGGGGGGCTGTAGGGGGAACTTCCCCTTTTCGAAACAAGGAGAAGGAGGAAGGGGGGTTTTAATGGCGTCTGGCCGCCATCGCCGCTGGCGGGAAGGGCGGGGTAAGAGCACTTCCTCTTTTCTTTGTCCGTGCACGAACAAGAAGGCGGAAGTTCGCCATCTTGGGCTGCTGCTAAACTAGGGTCTTTAGGTGGATCCAGTTCTAGCCTTTCATTTAACTGCTCGAGCAGCGACTCGGCATTAGAATCTGAATCGGAGTCAGTACCACTGGCGTCTGCTGCCATCGCTTGCCTCGGGCGACCGCCTGTAGGCGGCTGAGAGCCCTGAAGGCAGGAGCGAATTGTGATGAGGGTAGGGAGTAACCCTGGAGGGAAACACTTTCCCTCGTGCTCCATTTTATCTGTGACCCGAGAGATTAATGTATCATAAGTATCTGTGCTCCACAAGTGACAAATAGCAAGCCACGGATTAAAGGGGAGCAAAAGATCCCAGTACACTTGCAGCTGCCTCACAGAAACTTTACATTTATGTGTGTCCAGTAGTGCTGCTAGAGCACGGACTTGAGGCGCTTGCGTTTTGGTGATTCTGCTACCCATAGTTAGAATTTGTGGGGACAATTAGCCACTCCGGTTTGGACCTAAGAGATAAGAGTGCTAATGTCGAGGGCACTTACCTTCCGACGAGGTCCTGGGGAGCGATGGAGTCCGAGGTGCGGACAGAGGACCGGCGGCCGAGGTCTGGGTCGCGGGGCTTCACTTTCGAGGTGTCAGCTCACTTCGAGGCGCCCCACGTTGGGCGCCAATTGCGGCTTTGGTCACGATCCCCCGCAATGGGACCGCCTGACCTGCAGCCCGTCCTCCCCGCAGAAGCAGGGGCAAATAGAACTCCGGGTTGCTGAGGGGGTTCGAGCTCAGGGGTCTGGGTCGGGAGAGTGCGCGCAGGGGACCACTGCGGGTCTGAAGGACTGGAGGCCGAGTCAATTAAGGCTTAAGGCAGGGTAGCTTTAATGTTGGTAGAAGTTTAAGCCATGACCTCCCAGGAGCTCAAGACCCCGAGGCTCAGGGAGCCCCGGAATATATATACAGATCATAAGGGGAGGGGTCGGGGCGTGACGGAGAGGGAAGGGTAGCCAAACACACTGAGGGGTAGGATCGGGTGATGGTGACGTAGGCTTGGATTACCTAGGTTGAAAAGAAGCGGATGTTAAAAATAAAACGACAGCAGGGCCAGAGATGAAAATAACGCCACACTTAAGCATATGTGTTTTAGTTTCCTAGGTTGCTTAAAGCATTACCATGAAATGATTCAGCTTAATCAATGGAATTTATTCACTTACAGTTAGAGTTTGGGAAAATGCCCAAATTAAGGCAATATTAAGGCAATGCTTTCCTCCTGAAGACCAGCTACCAGTGATCCTGAGCTCATCAATGGCAGAAAATATTTGGAAATCACATATCCAATAAGGGTTTAATACCCAGAATATATAAAGAAATCCAATAACTGAACAATAAAAAGACAAACAATCCAATTAAAAATTGAGAAAAAACCCACAAAACTTGAATAGATATTTCTCTAAAGAGAATATACAAATAGTTAAAGAGCACACGAAAAGATGCTCAACCTTAATAGCTATTAGTGAAATGCAAATCAAAACCACAATAAGAAAGGAAAAAAAAACCCACAATAAAATATCATTATACACTCACTAGAATGGCTGCTATTAAAAAAACAGAAAATTACAAATGTTGAAGAGGATCTGGAAAAATAGGAACATTCATTCATTGCTGGAGGTAATCTAAAATGGTGCAGTCACTGTGGAAGACAGTTTGACAATTCTTCAGGAAGTTAATATAGAATTACCTTATGAGTTAGCAATACTGCTACTAGGTTTATACCCCAAGGAACTGAAAGCAGAGAGTCAAAAATTGCACACTGATGTTCATAGCAGCATTATTCACAATTGCTAAAAGATGGGAGCAACCCAGTGTCCATCAACTAATTAATGAATAAACAAAATGTGGTATATACATACTAATGAATATTATTCATCTGTACGGAAATGAAGTTCTGATGCATGTGACAACATGGATGAACTTTGAGGACATTATGCTAAGTGAAATAAGGAACAAAAGGATAAAAATTGTATTTTAGAGAATCTGTCATCATAACCAAGACAGAGGATACCTTCATATGCAATTCCTTAAGGCCAAACTAGAGTGCTAACTGCTAAAAGATAATGATAATGATGATATTTATTAGTTAACATTAATTAACTACTTCATGCTTGACTGTATTGGCAGTACTATTATTATTCCCATGTAGAAATCAGGGCTATAATGGCTGGCTGTATGGTGAAATACTACTAAATACTTCAAACTTACACAAACATTGACTATATTTCATTTTTCATAAATTTAAATTATTAGGCATATACAATCAATATAAAAGTAACTCTTGAATAGTAACAATTGAACAAAAGCAAGATAAAATAGCTCAATAGGAGAAAAACACTGAAAAGTAGAATGAGAAATATTAAGATGACAGAAGGCTATATTTTGTTTTATTTTTAAAGAATAAAAAAATCCATTTTGATGAACTTACATAGCTGTTATCTTTTAGCATAACAATTTCTATTTCATCATTCTCAATGACTCCTGATCATTTTTCTTTTGTTTGATGTTCTATTCATTACTTCTTGAAGACTGTTCAGTTCATTAATTTTTATTTTTCTTTGAAATAGTTGTTAAAACATTTTTTACTACAAAATTTATTTTCTTATTACCACATTAGCTATAATTGAAAAAATTATGGTACTTAATATCCTTGTTGTGTTCCTTGGCTAAATAAGCTGTATTGCAGTTTGGAGTATCAATTTAATGTGATAATTACAATGTAGGTTATACTAAACTAATTATATTAAAGTAATTTTCTCAAAATTAATTTTCAACTGATTTGGCTTCTATGTTAGTGAAATGGATTTTATTTGTATGTTCATCTTTTCTTTAAACACATTAATATTAAAATAAATCAGTTTTGTTGATAAAAAAAATTGTATTATCTTACTGATATAAACTAATTATAAAAAAACTCCTAGAGTGAGAATCTAGAATAGAGTAAGTAGGGGATAGATTGAGATATAGAGAATGGGGAACTTATGCATCTAAATCATGGATTAGTGGATGGTTTTTTATTTTCTTTTACTATTTATATTTTCTGACTTTTCCCCAATGAACTAGTAATTGTACTGACATTACATACCGTTGTTTAACATTAGAGGAATTTGGATGAAGAGTATATAGAAATTATTTTGTCTATTTTTTTCAACTTCTTTTAAGTCTGAAACTTATTTCAAAATGAAAAGTTAAAAACAAACAACTAAACAGATAAGGTGGGGCATATTGTTATGGAAATATTACCAAACATAAGAATGGCTATAGCTTTGCTCTGGTTCACAGGGGAATGAGTGTGTAGTAAAGAATTTGACCTTGACCAAGAGAAGGTCTGGCCTTTGCCTTAGGCTTCCAGGAGGTAACCCCTGGACCCTCGGGATGTTTATGCCTGGTAGGAGTGCTTTTGTTTGTCTGGGGGCTTGGGTTATACTATATAGTCTAACAATGTGATTTTGGGTGGGGAGTCTGGGTCAAGCAGTGTCAGTTGACCTCGAGACTGACACCAACCATGTAGGCAATCAATCAATCAATCAATCAATCAATAATGACTACATAATGGAACGCCAATAAAAATGCTGAATACTGAGACTCAGCTGAGCTTCCTGACTGGCAATACCCCACGCTTACTGTCCCACAACCTGACTCCATGGGGAGAAGGCCAGGGAAGCTTTGCATTTGATACCACTCCTGAGCTCTGCCTGCACTTCTTGTTTGGGTTGCTTTAAATCTGCATCCTTTCCTTGTAATAAAACATGACCATGCACGTACACACACATATGCACAAAATCGGTTATAGATGTGATCTGTCCTGGAGCACAATTACCCTCCAACTGTGGACTTGTGAAACCTAAAGAATAATTTATTTGCTTTCAATATACAAAAGAGGGACAGGCATAGAATAAACATTTCCATCTCCATGAGTTTAAATTGGAAATAAAACAGGTCCTACAGGTCCCAAACAATTCTGAAACCCTGCAGGGCACAGTCTATTAGATTTCAAGGTCTGAGAGTCATCTATGAATGATGTTCTGTCCTCAGGGCCTGACAGAGCAGCAGCTCCACCCCTTCTAGGTGTTTGCACAGCAGCTGTGCTCTCCAGAAACACTGGAGTGAATGCTCCACCCTCTTCAAGCATTGGGTTGATGGCCAGGCTCTAGGCTCTGCCCTTGTCAAGCACTGGGATGGTAGCCAGACTCTCCACAATCCCTCAGACATCTGAGAAAACTGGGGTAGTATTTTCATCCTAAACAACAGAGTGGACACCTGCCCTCTCCACATGCCGGGGCAGAGTCATCCTTTCCACCCACTTATGTGGGTCCACTCTCCTTGTCTGAGAAGACATCCTCAGTCCAGTCCTCAGCATCTATGGCCCTATCTTTTTTTTTCATGGGCAGGCACTGGGAATCGAACCTGGATCTCGGACATAGCAGGTGAGAATTTTCCCACTAGGCTACTGTTGCACCGCTCCCCCCATGGCCCTATCTTCGAAGTCATTTTTCCTTATTCTGTCTCTTTTCTGTCCTTTTAGTTCAGGCTGGCAGTGGTTCCATTGTGCTGTTTGAAACTGTTATGTACCCCAGAAAAGCTGTGTTCTTTTAATCCCAATCCAATCTTGTGGGGGCTGACCTATTATTTAGGGTGGAACCTCCTGATTAGGTTGTTTCCATGGAGATGTGACACACCCAGTTGTGGGCATGACCTTTTGATTAGATGGAGGTGTGACCTTGCCCATTAAATGTGGGTCTTAATTAATTTACTGGAGTCCTTTAAAAGGGGAGACATTTTGGAGGAAACACAAAGCCAACACCGACACAGACACAGACATTTGGAGATGCAGAGGAAAAGGCCAGAAGGACCCACAGTATCTGTGAGAGCCATTTGAAACCAGAAGCTGGGAAAGGAAACCAGTAGACATTGTCATGTGAGAGAGAAATCCACGGAACCATTCAGTCTTTCTTCAGAGTCAAGGTATCTTTCTCTGGTTGCCTTAGTTTGGTCATCTTTAAGACCTTAGAACTGTAAACTTGTAACTTAATAAATCCCCTTTATGAAAACCGATCCACTTCTGGTATATTGCATTCTGGCAGCCTTAGCAAACTAAAACATCTGTTTATACAGATCTCACAGAAAGTTGGTTGGATTTCCGTGTAGTACCCGGCAGTCCAAACCATCAGACATAGGACTTTCACAGATCTTAACTGGGTAACAGCACCTCCAATCCTGACTTGGCCTGAAATGGCTGACAACTACATCCATGTTCAGTTAAACCTCATATGGAGCACTCTTCTTGGGGGACTCACTTTCTGGAAGCTCAAAATTTTCCCAAACGTGTATTTCTGGTTCCTTTGTGCCCAGGAGTTCAGTTCCCAGCTTATTTCTTTCCTCTTGCATTTTACTATAAGCTGCAAGGAGAAACTAGGCTGCACTTTTGAGCTGGAAATCTCGAATAAAAATCCCTCCCACTAACCAATTACAAAGCCATTTCAACATTTTTGATACTTGCAATAGTAACACCCCACACCTAGTCCCAAATTCTGTTTTTGTTTCCTAGGCTGCTTAAAGCATTGACTTATGCAATGATAATTTATTTGCTTAGGGTTAGAGTCTGGGGAAAATGTCCAAACCAAGGCATCATCAAGGCAACACCTTCTTTCTGAAGACCAGCTGCCAGCAATTGTTGGCTCCTCTGCCACATGGCAAGGCAGATGGCGGCATCTGTTGGTCTCTCCCTTCTCTTCTGGTTTCATTGCCTTCAGCTTCTTGCTGCTGTGACTTTCTCTCCTGTATTCATTCCATTTATAAAGGACTCCAGTAAGAGAATTAAGATCCATAATGAATGAGGTGGGACACACCTTCACGGAAGTAGTCTCATCAAAAGATCTGATTTACTATGGGATTACACCCACAGGAATGGATTAGATTTAAAAGCATGGTTTTCTGGGACATGTACAGATACAAGCCACCATGATCTGTAAACAGAAAAATAGTCTTTCAGAAACCAGGTCCACATCTGGAGCTCAATGGTACCTAGTCCCAGGAGGCTTTAAGGAGGCACTTACTCTCAGGGCTGACTATCTGCACTTGCACAAGCCTGAGAATAAGTGCCTCCTTAAATTCTGACTCTGAACTCCTTACTTACATCACTCTAGCTGGACCCTACCAAAGACCACATAATAATAACCAACATTCATGTGATGCTTCATAGTTTTCAAAATAATGTTATATGCTTTAATTCAGTTAAGTCTTAGACCAAGGCTAGGAATTAAATATATAATTACCCTCACTTTCTGGATGAGGATACAGAGGCTCAAAGTTAAGTCACTTGCCAAGTGTGGTCGTTTGAAACTGTTGTGTACTCCAGAAAAGCCATGTTCTTTGATTCTGATTCAATATACTAAGTGAGATATTTTTGATTAAGTTGTTTCCATGGAGATGTGATCCACCCAGTTGTGGGTGGGACCTGTTGATTAGGTGGTTTCCATGCAGACGTGTCTTCATCCATTCAAGGTGGGATTGCTTACTAGAGTCCTTTAAGAGGGAACCATTTTGGAAAGAGCTTAGAGCTGATGCTGACAAGAGACCTTTGGAGATGCAGAAGGAAAATGGTACTGGGGAAGCCATTTTAAAAGGAGAAAAAGGGAGAGAAAGCTAGCAGACTTTGCCATGTGCCTTCCCAGCTTTCAGAGAAACCCCGAATATCATCAGCCCTTTCTTGAGTCAAGGTATCTTTCTATGAATGCTTTAGTTTGGACACTTTTTATGGTCTTAGAACTGTAAAATTGCAACCTAATAAATTCTCTTTATAAAAGTCATTCCATTTCTAGTATATTTCATTCTGGTAGCTTTAGCAAACCCAAACACCAGTCCCTCCACTAGAAAGTAGATACCAAGACTTGAACACTGGCCTTCTGACATCAGAGCTAACATCCTTCCATGCCAGCAGCCTGCTTGCATGCCATTCAGAGACAGCATGTCTCTGCATTCCATGGGGTAACTAGCCTCAGCATGCATCAAGGAAATTATCAACAAATAGCCTCATGAACACAAACTGAAAATACTTTGAAAGCTACAATAAAGCATCTAACTGTCATGCAATTTGTTATTTAAAACCAGCACCAGGAATTAAACACTTCAAATAACAGCAATAAAAAATTCTTAACATATATTTTTTAGTGTATGAAGTTGCAGTGACATACTTTTTATGGCCTTTGAACAAGACTTAATTATCCCCCCATGGTGTCTACTCTCTATTATCTAAACCTGTGATTGTCCCTAAAATATGATAGTCAAAATAAAAATAAATAAATAAGCAAACAAATAAATAATATAATTATAGTGCCATATTTTACTAAATGAAAATTTTCTTTGAAAAAGTAATTCTACATGGAACATTTACATGGAGGTAATGTGACTCAGCGTTTTCCAGCCCAGTGTTGTCATAGGAAATATTAGATTCTAGTTATAAATTAATGATTTTATAAAAATTATATTAAGAGATTTTACATAAAATCTGACATTCCTTTACAATTCAAGGCTTTTTATTTTTCTGGATTAAAGAGATATAACACTCTTAAGTAAACTTTTGCAAAATTTTAATGTTTTCTATATTATTTTGAGCAATGCAAAAATGTTTTTCTATAAAAATTAAAGATCACAATGAATCATTACAAATTTTTTCACATTGAGACTGCTTTTTTTCCTTCAAATGTCTGATACTTACACCTGTGTTATATTTCTACAATGCTAAAACTCATCAAAAATTGTCTATAAACACTTCTCCAACCTGGGTGCTTCCTTGACTGGTACTTGTTTATACCTAGAGTCTTGGGAGAAGGAGCCATCTGGCCCCCACCACCTCTCCACCCCCCAGGCAGGAGGTACAAGGAGAAATTGTAGCTCAGGGATCATAACAAAGAAGGTGGAGTAGCTTTAGGCATGCAGGGAAGAACTGAAACTAAGTGAGTGTGCACACAGTCATGCAAACCCCCACCCTCTCCCAGGGACATCTAGTGCATTATCTCACTCATTCTTCACAACCACCTTAGGAGGTAGATACAATTGTTATTGCCATTCTTTTTACATGAGGTCATTGATTTTCCTAAGCAACTGACCCAAGTTCCCAGCTAGTGCATGGCTGAGTCAGGATCTGGACTGAGTCTGTCTGACTCCAGAAACCCACAGAAAGGAAAATTTCCTCCTGTCTGCTTCTGGAAGTGTCATTTGCTATCCTTCCCCATCAAAAAAATAGGAAGGGCGTAGGAATAGTCAATTCTGCCTCAAGAACAAGGAATCCCATAACATATCCCATGATGTCTGAAGTCCTCTAGAATGCTCTCTTCTTTATAAAGTCTCTGGGGTTCAGGTGACCAGTGTGGTAAAACAATATTCTTTATGGAGCTGATTCAAGAGCAAGAAAAGTTACTGAGGGAAGGTGAAAATGGACACTGATAGGAGAGTACCATTAAAAGAGTAAAGAAGAATTAAAATTAATAAATAGTGACCAAATGTTGATGGTCCCATTGCTAAGTTCCACAAAACCTTTAGACAGTTGTAAGGACCAACCATTTGCTGTCATTTTCAATGGCATGTAAGAGAAAGGTGAAATAACCAAGCCCAATAAGAAAAGTATTATCAGCATTTTCAACAACAAGATGGAGACTATAAATGACCATCTCTGTGTTACTGACTCCTAGTAAAGCAGTTTTTTCAGAAATACTGTTAGAAAGGTCAGCAAAAGAGAAGAAAGTAAAACTCAAAATTTCTAGTAGTATGGCAAGAAGTAAGAAAGCTAAACTAACGAACTTAAAATATCTTAAAAAGAAACATGTTCTGAACCGTTATATAATGTCATGTGCTGACTATTAGATACTGCAGAGTGGGGTGAGAATGAGTAGTAATTAGAATGAATATAACCTTTTTTCTGTTTTCAAAAGAACTTGCAGTCTAATGAAGGATTCAGACATGTAATCAGATGGCACAGATATGTGAAAGAAAGGAACTGGGGAAGAGGAAAGTTAAGATACCAAAGGAAGGTGATAGGAAGGGTATTTGTTCTGTTTAGTTCAAGAAAAGTCCTGTGATTGGGTGAATGATGATTTTCTCTTTATGACCACAAAGAGCAGAAAGGTTCCAGATAACCTGCTGAGGTAGATGAAGATGCTGCATGGACATGTGAGTCAGGTCCCCATTCTCCAGGAGTAAAGGAGAAAAGAGAGGAAAAGGTTAAGACTTCCTGTGACTGTAGGTTCTGTAAAGTGTTAGGGTGTTCGGACCCTTTCACAAGAAAGTACAGGCCAAATCCAAGAGAAATAGGGGAGTACATATGAAAAAGGGGTGTTATTAGACAATTATAACTTGTTTTAATGGCATCATCTTATCATTAAAGAAATGTGAGCATTTAAAACACACAAAGAGTGAACAAGACAAGCTGGTGCCAACAAAACAAAAGTAGGACCTAAAGAGGAACACAATTGCACTGCATTACAATTTTAATGTAAAACATGGTGAACACTCTGGGAAGAAAACACAACGACTGGAGAAGAAGCTTCACATTCCACCTGTCCTAGATGAAACAGCAAATCATGCTAACAGAAGACAATTTGTAAATGGAGATGAAGAGTATTTCTCTGGAAGGCGTAATGGAATATAAAAATTGAGAGCCTAAAAAGTATGATAGGAAATAATTAAAGAGCTCTTGAAGGAGATGTATGCTTGCAAAAGAGAAAATAATACACATGAGGATTAAACTAGCAGACTACAGGACAAAAAAGAGTAAATATAATAAAAATGAATATTTTGTTTATAATATAATACAGACTGTTTTGAGAAATATCTTATTTAAAGTTTTTCAGGATGTGACGGCAATTACTATTGCATGGGCCAAGACTAAATATTTGGGGGATTACTTAGCAAAGATTAGAGGCAAGTAAGAGGTGAACTAGGGCTTCCAAGAAAAAGCTTATTGGTGTTTTTCAGAGGACGGGAGAAAGATGAAGAAGAAAAGATTTTGGGAAAGCAGAAACATGACTAACTACAGCTAAGTAAAAAGTTGTGTATGAGAAATGGACATATATGGTAAAACATAATAGAGGAAAGACAGAAGTGATACACATAAAGGGTCAGCAAAGAAATCCAAGAGTACTGCATTTATAAGAAACAAAATTTTTCTGTTTTCATGTTGGTTGAACAACTACAAATAGGTATAAAATATAAGTACGTTTGGAAAGAAAAAGAAACAAGTAAGGTAATAGGGGTGAAAGTGTTTTTAAAATGACAAGCCGATGTACAAATAAAAGGTTTTATTTCACGGAAGCATAGCAGCCGTGGGCTGTCACCATTGGGTCAGATGGGGAAGGAGGAAGCATTGAGCTGGTCTCTGCTCAGTTACCATAAAACACGGTGACCATTAAGGACAAAGGATTTGGAGACCACACTTCTCAGTGATTACTCTCTCTCCGCTTTTCAGTTCAGACCTGCAGAAACTGACGGAAAGCATCCATAGTGCTCAGAAAGTATATTAAAAAGTGTTCTTTAAATTGACATATAATTTATATATTGTAATATCATCCTCATAAAGTGAACAATTCAGTGGTTTTCAATATATTCACAAAGTCGTACAACCATCACCACTAGTTCCAGAAGATTTTCAACAGCCCAGAAAGAAACCCCATACCCATGAGCAGTCATTCACAACTCGCCTCTCCCTTTAGCCCCTAGAAACCACTAATCTACTTTCTGTCTCTATGGATTCCTGTACTCTGGAAAGTGCTCTACAAGTGGAATCACACAATATGTGGTCATTCATGTCTGGCTTCTTTTACTATGTATGTCTTCAAGGTTTATCCATGTTGTTGCATGTACCAGCCTTTTTACGGCTGCATAATGCACCATTGAATGGATATATCAGATTTTGCTTATCCATTCATCGGCTGATGGGCATTTCCAATTAGTATTTTTGTTGCCCTTAATATTTCAAAGTTTGTTGATATTTGGAAATTATTTTTTATTTAAAGAGATCTATTTCCAGTATGTAATACGAGGTTCTCAAAAGTAAGATAAAGAATTTGTATGGAAATAGCTAAACATCATGAAAGGTATGTAAATGAATAAAGTAGTTTAAAATATATATTTTTTGAAACTTATCTTGTGACCAAGATTCTAATTGCCCCTGCATAGGCGCATATTTCCATTGGGTGACTCTTTGGGAAAAAAAAAAGACATCACTTGTCCCAGTGCTCCATATGAACAATGCCTCCAGTGAATTCTTCACCTCACTGAATCAAAAATGCGTATGCCCCATTTGCAGAGTTAATGTTGATCTTTCTCATGGAGTTGCATCAGCTTTAACAAACATTTGGACTTTAAAGCACACAAGTACATGTGAACCAAAACCACTTTTGGAAGCTGACTGCAGCTCAATTCTTGAAAGAAGGAAACTTGATACCAGCCACTTGCTAAACCTGCTGTTTAAGTTATTGCGCCATTCTTATTCCCCCCCCCCCCAAATCTTCTTTACCAAAACCATACATTGGCTGAGAAATTATAAGTTGTAGCTAGGTAAGGAGAAAGACAGAAGAATTTCCCATTTTTAAAATGTCCTGTGGGTGGTTCTAATTTGGTGGGAGTTGGGGTAAGTGCTGATTTCCATGATGACTGTGACATCATTTACTCACTGAACAAACATTTGTCAAGCCCTTTGAGGGGTAGATGTAAGGAACAGATTTTGCTTCTTACCTTATGAAACTGATGATCCAATGAAGAAGAAAAGACAGAAACATGAGTCCCTATCATACAGAGTTGGAAGAGTTAGCTGCCATGAGAGGGATGCAGATAAACTGCCACAGGAGTTCAGGAAAAGCCACAGGTCACCTGAAGTCAAGGGAGACTAAGAAAAGCTTGGGGGATTGGGGAAGTAATATCAGAGCCCTGTAGCTAAACTTTCAGAATCAGCAGAATCTGAAATGGGGAGCACGAACCAGAGGGACAAAGGCACAAAGTCAGAATATCTCTGGGCATGTAAAGAAAGCAGGAAGCATAATGGGTCATAAAAATGGAAAACTGGGTTGGGTCAGATCCTACAGGGCCTCATACACGTGAGAAGGAGTTTGCATTTAATACTGTAGTCAACAGAGAATTCGAAACACTTCTGAGCAGGAAAGTAATGTGAGGAGAGCTGTACTTGGGAAAGATTAATCAGATCATCTGGCCACCAAGAATAAAATCACGTGGAAAAAGGGATGAGGGAAGAGACCAGACGTGGGAAAACCAGTTAGGAAGCTATTACAACTGACCCAGAGTCAGAACTTGGGGTATGGATGAAAGAACGATTATCAAAACAAAATTGAATAAATGCTTCATATTCCTGTTATTGATTTGTACTGCAGGAAGTAAAATTCTCTTAAGGAAATGTAGAAGTAGTAGGAGTAGTCTTCAATTGACTGAGAATAGTACCAGTCACTGTCCCCAAAGATACATTTAAAAGTTACCCCTAAACTCTCTATAAAAAAAGAAATCTATAAGGTCAACTGTCCTGGGCAGTCCTCTCGAGGTGAATTTTTCTCTTTCAAATTTGTAATCCGTCACTAGCATTCTCCAGGAAAAGTTTTCATAATCTAGGCATTAAGGAATGCCGAATCCTAGTCGCAGAACTGTGGACTGATTTGCCTCACTCTTAGTGATATTGGAAATGAGCCCCATCAAAGGAACTGACTTGAACAAGGAAACATGTCTGATTAGAACTCAAATTTCCTGGTTTCTACCCCATCCCTCCACATTCTGCTGTGGATACTACAATTTGGCTAGAACTCAGGTGTCAAAATAAAGTGACAGTTTCCATTTGCTTGGGCTTAAAAAGTTGCTTTTAAATAAATATCAATCAAGGCAAAAAAAAAAATCTGGCTTCTTCAGAAAATTGGAAATCTGCAAGGTGTGGCTATCTGGATGAGGTGCTGACATTCCACATGTTTTTCTCATCAGGTATCATGAAACAGTTAAATGTAGTGTAGCAACCACTTGGCTCTTTCTGGAAAATTCTTGTTACTTAGGGGAATTCCTTAGGTCTGAGACTTGAGGTTTCCAAATCCCCAAAACATTTTTTTTTTTAATGAGAACAAATATGTTTTTAATAGAATTCAGTTTGGGATCCCAGGAAGAAACTGAAAATCTGCAGCTCATATGCATTGCAGAAATGAAGGAAAAGGGCATCAATCTTTCAATTTTCTGGCAGGAAAGAAGGGGCTATTTCCAAAGTTCTCTTTCCTTTGCAATAAGGTGCTTGCCACTGCCAAAGAACAGCTCATCAGCAGTGTTGTTTCATTTTTATAGAAATGTTTTGAGAGAAAATATTAGAAATGTGTGCTGTGATTTTCTAAACCTCATGCCCCAAAGCTTATAATAATCTTGTCATTTTTTTTTAAAAGGAAGGAAAGCGAATGTTTTGAGATTTGATTTTTGAGTCCGCCATATTCACGAAGGCACACTAAACTTATCCCAGAAAGCAACATGTAGTTTCATTAAATGTTACCAAGGGGGGAACATCCCACAGATTCTTTTAAGGACTCAACGTAAGAGCTCCTTGCTTTTCTAAAAGATGCAATTCCACATGTAACTCATTGTTATGGGTTGAATTGTGTCCCCCAAAAAGTTATGTTAAAATTCTAACCTCCACTGTTTTATATATATAACCTGATATTTAGAGATAAGAGTGAAGCCGAATAGGTTGGGGTTAAAGTAATTCAGAACATAGGGGTAAGGAAGACAGTGTCTATATTTTAGAACCAACATACTCTTTGAGATCAATGGAAGAAAGGTTTATTTGATCTGGAACTGAAATTTTCTGTAGGGCATGATCTAATTCAACCTATCTATGTAGCTTATTTGAACAACTGAAACACAGAGAGCAGAGAATGAGAAAGAGGTCCTTTAATCCCGTATAGATTATTGTAATGCCTGGAAACATCCTAGAGTATATTAACCAGATAATCAAAAAGTATTGGCAAAGTCCCCTGAGGGAGAGGAGAAAGACTATGGAACTATTAAACCTTACCATCAGGGAATCCCCTGATATTGTGTCAAACCTTAGGGACACCCAAGTCAATAGGCCGTGCCCTCGAACATGAGGCTTGCTCTTTTGAAGCTTATGTAGGTAGCGGAGATGCTCAGACTACCTATAGACATGCCTAAGAGTTACTTCTGGAGGACCTCTGTTGTTACTCAGATGTGGCCTCAGTTTCTCTAAGCCCAACTCTGCAAGTGAAATCATTACCCTCCCTACTACATGGGACTGACATCCAGGAGTGAAAATCTCCCTGGTGACTATAATAAATAAAAAAGCAGCGATGAATCCAGACCTGGCACCATGGGATCAACAATTACATCCTGACCAAATGGGGAAAATAAGTGTTATTAATAAAGTATCGGTGGCAGAGAGAGCTCAAATAGAATCGAGAGGCTACTCTGGAGGTTGCTATTACTCAAGCTTCAGGTAGACCTTGCTACCTATCATAACCTGCCAACCCCCACCAGGACCATTCCAGCTAATCCTAAAGAACACCTAAAGTAAGTTATAAGATTCCACAAGGGTTCCATGCACTAGAGTAACTTTCCAGAAACCTACAACCTCCAAATGGGTCGCTGGTCCAGATAAGTCCTGAAACCTAACCCAGCCTCTCTACAACATCAAATAGCTCCATCTCCCTATCCCATATTAGTGACAGACCCTTCCAATACTGAAAATTTAGAATTGCCATAGCCCAAACAACCCCAAAGAGAGGTATGGAAAGATCAAAGTTGATGATGGAATTATACACAGAAGATAGGACTTAACAAATGAATATGAATGCTGAGTCATTAAATTGAAATCTCTTTTAGTTGCCAGTATTTTAGAGCAGCTAGAAGTAAAAGCCTAAAGTTGTGAAATTGTAACCCATATCAAAGTCTGATATATGTTCTACAACTAATTGTGGTGCTGTGCTTGGAAATTTATAGCTTTTTGTATATATGTTATTGTTCACTAAAAAAGAAGGAAAAAAAGTTGATTGTGATGATAAAAAAGCATTTAAGCCCTCTAGCCTCCTATATTCTGGAGCAGCTAGAAGGAAAAATATGAGAGGATTTTATGGTAGCCCATGACAAACTCTGGGACCTAACCTGTAAACACATTTTGAAGCGTGCTTTGAAAACTATGGCTTTTTTATTTCTTTGCTTTGTATATATGTTATGCTATACATTAAAAAAAGTTAAAAAAAAATCTAACTCCAGTCTCGTGATCCTATTTGGAAATAAGATCTTTGAAGATGGGATAGTTAACACGAAGCCCTCAATCCGCTATGGCTTGTGTCCTTGTTAGAAGGTGCAAATTGGACACAGAGACACTTGGGGGAATGCCACATGAAGATACAGACAAGAAAAAAGGCCTCGTGGAGACAGGCACAGATATAGCTACAAACCAAGAAACACCAAGGATTGCTGGGCACCACCAGAGCCAGGAGAGAAACACGGTTCTCCCCTACAGGCGTCCGAGGAGGATGGCCCTTCTTTCACCCTGATTTTGGACTTCCAGCTTCTAGAACTTTGAGACAATAATTTTCTGTTGCTTTAAACCAAACAGTTTTTGGTATTTTGTTAAAGCAGCCCTGACTTGCATCATACAAAGTGGCAACCACAGCTACAAAATATCATTCCTCTAGCTCTGCTGAGTGTTCATCCTTTGGAAATGGTCCAGAAGGGCCCATGAGTATTTCACGTGTATTCCGAGAACTGGGTCTCCCTGCCACCACATGGTGTTGACATTCTCCTTGCCTGATAGAAGCAGCTCTGAGCTAACCCTCAAAGCCATGTCACCACTGCCTCCCTAGAGCTCTGTCGCTGTCACTGCAGCTGCTGGTGTGTGTCCTGAGGCCACAGAGGTACCGAGTCCAACATCAAGAGCACCACAGGTGTCGATGGTCCTGTGCCAATGCGGCTGTCCCTGGCGCCAGTATTAATGCTGCTGACAAGCTGCACTCCTGGTATTACAAGGAGATTATTAAAAAAAAAAAAAGGCTCCTTTAGTTTCTACTTAGTCTTATATTACAGCCGCCTGGTGTCATAGGACTCAGGGACAGAGTAGCTATTTATTAAAAGGATGTGTGAGTCCTCCAGGCGGGAAACAAGCAGAGTGCAGACATGGTGACCTACTGAGTCCTGTTCAACCCCCATCTGCTGACTTTAACACAACCTCTGTACCTTAGTTCTTTCTTTGGCATTAGTTCTTTTCTGGAAGGTTTTTGAGTTCTCTTATAAAAGGAATTCTGGCAGGCCCACCCCACCAGAACCTAGGTATGTCCAGATATCCCTGAACCCTTGGGAGGATAAGACTTAGGCTTGAAAAGACATTTTCAATTTATAAATACTGAATTTATAAATAGGACAAAGGACTCGAAAAGACATTTCTCCAAAGAAGAAATGCAAATGGCCAATAAACATGTGAAAAGATGCTCAACACCATTAACCAGTAGGGAAATGCAAAGAAAAACCACAAATCCACTCCACAACCACTATGATAGCTACTATTTTTAAATATGGAAGAAATGACAATGATGCGGAGAAATAAGAAACCTCAGACATTTTTGGTTGGAGCATAAAATGGTGTGGCAACTGTGGAAAAAAATTTAGGGGTTCCATAGAAAGCTAAGCATAGAATTAGTAAATGACTCGGCAACTCCAATTTTAGGTATATACTCAAAAGAATTGAAGACAGGGACTCAAACACATATTTGTACATCAATTTTTATAACAACATTATTCCCAATAGCCAAAACATTGAAACAAGTCAAGTGTCCATCAACCAATGAATGGATAAACTGTGGTATATACATACATTGGAATACATACATTGTTCAGCCATAAAAGAAATGAAGTCCTGACAAGCACCCTACAACACGAATGAACCTTGACAACATCATGTTGAGTAAAATGTCAGACAGAAAAGGATAAATATCATATGATTTCACTTTTATGAGATACGTACAGTAAGCAAATTGATAGAGATGGAGAGTACATTAGAGTTTACCACAAGCTGGAGGGGTGACTATGGTGGTGGGAATGAGGGTTATTGCTTGCTGGATGCAGAGTTGCTGTGCGGGGTGCTGAAAAATTTTTGATAATTGATGGTGCAATTATCACACAGTATTGTACAATATTGTGGCTGTAATTAATATCACTGAATTGCACACATGAAAGTGGTTAAAATAGGAACCTTTGTGTTGTACGTTACTACAATAAAAGTTCAAAAGAAAGTTTTATCGCCAATTCTTTCTAAATCTTGAAAAAGGGAAATACCAAATTGATAGACTTAAAAATAATCCAAGGTTTTGTTTTCCATTTGATTCAAGAGTCACCAACTAGTAGCCAACAGGTCATAACCGGTCAAATGGTTTTTGTTTGTTCGTTTTTTGTTTTGTTTTTTAAGCCCACCTGATTTTCTAGTTAGATTCTGAATTAGAATACTTCTGAATCAATGGTTCTCATACTTGGGTGTACATGAGAATAGAGCTTATTAAAATTGTGGGGCTTGTTAAAAGTCAGATTGCTGGGCCCTGCCTCGGAATTTCTCATTCAGGTCTACACGGAGCCTGAGGATGTGAATTTCTGTTGAGTTCCCCAGGTAACTGGCCTGGAACCCATAGGCTGAGAACCACTGCTTAGACATTGTGTGTGTTTCCCCAGCCCTCCCGCCATTGTGTTTCACCTGGGCTGCTTTGCTTATTTACATTACCTGCCTAGCGCCTACAGGCCTCTTGTGTGGAAGCTCTGTGTCTCAAGGTTTCAGGTGAAAATGTGTTTAGAGCCTGACTCCTGGAGATGATTATATGCTTCACTTTATGTCACTCATACTTGGCCTATCCATGATCTCACAACAAAATGTTCAGTCAAAGGTGCTCGTGGTTCTTATTTTGGGTTATTGCTACTACTGATGCCCAGTTGTGCTTGAGATTATCACCATTCTCCTCGGCCATGCACATAAAATGGTCTCAATATCAGCGGAATCCAGACATGGTAGGAAATGAGAAAGACCAGAAAGCTTATGACAAATTAGAAGGCAATTTAATTTTTGCCCATGCATGTTTGATGATGGCATTTTTAGAAATAAATGGTGATTTTTCGAGCATAAGTGTATTTGAATTTTTAGCTTTGCCATGGCCAAAAACCAAACATTGCCTGAACACCAATATTGATTAAATTCTCAACTATAGGCATAGGAATAAGTGAGTAATGAAAACCTGTCATAAAGGATATACATTGACTACTTTTTTATTTTTGAACTTTCTATTGAAATATAAAAATCCACAGAATAGTACATACATCAGTAAGTGTACAGCTTATTGAACTTTTACAAACTGAACACACCTATGGAATCAACACCCAGAGCATGACACAGCATTACCTGTCCCCCAGAAAGCATCCCCATGCCCTTCTCCAAAATTAACCCCAAAGGTCACCACTATCCTGACTTCTAACATCATACGTGAGTTTTACCTGCTTTTGTAATTAAAACGAATGGACTCATACAATATGTATTCTTTTGTATCTGGTTTCTCTAGCCCAACATTACCTTTATTTGAGATTCATTCACGTTGTTGTGTGTAGTTGTTATTTCTCTTATTCTCATTGCTGTATAATATTCCATTGCATGACTATACTACAATTTATTTATCCATTATATTGTCGAGGGGCATTTGGGTCATTTACGCTTGGGGGCTATTACAAGCAGTGCTGCCACAAACATTCTCATGCATATACATTTTTTGCTGCACATGTATATGCATTCCTGTTAGGTATATACCTAGGAGTAGACTTGCTGGGTCATAGGTATGTATATGTGCAACCTTAGGAGATATTGACAAACAGTTTTCCGAAGTGTTTGAGCCAATGTATACTCCCACTAGTAGGGTATGAAAGTTCAAGTTTCTCCACATCCTTACCAACACTTTGGGTTTCATTTATTACTTTAAAGAAAGATAGGCCTGCCTTGAGTTAGGTCCTCAGGGTCTTCATTTTCATACATCTTGAGTTCACTGCACCACTTTCAAGCAACCAAGAGGCATGCACCTTTTTTTCATGAATGATTGGGCTTCACAACCAATTTGCAAATAGATACCAGAAATAGTGATTTTGCTAATTATTTTCCCCTCCTTCTAATGTATTATCTACTGTATATTTTTAAGCCACAAAGTGTATTCTGTACAAGAAGATATGATTACTTGGAGTGCTTGCAGCTATAATCTAAATGCATAACCTATAGTACTGTGCATTTGGTGAACTGGCAGCTATTGTTTGCAGCAACTCTTCCTGTGGGTGACTTTCTTCATAGAACCACAATTTCCCTAATGCAATAAGAAGCTCAAGACCTTACTCTATTCCTGCTAGACATCAAGCTATTTCATTTCTGTCTGTCGCTGCTACTTTCCACATCTCAGAGCCACACCAAACACACGGAGAGGCTATGTATCCTTTGATCTAAGAAAAAAGATCTTCCTCCCATCTGTGATGCATATATAGATGCTTTGCTTCTGATTCTTTGTGGCCATCTAATCTTGGCACATCTATTTTGTAAATTCTGTTCTGATGAGTATTAGCTAAAACTCTGATATTTTGAAAGCTATGGTTGCCAAAGTATAAATTTGTAACAGGAAACATAGGAAGTCAATCTCTGACCGCAGGGAAGGAAGTTGGCATTTCCTGACCAAAGCTTGACTCTGATGATCAGTAACAAGTTTCTGACATCATAAAATCTCTTATTTAGCTGCAAGCCGATCCCTCTAAAACACTGAGACAAAGCACTAAAAGGGACACTGTGATGCCATAGAGGGCTAGCTAGGGAGTCGGGGCGGGGAGGGAAGGACTTCTTTTTCTCCCCAGGCTCATTTATCTGCTTTATGCCCAGGGTTATGGTTCTTTCATGGAGCTGATCCTCTTACTGCATCACTGGTAATGAGACGTTATAAATAACGAGGTGTTATAAATATACTAAAATTACTTAATTAAGCAGGAAGTGGCTTTAGCAGAATTGAAGTCTTTTTGTATGTCACTATACTTAGTATTTATTATCTTTGTTTACCCACTTTGAATGACTTCAGGCTTTGATACTTCACATCGTAAATTTTTTTAAAGATATTGTGGATAATTACATTGTTTACACTTTTTTCCCTTTTAAGATGTAATGGCTTCCGTATCCCATATAATCGACACCACTTTCCCATATAAAAAAGTTGGAATGGGCATAGCCCAAATACCCCTAAAGACTGGGAGAAGGATCAGAGGAGAAGGGAGAGCTATAACAGAGAAAATAAGATTTAACAGATGAGAATGACTACTGAATCATTATACTGATATTTCTTTCAGTCTCCAGTGTTTTGGAGCAGTTGGAAGGAAAAACATAATTGTGGAGCTGTAACCCATACCAAACTCTGAAATCTGTTCTATTACTACTTACTACAGTGTACTTTGAAATGTTTTGCTTTTTTGTATATATGTTATGCTTAACAATAAAAAATATTTTTAAAAAAATGCAAGGGCTTAACAATGAAAATTTTGTTCCATACTTTTCACTTTTAACCAGAAACTGGGTAACTGGAAAATCATTGTTTTATATTATTTTACTTTTTAAAAAGAATAATAACTTCAACTTTCAAAAACTATACATGCTCATTTAAAAAAATTCAAGTGGAGTAGGTCCAAAATGGCATCTTAATGAGTTATGGAATTTAGTTCGTCCTCCAGAGCTGCTAGTAAATAGCCAGGAACAGCACAGAACAACTGCTGGGGCCACATCAGTGACTGGACACAGAGTGTACCCCAGTCTGGACCAGCTGGACCAGTTGCGAGCCCCCCCAGGACCGTGAGCTCCCCACGCAGCAGAGCCAGCACCCCTCCCCCACAGACTGCTTCTCAAAGGGGAAAGGAAAGAGTTTACTAATAGCAGGGGCAGTTCCTCAGAAGGCTAAGTATAGAATTGCCAATGACCCGGCAATACCATTGCTAGGTATCTATTCAGAGGACATGAGGGCAAGAACACAAATGGACATTTGCACACTAATGTTTATAGCAGCATTATTTATAGTTGCCAAGAAATGGAAACAGCTCAAATGTCCATCACAGATGAGTGGCTGAACAAGCCGTGGTATATACATATGATGAAATATTATGCAGCGGTAAGACAGAATTAAGTCATAAAGCATGTAACAACATGGATGGACCTTGAGGACATCATGCTGAGTGAAATTAGCCAGAAACAAAAGGACAAATACTGTATGGTCTCACTGATAAGAACTGACATTAATGAATGAACTTGGAGAATTTCAATTAAGAACAGAGGCCATCAAGAGCTAGAAATAGGGTAGATTTTGGGTAATTGGAGCTGAAGGGATACAGATTGTGCAACAGGACAGATTGTAAAAATTCAGAAATGGATAGCACAATACTACCTAATTGTAGCACAATAATGTTAGTGCACTGAATGAAGCTGAATGTGAGGGGCACACATGAAACCAAAAGGAAAGATACATGGTAAAGACTGAGATTGTATAATCTAGGAATGCCTAGGATGTATAATGATAGTGACTAAATGTACAAATTTAAAAATATTTTTGCATGAGGAAGAACAAAGGAATGTCAATATTGCAGGGTGTTGAAAATAGATGGTAATTCATATTTTAAAACTTTAACTTATATGTGAGACTAAAGCAAAAAATGTTTATTTGGTACAAAATTTTTATTTTGACTAGTGCATTTCCTAGTATAAATTATGTGGATAGCTTGATTGAACACCATGAGTGCATGGAACCTTGAGTAGGGCATGAGATTTTGTAGGTTTGTCCAGAGTGATGTTCCGATAAATCCCAGAGTGATTTGAACAGTGACTAAAAAAGTATTTGTGGTCTGGCCACGGTGGCTCAGTAGGCAGAGTTCTCACCTGCCATGTTGGAGACCTGGGTTTGATTTCTGCTGCCTGCCCATGTTAAAAATAAAAAAAGAGTATTTGCAAAGTCCCCTTCAGGAAATGGTGAGAAAGGGGGAAAATGAAACTTCCCCATGTGGAGAATTCCTGATATTTTCACAAGCAGTGGGGACAACCAAAGCAATAGGCCAAGCCCTTAATCTTGGGGTTTGTTCATGTAAAACTTATACCAACAAAAGATAGGCAAAGCCTACTTAAAATTAAGCCTGAGAGTCACCCCCAGAGAACCTCTTTCGTTGCTCAGATGTGGCCTCTCTCTCTCTCTCAGCCAACACAGCAAGGAAATGCACCACCCTCCCCTTCTCTACATGGAACATGACTCCCAGGGGTGTAAACCTCCTTGGCAATGTGGGACAAAAATCCTAGAATGAGCTGGGACTCAGCATCAAGGGATTGAGGAAACCTTCTTGACTGAAAGGGGAAGGAGAGAAGACAAAATAAAGTGTCAGTGGCTGAGAAATTTCAAGCAGAGCCGAGAGGTTATCCTGGAGGTTATTCTTAGGCATTTTATAGATATCTCTTTTTTAGTTTAAGGTATATTGGAGAGGCTAGAGGGAAGTGCCTGAAACTGCAGAGCTGTGTTCCAGTAACCATGTTTTTTGAAGATAAATATATAATGATTTAGCTTTTGCAATGCGACTATGTGATTGTGAAAACCTCGTTTCGGATGTTCCTTTTATCTACGATATTGACAGATGAGTGAAAAGAATGGATTAAAAATAAATAATGGGGGATCAAATGTTAAAAAAATTTCAAGCAGTTAAAAAGTACATGACATAAAGCAAAAAATATTCCCTCTTACCACTCAGAAAATAACCATTGCTAACATTAGGTGAATATTATTCCAGAAATCGCCCTATGCCTGCACACAGATAAAAGATTAGACACACAGATAGAAGGAAGGATAGGTAGATAAATAAATAGCTATTAAAACTGGATAATATAGTTGCTGGTGGTTAATAAAAATATTATTAGAGTTTCATTTTAATTTAACAAAAGGAAACAAACTGAATGATATGGAATAGCTGAGCTCCAAATCTTTTGTCACTTTCTAGTATGTTTGAAAAACCAGAACTACGTATGCTTGGACTTGGTTCGGTCCTGCTCTCTAGTTCTTGGCATAAACTTACAGGAATTTCTTGATTGTATGTCCAAAAAATTAGTCTCGTTAATTTCTAATAGCTCCTCTTATTGCAATATGTGTGTTTTTGCCAGTAGCCTTTTATTCTTTCTGCAATAAGATAAAATTGAAAGAACGAAACAAAGGAGGGAATGAAGGAAAAGGAAGGAATAAAGGAAAAGGAAGGAAGGAAGGAAAATCTCCATTTCAGTGTCTGCATTCCAGTTTGTCATCTCAGTGGTACTCTTAAAGTGCCGTGTAACTTATAAGTGATGTCATGAGCATTTAACAGCATTTTGTTAAATAGGTCTGGCCTGCCTACTTCATCAGAGAATAGGTACAAAGGACCATTACAGATGGCCATGTCAGATTTATAGTGCCCTACCTCATCCATATCCTCCCTGCTAATGAAGCAGTTTGCACCAAAAGCCTAATCTCTCCATCTTTTTTATGCAGCCTGCTTTTAGCTATAAGACTTCTTTTTGTCTGCACAAATTTCTAATGAGATTATCTCTAGATCACCAGGACAAAACTCCAGAGCAGTGGTAACTAACAAAAAAAAGTGACCCATACAAGATGATCCAAAAATTTTGATGGAGTATTTATTGTAAACTCTGAGCAATGGTACAAACCATGACTGTGAGAAAAGAATGTTTTGGGTAACTCTATATGGGCCCTTTCATCAACGACACAAAGCCCAGTGTTATCAGTTGCATCTCTTCAGCTGGGCAGTAAAGAATCTAAGGATCCCCTAAGTTAAAATGAATTGAAAATGTAATAAGAAAGGTCAGCATGACCCACGGAAAGGGGAAGGAAGGAGACTAACATTTCTGGAACCTGTTTTTATGATCAGTAGGACATATACGTCCTTTTAATCCTCAAGCAACCTGTGGGGTTGCTAATGTTTTTATTTTCATGTTCAGATGAATAAAAAAGGCTTCAGAGGGGTAATGTTATAAATGATGGGCTGGACCTTGAATCCAGTTCTGCCCAAGTCTTGTGCCTATGCCCTTCCTCCTTCATTGTTCTCCCTTCCTGCAAGTTGTTCTCCCAACAGAATTTCAAGCTATAAATTAAGTGAAGCTCATAAGGTGTTGGTACTTGTGGCAGTGCCACAGCTCCTCGATTTGACCATTCCTCAGAGCCTGCGTGCCTCCCTTAGGCCAGCGGTGTCATCCCCAAGTCACGCCTCACAGTAAGTGCATTTGGTTTCTGCCTGTCCCTTGCCACCTGCTGCTGCCAGGGGACATGAAAGGACAGCTGCTGGAAAGACCGACTAATTCCTTCAAATACTTTATGACTTTATCTAAACTTTTGATCCTAAAGTGATTTATATTACAGTGTTTTTTATTTTTATGTCAAGACATCTAGAAATTAGGGAATAGCTTCTTAGTAAATTATTTTGTGGATATATGAATAATGCATATGAGATTTAATCTCAAATGATGAGCATTTGTAGGACATCTGCAGCATTAGGAGATGGAGTTCTATTTGAAAGGTCATGTGCATGGTTGAGCAACTTGATATCAAATGATCTTACTAGGGAGATTAGATCATACACCTTGTGATAAAAAAGCTCTGTCTCTCTTTTTTTAATCCATGAGCTGCCTGAAGGTAAAAACTGATGGGCTATGTGATATTTTTATATTTCTTGCAATTTTAATACCTTGGAAAATTAAGTAACACACTCATTCACTGCTTATACTTCTACTCTGGATTAAAAAAATCTTTTTTTAAATGCTTGGTTTAAAAATCACATAACTTAATGTAGGCAACAAAGGGTATTGCTGATTAAAGTATAATACACCACTTGATGGCAGGGACAACATCTGAACATTATGTTCTGAAAAAACATTGATTTCTCCAGTCCAGAGTCATCCTATGTTTGAGATGTATGAATGGCAAGGGGTGGGGGATGGTGGAGAGAGGGAGTTATTTCTCATTTTAGTTTAAAACTGGAGAAAGCAAGGAAGAGAAGAAGGCATCAGGTGAGGTCATAGTGTTCTCAGATGCACAACACACTTTCTCTTTAAGCAGAGCACCCTGTACCTCATAGGTGTGGGTTAACAAAATTCATCATTCTAATCAGCTCTATTTGAAAAGCTGCAGTGCAGCCCTCTCCTCTTCCTCCTTGGCCGCCTTTTATACTGGTGCTTTGTTAGGAATGGCACTTCATTCCTTTTTTCAGCTTCGGTAAATGAGATAAGTTAAAAACTCTCTGAGCAAAACCACCTTAATGTCGCTGCCATCAAAGCAACTGGAGACCTTTTCGTGGTCTCCAGACAATGTTCTCTGGTTGTTAAACTTTGAAATGAAGCAGATTAACCAGACCAAGGCACATGGAACTCAGACTTACCCTGGGAAGCTGTGAGCTTTTCTCATACATTGAAGTCAATCAGTAACTTGCAAATGCTTTAGAAAAAAATAAATGAAAGAAGCAAAGAAAGAAAGAAAAAAAAGCAGCCTCATCCTAAGGGGAAACTAATTTATAAACAGTATTTTTCTAATCACTGTCTTTCCATTTTTTTCCCCTTTGAGAAGTCTTCTGTCTGATTCTCCCCTTTTGGCTCCAAAGCTTGTACAACCCAGAGAAAACCTTCTGATTATACAAACCTTCCATGTGGTGAGATTTGAGGCCCCCCTCTCCTGTACCCATCCCCACCTCCTGCACAGTTTCACCATCTGTCTATAACACAGTCTGAAATTCTATCAAGCATATTCCTTCAGATTAAATAGTACTTGCTTACTTTTTAAAATCATAATCACTGCATTCCCATAAACCTAAAGATTTCTATTGCTCTGACCATTTTTAATCATTTCCAATGCTTCTACATCTATTTTTACTCACACAAACAACATGTGAATATATGTTTAGTTCCTGCTATGCATTTGATTGTTGTTGTTTAACATATGCATATACCAAAGCAAGGTATATATTTGTCATGTTATTTTTATTATTAATGTGCTCTGTTTTGAGAATTCATAAAGAATACGGGATCTGCTTTTATAAATAATTCTGCTTTAAATATTATTGTACCCATTGCCTTAATTCTGACTTTTTAGGATTATTTTCTTTAACCTTAATTTTTTCCAAAGTAGAAATCCTGAATCAAAGGATACTGGTATTTCATGTTTCTATTATGCTTAAAACCCCTCCACCAAAAGTATGTATCAACTTATGATGTCAACAACATGGGAGTACCAGTTTCTGTCTATGACTGGTAATTATCATTTTTTTAAACTTTTTTGATTTATAGTATAACATATATACAAAGCAAAGAAATAAAAAAGCAATAGTAAAGCCCTCTTCAAAAAATGGTTACAGGATTGATCCCAGAGTTTGTCAAGGGCTAACATACGATCCTCTCATATTTTTCCTTCTAGCTGCTCCAAAATATAGGAGGCTAGAGGGTTTAAATACTTTTTTATCATCACAATAAACTTTTTCTTCTTTCTTTTTTTGTGAACAATAACATATACACAAAAGAGCTATAAATTTCCAAGCACAGCACCACAATTAGTTGTAGAACATATTTCAGACTTTGACATGGGTTACAATTTCACAAGTATAGATTTTTACTTCTAGCTGCTCTAAAATACTGGAGACTAAACGAGATATCAATTTAATGATTCAGCATTCATATTCATTTGTTAAGTCCTATGTATAATTACACCATCACCTTTTATCTTTTCGTACCTCTCATTGGGGTTGTTTGGGCTATGGCAATTCTAAATTTTTGATATTGGAAGGGTCTGTCACTAATATGGGATACGGAGATAGAACTATCTGATATTCTGGAGATGCTGGGCTAGGTTTCAGGACATATCTGGACCAGGGACACATCTGGAGGTTATAGGGTTCTGGCAAGTTACTCTAGTGCCTGGAACCCTTGCAGAATCTTATAACTTGCCCTAGGTGTTCTTTAGGAAGGCTGGAGTGGTACTCGTGGGGGTTGGCAGGTTATGATAGGTAGCAAGGTCTACCTGAGGCTTGCATAAGAGCAACCTCCAGAGTAACCTCTCAACTCTATTTGAGCTCTCTCTGCCACTGATACTTCATTAATTACACTTATGTCCCCCCATTTGTTCAGAATGTAATTGTTGATCCCATGGTGCCAGGTCTGGATTCATCCCTGGGAGTCATCTCTCACACTGCCAGGGAGACTTTCACCCCTGGATTTCATGTCCCACGTAGTGGGAGGGCAATGATTTCACTTGCAGAGTTGGGCTTAGAGAAACTGAGGCCACATCTGAGTAACAACAGAGGTCCTCCAGAAGTAACTCTTAGGCATGCCTATAGGTAGTCTGAGCATCTCCGCTACCTACATAAGCTTCAAAAGAGCAAGCCTCATGATTGAGGGCACGGCCTATTGACTTGGGTGTCCCTAAGGTTTGACACAATATCAGGGGATTCCCTGATGGTAAGGTTTAATAGTTCCATAGTCTTTCTCCCCTCCCTCAGGGGACTTTGCCAATACTTCTTGATTATCTGGTTAATATACTCTAGGATGTTTCCAGGCATTACAATAATCTATACAGAATTAAAGGACCTCTTTCTCATTCTCTGCTCTCTGTGTTTCAGTTGTTCAAATAAGCTATACAGATAGATTGAATTAGATTATGCCCTACAGAAAATTTCAGTTCTAGATCAAATAAACCTTTCTTCCATTGATCTCAAAGAGTATGTGTGGTCCTAAAATATAGACACTGTCTTCCTTACCCCTATGTTCTGAATTATTTTAACCCAACCTGTTCAGCTTCATTCTTATCTCTAAATCTCAGGTTATATATATAAAACAGCCTCTCAAAATCCAGAAATAATAATCACCACTCCAGACTCAATGTGTCTGCTCTAAAAACTTACAATCTAGGCCCCTGTTTTCTTATACGCATTTTCTAAAGGTGACCATACCATTGTTGTTTTTTTGTGTCTGGCTTATTTTGTCTCACCAAATGCCCCACATGCTCATTCACATCATTGCATGCCTCACGACATTGTTCCTTTTCATAGCAGCACAGCCTTCGTTCATAAGTTTACAACTTGTTCACCAATCTACTCCTCCGTGAATGCATCCTTCAGCCACCTGCATTCATTGGGCATCATGTATAATGCCCAAAGGCCATAGTCCATCAACATTCTCAATTTTAGATAATTTCATTGTTTCCAAGAGACAGAAAACCAATTAACACACCCTCATTGTATAGGAAATCTAAACCTCCTCTTAACCCTTGTTCCTCACCCCATTATTTACCTTTGCCTTTGCTGTGGTGGTGCTGATGGTTTCCTTTTGAACATAGCCCATGGCATGCAATAGCAGTTTTCCCCCTGTGCCCTGGACTTAACTCTTTATACAAGAATCATATCTTTGAAGTAATTCTTACAAGAACTCATTCATATTTCTAGTGTGAGTCAGTGGGACATGTAGGTCTATACAACCCCTTTCAATTTCGTTCATCTTCAATGTGGTAATATTACTTCTAGACCCACTAGAGAATCATCCTCACTCCTATCTATTCCCTTACATTGGAGTTCAACCTCATTAGCTAATGGTTCACCCATCTGTAGCTTCTATGTGTCTCTAAGTCCCCTGTATTCTGTATTATAAGTCTCTGATTATACCTTTATGTTGGTCATAAAAGTGGAATCATACTCTGTGTATAAAAGGTGTTTCTTGATTCCACCATCTTATCTTTTTCGTTTTATTTGTCAGATCTATATATTCTTTTCCCTCTTTCTCTTTGTATTCTTTAAATTATCCTTAGTGGTACTCTTCAATTCTGTGCCCTCCTCCAGACCTCCCTCTCCTGTCTTTTTTTTTTTTTTTTCAGCTGGCAGAACTCCTTTTAGTATTTCTTGTAGGGCCAATCTCTTGTTGACAAATTCTTTCAGGACTTCTTTGTCTGAGAAAGCTTTAAACTCTCCCTCAGTTTTAAAGGACAATTTGGCTGGGTATAGAATTCTTGGCTGGAAGTCTTTCTCTTTCAGGATCTTGAAAATATCATATCATTGCCTTCTTGCCTCCAGGGTGCTAGTTGAGTAGTCTGAACTCAGTCTTATTTGATTTCTCTTGTATGTAGTAGATTGTTTTTCTCTTGCTGCTTTCAGGATTTTCTGCTTCTCTTCAACATTTGACAGACTGATTTGTATGTGCTTTGGGAAAGGTCTATTTAGATTTTTTCTGTTTGGAGTTCTTTGGGTTTCTTTGACTTGTATATTTATGTCCTTTATGAGGTTTGGGAAGTTTTCCCCCATTATATCCTCAACTGCTCTTCCTAGCCCTTTACTTCTCTCTTCTCATTCTGGGACACCAATGATTCTTATATTTGTGCGCTTTGTTTTGTCTATCATTTCCTTGAGTTCCCATTCAGTTTTTTCCATCTTTTTTGCCATTTGCTGTTTTGAGTCTTCAAAATCAATTATCTTGTCCTCTATATCATTTATTTCTTCTGTCTCTTCAAATCTGGTGTTTTGTGCCTGTAGTATGTTTTTTATTTGGTCAACAGAGTCTTTAATCTCTGATTTCTGCTATTTTTCTATTTATTCATTCGAATTTCTCTTTGTGCTCTTCTACTGTCTTCTTGCTCTCCTTTATGTCATTTACTATACCACTTATTTTATTAAGTAGAGTTGTATGAACATCTTTGATTAGTTGTTCCAATATCTGTGTCTCCTCTGGTGTTTTAATTTGGTCATTAAGCAGGGCTATGTCTGTCTGCACTGTGATATTCTTGTGATCTTCTGCTGTCTTCATTGCATGTAGATATCTTGATTGATTTACTTTGGGAGTTGATTTCTTTCAGTAGTCTGAGGCTTTGTGTTCGGGAGTTGATTTCTTTCAGTAGTCTGAGGCTTTGTGTTCGGGAGTTGATTTCTTTCAGTAGTCTGAGGCTTTGTGTTCGGGAGTTGATTTCTTTCAGTAGTCTGAGGCTTTGTGTTCGGGAGTTGATTTCTTTCAGTAGTCTGAGGCTTTGTGTTCGGGAGTTGATTTCTTTCACTAGTCTGAGGCTTTGTGTTCGGGAGTTGATTTCTTTCACTAGTCTGAGGCTTTGTGTTCGGGAGTTGATTTCTTTCAGTAGTCTGAGGCTTTGTGTTCGGGAGTTGATTTCTTTCACTAGTCTGAGGCTTTGTGTTCGGGAGTTGATTTCTTTCACTAGTCTGAGGCTTTGTGTTCGGGAGTTGATTTCTTTCACTAGTCTGAGGCTTTGTGTTCGGGAGTTGATTTCTTTCACTAGTCTGAGGCTTTGTGTTCGGGAGTTGATTTCTTTCAGTAGTCTGAGGCTTTGTGTTCGGGAGTTGATTTCTTTCAGTAGTCTGAGCCTTTGTGTTCGGGAGTTGATTTCTTTCAGTAGTCTGAGGCTTTGCGTTTGTGGAGTTGATTTCTTTCAGTAGTCTGAGCCTTTGTGTTTGGGAGTTGATTTCTTTCCGTAGTCTGAGCCTTTGTGTTCGGGAGTTGATTTCTTTCAGTAGTCTGAGGCTTTGTATTTGGGAGTTGATTTCTTTCAGTAGTCTAAGGCTTTGCGTTTGTGGAATGGTTGTATAGCAGGGAGCAGAGCACCGGGTGGAACAGTCAGTAAGGTGATTTGTTTCAGAGCAGGTATGGGCGCCGGTTGGGCATGTTACACTGATGCTTGTGAATGTGGGTGCCCAGCGGCCGGGGAGGATGTAGCCATGTGGATGCACTGGTCTGGGGTACGTTATCCTAGTGTGCACTGGTCTAAGGCACAGGGCCCTTTGTACACTTGAGTAGAGCTATGGCAGCAGGTCGGTGTTACACCTTTGTGGATTGGGGACAGATGTGACCTGGCTGTGCAGTTCAGCTCTTTCTCAGAGCTGGGAAGTGAGGCTGAGGGCTGTGCACATTCGCGGTTCTAGGAATGCTGAAAAGTGCAGTTCCCAGAGTTGAATGATGTGATTGGGGGCCCATGCGTATGCGTGGGCCTGGGAGTGCTGTAGAAGGATATGCTGAGCTCAGGGAGGGTGGGGTGAAGCTGTGCGACACGTACACTTCTGATGCCCCATGGCACCACACCTCGATGCCTCCACACCAGGCTTCAGCTTTCTCCCTCCCAGTTCCTTGGCCTCTGCAACCAGGGCTGCTGCATGTGATGCAGAAGGCTCTCCCAGGTCAGCCGCACTCCCAAATTGCTGCCTCAGTTGCCCTCCTGTTCCTTCTCTAACTTTTCCATGGGGCAGGGCTAATCTCAAGTTGCACTAGTCAGCCATCTTCTTGGAAGTCCTAGTTATCAGTTTTAAATTAAAAAAAAATGCATATGCACAAACACACAGTAATTATGGGTCTACTTGGAACTTGTTGATTTCATGATTACTTTTTCATTAGACAATGTAAATGATTTTTCAAGTGTTGTTCTATCATAGCCCTTGTATTTGGAAAGTCTAGTATCCGGATAGTGATCATTTACTCTGCTTTATGGCTAAGGCCATACAGAGCAAGGAGTGACAGAAAAGAGATTTGAATTTCGGTCAGTCTGACCTCAAGACACTTCACCATAAAGAGAGAGAGATTTGCTGGAGTCATGTAGTAGAGCTGGTGATAAATATGGGCATGTTCTTTGTATATTTTAGAAATTAAATGGTTTTAATATTGTATTATCTTCATTGTGAAATATACTGTAAAAACAAAAAAGTTGTATAAAATACTTTTAATCTAATGTATTTGAATAATAATTACAAAGTGAACTTGGGTTATGAAATAGAATATTGCTAATAAAACAGACTCTCCTCGGGGGCCTTGTGCTCTCTCCCAGGAGTAAACTGCTCTCCTATCTTTTGTGCTAATTTTTTCTTTCCTTTTCTTTGTGGTTTTATTCTTTATGTACACCTCCCTAAATTATATGTTGTTTGGGTTTTGCCTATTTTCAAACATCATGTACATGGAGTCATTCTATATGTGTTCTTTATGATTTGCTTCTTTCATTCAAAATTATGCTTATAGATTCATTTATGTTGCTACATTGGCTGTAGTTCATTTTTATTTCTACATTCGTTTTATTAGTTGTATTTGTTTTATATGCTGTGCAACAAATTACCACAAATAGTGGCTTAAAACAACATACATTTATTATCTCACAGTTTCCATGGGTCAGAAGTCCAGCCATGGCTTCACTGGGTCCTCTGCCCAGGATCTCTGAGGACTGCAGTCAAGGTATCAGCTGGACCGAATTCTCATCTGGAGGCCTGATTGGGGAAGGATCTGCGTCCAAGTTCATTCCAGTTGCTGGCAGAATTTTTAAGCCTTGTGGCTTAAAAACTCCCAGCACTTTGCTTCTTCAAGACCAGCAGGAGAGAGAGCCTGCTCTTTTATGAGGTAATGTCAAACTACTTTCCAAAGTTTTTGTGCCAACTTTTACTCCCACCAGCACAGCTGAGTTCCCTTTAATACAAATGTTCATCAACATATGGGATTGCCTATTTTCTAATTTTTGTCACTCTGATGGTTCTGAAATGATATCTCATTGCATTTGTATTTCCTTGTTAACTAATAAGTTTGAGCATGTTTTCATGTGGCTTATGGGCCATTTTAATTTCTTCTTTTGTGAAATGTCTGGTCATGTCTCTTCCCACATGTCTATTGCCATTTTCTTCCTAATTTGTGTAGTTCTTATATTCTAGACACCAGTTCTTGTTATTAATATGTGTTATAAATCCTACTTTGTGACTTATCTTTGTGTTCTCATTATGGTGTCTTTTGAGGACCAGAAGTTCTTAAATTTAAGGTAAATTTTTCCATATTTTCCTCAATGTCTTTTTGATTTTTGTGTAAGAAATCCTTCCATACTTTGTTGCCATGAAGATATTTTCTTTTTTTGGATGCAGATACTTTCTTATGTTATCTTTTAAAGCTTTACTTTTGCCTCTCAATTTTAGGTCTTCAATCCTCAATAAATTTATTTTGTTTATGGTATAGAGTAAAGAACAATATCATTTTTTATTACCCACTTTACCCAGTCCCATTTACTCTCCTGTGTCATCTGCAGTATCACTTCTGTCATGTATCACATGTCAGTGTCTATTTCTGAGCTTTGATTATGTTCCATTGATCTATTTTGTCTGTCTCAGCACCAATAATATATTACCTTAAGCACTATAGCTTTAAAATGTCTTGAAATCCGGTAGGGCAAGTCCCTCAAATTTATTCATCCTCTTCCAGAGAGTATTGGCAGTTTTTGGTTTTGTACTTCAATATGAATGTTAGAATTAAAAAAAAAATCTATTGGTGATTTGAAGGAAAGTGCATTGATTCTATAGATCAAATTGGGGACAATAGACATCTTTATAATATTTTCTAGTTCTATTTTTCTTAAAAAGACTTGCATATTTTTGTTAGATTAATTACTAGTTATTTCATATTATTTTAAAAGAATATGGGTGGGATATGTATATATCATATATTTATATAACAATATACTTGCTTTTGTTTATATAGTAAATACATAGATTATTTATAATGTATTTTATATTTTTATAAAATATGTAATTATATAATTATACAGATCATGAGTATATACACATATAAGTAAACATAGTTATATATTATAAAATATATAATATACAGAATATTTTATAAATTATAATACCATGATAGGGTTTAGTATAATATATATTATATATTAAAATTCTTTTTATTTATGTATATCTTACATATATTCTGTTTTAAAAAACCATTATACAGTATTTTTTGTATGTGAAATCAGGACAAGAATGGGTCCCCAGCCTCCTAATAGTATACGTCACCTGAACTTTCTTTTCCAAATCCAAAGACTGGAAAAGAAGTTGGATCTGCTAACTAGAGACTGTTCCAAAGGATCATACACGAGACAAAAGGTTCTTCATTTTAGCAGTATTTAATGGGAGCTGTACATAAAATTCTTTCATTCCTGCATCTTCTCAATTGTTTCTTCCTTATATTTGCCCTTTTCCTTTCCTACCTGGTAAGATTTGACCTTATGTTGGAGGATCTTTTTTGCGGTCTTTGTCCAGTTTTAGCCTAGTGTTAACCACCTTTCTGGGCTGCATGCCCACGTGGGCAGCGGTGCTGTCAGCCTTTGCACACTGCCCATTCAATGTAGCTGACATATTTCCTCCTGTAAACCTGGACCACTTTGCCAATTTGCTGACCTTTGCAGTGTCCTCGCACAACCTGAACTTCGTCATCTTTTTGGATAGGCATGGATCGAACATTGTATTTCTGTCTCAGCTCCTTGGAAGGAGGAGAAGACATAATCTTCCTGCAAATGTGGGAAGGTGCATTAAAATGCCTTTTATGGTTCTTGCTCAGATCAGAAGTCACAAAAGGATTGAACTTCATTTTGACAGCGACCACTTCGGTAATGGCTTCAAAAGAGAAAAGCCATATATTCTTTCTCTATATATAAAGATTTATTTCCTGTTTGCTGCTGCTATATAGAAATGTGATAAATTTTTTAATATGGAGTATACATCTAGCAACTTTTGTTAAATTTACATTCATTTAAAAATTTATTTGTGGCTTATTTTGGATTTTTTTTTTACATACACAACGTCATTTCAGATTAATGATAATTCCCCCACCCCTCAATCCTAATTCCTTGCTCTTGCTTTTCTTCATTGACTGATATGCCCAGCACAATCTTGAATAGAAGTATTGTCTTGTTTCCAAGCTTAGAGAATTTTCTTGGAAAAACTATATATGTAGTATCTCAAGAGTTTTGTTTTTCAATTAGAATGAGGAAGTTCCTTCTATTCCTTGTTAGCTGGGGGTTTTTATTATGAAGAAGTATTAAATTTTGTCAAATACTTTTTATGCATCTATTGATTATATACAATTTTCTCCTTTGAGCTATCAACGTGATGAATTATGTTAACTGACTTCCTAATACTACATCAATCTTGAATTATTAGGATAAACCTTTCTACCCATTGCTGGGTATAGTTTAGTAGTACTTCAGTTTCTTTTTCCTGGCACACACTTTGAAACTCATCTTTTATTTCTTTAAGCATAGTAAACATTTTAATTTTATAATTTGTGTTGAAAATATATGTGGACCTATTCCTGGTAACTCTTGTTTCTGCTGTCAATCACTCAAGGTACCTTTTTAAAACTTGTGTTTTCTGTTATTTTTTACTGTGAACTGTTCACTTTGCTTGGAGTTTTATTCCTCAGAGCTCTTTGAAGTCTGCAATGATGGTAAGACATTCCAGATTTAATTTGCATTTGTTTCTGACTAGTCATATAAGGGACACTGTTTTAAATTCTTAGCTTGAGGTTTTCTGTATCAAGCAATTCCGGTGCATTGTGCATTTGCCCTGTATGAGGGCCATTTTGTGATTCCCAACTCTTAGCAAGTCAACTTTTGTTTTTTACCTCCTCTTCTCAATGCAAATGGCCAGACTATTTATTTTCCTTGTAGACCCCAGAGACAGAACAAGGGTAGTTTATTTCTAGGTCATGCTTACATTGAGTGTATAAACCTTTGATGTCCCAGCTTTATTGGGGTGAGGGGAGGAACTCCTATTAAGTACTATCTTTAGAAAGTCCTGGCCTTTGTCTCTTGCTCTGTGGGCCCCATAAGCCCATGAGAACCAGTGCTCAGGTTCACACCATTTAGCCAGTGCACTCAGAAACACAGGTAGCTGAAGTACTGCACTTGTTTCTCTGGGTTGCCTCCTTCTCAGTCAGTCTGAGAATTCCTTACTATCGTTTACTAATGCTTTTAAGGTTTTTAAATATGTAACTAAATTTTTTTGTTGTTTTCTTTAAAAAGGACAAACCAGGTGCCTAGCCTGCCATAGTATGTGAAATGATAATATCAAATGTTTGATATTTCCCACCCCATTGTCTCCTTCTTATCTTAGTTTTGTTAATACTGTTTTTAAATATGTTCTTTTAATGTAAATATCCTTGGGAGGGACTAAACAATGAACTGTGAGTACAGTGGTAGGAAATAGTTTTTCAGATGTTTTCCTCTGAGACAATGGGAAGAGTATTTTTTTATAACAAAAAAGGTTAAAAAAGGAAAAATAATTTTGAAAAATGACGTCTGGGCACTAGGTGATTGGGAGACATAAGGAGGCATCAGAATGGATTAAAGATATGTTTGGGGAGAAAAAAAAAGAAAAGATAGAGTAGTAAAATAAATGTCTCTGATTTCAAAATTCTCTCCAAATTTAATTACACAACTTTAATGAGAAGAAACCTACAATGCAATTCCTAAGAAATTAAAAACTCTAAGACAGAGGGCAAGTTTATCTGAGCTCAAGGTTTTTTTGTTTTGTTTTTAACTTTTTATTATGGTAACATTGATTTATTTTCTCAGCTACTAAAGCAAATACCGTGCAATGGTTTGGCTTAATAACAGGAATTGATTGACTCACGGTTTCAGAGGCTAGAAGGCTTGTTTCCTCTCAGGGTCTGTATCTTCCAGCTGGCCGGCAATCTTTGATGTTCCTTGACTTTTCTGTCACATGGCAATGCACATGGCAGTGTCTTCTCCTCCTTTTCTGGGTTCCATTGACTTCCAGCTTCTAGTTGTTCCCTGTAGCTTCTCTCTTTCTGTGTCCACTTTTCTTTGCTTCTAAGGACTTTAGCCATACTGAATTAAGGCCCAGCCTCACTCAGCTTGGGCAGACCTTAACTAATAATATATTCAAAGGTCTATTTGCAAATGGTTTTACTTCCACAGTTAGAATCTGAATATGTCTTTTGTGCGGTACGTGATTCAATCCCCAACATAAATATAACTTAAAATTTCCCATTTTAACCAATTTCATGCATGTAATTCAGAGATATTAATTATATTCACAATGTTGTGTTACCATCAACACACCATCCATTAACAAAACTTTGTCATCACCTGTTCTAGTTTGCTAGCTGCTGGAATGCAATATACCAGAAATGGAACGGCTTCTAAAAAGGGGCATTTAATAAGTTGCTAGTTCACAGTTCTAAGGCTGAGAAAATGTCCCAATTAAAAGACGTCTATAGAAATGTCCAATCAAAGGCATCCAGGGAAAGATACCTTGGTTCAAGAAGGCTGATGAAGTTCAGAGTTTCTCTCTCAAGTGGAAAGGCACATGTTGAACGTGGTCAGGGTTTCTCTCTCATCTGGAAGGACATGTGGCAAACACGGCATCATCTGCAAGCTTCCTCTCCTGGCTTCCTGTTTCATGAAGCTCCCCAGGAGGCATTTTCCTTCTTCATCTCCAAAGGTCACTGGCTGGTAAACTGTGCTTCTCCTGGCTATGTCATTCTGCTCTGCTCTCTCCGAATCTCTCTCATTCTCCAAAATGTTTCCTCTTTTATAGGATCCCAGTAAATTAATTAAGACCCACCTGTTAATCCAGTTTAACAACCACTCTTGATTAAATCACATCTCCAGGGAGATGATCTAATTACAGTTTCAAACATACAATACTGAATAGGGATTAGAAGGAATGGCTGCCTTTACAAAAAGGGATTAGGATTAAAACATGACTTTTCTAGGGTACATACATCATTTCAAACCAGCACATCACCCTAAACAGAAATTCTGCACACATTAAAAAATAATTCTCCATTCTTTCTTCATACCCTGGCCCCTGGTAACCTGTAATCTCATTTCTGTCTCTATGAATTTGCTGATTCTAGATATTTCACATAAATGAAATCACACATTATTTGTCCTTTTGTGTTTAATTTAAGTCGCTCAACAGATACCTTCAAGTTCCAGCCATATTGTTGCATGTATCAGAATGTCATTCCTTTTTATGGCTGAATAATATTCCATTGCATGTATATGCCACATTTTGTTTATCCATTTATCAGCTAATGGACACTGGTACAATTTGAATAGAAATTATGAGTCTGGGCCTCCACACCTTGCTCCCAATCTTAGGGGAAAAGCATTCAATGTATAAAAATTAGGTGTGATGTTAGCTGAAGTTTTTTGTATATGCCTTTAATGAAATTGAGGAAATTCCTTCCTATTTCTAATTAGCTACCAGTTTTTCATAAATGAGTGATGAATTTTGACAAACTCATTTTGTGTACCCATTAAAATGATGTTATTTTCTTCTCCTTTATTCTGCTAATGGGGTTATAGTGATTGGTTTTTAGTGTTAAACCAACCTTGTATTCTTGGAATATATCCTTGGTTATATTGTATTATTCTTGTTATATTTTAATTCAATTCATATTTTTCAAGGATTTTTGTGTCTGTGTTCATGAGAGATATTGGTAGAAAATTTTCTTTTCTTTTCTTTCCTTTTTGGTAATGTCTTTGTCAGGCTTTATGTTAAGGTTCTCATGGCCTCAAAAACAAGTAGGAAAGCATTCCCTTCTTCTCTATTCTCTGTAAAAGTTTGTGTAGATTAGTGCTATTTCTCCTCGAATGCTTGATAGAGTTTGCCAGTGAAACCATGTGGCTCTAGAGTTTTCTTTTTGGAAAGTTTTTAAAACAATGACTTTAATTTCTTTAATGGCTATAGGACTAATCATATTTTCTATTTAGCCTTGTGTTTACTTTATTAAGTGGCATGGTTCAAGGAATTTATACCTTTTTCCAAGTTATAAGATATGTTGGCATAAAATTTTCATAAGTTATTTTATTATCCTTTTAATGTCTATAGGATTTGTAGAGATAACTTCTCTTTTATACCTGACATTGGTGACTTATGTTTTATTTTTTAAATCAGCCTTAGAGATGATCAATTTTGTTAATATTCTCAAATAATCAGCTTTCATTTTTAAAATTTTCTCTATTGTGTGCCTCTTTGGAAGTCTTTTCCAATTTTTTGGACTGAATACATTTTCTTTATGTCATGAATAAAGTGTATCAGTAACGTAAATTGCTGAGGTAAGACCTCACTTCTCCTGTCCCATTTCATGGAAGTAGGGTAGCCTTAGGCTGGATTCTCTGGAAGCATAATCTAAGACAGGTGCTTGGGTGCATGTGGTTTATTGAGGGAGTGCTTTGGGGGAAGATTTTTAAAGGGAGGAGGAAGAGCAGACTAGACAAGTGAAAAGAGCTGAGCAAGGACCTAGTCTTAGATAGTGGCTAGACTTGGCCTCATCCATAGGGGGAGGGCTCTGGAACAGCACCATGGAGCTATCAACTCTTGGGGCAAGAGGGCTGGGCTTCTATACTTGTCTCAGTCTGTCATGAGGTAGGTTGTATAGGGGTTGGGGGGGGTAGGGTAGGACATAACTTCCTAAATGAGTTGATTTCCATCAATTGCTGGGCATTCCCAGGAGAGGAGGACTTGCTATGAGCCTTTAACAGCCACCACTCAAAGGAGGTGGAGTATGGATATTTCAACCAAGTAAAAGGGATATGGGCAAGGTAGCACAGTGGCAACCTCAACTGTGCTAGTAAATACAATGCTAGGCAAACAGAATAGGATGTGCTGATGAGTAAAGTACTTTGAAGATTTAATCATATGCCTTTTAACCAACAAAATATTTAAAGAACTATTCCAATAATAATCCATGTACAGAGAAATAATGCCCTCATAGATACATAGGGCTTAAAGGTAGGTATAGAATACAAAATTGGTGTATTAGGTAAGATAGGCTGAGCACTTGTAAAAATCATATCCCAAAATACAGTGGCTCAGTGAAAGTTTATCTCCATCTCACATAACAAGGCAGGTTGATGTGAAAAACTAGAGTAAAGATATTAGAGAAGAAGGTCCTTCTCCACATAGTTATCCAGGAACCTGGGATGACAGTAGCTCTATCATCTTCAACATGTGACTTTCAAAATTCTCATGAGCATCGCCATCCAGCTGACTGCATGTATCAGTTATCTATTGATGTGTGGTTTTTGGAGCTATATACAATGAAAAAGAATGTTCTTAGACCTAATCCATTCCTGTGGTGGACTCGTTGTGAATAAGATCTCTTCAAGATGTTACTTCAGTTATATTGTGGCCAAATGCACCAGGTTAGGCTTTAATCTGGATTACTGGATTCCTTTATAAATAGAGGGAAAGTCAAGCAGAGAGAAAATAAAAAGCCAGAGGGAGCAGTCAGAAGCTGAACATCAAGGAAACCCAGAAGAAAAGGGAGAAGGAGAGGCTTCCATGTGCATTTGTGATGTGGCAGAAAAGCCAAGGACTAAGGATGGCTGACAACCAGACTCAGAAAACCACAGTTTCTGGGAAAAAGCATCATCTTGATGATGCTTTGATTTTGGGCTTCTCCTAGCCTCAAAACTGTGAGCCAATAAATTCCACTGTTTAAACCAAGACAACTAAAATAAAGGTATAACTGATTACCCCAGAAATTGTGGTTTAAAACAACAATAAATATTTATTGTTATATAGTTCCTGTGAGTCAGAGTTGGGAGCAGCTTAGCTGGCTGGTTTTGTCTTGAGGTATTTCCAGTCAGATGTCTTCATATGAAGGCTTAACTGGGGCTTGAAGACCTGTTTCCAATATGGTTCACTTAATTAGTGCTGGTTGCAGGATTTTCTCCTAGGGCTCTTTGAATGTCCTCATGAGGTGGAGGTTGGCTTCCCTTTAAGAGGGAAAAAGCTCCTATGTCTGTTATGACCTAGCCTTAAAAACCATACTCAATCATGAGAGTGGACTACATAGGGACAAAAATATCCATCTTGAAGGTATGTTACTACCCTGGAAGAGCATGTGTGGGAGATTGGAGTAAACTTACTCACAGAATCACATTGAATACCTGGAGAAGCTAGGAAATACAGTATAGCTGGCCAGTCATGTCTTTAATTATAGTGGAAGAAGGGTAAAAAGAAAAGTAGTTAGATGCACATCTGGCAGCCTCTGCTACAATTGGGAAAATGAATCAGGAAGAAAAAATATCAAAAACATGAGTAACTAAAATAAAAACAATTAAAGTTGTTATTATGAAGTGTTTTAGTTTGCTAAGGCTGCTGGAATGCAATACATCTGGTATGGACTGGCTTCTATAAAGGGGATCTATTTAGTTACAAATTTACTAATTTGGGCAGGCACATGGCAATGTCTGCTTCTCTCCCAGCTTCTGGGTTCAACGGCTTTCCCCCGGGCCATTCTTTTCTGCATCTCCCAAATTTGGGATCTGAGCCAGCTCTGAGCTCTGAGTTCCTTCTTTCTCTTCCAGCCTCTCCTTTTAAGCCTCACTCATTGCAGAAGGTGCTCTCCTTAGCCAACCGCAGATGTAATCAGCCATAGATGAAATTCACATGCTGATGATTTAAGTCCACAGCAACAGAACAATTGGGCACCATCACGTGGCCAAACTGACACCTGAACCTAATTATCACATGGTGAAAACTTACAACTGTGTGTATACAGGCCAACATAGTGTTCACATTTTTTTGTTCTGATTTCATGAAGTTGTTCTTGCCAATAGCATCTCCCAGGCAAAAACTTTGAAATTCCAATGGGTTGTTTAAGAAAATGCCAACATCTTGGCTTTAATGAATGCTTTCAATTTATTTTAAGTAATTGACATTTAAAACATAGTACAAAAACTACTAACATCCATTAGTGAAACCCAGGACACACCCAACAGGGAAAATATAATTTGCCTTGCACAGTTACTATCTAGAAAATCAGTCACTAAAGAGCAAAGTATCCTAACCCTTCCCTGAAAATCCCAGTCGGGGAAATTATTTCTATGCCCTGATTTAGGTAAAAAAATAAAACAGATAATTTTCATTGCATTTCCTGTAAAAATAGTAAAACCTCAGATAAAAGATTAAGTATTGAATCGAAATGATGTTTTTAATTAGCTTTGTTTAATGAGGAAAAGATAATCTTTTATTTGTAACATGAACCTCAAGTGGGGAAAATTTTTCTTCCTAATTTGTCCCAAACATTCTGTTTTGGCTTTGAGTTATAGTGTGCGTCAGTGAACTGGAATTCAGAATGCTATCGAGTTGTTCTAAACATTCAACAACAAAGAACTAGTTTTGCTCGTATTTCCACTGAGAATAGATTATATTCATTCTTTTTAAATAAATTTGCTTGACTACATTTGGTTGGAATGATAGGGGCAGAACTTTTTAAAACTCCTCTACTCTCTGAATTGTTGCATGCTGCCTTGTTCCTAAACAATTTAAGGAGGCTGTAACCTCGTTTTAGGGTCCATCCATCCTTCTCAATGTACTATATATAACATAAACAAGAGGCAACGTTCTTGTTGTCCATTCCATCATTTTCTGACACCTTGGTTTGTGAAAAAAAATAGTACAAAAGTACATTATGCATTTTCTATAGAATCGAATCATTTTGACTACTAAACAAGGAGCAGCTGCAGTGGAAGTGAAACACTCACAGACATAAAGTTGGGAATCTTAATATTGTCATTTAATATGTGTGAGATTTAGGCAAGTCATTTAGTCTCTTTGAGTGCTGGTTTCCTCACCTGAAATAGGAATACAAAAAAACCTCTTCTCAAAGGTTTGGTGTGGACTAAAGGAAGGAAAATATGTGAAAGCAAAAATTCACATGGCACACAAAGGTTTTGTGGTTTTTTTGGTCTTTTAATCCTCTTAAATTAATAATAGAATTTTTATAGATGGGGAAATTCAGACACAGATACCTTCCTAAGATCATTTATCTAAGAACATTTTCAAGTACCCTTATCACTTCGTTGTGCTGACCTCAAAGTCTCCTGCAGGGGGCAAATGCATCACTTAGTTGCAACAGAATGGGTATGAGACCCAGCTAATTTATACAGGTGTGGCTGGAGTAAGGGGCAATGCAGTGTGGATTATTTTTTGCCTCGTTAAGCACTTAGAGTCAAATGTTAGTCCCAGATTGGCATGTCTGTGTGTGTATATATATGTGTATATGGGTGTGTGTGTGTATAAAACAATTTTGGGTGAAAGGGAGAAGGGAAGACATTCTCGAATAATTTTATCAGGCTAGCTTTAGTTATCTTGTCTGAGTGTATGCAAAAGCCTGGCAGAATCTCTTGGAAAGAAGCAAAGAGTCGATTCTCTCGCCAATGGTTCTCAACATGTGGTGTCCACACTTTAGCATCTATAACACTTGGGAACTGATTATAAATGTGCATTATCAGATCCCTGCCCCTCCCAGACCTCCTGACAGAAACAGAAAAGCTGGGTGGGCAAATGGTGGCGATCCCATCAGCTGGGTCCCTGAGTCAGGACACAGAGTTAATTCCCCAGGCAACACATACTAAACTGTGTAGCGTAAGTGCAAAATAACCTGGGTTTTTTTGTTTGTTTGTTTGTTTGTTTGTTTTGTGAGGGCAGAACATGGCTTTATTATAGCAATATATCAAATATATAACTAAGTGTTCATAAGCACACTATCCATTATGGTGTTACTCAGTTCCCTAAATTTTGAAGGAATAGTTTATACAATTCTTGGAATTCACAGACTTTCTTACCTTATCATAACTTTAGCCTTTTCATACATCTTCAGTGAGTTAACCAAGCTCAAAGCTTCTTGTTACTAAAACAACCTGCAGTTATGTTTGCTCCCAGCAATATCCTTAAAAGGAAGGCATTTTAAAGTGAATAACAACCAATAGATACCCAACAGGCTTTTGACCTAATTTCTGTTTCCTTTCCAGTAAAAAGAATTCACCTGTCATTGGGGTTGGTTTTGACTGTGTCAGTCACCTTTTGCAGCTGGCCTACTCCTTGGCCTAAATAATCTCAATTCGTATCTTTGTATTCTACCCAAAAATGCTTTCACTGAAAGATAAAACTGGGCACAAATCTCCTTCTTCTCTGGTACAGAATCTCAGGCTGTCCAGAAAGTCACAGGATCCATTGGCACCCCAGGTTTTCATGCCCTTGGAAGAGAGTTCTTTAGCATTTGTGGATCCCTTGATAAACCACAGCAGTTCCTCAGAATACACCCTTCCAGAAATACACATTTTGTGGTCAGTAGAGGAAACTCATCTCCTAAGCTGTAGTGTGCCTGCAGGCCAAACACGGACAGGGTACGGTTCCGGGATGGTGCTCCTTCCTGCAGCCACAGTGAAGATGTGCTCTGTCTGCCCCAGGTACTGCAGCTCCCCCAGGAGCTAAGGCCCACGCTCCTGAAGGGTGGGTGCCAAGTTCTGTTGTTTTAAACCACTAAGATATTTATGTTACCATAGCATTGATCTATATCCAGATAGATAGCTGAAGTGAGATCCTGCCACAATAAAAAATATAAACTATGTGCCACTGGTTAAAATATATGGAGATGAGTGGAGGGTGGTGAAGGAACTATTACTAAAGACTGAAAAGACAGAGATTCATGCCATGAAATAGTGACATATTTGGTAAAGCTATCACCTGAGGTGGCATGAGAGGCAGAGTATGCACAATGAAATTGATAGTTCTAGGGAAAGCTAGTAGAAAAAGGAATATTATATATTTGTGTTTGCAAGGTATCACAAGAAAGAGACAGACTCAGAAAATAATTAACTGGTGCAAAAAGGAGTAAAGGAGAATAGAGTTTCTTAATTCAGAGACTTCTAGGGTTAGAAGTCCAAATTCAATTGCTCCTCTACAGCAAATAATAAAAGATAAAATTGAGAAATATTTTGAGTGATAAAATCATTAAAAGTCAACCTTGTAGCAAGGGTCAAATATAATATAGTTATATTATAATATAATTCAATATAATATAATTAATATGATAAAATTATAATATTATTCAGTTCAAACCTTCAAACAGTTAAAAATTTCTAAATTGTCTAGGAGTAAAGACTGAATTGAGAGGCATCCAATAAATCCTTTCAACTGGTCAAAATGGACAAAGTTTCTTCAGAACAAAGAAACAAAGTATAGTTCTCTCAAGGAAGACCAGTAGGATCAAATACACACCTTCACAATTACGAGACAGCAAGATAGGGGCAAGGAAGCAAAAAAGTACAGTGGAACCATGTCTCAAAAAGGACAATGGGCATGGTTGCTGGTAGATAGAGCAAATACGAATCAAATAGATAAAAAATGCCACTAAATTTTCGAGAGACTTGGGTGGTCAAAAAAGTTACCAGCTTAGACCTAAAGAGACTAACTAGCTGAGATTTCAAACAACCTGTGAACCTCTCACTGTCCACTAGGAGAAACTGGGCTGAGAATGCTGCTGTGTCCTAAAGGAGGGCATAGTTCTTAATGTCTATTTCAGCTTCAGCCCAAGAGAAAAACGGGAAAGGAAGAATCTTTCTGAAGGCAGAGCTGGAGATTCTAGAAAACAGTGAGAAGAGGAGTTTCTCCCTGGTAACAAATTCAGGACCTAATCAGGTAGCATTACTCAACCATCAGCAGGATACACCCAAAAGGTCTTCCTAGCAAGATTTCAGAATTCCGATAGATTGGTGTTTGCTGTACATCTTCCATTTTTCTCAAATAGCATGTTTATTATAATTATCCTATTCTGTACCACCATCACATATTGGGTGGAGGGAGGGATGTAAAAAATAAATAAATAAAAATTTTAAAAAAATTGATTTCACAGGTTTCTGGATCTAGAGAAGCAGCATCATAATTAAAAGCTACTACGCTTTATCCAAAGGCTGAGATTCTGAACTTGATGCCATGCCTGCATGAGACTTTTGGGTCTTCTTCCTTAGGGAGGATGTTTTTGTTTACTAAAGCTGCTGGAATGCAATACAGTAGAAATGGATTGGCTTTCATAAAGAAGATTTACTAAGTTACAAGTTTACAGCTTTAAGACCTTAAAAACGTCCAAACTAAGGCATCCAGAGAAAGATACCTTGATGCCAAAGAAAGGCCAATGTCTGTTGCATGGGAAGGCATATGGCTGGCACCTGTTGGTCCTTGTTCTCGGTTTCGTTGCTTCCAGCTTCTGATTCCAGTGGCTTCCTCTCTAAGCATCTGTGGGTCCTTGCTTAGCTGCTGTGGGCAAAACTCTGGGTTTCATCTCTCAGCTTCAGCAACTCCTGGGGCTGGAGATTTCTGTTCTTCAGGTTCTGGCTATTTCTGTGAGTCCTGGCTTAGCCCCTGGGCTTTTTCTGCCTTAATCTGCAAATATCTGTGTCTGTGTCAGCTCTGAACCGTTTCGCTCTCCATGAGCTCTCTTAAAGACTCCAGAAAACGAATTAAGACCCACCTTGAATGGGGTGGAGTCACATCTCCATCTAATCAAAAGGTCACGCCCACAACTGGGTGTGTCACATCACCATGGAAACAACCTAATCAAAAGGTCCCACCCTATAGTACTAGATCAGGATTCAAAAAACATGGCTGTCCTTACAAATTTGGATTAGGATTAAAAGAGCATGGCTTTTCTGAGGTATTTAACAGTTTCAAACAAGCACAGATGGGTTGAGTATATTTTGCTTGTTGGAAAGAGAGTGGCTCAAATATTTAGTGACCTAAAGGAGGACTGTGGTTGTCGTTAGGACTCTTCTAAACATTCAAGTTTAGGGATGCAAAGGATTGTACTGCCCTGCCCAGTGAAGTTAGACATGGATGGGTAATTTGCTTTGCCAAATGAAATGTGACTACAAAATCCTTTAAGAACCAAGACATCATTCACCATGTTCTCTTCTCCCCTGTGCAGTGATCACAGAAATGCATGTTGAAATGGACACGCTTTCATCCTGGGTTCCTGAGTCACTAAAATGGCTCTGTGTTCCGCATGTAGAGTGAGCAAAAAGTTAAACATTTGTTGACAGCAAGTCTCTGAAATATGGGGTTGTTTGTTACAACAATATAAGGCAGTCTGTCCTCTTTGATACAAGCCCAAATGTCATGAATTCATTGAGACCATTTCCCTCACAAAGAAGTTTCACAAATAAGATTGATTTCAACTAATAAAGCATTTTTCTTTCACCAAACTAATGAATCATATTTTCCAATAGTAGGTGAAATTCAGTCATTGATAGAACCAACAATCAAATCTCCAATCATCTATGCTTGGCCAATGTATATGACATAGCTAGCCAAGAACGTCTGACGCACAGAGTGGAATGAGAAGCAATTATCTTGTGAATTTTATCAGGTGAGATGACCAATAGGATAATTCATACTCTAAACAACATTTCCTATAATGCGGCAAAAAATTTTCTATTCTTATTTTTAAGGGATTATTATTTTATTTATGTTTTCAATTTGTATAGAACCACATAGCTTCTCAAAGAGAGATAGAATCAATGAAGGAGAGACCACAATAGTTGAAGGAAAAGGAGACCTTTTTCTTCCCTGTAGAATAGGTCTTAAAGCAGAACTCAGCAGCCCAGCTTATTCAATTGGCAAGAGGTCCCATAAAGAAAGGAGTTTGGGGATGGTTTCACAGAAGAGGCCTCCAGGGTGGCCACAAGTGACCCCTCTGTGGAATAGAAGATATATATAGAGAGAAATGTCACAATTATGAGCCCTCTACGAAAGCTCACCCTTTCCCTTGTCAAAAACAAGGGAAAAGTATGGCTTGGGATTTGTGGGTTTCAAGGTAAGCAAGAGAGGTTCTGTAATTTTCAAGAAATCTTCAGATTCTTAACATAAGTAGGTGGCAGGCATGCTATGAAGCCAGGGGTGGAATTACCACAAAGCTAAGGAGGCTTAAGCTGCGGGAGCCCTTACTTACACAGGCCCCCTCGTAGGTCCTGGAAGGGGCCCTAGCAATTTTAAAGTTATTTGAAAGTGTGCTCCCTAAATTGTATGAGCTTCAAGCCCATGAAATGTGGATCTGCCTCTGCATGGAGGAAGCAAGCTGACCTGGAAAGAATTCTCACGTGTTCAGGCACTGTAAGCCAGGGGGAGGACACTCATATCATTGAAATTAATCCGTCTCTGGGGAAAGGAGGCTTGAGAGCAGGACTGTTTACATAATTTGTGGGGCCTGGGACAAAATGAAAATGTGGGCCCTTTGTTCTGAGCAGGAAAAATCTGTTGTTAAAGAAACACATCTGCTTCCTTTCTTCTGCTATCTCTCTTTCAAACTGTCATGGTGCCTTTAATTTGCTCTTCAATGCTGTGCTCCCTCAGGCCCAGGGGTGCTCACCAGGTGAATGTCCACCCTCTCAGCAGCTGGCCTTGCCCTCTTGCCAGACACTGGACCACTGTGCTGCTCCTGGGCCAGCCACCTCTGTTTCCCATGGACCAGCCACAGTGGACAAGAGACCCCAGAGGCCCTCGAGGCTTGCCCCAACCAAGTTACCCACTGGACATACAGTGGTGCTGCCAGCCTGGAATGGGGATGACACTACCCATGTCCCCTGGCCCTGGGCCTCCCCATACCTGTGCTGAGGTCCCTATAGGGGGTAAAGGGCAGCTGCAGTTGCTGGGTGGGGGTGGGAGGAGGAGGCTGGGCAGGGCCCTGGGCATCAGGAAACAGAGGAGTGGGCAGCAGAAAACCCACCCAGAGTTGGGAGGAGGGACTGTACTTGAACAGAGGCTCCAGGTCCCCAGCGTGCATGCCATTGTCCCATTAGCCTTCACTTACAAAACACAAATTTGAAGATAAAATTTTTAACCTCAACATGGGGAATGCAGAACATTAAACCCCAAGCTTCTGAGCGAGGGCCCCTTCCTGGGCTTTTCGTACCCAGGAAGCCAGATCTGCTTGAGAGCTTACTATGCCATGCAGAGGTGATGCCACAATTCATGATTACATAGTCAACTGATGCAACTCTTCCAGGAGGGCTGGATTCCACCTCAATTCAAAGGGATTAAACACAAAAAGCATTAATTTTTCTCCAATCCCTGCCTTCAGCAGAGCTCTGTTGAAGAATCTCCCTCTTAAAAATGTCTCCTTCTGTTCTAGTTTGCTAACTGCCAGAATGCAATATACCAGAAACAGAATGGCTTTTAAAAAGGGGAATTTAATAAGTCGCTAGTTTACAGTTCTAAGGCTGAGAAAATATCCCAATTAAAACAAGTCTATAGAAATGTCCAATCAAAGGCATCCAGGAAAAAATACCTTGGTTCAAGAAGGCCAGTGAAGTTCAGGGTTTCTCTCTCAGCTGGAAGGGAATGTGGTGAACACGGCATCATCTGCTAGCTTTCTCTCCTGGCTTCCAGTTTCATGAAGTTCCCTGGGAGGCGATTTCCTTCTTCATCTCCAAAGGTCTCTGGCTTGTGGATTCACTGCTTCATGATGCTGCAACATTCTCTGCTCTCTCTGAATCTCTCATTCTCCAAAATGTTTTCTCTTTTATAGGACTTCCTAAACTAATCAAGACCCACCCAAATGGGTGGAGACACGCCTCTACCTAATCCAGTTTAACAACCACTCTTGACTAAATTACATCTCCAGGGAGATGATCTAATTACAGTTTCAAACATACAGTACTGAATAAGAATTAGAAGAAGCAGCTGCCTTTACAAAATTGGATTAGGATTAAAACATGGCTTTTCTAGGGTACATAAATCCTTTCAAACCAGCACACCTTCCTTCTCTCTCTCTAAGCCAACTCAGGCAGGTGAATTTACTGCCCTCTCAGCTACATGGGACATGACTCCTGGGGGTGTAAATCTCCCTGGCAATGTGAGACAGAAATCCCAGGGTGAGCTGGGACCTGGCATCATGGGATTGAGAAAGTCTTCTTGACCAAAAGAGGGAAGAGAGAAATGAGACAAAATAAAGTTTCAGTGGCTGAGAGATTTCAAACAGAATCAAGAGATTACTCTGGAGGTTATTCTTATGCATTCTATAGATATCCTTTTTTAGTTTGTGGTGTATTAGAGTGGCTGGAGGGAAGTACCTGAAACTGTTGAGTAGGCTTGATTCTTGAAGACAATTCTATAAAATATAATTTTTACAATGTGACTGTGTGATTGTGGAAACCTTGTGTCTGATACACCTTTTATCCAGGGTATGGACAGATGAGTAAAAAAAATCGATAAAAAATTAAACAAATATGGGGGGATCAGGGTAAAATAAATTGGGTAAATGGAAATACTAGTGGTCAATGAGAGGGAGGGGTAAGGAATATGGGATGTATGAGTTTTTTCTTTTTTTTAATTTCTTTTTCTGGAGTGATGCAAATGTTCTAAAAAATGATCATGGTGATGAATACACAACTATGTGATGATATTGTGAGCCATTGATTGTACACCATGTATGGACTGCATGTGTGCGAAGATGTGTCATTAAAAATGTTTTTTAAAAAAGGGCAGTGTGATGGTGGCTCAGTGGCACAAGTCTTGCCTGCCATGCTGGAAACCCAAGTTCGTTTTCCAGTGCCTGCCCATGCCCAAAAAAAAGTTTAAAAAAAAAAATGCCTTTTCTGCCCCTAACAACTCCCAATACTTCTAGGAAAGTTAGATTCCTAACTTACAGAACCCTTATCTCCTTATTTTGATTATTAAAACTAAGCCTGTTTAAAGACCTAGGTCTCACATGCAATTGAAATTTCATCTCCCAGGGAAGAAGTGACCTGGGCAGGGCCCTGATTATTTGAGACCTTGGGTCTAAGATGCCTCTTCCCCTTTCTCCTTCAATCTTAACTCTCCAAGGCTAAGACAGGCCAAAGGTCATTCCTCTCTTGGTGGGTTGTCGCTTCTCTCTGGTTAAGATTGTGGTTCTGGGTTTGCCTTTGTGTGACAGTTGCCCAAATGCTGCCCACTTTATGAGGCACATGTGTGAGTTCTTCAGAGGCTAGACCTGCCCACTGCAGGAATCCCTGATGTGGGAGATCACATTCCATCTCCACCTCCACAGCCACTACCCTCAGCAGTGCATCCCTCAGCCTCTGATTACTGGGCTGACTACTAGGCTCTCTGGACCTTCTCCTTTCCCCCTCCTTCCCCAAGGAAGGATGAACCACAAGCCTTATGATCTTCTTCCTTCTAGTAGCTCTGAACACAGACCAAGGGTGGAATAGGTGGGGTAGAATAATGATTGGGGATAATTCAGTTGGTTCAACATGTTTTGGGAAGCCTGGACATGGGTCCTAATTTTGGTGGCTGTCTTATAATGCGTAGTATTAACCCATCGTGTTTTGGGCTGGGGCACCAGTCGCTAATCCCTGAACAGTAATACTAACAGTTTAAAAGGTATGCATTAAACAAATAGGGATATTAATAAAAGGTTCTTCTTGATCATTGAAAGATCACCATTATTTTTTCAGGCCAAGGTTCAGGGAAGGATTGAGATGCTAGAAGTTGCCTTGAGTGGGGGCACCATGGACCAAATCAGCCATTAAGTCCAAGTGCCTGGGCAGAGAGTAGAAGCTAGTGTGGAAGTCAGAATCACCAGAAAACAGAAAGGAGCTGGTGACGGAGAGGAGAAAGGAGGCAGCAGAGGAGGTCAGATGCCTTTTTCCATAGGGATTTCTCTATAGTCCTGGGCCCATTTATGTGAGCAAGCTAACTGAATTAAAAGCAGACAGTCTGAAGATTTGACATGGAAATGACTTTGGCACTCTGAGGAGGGTATAAGAAAGGGCGAATGCATTCCTTGCCTTTTTCAGAATATTATCAATAAATGAGGCATTTATGATTTGAGTCGATGCTGGATCACATAAGAACCACATAAAACAGTGAAGACAGTGTATTAATTGTGGAAAGTTTCATCCATTTATCAACAGGTATTTGCTGACGGTTTCCAACATCCAGTCCTGCTGTCATGGCTGGGATACAGCAGTGACCATGGCAAACAGGGTATGGCTTCCTTGAAGCTCACCCTTACCTGCTGATATAGTTTTTTCTATATTTGCAACACAAGCATCTAAATAATTACCTATGATTATTAGATCATGAATTTTTGCATGGTATATGCCTTATTCATCTCTGTTTCCCTAGCACTTTGGCTGACACATAGAAGTTACTCAAAAAATATTTGTTGACTGAATAAATGAATTCATTTGCAGTTACAATAGCATAACTTATGGAATCCATCCAGAATTTACATATTGTTAATTTAGTATAACTAAAACTTCATGAAAACAAAATCCATCTCATATATTCTGAAATGTAACACCAAAGAAGCATTTTGATTGATGAAGTTATGTAGAATAATATTTCTAAAAAGGGTATATTCAGTGATTAGTCAGAAGATATTTTCATTTTCTTCTGTTATGGCTTTCCTCCATGCCAACAATTTGCTATTAAAAGTTGTTTTTTTAAAAATGGACTCTTTAAGTAGTAGATTAAGTCCAGAGTGAGGGTGGATGTGTGTCAATCTCCAGGAATTCTATGACCCCAGAGATGATATATTGAAATCCCACGAGAATTTTCTTGTGAGAGCAATTCTATTTTCCCTGAGGATTATGATTCCTTTTTTTATTGAGGTAAAATTCATATAACATAAATTTAACCATTTTAGAGTATACCATTCAGGGGCATTTCGTACATTCCCAATGTTACACAAATATCGCCTCTATCTAGTTCCAAAACATTTTCCTCACCCTGAAAGGAAACCTCATACCCAAATGCAGCCAGCCTGAGAATTAGGCTAACTTTAATAATAGGGTTTGCAGGGCCAGCCAGGGAACTCTCTGGTGGCTGGGGTGACTGCTTTGTGGGAATAGGCAGGGCTTCTGCCAATCTTGGCTCTCTGGATGGGGAACATACATTGGGGGAAAGGGACTCATGTTTATTTAGGGGAGGACTGAGAGGCCTCCTGGAGAGAAAATCCATCCTTGAGTGAAGAGCCAAGAGGAAGAGTTTGGCAGGGGGCGGGGTTTCTCTAAACCCTGTGTAGTATAAGTCATTCAAATTCCTCTCCCAGCCTAGATTCTCTTGGGCTCCTGCCTGGGTATGGTGAGTAAAAAGATTAAAGGAGCTATTTAGCTAAGAAGAAGGAGCCCTGAACTAGGCTGTCCATTCATCCATTTAACAAATACGTGTGGAAAGCACCAAGTGCTGGGCATTTGTTAGACACGGGGATATAATGGTGAACATGTCAGATATAGATCCAATTCCCCAGAAGTTTACAGACTAGAGGTAGCTATTTAAAACAGAATCCATAAATATTGATTACAGTTATCCTAAAAGCAATGAGAATGTTTAATAGGGGACTCAAGCCTGGTGTGGGAGGGAAGGCTTCTCTTTGGAAAGGTTTTAGCTGAGATCTGAAGGGTAAGGAGTTGGGAAGCAGGAGGTCTGTGGGCAGGCGGTAGCAGGCATAGCAAAAGGAGTGTGAATTTGATGAGGCCCACGGACTCAAGGTCAGAGGCTAGAGAAAAGAGAGCAGGACAGAACGTACTAAGCACCTGCTTCCCCGTACTTGGGGACCTATGGAGCTGAGTGTCAGAAAACACTCAACACAGACGAGGGGAGAGCCCTCCCAATTGTGAGGCTGTGGGGTATTATCTGAGCTGGGGCCTTGTGGGCTTGATAAATGGATTGGGCAGGTGTTCCCTTTCCCTTCTGGCTAAATGTACGAGGCCATTTATTTGGCCAGGCCTCAAGCCTCAGGATTCATTCTAGGCAACATTATCTCAAAGGCGTAGGCTCAATCCCTTCTGGAAGCTCCAGAATTATTCTAGAATCTAGATCAAGTCTCACAGCAGGATCCAAAAGCAGGCAAGTGACAGCTGACAGTGCCAGCATACTGCCTGACTACCATGTTTGGCTCAGTTTAGAGGCACATGGGTTTGTACATCTGCATAGGAACCCCTCCCAGTAGTATCTCTTGGCGGTGTTTGTGCTTTCCTAGCAGGAATGGTTCACCAGCAATGAGCAGCCAGAAGAGTCATAAATCTCTCCATTGCATCAGGGCCAGATTTCCTGCTAGATATTTGAGCAGAGCTACTATGGGCTCAGACAGCACCTCCAGCCATCCCTCACTCCGGAGACCAGGAAACTTGTTCATCTACCGTATGGCAGTATCAGGGCTCATAGCACAGTGCACGGTAGGCATAGCTGTGTGGTAGGGAGCCAACAAACATTTTCCCAATGAATGAGTGGTGGCAGAGGACAGGGCAGGCAGTTCTGCTGAAGCAGAATTTTTAAAAAATATTTTTTATTGAGAAATACCCACACACGTACAGTCAAATCATATTATATAATCAGTGGCTCACAATATCATCACATAGTTGTATATTCATCACCACGATCATTTTAGAACATTTGCTTCACTCCAGAGAAAGGAAAAAAAAGAACTCATACATCCCATACCCCTTACCCCTCCCTCTCATTGACCCACAGTATTTTAATCTACCCAATTTTTACCCTTTATCCCCCCTATTATTTATTTATTTTTATCCTTATTTTTTTTACCCATCTGTCCAAATCCTGGATAAAAGGAGCATCAGATACAACGTTTGCACAACCACACAGTTACATTGTAAAAGGTATATAGTTATAAAGTCTTCTTTAAGAATCAAGGCTATTGGAACACAGTTCAACAGTTTCAGGTACTTCCCTCTAGCCACTCCAATATACCATAAACTAAAAAGGGATATCTATATACTGTGCAAGAATAACCTCCAGAATAACCTCCCAACTCTGTTTAATATTTCTCAGCCACTGAGACTTTATCCTCTCTCATTTCTCTCTTCCCCTCTTGATGAAGAAGGTTTTCACGTTTCCATGATGTGGGATCCTGGCTCATCCCCAGGAGTCATGTTTCACATTGCCAGGGAGATTTAGACCCCTGGGAGTCATGTCCCACGTGGGGAGAGGATAGTGAGTTCACCTGCCAAGTTGGCTCAGAGAGAGGCCACATCTAAGCAACAAAAGAGACACTCTGGTGGTGACTCTTAGGCACAATTATCAGTAGGCTTAGTCTCCCCTTTGCAGGAATAAACTTTATAGGGGCGAGCCCCAAGACTGAGGGCTCAGACTATTGAATTGGTTTTCCCCACTGCTTGTGAGAATATCAGGAATTCTCCAGATGGGGAAGTTGAATATTTCCTCCTTTCTCCCTAACCCTTCAAGGGGACTTTGCAAATACTTTTTTATTCTTTGCCCAGATTACTCTAGGATATATCTGGGCATCACACTAACCTGTACAAACCAACGAGATTTCACACCCTAGTCAAGATTCCATGTAATTACAGTGTTCAAGTAAAAACTGACCATACAAGTTAAGTTAGATAATGTGCTGCCCAAAATATAAATTTCGCACCGAATAAACATCTTTCCCTTTAGTCTCACACAGAGGTTGAGGTTTGAAAATACAGGCCTTATCATTCTTTACCCAGTATCCTGATTTCCCTTAGTCCTATCCAGATCAGCTTCATTCATATCTCTAGAAGATACACAACAGAATGAACTTCAATCCATATTTCTCACCACACATAAAAATAAACTCAAAATGGATCATCAATCTAAATGTAAATCCTAAGCTATAAAACCTCTGGAAGGAAAAAAGAAGATTAAAATTTTGGTGACTTTGGGTTAAGCAAGAATTCCTTAAATACCGCACTAAACGATGAGCCAAAAAAAGCAGGCTTTATCAAATTTAACAATTTTTGCTCTTCAAAAGGCACTGTGGAGGGAATGTTGCATATGGGGAGCAGAACTTAAGGAAATAGCAAGTGAGAATAAAAATCAAAGTTGGCTTTTCATGAAGACTAATACTGTGGTTTCCGATGTGTGGTCTGAGGATCCCTAAGTCCCTTTCAAGGGGTCCAAATACTAAAAATAATTTTCATAATAATACTAAAATATTATTTTCCTTTTTCATTCTCATTCTCTCACAGCTGAAAGTTTCCCAGTGTCACATGACACATGCTATTACAACAGATTGAGAGCAAAAATAGATATGAGAATCAGTTATAGTCTGTTAATCCAGATAGTAAAGAGATTTGGAATGCAAAACAAGGCCACTCAGCTAATTTTTTTGTTTGGAAAAATATAGCTATTTTCATTAAATTGTTATTTTCATAAACAGATGCAATTTATGCTAAAATATATTGGCTTTTTAATTAATTAATATTCTAAAATTTCTCAAGTTTTAGTTTCTAATATGGTAAATACTGATATATATATATATATATATATATATATATATATATATATATATATAACCTTTAGAAACAAAAACCTTTGGAGCACTCAATAATTTTTAAGAGTATAAAGAGGTCTTGAACCAAAAAGTGTGAAACTCATTGATAATAAAATTGATTTACCACCTTTGAGATTGACCAAGGAAAAAATTTAAAAGCAGATATGAATCCTGAATGTTAGGAATAAAAGGAAGATACCGCTACATATTCTACAGATATTAAAAAGATAAGAAGATACATAAGCACCTTTCAAAATTTCAATGAATTTACAAATTCCTAGAAAAATAAAATTTACCAAAATTTATGCAGAAAAAATAAAGTATGAATTGTTCTATATATATCTATATATTTATATCTATATCTATGTATCTATATATCTATATATAGATAGATATTTAGCTATTTAATTTATAATTTGAAATCTTCTGTAAGCATATACAAAATTCCCAGGCCCAGATGACGTTGCTGGTGAATTTTACCCAATGATGAAAGAGGAAATCTTCCATTAACTATTTAAGAGAATAGAATAAAAGGGAAAAGTTCCTAATTTGTTTAATGAGATCAGCATGACCTTGGAACTTAAATCCTGACAAGAACAATATAAGGAAGGAAAAATATAGGCCAATATGTTCCATAATAAAAGCAAAATCCCAAAACAAGATATTAGCAAACTTAATCCAGTGATGCATAAAAATATATCACAACCAAGTTGAGTTTATTCCAGGAATGCAACATAGCTTAATATTTGAAAATCAACCAATGCAATTTATGGCATTAACAGAAAAAGGATAACTATTATATGTTCAATCCAATAAAAGCAGAAAAACCATCAATAATAAAAAATTCAAAATCATTCATGATATAAAAATAAAGCAGCGATAAACTTTTAACATATTTGGTAAAGAAAGGAACTTCATTAACCTGATAAGGGGCATTTACAAAATGCCTACAGCAAATGTCATACTTAATTTTAGTATGAAAGTTTTCTTCCTGAGCTTGGGAATGTTATCACTTTTATTCATCAATGTTCTGAAGGTCTTAGACAATGCAATAAGTCAAGAAAAAACATATAATAGAAAGAATATTAGAAAACTCTCATTATTTGCAGATAATATGATTGTATGTGTACAGTATACAATATTATAAAATTCAAAAGAATCCTCATGAAAACTGTTAGCTTTGTGTTTCTTTACATAATTTCACTCCTGTGCATGTACCCAATAGAAATGGACACATATGGGCACCAAAAGACATTTACAAATGTTTGCATTATTTATAGTAGCCAGAAACTGCAAACAATCCACATGCCCATCAACAGTGCAATGGAAAAATAAATTGAGATATATTCATGCAATTTAATACTACAAAAAGCAAAAAGGAACAAATCAATTATAGATGCTACTATATAGAGAATCTCAAAAGTACTTTTAAGTTAAAGAAGTCAGACACAAGAAGTTAATGTTATATGATAACATTCATATATACTAAAAAAGAAACAAAACTAATTTATTGGTTTAGAAGATGGAAGAGTAGTTGCCATTTGGAAAGTGGGGAGACTGACTGGAAAGGGCCCAAGGGGGATTCTAGTAGTGTTTTATTTCTTGATCTAGGTGGGCATTTCATGGCTATGGTCACAGTGTAAAAATTCATCAAGTTCTGTGCTTATATTTCTGAAATTTTCTGCATATATATTTTGTTCTAGTTTGCAAGCTGCCAGAATGCAATATACCAGAAATGAAATGGCTTTTAAAAAGAAGAATTAACAAGTTGCAAGTTTACAATTCTAAGGCCATGAAAATGTCCCAATTAAAGCAAGTCTATAAAAATGTCTAAATTAAGGCACCATCAAGAGGTTACTTTCACTCAAGAAAGGCCAATGAAGTTCAGGATTTCTCTCTCAACTGGAAAAGCACATGGTGAACATAGCATCTGCTAGCTTTCTCTCCAGGCTTCTTGTTTCATGAAGCCCTCCCAGGGATGTTTGCATTCTTCAGCTCCATGGTAGTTCTCATGGCTATCTCGCCATTCTGAGAAAGGGACTCTCTCCAAAATGCTTCCTCTTTTAAAGGATTCTAGTAAACTAATCAAGCCCAAGTTATGTCTCATTTCTCTCTTCCCCTCTTGATGAAGAGTTTGGGTGGAGTCACATCTCCCTCTAACCAAAGGTTAATACCCACAATTGGGTGAGTCACAACTCTGTGGAGATAATATAATCCGTTTCCAGCATACAGTACTGGATAGGATTTAAAAGAAACGGTTGCTCCCACAAAATTGGATTAGGATTAAGACATGGCTTTTCTAGGGTACATAAATCAGCACAATATTATACTTCATTAAAATAATTCATCGAGATGTTGAAGGAAAGTTTTTTAATTTTTAAAAAATTTTTATTAATTAAATAAAATTACAAGAAAGAAACACAAACAGTCCCAACACATACACTCAGCAATTCACAATATCATCACATAGTTGCAATATTCATCATCATGATCATTTCCCAGAACATTTGTATCAATTCAGAAAAAGAAATAAAAAGACAACAGAAAAATAAAACAAAAATAGAAAAAAAAATTTTACATGCCATACCCCTTACCCCTCCCTTTCATTGATCACTAGCATTTCAAACTAAATTTATTTTAACATTTGTTCCCCCTATTATTTACTTTTATTCCATATGTTCTACTCATCTGTTGACAAGGTAGATAAAGGGAGCATCAGACACAAGGTTTTCACAATCACACAGTCACATTGTGAAAGCTATATCATTATACAATCATCATCAAGAAACATGGCTACTGAAACACAGCTCTACATTTTCAGGCAGTTCCCTCCAGTCTCTCCATTACATCTTGGTTAACAAGGTGATATCTACTTAATGCGTAAGAGTAACCTCCAGGATAACCTCTCGACTCTGTTTGGAATCTCTCAGCCATTGACACTTTGTCTCATTTCACTCTTTCCCCTTTTGGTTGAGAAGGTTTTCTCAATCCCTTGATGCTGGGTCTCAGCTCATTCTAGAATTTCTCTCAATCCCTTGATGCTGAATCTCAGCTCATTCTGGGATTTCTGTCCCACATTGCCAGGAAGATCCACACCCCTGGGAGTCATGTCCCATGTAGACAGGGGAGGGTGGTGAGTTTGCTTGCTGTATTGGCTGGAGAGAGAAGCCACATCTGAGCAACAAAAGAGGTTCTCTAGGGGGTAACTCTTAGGCCTAATTTTAAGTAGGCTTGACCTATCCCCCTTGGGGTTAAGTTTCATATGAACAAACCCCAAGCCTGGGGGCTCAGCCTATAGCTTTGGTTGCCCACACTGCTTGTGAGAATATCAAGAATTCAACTTGGGGAAGTTGAGTTTTCCCCCGTTCTCACCATTCCTCGAAGGGGACTTTGCAAATACTTTTCCACTCACTGATCAAATCACTCTGGGATTCATCAGGGCATCACCTGGACAAACCAACAAAATCTCATGTCCTATACAAAGTTCCATGTACTTAAGGTGTTCAACCAACTATCTACATAAGTTATATTAGGAGATGCACTAGTCAAAGTATAAATTTGTACCAAATAAACGTTTTTTGCTTTAGTCTCACACATAAGTTGAAAGTTTAAAATATTAATTACCATCTATTTTCAGCACACTGTAGTAATGACATTCTTTTGTTCTTCCTCATGCAAAAACATTTTTTAAATTTGGTCATTTAGTCACTATCATTATACACTCTAGGCATTCCTAGATTATACCATCTCAATCTTTATCATCTATCTTCCTTTGTGATTTCATTAAGTTTTTTAATTTATGAAGACTCGGAGAAAGCCATGGCAAAAAATATTTTTGCAGTAAATCAAACAATGTCAAAGAATAATCATGATATAATATGATTCAGTTCAACATTATTCCAGAAGACAGAAAATCCTTGAAATCTCATCATTTTATTTTCGTGTTGGAAACGTCAATAAAAAAATGCAAGCACCCAAATGGACACCCAAATTTAGGAAATAATGGTATTATATATTTACAGAAAATTACAGACGCAATAATTTACTGAATATTCTTAGAAACTGGATAAAATATTATATTAGAAGCCAGGAATAAAATGAACTCCAGATTAAAAAGCCCTCCTACTCTAATAAAAATATGTCACGACTAATTGCAGAATAAACCAGACATAGTCTTTATGATATCGGTAAAACCCAGGAAATTGTAGGGCAGAAATTACATATGGCAAAAAAAGAATTACAGAAACATCTTTCAAGGGACAGTCCAATAACAAGCATTTATTTGTGACCCAAAAATAAAATCAGACTCAGAACCAATGAAACCACATTATCATGATAAGGCAAGTGTAAAATGAAGGAATAATGGCAGAAAGATCCATTTTTTCTTTCATCTTTACTGAGTTATATCTTGGAAATCATCTTATTTCTGAATTCCTTATTGTCAGTGCTCCAAACTTAATCCCATTCTCTCCCCACTCAATACAATCTCACTTGTATCTTCTATCTCTAAATTCACTCCTGAGTCCCCATTCTCCAGTTCTACAATAATTGTCTCAGAGTAGGCCCTCATTAATGCTTACCTAACATATTCCAAAAGCCTCCTACTTCCCTAACTCCTTTCTCCATTTCAAGCCATTCTCCACACTTATACCAAAATCATCTTTCTAAAACTGTCACAACAATCCCATACTTAAAAACCTTCAAGGAATAAGAATGACAGCCTTTAATCCTGTATAACTTAATGTAATGCCTAGATACATCCTAAAACATATTAAGTAGATAATAAAAAAGTATTGGCAAAGTCCCTTGAGGAATGGTAGAGAAAATAGAGAGCTATTAAACTTTACCACTGGGGAAACCCCTCATACTCTGTCAAACATTAGGGACACCCAAATCAATAGGCCAAGTGCCTGATCTTGAGGCTTGCTCTTGTGAAACTTATGTAGGTAGTGGAGAAGCTTAGCCTACCTATAGGTATGCCTAAGAGTTACTTCTGGAGGATCTCTTTTGTGGCTCAGATGTGGCCTCTTTCTCTCTAAGCCCAATTCTGTAAGTGAAACCATTGCCCTCCCCCCTACGTGGGACGTGACATCCAGGGGTGAAAATCTCCCTGGCAGCGTGGGAGAGGACTCTCAGGGATATCTGGCCCTGGCACTGTAGGATCAACAATTCCATCCTGATAAAAAGGGGTAAAAAAGTGTAACTAATAAAATATCAGTGGCTGAGAGAGTTCAAATAGAGTTGAGAGGCTACTCTGGAGGTCACTGTTACGCAAGCTTCAGTTAAACATTACTACCTATCATAACTTGCCAAACCCCAACCAAAACCATTCCAACGAATCCTACAGAACACGTAGGGCATTATATAAGATTCCGTGGACTACAGTAACTTTCCAGAAACCTACAAGCTCCAGATGGGTCCCTGGACCAGATAAGTTCTGAAACCTAGAGGGCCCAGCCTCTCCAGAACATCAGCTAGTTCCATCTCCCTACCCCATATTATCAACAGCCCCTTCCAAAGTGAAAAGGTTAGAATGGCCATAGCCCAAATACCCCTAAAGAGTGGGATAGAAAGAGCAAAGGTGATGGTGGAGTTATATAGAGAAGGTCGGGTTTAACAAATGAATATGATTGCTGAATCATCATATTGATATTTCTTTTAGTCTCCAGTATTTTAGAGCAGCTAGAAGTAAAAACCTACAATTGTGGAACGTAACCCATACCAAACTCTGAAATCTGTTCCTCAACTAATTGTTGTGTTGTGCTTAGAAATGTATTCCTTTTTTGTGTATATATTGTTTTTCACAAAAAAGAAAAAAGTTGATTGTGATGATAAAAGAATATTTATTCCTCCTGTGTTCTGAAGCATCTAGAAGGAAAAATCTGAGATGATGGTATGATAGCCCATGACAAACTCTGGGATCTGTCTTGTAACTACTTGTTAGAGAGTCCTTTGAAAACTATTGCTTTTTTCTTTCTTTGCTTTGTAATTATGTTATATTATATAATTTAAAAAGTGAAAAAACCCAAAAAACCCTCCAAGGGGACTTGGCTCTACCCATGAGATTCCCTTGAACTGGCAGAGGTGGGATGGTTTTGTTAGATAATAGCCTTTGCAAAAGGATTCTAATCCCAGTGCAACTATCTTCCTTAACATATGAGAAAACTTTCAACAAGCAGCACAAAAAAGCAGGGAATACAGTCTTGGGCTCATCCTCTCAGCTCCCCAACTAATGTTTATGAGAAACTTGTCTGAGAAAAATAGTGGATCATTGCCCGAAAGACATGAAGATCAGTTGCCCTTCCTTATGGCTCAGATAGTTTAAAATGTACTCTTGCATCAAGTTAGGTCAGCAGAGAGCTGGGTACCTGTCCTTTGTGGCATTAGCCACCCCTCCCACCCCACCCCCACCCCCAAAGAATGGCTTTTACTGAAGTGCACTTAATAGTAATGCGATCAGCCTATAATGAAAGTTGCTATAGCGAATTGCCCAGAAAACTTGCTATTGCTGGCCAGGACACTGTCCCTTCCTCTTTATGAGATGCCTTGGAAGATAGTCCATCTATTCTTAGTTCTAGTATGTCTCCTGAGTAATTGGCTTATCAGTATGCACGCTGAATTACTGAAAAACTTGAAAGCAAATGTGTAGATTATTATAGCATGCATTTTTAGCATCATTAATGCCTCCAGTTTATATTCCACATTTCTTTTATTTCTTATATCTACTTTCAAGTTATGCTATCTTGGATCCTTGTAAGCCTTCTTGAAGTCTTTTGGGAACAAGTGAACTAAAAGGAAACAACTAAACAAATACACAAGCCTTCAGATAAATAAAAGCAACATTCCAGTTCATTTGAAGTCTTTCACAATCTTTCCACCCTTATTTCTTTCAATCCCACCCAATCCATCCTGTGATAAAGCCATACGAAGTTGCCTACATCCATTTAGTATGCCTTTTCCTTCGTGTCTCTGAGCTTTTTGAAAATGGCATTTCCTCTCCGTACAAGGTCTTTTTTCTTGTCTCTACTTGCTGAATTTCTGGTCATCCTTCAAGAATCATCTAAAATATCCCTACCTCTGTGATATCCTCCTAACTTTCCTTCCCTTTAGTCTCTGCATCCTATGGTATTCCTGTTACTTTTTATATAACTATAGCACTATTATGGAACTTACCACACAGTAATTCTCCATCATCTTTACATTTTATGCTCTGCCATTAGCCTGAGCAGCATTTCTCAGCTTCAAAAAAAATCCATGCTTTCTTCTGATAAACATAAGTATCTGAATTGTCAACCCCTCCCTTGATTTTTTTTGAAATTTAACTTTTATTTATGCATACATAATTTATATGTAATTAGAATAAGCATAAAACAAAAATATCAGGATAAAGTGTCACTGCCATTTTGTTTGCAGGGAGGAGTCAGGACATGGGACAATGACAACATTCTAAGACAGTTCCAAAGTAGCTAGTTTATATAATGTTAAGAATGCCAAAGTGCAATGACTAGAAAATGTCAAATACAATTAAATAGCTCTGCTATAGCTTAATAACTACTGTGAAATTGTTAGTGTACATTTCAGTTTAGTATAGAACTACATTTTGTATTTTATAAAGACAGCAATTAATTATATTTTGGCTTTTATTCTAGAGGCTTCATTAACATGGTTAAGGCGACAGCTTTAAGTGAAGGTAATCATATTCATATTGTTTTGCATCTACACACACTGTATAATGCTTATATGAAATGAAGCCAGTGTTACTTAGTTGGTATCTTACACACACACATACCCACATAAACAGAACTAGGAAAAAACTATCAAAGGCAATCATTCTAAATGTGATAAGGCTACACATTAAAAATGCAGTTTACCATAGAAATAAAAGTACTCACTATATATATGTGGTTCAAGCTAAGAGCCTTTATCAGTCATCTTCATCATAATGGCTTGTGGAAAGCATCAAGTTTCCGGTAGATAAACTAGTCTATGAAAGTCTATATATCTTTTGAAAGTTTCACATCAGTAAAACTAGGATAAGGCTACAACTATTTTGAAGTTTGGACAAGATATCAGATCATACAGTAAGATTCCCAGCCATATGGAAGACAGAAAGGTCTCCATGCAGCATATGCTACTTGGCTCTGGGAAAGCTTCATGTGCATGATACTGAAGCTGCTGAAGAAGTAAACTGCATAGAGTCGTTCAGCAAAGTTTCCATTATGAAATTGACCTTTAAACCTCAGGAATGCTGTGATCTATCAGGCTTCTAATCATGCTTGGTGCCATCCACTTAATATTAGGTTCAAAGATAAAAGCAGGCATGATAGTTACAATAACTACAGTCCTAGATGTCAACAGTATGTCTGCAATTTGAGAGTCCTTCAATCCAATGACATTCTGCTCATTGATTTCACAGATGTTGGGTTCTGTGAGAACACTGTTTCTGGTTGCAAAGCTGTTTTTCATCATGGACATAATTTTTCCATTCCCGAAGATAAAGCCAACATGTCCAGTATTATCATTATGCACACAATAGTCTGCTCAAAGGGCCTGTCACAAATAGTCATAGTAATCCTCTCTCCAAAATCCTGTTTGAGTGCTTCATGTGCTTCATCAGAGCTCCAACCAGCAGTTTTCACCCTTAGTCTGGAGTGCTTGATCACCAGATTCCAGACCAACCAAAGACACTTGAGAATTAGCTTGGACTTGCTGGATAAATACACCGTTATCTGCTGATTTAAGTCTGAGAACAATTTTTCCGTCTTGATCCTTACACAAAATAGCCTCACGAATCCCATGCTTAATTTCTGCTCATCCAATCCCAACCTCATTACCATTACTAGAGTCACCATACTGTTCACACATGAAGGTCTTACTACCAACCCCTGTGCAGGTTCTCCAGAGACCATGGCCATATTTGCATGTATTTCTTCTTCATTTAGACCCAGGTCCATGGATTGAGAGCTCTGGATACAGTTTAGGGTAGAGACTTCCACCCTGAGCGATGGGAGCAGAAGCTTCTGACAAAACGGCTGGGTTGGCGAGGTGTGCAGAAAAGGCAGCTTGAGCCTGAATTAATTTGTCTACTTTCAGGTCTTCAAAAGATGGATAAAACACATTTTTGCAGAATTTTTCTGGGCCGCAGAACCGCTCTCCACCACCCTCTCTGCACAGACTTCAAAACCTGAGGGCAGGAAAGCCCTCCCAGCACGTCACCTCTCCCTTGATTTTGAGAATCCTTGCATCTTCTCCATATCACTTTCAGCCCCAAATTTTTGTTCAGCTTTATTTTCTGTCATTCACTTTATGAAATAATATAGCTTTGCTTTTTCCAAATAAAATATATTGTAATGTTGACTAGGTCTTTTTTCAAGTTGTACATTTTTCTCCCTCCCTACCTGCCCAGGGGATTCTGACATGCAACCTTCTCTTTTCCAGTTGAGAAATACCACACTAAGGAAAGGGAAATTCTATCTCTTCTTTGAAGTTTAATATAGGAGGCACAGTAAATTCTCAATGAATGCTTATTACATCTAACTGAACTGGAACTGTTTTTTCAAGGGTAAAGACATACTCATTAGGAGAAGTAGTAAACAATTTACCAGAGGCTTCTTTAGAACTAAGTGACAAAATGTGTTTCGATAAATCACTAGGACCAATTCCTGTAGGAATCTGAACATGTGGGAACTGTTTTCCAAAATATCTAACCTGTTGTATTAATAGCTGTGTGTTCTAGTTTGCTAGCTGCTGGAACGCAACACACCAGAAACGGGAACGGCTCTTAACAAGGGGAATTTAATGAGTTGCTAGTCCACACCTCTAAGGCCAAGAAAATGTCCCAGTTAAAACAAGTCCGTAGAAATGACCAATCAAAGGTATCCAGGGAAAGACGCCTTGGTCCAAGAAGGCCGATGAAGTTCAGGGCCTCTCTCTCAAGTGAAAAGGTACATGGTGAACACAGTCAGGGCTTCTCTCTCGGCTGGAAGGGCACATGGTGAACACGGCGTCACCTGCTAGCTTTCTCTCCTGGCTTCCAGTTTCATGAAGCTCCCCGGGAGGTGTTTTCCTTCTTCATCTCCAAAGGTCACTGGCTGGTGGACTCTCTGCTTCGTAGTGTTGCTCTCTCTGAATCTTTCATTCTCCAAAATATTTCCTCTTTTATAGGACTCCAATAAACCAATCAAGACCCACCCAAATGGGTGGAGACATGTCATCCCCTAATCCAGTTTAACAACCATTCTTGACTAAATCACATCATCCAGGGAGATGATCTCGTTACAGTTTCAAACATACAGTATTGAATAGAGATTATTCTACCTTTATGAAATGGGATTTATATTAAAACATGAGTTTCTTAGGGGGCATGCTTCCTTTCAAACCAGCACACTATGTTATGGTAAGAATGAATTGCTAGAGCCTCCAACCATAAAACGTATTTTTAGAAGAGACTTGGGAAAGAATAGGTGTTTGATTCTCACTTCCATTCCCACAGTGAAAAAACAGGATTTTAGTGTGCTTAGGTAATTATACTCTTTAAGTTGGGAAGGAGCCAAAATAAAATAGGGGGAAATAAGACATATAGCATGTTCTGATTCCACCCGAGTCTCAGAGGCAATGTGCTGCAGCCCTACTCAGCCCGTGTCTGGCTGGGAGGGATGGGCATGCCTTCTGCCTGAGGCCAAACCGTGATATAACTGCAGGTGGGTATTTCCTTGGGGCAGAGACCAGAGCTGATGTTAAGTACATTGTGAGAAATAACTATCAAATGTTTTTCATTCTTGAGTGCAGAGTGAGGAGGAAGTTTGACAAGAGAGTCTTTGAAACCACTTTCTCAGGTGGCAGAAAATACTGTTGGAAAAAACCTTATTCAATTTCAACTTCTAATCTGCTGTGAGCAAGCATAAGAGTTTAAAGCCTGGTCTGGTTTCATGATAAATGAGATCTATATTTCTGAATTATACTTTAATTTCCTTTTCTAAAAAGATTCCAGGAACTAGTTCTTAAGATATTGTTCTAATCTTTGACATATTTGCTTAACAATTAGTCAAATAATGAGGGCTCTAGGTGTTGAGGGTTCCTACCCTCAAACTGCCCACAATCTTTCTCCCAACTAACTACAACCCTCAGCTATTGCATAAATTGTGTTCCCCCCTCAAAGATATGTTCAAATCCTAATTCCTGGTTCCAGGAATGGGCTCCTATTTGGAAATAGGATCTTTGGTGATGTTACTAATTAGGGTGAGGCCAAATGGGATTAATGGGTCCTAATCCATTATGACTGGTATCAGTAAGAGAGGAAACGTGGACACAGTCAGTGGGAAACAGGGAAGACAGCCATATGACAGAGGCAGGACTGACTTATGCCATGAGTTTCTGGCAATCGACCACTAGCACGGTACAGACTTCAGAGGAAGCATGACTCTGCTGACACTTTGATTTGCACTTCTAGACTCCAAAGTTGTGAGAAAATAAATCTCTGTTATTTTAAGTACCATCCCATTTGGGGTATTTTATTACGGCAGCCCCAGCAAATTAAAACACTCTCACAGTTGTTTTCTAGGCTACAAGCAATCTAGAAAGGCTTGTCTTTATTTTTGTTTCCAGGTCCACGTCCCAGCAGTCATGTTTTCAGCTATGCACAGCTGTTTCCGTTTTGCATAATTCACAAATGGGCGGTGCCCCGCGATCAGCGATCAATAATCTTTCCCAGTCCAGAATAGCAAAACCCGTGGGAGGCCTGGCTCAGCACATTTTTGTTTAATAAATAAATTCTGAGTCTATCACTCTTCCCTGAGAGAAGTTTCCACTCTCCAAAAGAAGCTGGTGGAAAGGGCTCTGTTGTGGTTCACGGAGGAGTGTGGCAGCCGGAATACAATCTGGAAGGAATAGATATAAGGATTATTCTGCTCTTCCCAGAAGAACGCCCTGCTGGTGAGCCAGCGTGAGCATTATTATCCTCAATTACAGGGAAGTAGATATTTGTCCTGTCACATGTTTCTTCCTCCTAAACACAGAACTCCCAAGGACACACTTGGCCTAATCAGAATTAGGGATTGAAGTGCAACAAATGGAAAGCAATGTCAGGAGAAGCAGCAGTATTTTAATCAGCCCACGAGGTCTGATTCAAGACACCTGCTGCTTTGTTTAACAATAGCAGTTTTCTCAGGGTAACACATCTTTCTTTGTTCCCTAGCAGTGATGGCTAATATATGCACAGCTTGGAGAGCAACATCCATTATGCAGGCAGAATGGAAGTGATAAAAGAAATAAATAGGTTGTTAGACTCCAGTGTAATGGAGCCTTTCAGCCTTTCTATACTCTAAGAAAGAACAAAATAAAACAGAAGAAAAATCAAACATGTCGGACCAGAAAAACGGGCCACGCAGTCATCTTGTATTCCTCCTTTACAAAGAAAAACACTTCAGAAATGGCTAAGATTGCTACACAAAGTTGGAAGTGAGGCAACATTGGAAAACTGGAGAGCAGGTTTGTTAAAGGATCAGTGTGAGGAAAGAGTATTGCTCGTTGAGGCACTTAGCTTAACTAGGGCTGTATTCTCCTTGTATTATTGCATCAAAGCTACACCCTTGAGGGCAATGAAGGATCCCACTGTATATCACAGCATTTCCATACAGCCCAATGCTATAGCACTTCCATATAGCCAAATGCCAGGACTTGGACTGGCCCTAAAATGCTGTGTAGGTATTTGCTGAGTCCTGTGTCCCAGGACTGGCACATACCTCAGCACCACACAGGCAGCATCCATGGCATGCAGCATCCATGGCATGTGCCAAATAAGTGTACCCAGGAATGCTGGAATGGGACAGATGTGGGGTGACTTGGGAGGAGAAAGACAAGGGAAGGGGTAGGAAGTTACATTTAAGGGCCAAGCATTCTGGCAAGATATTTTATTGCATTAGCCAAAAGCTTGCCTAGCTCCTCTCCCTCTCCACCCGTTACTACTGATGGCACCATGCCAGTTAGCCCGAGTCATGCCTAAGGGGCCAGTGGCATTCTGGAGAAGAAAAGCACAGCATCCAAGGGAAGGGTACGTTTAGTTTTCCCAGTAGCAGTAAGTACTCTCCTATTCTTGATTTCATTCATACTTGAGAGGGACACCGGTGGGTAGTCTACAATTCATTCATTTATTCAGCATCATTTATTGAGTGCTCACCATGTGCAGTCATTGTGCTGGACTCTAGGCAAACCGAGGGAAGAGGCTCTATCTTCAAGGAAGGCAACCTACTTGGGAGGCAGGCAGATGGGTAAACAATAGGAGCAAAATACTCTGTGGGCTAAGTGCAACAGTAGAAGCTGGTTATAAGATAGAAGAATAGAAAAGGGAGCAGTCACTCTGGTGTGGAGAACTAGGAAAGCTTCTTGGAGGAAGTGGCATGGTCCAGACATGAAATACAACCACAGCACCAGTAAGTGAAACTGCCCTTGTTCAGGTCCTGTGGAGGAGACCACCCTGGTGGACCCAAAGAACCCTGGTCTCCCTCCCCAGCACAGCTCTCTGGACAAAAGGCAGACACCTGACCTAAAGCAATCAATCCACAAGCTGGGAAACGCCTAGAGAATTGGGTGGTTAGCAGAAAGCTCTTCCTTTCCCTCTTTGCTGAAGTTAATTCCTCCTTTCAGCCACAATGGAAATGTGACTTCCTTATTAAGAAGCCTGGCCTGACTTCCCCAACCAGGCCAAATATCCTTTCCAAATCCCCAGCACCATTTCACATTTGCAGTGTTGCTTTTGTATGTGCAGTTGTGGCTTAGCAACTACCCCTGTCTCCCCTCTACACTGTTAACTCCTTGAAGTCAGTGACCATGTCTTCTTCCTCGACATCATATCCCCAGCGTTTAGAACTGTGCTTGGGACATAGTAGCTGGTCGGTAAATATTTGTTGAATGAAGAGAACAGAGGCATTTTAATGAGGGCACAGCACTACAGTGAAGAAAAGTTAAGGCAAAGGCCCGCAGCAAGAAAGTTCCAAAAGAGGATCTCTAAGGGAGTTAGAAGGGCACTCAAAGGAAGACAGAGGGGGTCCAGAGAAAACATTGGCCAAGACTAAATAACTTTGCCTAAGGTCAGTCAGCATGAAATTCTTTTCAAAAATACTGTGCTTGTTTTTGAGAGCAGAATTTGGGATTATTATGAAATAAAAAAAAAAGTTAGTTCTGATGCTTTCTGTGATAGTAATAGTTACAAAATTTAAGTGACAAACATGTGACAGACAACTCAGCCAAGGGGATAATGATTCTGAATCTTTGAAAAATGTCCTGAAGGTGCAGTTCTACACGGAAACCTTGGCAAAGATCATGCTGCAATAAGGAAAAACAAGTGAAGAAATAGTTAACCCAAAACGTAGGCCCAACGACCCAACGCAGATTTTAGTAATCTGAGATGTTTAAGATTATTGTATTCTTATAAACTGAGAATCATAAGCTATATATACAATTGTTTCTTGAATTCAGAGCTCTGTATTGAAAGAATACAAGGAACCAGTGTTGCGTTTAGCACACAGACTTTGGAATTAGCAAACCAGGCTCTGAATCTTGATGCTCCTGGCAGGTCTCATTACTTCTCAAAGCCTCGGTTTCCTTATGTAAATAATTATGCTTCTTCACAGTGCTGTAAAGATTAATTGAGATAATGACTATAAAGAGTTTTGTCATATGAGAGTTCAATAGATGGTAATTATCATTGCAGTAAAATAAAACATCTCCTTTAAACATTTAAAAATATTTCTTAAAGGTTTATTTCTCAGGCGGGCCACGGTGGCTCAGTGGCAGCGTTCTCCCCTGCCATGCCAGAGACCCGGGTTGGTTTCCCAGTGCCAGCCCATGCAAAAAAAAAATTTATTTCTCCATTAGACTCATTCTCCCAATTTTACTGAGTTGTTGGCGTTTGTTTTCTTTCTCATCCTCAGGAGAATATTTAAGCATATCCTTATTCTTCCTGATCAAAAGCTAATGCAAATGTGTTCACTGAGCACAGAGGAGAAAAAATAAATGCTGTTTTTTCCTTCCAAGGTTCTTTCTCACACCCTCCTTTCTCCCTTGTCCCCTTCTTTTGTGCACAGCCCGGCTATCTACTTCAAGCATTTAACTGTTTTCTGGAACTGGAGAAAGGGGGCCCTGCCAGTTTTTGCCACTTGTTTAGCATCTATAGGAGGGCGGAACTCCCTGCAGCATCAGGGTCGGGGGGTGTGTGGCCATCTCTGGGGGGTGGTGACGTCACTGATCTGGGTCTGCTGCTTAGCTGGAGTTCCACCAACTCCTGTCCCTCTCTCTGCACTCTTCAACTTCACTGAAGCAAAAGAACCATTAGAATCTTCTTCGATTCATTTTCTGTACCCTTAGCTGAACCTTACAAGTTTTATATCAGGTCCTCTAGAGAAATCTGAATGAATACTGGGATTTTACATGATTCTTAGCAAGATAAAGACATTAAAATAATAATAATACATCAAGTCAGAATGATCACGGTAACAATATCTACATTTTTTATTAGGGAAAAAGCAGACTATATTTGATAGCACAGATTCATGATCTGAAAATAAGGCTATCTGCACTGACCTGGCTTTAGCTTGACCTTTTAAAAAGATGCATACTTTTTTTCTCACTCAAAATTTTTATTTCATTCTCTTTCTCTTTGTGATATTCAACTAAACAGAAAATGAAGTATTTGCATAAAAATCGTAGGCTCATTATGGACTCTCTGGAGGAGAGTAATTGTGCAGTTTTGAGGAGGGGCACCTAAGTGAGCATTTTAGCCAAATGCTGCAGGAGTCCTAGAGAAATTCTTGGATTTGCTCAAGAATCCCGGCATAATCATATGTGGAGTGCAGCCTCATTAGACCTGATCTGCATTCTCACCCCTGTGAAAATGGTGATCTTTACCCTGTCAGACTTGCACTTTGTTTTCGGTAAGGTAAGAAGCTGGTCTGTCACCAGCTGGGCCCCTTAAATGGCCACATCTGAGACCCTAAGTGGTGTTTTATCAAGCAATGGAGACATGACATAAAACATAATAAATAAGAGGAAACGTTAGGCAAAAAAAAATTCCAAAGGGGCTGCCCTATCTTATGATTTACTGCATGTGCTGGTTTGAAACTGTTATGTATCCCAGAAAAGCCATGTTCTTTTCATCGTAATCCAGGTTTGTAGGACAGACCTCTTCTTTCGGTGGGGCCTTTTGATTAGATTGTTTCCACGGCAATGCGACCTTTTGATTAGATGGAGATGTGACCCCGCCCATTCAAGGTGGGTCCTAATTACTTTACTGGAGTCCTTAAAAGAGCTGAGAGAGAGAGAGAGCTCAGAATCAACATGGAGAGCAGAGAAATGAAACCAAGAAACAGATTTTTGGAGATGCTAAACTAAGGCGATGAAATCCAGAGTTTGGTCCAGAAAAGCTGAGAGCCCACAGACACTTAGAGAGAAAGCCACTGGAATCAGAAGCTGAAAGCAATGAACCAGGAGCAACAACCAGCTGATGCCAGTCACGTGCCTTCCCAGCGGACAGAGATGTCCCAGATACTGGCTGCCTTTCCTCCAAGGTACCCTCTTGTTGGTGCCTGAATTTGAATGTTTTCATGGCCTTAGAACTATAAATTTGTAATCTAATAAATCCCTTTTGTAAAAGTCAATCCTTTTCTAGTATATGGCATCCTGGAAGCTTTAGCAAACCGAAACATCATTTGAGAAAGATTGACTCATACTTCCAAAAGAAGTAAAATTGTACAAATGTGAGCTCCAAAAGCACACGGAATTTTAATCTTTTTTGTTACTTGATATGTCCCAAGTGCCGAGAACCATTTCTGGGATAACAGGTGCTCAATAAATATTTGACTAGTGAATGCTCAGTCAAGAAAATACAGGTGAGTAAAGGGCACCATTTCCAGCAGAGTCCTACATTTTCTGATCCATGATTACTCCAGCCCTCTCCTGTGAGTGCATCTGCCTAGATTTTCTTCTTTAATTACAACAACTAGAGTATCTAAGGAAGATAAGCACAGAACTAGTAAACTTTAAACTGGGAAAAGAAATTAAAGCACTCATGATCTTGGGAGGAAGAAGGCAGAATGAGGTCCCGATAACTGAAAGGAGAACTCTTAAGGGAGAGGGTGTTGAGATGGCCCAGTGGTCAAGGTGGGAAAGAAGGGCCAGGCGTCCAAGACAAATGTTACTAACTTTGTCATTTTGCCCAAGGTCGTGTTGATTCCCACACCATAGGCAAAGTAAGTTTAAGCAAATCGGAGTGGAAACTAGACTGAGAAGTTCCTCTACCTATACCTATCGGTAAAGCTATTGGACAAAAAGATGAAATTTTTTTTTTTGGGGGGGGCTTCTTTTTATCTTTGACCAAAGTAACTTTGACTCTAAAAACCTCCTCTGTTAATTAAGGGCACTAAAATTATGAGGAATCAAATGTATGACTTATTTTTATTGACTATTCAAGAACAGGCTATTAAAAATGTCTTTATTATAAGCACATCTCTGAGCAGCATCACCTAAATGAGAGGTAAACTTGACAACTGACCGTGATCCAACTTGTCAATTAAAATAAGAGTAAACAGTGTTATTATTAAATAATTATTAAACTATGGAACAAAATAGAAATCAATCTGTTTGGTAAAATTGGGCCTATTTTCATATTCTTTTTTTCTTTTAACCTTAGAAAGAACTGATGAATATCCAGCACCTCTGTAGTTGTTTGTTACAACATTTTGGGGTCAGAATAATTACACAGTGCAAAAAGGAGCAATATGTCATTCCCAACTCAGAGGCCATTAGCCAATGCACTTTCTAATAAGGAGTGATAATGGGAAACAGGAGAGTTTTTCTTAGTAAAATTTCCAACTCATATTTTTACATGTAAGAGAAACATATGGTTCAATACTTACAGATTTAGCAGTTGTGGGAGGTCTGCAAAAACCGCTTTAGTCAGACCTCAGAGCACAGCTTTAGGTGCGCTCTCAGAACTTCTCTTCCAAGTTCTAAATACAGATCTACTCCTATTTTATTCACTCGTACCATTTTTCATTATAATCTGTGTGACTATTACTGAAAGAACATTTTTATTTTCACTAGAAAAATAAATTGTTATAGTTTAACTGATTTTAAAAAAAGAAGATGCATCACTTTCTTACTTTTTTGTTGTTCCATTCTGAAAATGGTTTTCTTTCTTTTTTTAAAAAAAATATTTATATTGAGATATTGTCACACACATACCATTCATCCAAAGTATACAACAATGGCTCACAATATCATCACAGAGTCAAATATTCATCACCATGATCATTTTTAGAACATTTACATCACTCCAGAAAAAGAAATAAAAAGAAAACAGAAAACATCCCTATATCCCATACCCCTTACCCCTCCCTCTCATTGACCACTAGTATTGCAATCTACCCAATTTTTTTTTTACTCCTTATCCCCCCTATTATTTATTTATTTTCTGTCCTTATGCAAACGGTTTTTAAAAATGATGATTAGGTGCACACAAATTCTGTCTGACTCGATTGCCCTTACAATTTCAAATTCCTTTTATTTCTTTGCATATCCAACCATATTGCCTTCTGTTCCTTGCATCATCAGACTTCAATATCTGTTGTAGATTGGATTATGTATCTGAATTTAGATATGTTCTCAATCTTAATCTGCATTCCTGTGGGTGTGAACCCCTTGTAAATAGGCTTTCTTGAAGATGTTGTGTTAGTTAAACTATGGCTCAACTGAAATAGGGTGGGCCTTAATCTGGATTATTGGAGTCCTATACAAGAAGAAGGAATTCAAACACAGAGAGAGAAAGCCAGAGGGAAGAGCTGGAAGCCATTTGATAAAGGAGAAGACATTGCCACTTGATGGGAGGCAGGGATACAAGCCAAGGAACCCCAACAATTGCTGGCAGCCAGCACTAGAATGCCACAGAACTTGGGGAGAAACCAATTCCTGGCTGATGCCTCGATTTTGGACTTCTCCCACCTTCAAAAATGTGAGCCAATAAATTTCCAATGTTTAAGCCCAAACCAGTTGGTGGTATTTGTGGTAGAGGCTGAAGTAAATTAAGGTAATATCACACACATCTAGCTGTAGATTGTGCCTATGATTCCTATCACCCAAACACAGATCCTCATAGTGTGGGGTTTGGTGGGTCAAGCCTAGGAGCCCTCCAGTGCATGTACGGGAGTCACTGGGGAAAGGAAGGATAACCTGGGCATGATCTCCAGAGACCCAGCAATTGGCATGGAGACACTGAGTCCCATAGCATGGGTTACACAGGGACAAATCACAGAATATGAAAGTCTGTTTCCTTGTCTGTATCACTTCTTGCATCCCTCACTCCCAGAAAAGGGGTTAACAGGCATAGGGTAGGGTGTATGTCTGTTTTACAATTTTATCTCTAGTGACACAAAAAATTGCCTATGAAGCAGATGACATTTAAGCTTTGGGGCCCTTCACTTGTATGAGCCTAGAAAAACTGAGGAAATATGTTCACGTGGTCAAGTGCTTTTGGAGAAAAGTAAGATTTGCAAAAAAAAAAAAATTGTCAAAGTAAGATATTTTTATGTTAAAATTTGCAAAAGACAAATACATTTTAAAAATTTGCAATCGCGTCCAAACTAAAATATCCCCACCATGGCTTTTCACACTTTCCCTGGTAAAAGTAAATTCGACTAAGGAAAGTTGAGTTGAAATATATTTATATTTGATTTATGATTTAGTATTCTTTTGGATTTAGTAAGAATGTTTATGGGGTTTGTAGTCACTTCTGAGTACAGTCAGGTTTTTGCCACCCGTCTCAATGAAGGCATGGCTTCTGGAATACTCTTAACTCACCCATGACATTGGGTGAATTGTGACCCAAAGGCAATGTGGCCAGTGGTTATCTGTGAGGTGAACACGTCCTACCACGGCCAACACAGAAGTACATGGGTAATGGAGGAGAAACCAGTTTTGAAATGTATTGAACCAGAAGCTATCGTGAGGAAAATTGTTAGATGCACATAAATGTCAGTGGAAAATCAGAGTTAAAACAGAACTTCTCTTTTGTCAGAATGAACTTTACAAAGTCGCGGGTATAATTATAAATGCACCACACATTTTTCCCTTTTTTAAATGGGAATCAGGAAAAGTAGAATTTATCATAATCCCTGTGTTTGTGGGAACAAACTTGTAGCAGTATTACAGCTGCATGTGCTTGCAGCTTTTACATTATCTCGATGTATCACTATATCAGAGAACATGCTGATAAGAGATTTAAATTTCTTGCTGATTTTCATAAAATACGGAATCAACAAAAATATCATTAAATTCACGATGCATTACAAGCACATCAGTGACAATACAGAGTAGTGAAATTAACCCCTGCCCAAGAAGATTTGAAATTCCAAAATCTTACTGCTTATAGAGAAACTTGATAAATGTTTACTGAATTTAGTAACACTCTTAAAAATTTACATGGCATTACTAATAATGGATGATGAGGCTGTTGGAGGACTCCTGTTATTTCCACAGAAAATAACTTTATAAAATTATTGTTATATGAAGAGATAATGAAAGCGTATGCAGACAAAAAATAGGGGGAAAAGTATTATAGAGGTGTGTCAGACCATAAAGTAATTAAAATATCATTTTTCTGAATTTTGTGATTTTAGTGGAATTTGTCAAGATTTCTTTTCTCTATTCATTTTCATACCCACTTTTGGTTTATAATTTAGTATTCTTTTTCTCAAAGAGGGCACCAGAGTAATGTAAGTTTCTGGCCACACAAAACTTGGATCTGTCCCCCTGCCCTGTGCCTGACTCAGAGCCTGGCACATTAGTATTTGATGAATGAACCAAACACTCTGTTCCTTGTCAGCCCAAGGGTGGTGACTTGGCACTCAGTTCAGACTTGACCTAACACTCTGCAACCTCCAGACTTGACCACTATGGGAGCTGTAGTGAGACCAAGCCTGCCAGCGGAGATCCTGAACCCGGCTAGTGGGAAGCCGGGATAGCAGAGTCGGAGAAAATGGGACTGGAGACTGTTGTATTGTGTTACAGTGAAGAAACAATGTTTTCCCCTGTACTTTCATTCTTGAAGTGCGTTGAAATTAATTTAAAGAAATGCGTCCTCTCTCCAAAGAGAATGCAAGTTAATTTTCACGTGTTTGGAAATTTATTCCTTTTGAGTTATATTTTTCATTTGAAAAAAAAAAGGGTTACTCTTCCTTCCCTCTAAACTGTATAATGTGAAACATATGTGAGTAGGATTACATCAAGTCCCAAGATATCAGTGCTTGGAAATAGATGAAATCTTCCACATGGAGTCTCAAGATGAAATGCTGTACTTGAATTAACATGCACATTGTGACCTGATATTCAGTTCTTCTAGTCATGTTCTTACTTGCCAATATTCTTTCCCTAAAATAATCTCTAACCTCCGGTTTTATAGAATGCTTCATTTCTGTCAAACCCTGGAACTCTAGGAAACTCCATTAACTTAAGACAAAATCAAATCTAGATTTATGTTTGGGTTCACTGTTTCATGATGGAGCTATTTCTCAGGCACCAACATCCAGAACTAACCTATTGCCTGGTCTGAAGTGGGAGCAAACCTGGTTCAAGATACCGGGGTATAGAGCAGTATGAGAGCCAAAGGGTATGGCAACAGATTAATACAAACAGTTGATGTCAAGGGTTCTGATCCTCAGAGTGGGTTGCCCCAAAAGGGAGGCAATAGGAAACCCAGAGGAAGTATGGAAGTCCAAGAAGACAGCACCAGGTATGCATATTAGCAGGTAACAGAACTTTCAGCCACTTGGCTGGCATTCAGGGACAGACTTCTGTACCTGGGGAAGGTTGATAGTACAGTCTGATGATAAGATAGGACTTTCATGGTTGAGGGGACCAAGTCAGATATCAGCCATAAGGAAGCAGTCAACCAAACTGAAACACAAGTGGGAAGACAAATGGGTCTTAGAAAATAAGAGTCTTGTAATCAGAAGTTGGGCAAAAAGTCAGAGCTGGACTAGCAACAAAGGAGACTTGATGCTGAATCCCATAGTATTGGGCCTTCAATCTTCCTATCACTCTACTGACACCTTCTTTGCCTGACTCTCTTTTCTGTCCTCACTTTAATTAAACTCATAATTGGCCATTTCTGATACTCTCTTCTCTGATTTTTGATACCATACCCTATCTAGTTTCTGACTCTATGAATTTGCTTATTCTAATGATTTCATATTAGTGAGATCATACAAGATTTGTCCTCTTCCCATGGCTTATTTCACTTAATGGGATGTCTTCAAGTTTCACCCATGCTGTTGCATGTATCAGAACTTCATTCCTTTTCACAGATGGATAATCATTCAATTGTGCATATATACCACATTTTGTTTTTCTGTTGATTGACACTTGGGTTGAGTCCCTCTTTTGGCAGTTGTGAATAAGCTGCTATGAACATCAGTGTGCAAATATCTGTTTGAGTCACTGCTTTCAGTTCTTTTGTGTATATACCTTGACGTGAGATTGCTGGGTCATATAGTAATTCCATGCTTAACTTTCTGAGGAATTGACAAATTCTTTTCAATAGTGGCTACACTATTTTACATTCCCACCAACAATGAATGAGTGTTCCTTTTTCTCCATATTCTTCTCAGCACTGGTTGCTTCCCTTTTTTTTTAGATAATACCTATTCTAGTGGGTGTGAAATGGTATCTCATTTTTTTTTTTTTTTGCATGGGCAGGCACTGGGAATCGAACCCAGGTCTCTTGCATACAGGTGAGAACTCTGCCACTAATTGTGGTTTTGATACATTTATTCAGTTATATCACAGAAATATTAATTCAGACTTTAGTCTTTTTGAATCTGTGACAATTTTTGTAGTACCTGGGAAAATGTTTAACAGATTTAGCAAACAAGTAGTGTACACAATAACACAACTTTATTTGCTCGTTTACTTACTCAATTTAATTTGATAAGCATTTATTGAGTGATTACTGTTAACCAGGAGTTAGTAGATGCTAGGTTCACAGAGGTGAATAAAATAATTATTCCCTTTTCTCAAAGAGCTTATAAACTAGGTAACTGTCTAGTCATGTTTAAGCTAATTAGGAGACATTATTCTTAAAAACTTTGAAAGAAACCATTCATAATTTAAGTCACATGCTAACTGCTGAACATTCTTGTGTAGTCCATGCTAAATATTCACAATAAATAAATGTTATTTTCATGAGAGTAATGAAGTTGCATTAATCTTAAAATATATTTTTAATTTATTCAGATGGTCTTATCTATAATTGGTCTTAACTAGTGAGGCTTTATTCCAAAATTTGTAATAAACATTTGCTTGAGTTAGCTCAAGATTACCAAAAACTTTCCTGGGATGTGAAGATTATAAAGGATGAGGGATGATAAAAATATAATTAAAATGTGGTTGTCCTTGGCCTCAAGTGATATGTTATATACTAAAATACCAACACTACAAAGAAAGATATAATTACACCTACAAAATCAGATGTAGAGAACAGAAAATCTAAATCTATGCTATTATATGCTAATTACATTCAAACATGTGCCCCAACTATGACCTCTCTCCTGCTGTGTGGACACATATTTTCTCTACCATGGAACAACTCACCTCCACAGTTACTCAGGCTAAAGTCTGGGTGCTGTCTGTGTTGATACACTTTTCTTCACTCCCCCCCCCGCCCCCATTCCACTGGCCATTTAATTCTATTTGATTTCGAAAATAGCAAGTAAATTCAACAACTCCCATAGCTTCCGAAGTGACAGCCTGGCCTCTAGTCATGTGGCTTTCTGATCCATCCCCCACATTGCCCCTAGAGTGGTCTCATAAACGCGGACATGATTGTTACTCTTGCAAAAGACTTTCCAAGGCTCCCTCATTTCAATAAAATAAAATTAAAATGATCTTAGTGGATCAATGGCTTCTTTAATATGCCAATCCGCAAAGACATTTCCAAGCCATTAAACATGGCTGCAAGCCAAGGAGAGGATTAGTGGGTATAATTGCTTGGCTATCCATGGTGGTTGCTTAAGTTCTAACATCCCCTATTCTTTTCTACTTAGCTCAAGGAGTCACCAACGAACTCCTGGTCTTTAGTTCTGCCTTCCACCATCGTCTGAATCTAATGTCCACTTATTTTTCTCATTCATTTTAGTTATTAACTAAGTATTTTATGTGCCTATTGAGCGTCAGCCTCCATTCAAAATACTGAGTATAAAAATGATTGTCTTGAATCTTATCTTCAAGAGATTTACCATTTTGTAAAAAGATACACATATGAAAACAAATTCATGAAAGTGCTATGGACATGAATAATATCAGTTTTTACAAGGTACTATGGAGGAAAAAAAGAGAGGGAGAGGTGGCTAAGAAAAGGTTCACAGAGGAAATAATATCAGGTTAGGGGGCAGGGATGACAGGAAGGGAGGAAGAAACTGAAATTGTAGGGAGAGAGAACCATGTGAGTCAAGTTCCTGAATTATGAAACAGCCTGAAAAATAGTTCCCTAAACTTGGGCCCTGAAATATCAAGTGGAAATGGCTAGAACATATGAGGTGTGGCCAGAAATTAGGCAAGAGACAAATCATGGGGGGGTCTGACTTGTCATACAAAGAAATTTATATTTTTCTTCTACGTATTCTGTAGCCATGGGAAACCATTAAAGGGCCTTGTAAGTAAAAGAGAATCAAGACCAGACTTGGACATAACAGGAAAGAAAATTATCTTGCTATTTTAATCCCTCTAAAGAGGATGAATTAAATGTGTTATGCTGAGCCCTTGACGAGGTTTGGCTGTACAAGTCTAGGAGTGGAAACCTAGAAAAGCTGGACTGCAGTGCTTTTCAGAGGCAGAAGGAGAAATTCCCTAGGACAAATGTAGAGAAATGAGAGAAAGGGAGAGAAGCCAACAAAATGGTCAAAGACACTGCTCCTAGATCTTTTCTATAAAATATTTAACACACAAAAGTCTTGAGTGGTTAGAATTTGTTTGTTTGTTTGCTTGTTTTTGGTAGGAACTAAGTTTCACTGTAGGATCAGTCCCAGAATCAGCACCATGGTGCAGAAGCCAAGGACAAAGAAAACTGTGAGGATATTTTCTTTCTTTCTTTCTTTCTTCTTTTTTTTTTGGTATACTGAATGGCGGGGTCACATTTCATTATTTTCCCATGTGAGTATCCTGTTACTGCAGCACCATTTCTTGACTTTTTGTTTGTTTGTGTTTTGGGAAGTGCATGGATCAGGAATCCAACCCAGGTCTCCTGCATGGCAGGCGAGAATTCTACACTGAACTACCCTTGCACCCCGGTAAGAATGTTTTAAGGAATAGATTCTAAGTTGGTCCCCACTGTGGCATCTTGAATTATGTACCCTGATTTATACACGTTACTGATCTGAATCCATGTCTCAGTGAAAATATTATCTTTAGTTAAGATGTGGTAAACCGAACCAGAGTGGGCCTTAATCTGGATTACTGTAGCCCTTATAAAGAGAAAACTACAGGGAGGAGCCAAGAGCAGGAAGTCAGGGGGAATCCAGAAGAGAAAGGAGAGGACATTGCTATGTGAGGGGAAAGCCTAGGAACCCAAGGATTACTTGCAGCCAGTGACACAATGCTACAGTCTTTGGGGAGAAAGCAAGCATAGTTGATATCTAGATTTTTTACTTCTAGCTGCAAAACCGTGAGCCAATAAATTCCCACTGTTTAGTCAACTCATTGTGTGGTTTTTGTGACAGCAGCCCTGGCCAAATAAAACAGACATCTACAACCTCCACGTCCTGGTGCTCACATCTCTGGTGTTCAAGCCCCTGGATAGGGGCAGGACCTACAACTTACTGGCAAAGGTTATAGGATGTCACTCCCAGGGTTATATTTCTCTGTCTTGTGAGCAGACTCAGCCTAGAGACCCTCTTTTTAGTTTGATGAAGTAAGTAGCTGTGCTGGGAAAGCCCACGAGTCTGCGGACTAAAGGGGTCTCTAGGAATTGAGGGCAGCCTCTAGATGCTGTGGGCAGCCTCCAGATGACAGCCAGCAAGAAGCCAGAGCTCTCAGTCTTACAATCTCAAGGAAATGAATTCTAGCTACAAACGGAGTGAGTTTGGAAGCAGACTCTTCCCAGCACATGTCCACAGCTAAGAGCTAAGCCCCATCTGTACTTGATTTAAGCCTTGTGAGACCTTAAGCAGACAACCTAGCTAAACTCTGCCTGGACCCCAGACCCACAGAAACAGTGAAACAACATATGCCTGCTGCTTTAAGCCATTCAATGTGTGAAAATGTGTTACATAGCATTAGAAAACGAATAAAAACTTAACGACCCTCCTTCCCCAAATTTTGATCCTAAAATTTACATATACTCCATAATTTGTGGCCCCATGAGACCTCTTGGTTGTATATGTTTTAGAAAAATCACTTTCAATGCAGTTGAAAGGATGAATTAGAGGAGCCTGAGACTAAAGGCAGGGGACTGATGATGGATGGGAACTAATGGCAATAGCCCTGGTGAGAAGTAGTGAAGGCCTGAACCCAAGCAGAAGCAGTACCGTTTACCAAGTTAGGAAATACAAGAGTAAGAGCAGCTTTCAACAGGGCATGAGATTTTGTTGGTTTGTCTAGGTTAGTGTGATGCCCTGATACATCCCAGAGTAATTTGGGCAGTGAATAAAAAAGTATTTGCAAAGCCCCCTTGGGGTACTGAGGAGAAAGGAGGAATATTCAGCTTCCCCATTTGGAGAATTTCTGAAATTCTCACAAGCAGTGGGGACAACCAAATCAGTATGCTGAGCCCTCGATCTTGGAATTCATCCCTATGAAACTTATTCCTGCAAAGGATAGGCTAAGCCTACTTAAACTTAGGCCTATGAGTCACCTGCAGAGAACCTCTTTTGTTGCTCAGGTATGGCTTCTCTCTCTAAGCCAACTCGGTAGGCAAACTCACTGCCCTTCTTCCTACATGAGCCATGACTCCTAGGGGTGTACATCTCCCTGGCAACATGGAATAGAAATCCCAGGAGGAGTGGGACCTGGCATCAAGGGATTCAGAAAGCATTCTTCACCAAAAAGAGTGTGCAGATTGAATCTCTTGTGGACCCCAGGAAAGCCATGTCCTTTAATCCTCATTCAGTATTGCTGGATGGAAGACTTTTGATTGTTCCCATGGAGATTTGACCCACCCAATTGTGGGTGGTAACTTTTGATTAGATGGGTTCCATGGAGATGTATCTTCACCCATTCAAGAGGTGGGGGTTGCTTACTTGAGCCCTTTAAAAGGGAATCATTTTGGAAAGAGCCACAGAGCCCACAGAGCCAGACCCTTGGAGATGAAGAAGGAAAACACCCTCAGGGGTGCTTCATGAAACAAGAAGCCTGGAGAAAAAGCTAGCAGATGTCACCATGTTCGCCATGTGCTTTTCCAGTTGAGAGAAACCCTGAACATCATTGGCCTACTTGAGCCAAGGTATGTTTTCCTGGATGTCTCAGAGTGGACATTTTTATAGCCTTGCTTTAATTTGGACATTTTCACAGCCTTAGAACATGTAAACTTGCAACTTAATAAATTCCCCTTTTTAAAAGCCATTCTGTTTCTGGTATATTGCATTCCAGCAGCTTGCAAACTAGAACAAGGGGGAAGAGAAAAATGAGGCAAAGTTTCAGTGGCTGAGAGATTTCAAACAGAGTTGAGGAGTTAATCTGAAGGTTATTCTTATGTATTATATAGCTTTCCCTTTTTAGACTTTGGTGTATTGGAGTGGCTGGAGGGAAGTATCTGAAACTGTTGAGCTGTGTTCCAGTAGCCTTGATTCTGTTTTTTTCCCCTATTATTTATTTTTTTATCCATGTTTTTTTACTCATCTGTCAATATTGTAGATAAAAGCAGCATCAGACACAAGGTTTTCACAATCACATAGTCACATTGTGAAAGCTATCCAGTAGCCTTGATTCTTGAAGACAACTATTTAAAGGTATAACATTTACATGTGGCTGTGTGATTGTGAAAACCTTATGTCTGATGCTCCTTTTATCCAGGGTATGAACGGATGAGTAAAAAAAATATGGATTAAATAAATAAATAAATAATAGGGGGAACAAAGGGTAAAATAAATTGAGTAGATGGAAACACTAGTGGTCAATGAGAGGGAGGGGTAAGGTTTATGAAATGTAACAGTTTTTTCTTTTTTCTTTTTATTTCTTTTTCTGGAGTGATGCAAATGTTCTAAAAAATAATCATGGTGATGAATACATAACTTTGTGATGATATTGTGAATCACTGAATGTACACCATGTATGGAATATATGTGTGTGGAGATTTCCCACAAAAATATTTAAAAGGGGAGGGCCACGGTGGCTCAGCAGGCAGAGTTCTCACCTGCCATGCTGGAGACCTAGGTTTCCAGTGCCTGCGCATGCCAAAAAAATAAATAAATGAAAATTCAAAAAAACAGTTTTCAAGAGAAAGATAATGAGTACCTTTGGGACATGGTAAGTTTGAAGTGTCTGTGGAATGGCCAAGTGAAGATATCTAGGAAGCTTTAGTTCTAACTTTGCAAGATGCTAGTTTTGATATGAAGCTCCTATTGCCCTGGACACCCTCTCATAACCCGATGTTCAGCTACTTTTTCAGCTTTCACCATGTATTGCTACTTGCTGCTCCCCAAAAAGGGCATACATGTTTATGTCTCCTTGTTTTGATCATGCTTTTCCCTGTGAATGAAATATATTTCCCCTTCATGTTTATTTATGAAAATACTACTCATCTTTTAAATCAAATTAAAATGTCAGTATGCTCTATTAGAATATAGGATCTCTCAACGGCAAGGTTTGTCTGTTTTGTTCAGAACAATGTCTGGCACATAGTAGGCACTCAATAAATATTTATTGAATGAATGGATGGATGTCTTATTCTTAATTCTATCCCAAGTTACTGAGCAACTAAAGTAGTAGCATATTCCATATTAAACATGTTTAACAAATGTTACCTAAGTAGTAGGACCAAGGATGTGTTCCTAAAGTTTCTGAACACATGAAAAACAGAAAATGTAACTTTGATAGGAAATATAATGAAGGGGTAGGCATAACCTGAACTTTAGCTCTATTGAAGACTATGGACCATTTGTTAATTTATACAATGTCTTGTTACTCAGCACCTAATACATGCAAAATGTGATTGGTTACCCCAAAGTCATTTTCAACCCCTCCCATGCCTCACTCTAATTGTAGAGGCGGGAGTAGATAATTTGTCCACTTTATTTACAGCTAGGGACTGTTTTTGACACCATTCCGGTCAGTGAAATGCAAGAGAAAATCTATTGGAGGGATGGTTTGAGAAAGATATGTAAGTAAATAGAAAGTTCTGCCTCTGCTTCCCGCTTTTGAAAATAGTTTTGTTTCTTGGAGCTTTTGCAGCCATTGTATGACCATGAAGAAGGCAAAGGAAATACAGAGACACTTCACCTGGAACCCTTACATAAAACTGTAAACCAACGCCAGCAAGCACCTAATTCTGAACTTCCTGTTTGTTAGACAAACAAATACCACTTATTTATGATCTATTAGTCTGTTATTTTGTTTTCTGTAGCTGAAAATATTCCCAAGCTAGTAGAGATTTTAAAAAAACTGGCTAAAAGTACCATCTGGTAAATAATGCTTCAGGTGAAATGTCTTTAAATGTTTACTTCCTTTTCAAAGTATGTTTTTAAGTATCACTTACATATTTTTTAAAGATAGATGTCATAAGTTATACCATCTAGCATTTGACTGTGTTATCATAGTCTTCATCGTGTCTTCTGTTAAACCTAACCTGCGGATAAATTGTGTGAAAGTGAAGAAAGTTTTGTTTCAATAGAGTCAATTAGTAAACTCTGATTTCAGAGATAGGCCTATTAACTTAAAATGAGCATTAAAGGGACAGAATAAAGTAAAAATGGAACTTTAGGATCAGTGAAAATTGCAAATGAACCCATCTAAAAGTTTTCAAATAATTATATTCCAAAGTAATGGACATATAGCTACACTTTATAAAAAAAGTTAAGTAAGATTATTGATATACAGACACTGTAAAAGACTAGGATGGTCTTTTTTTGCCATTTTTTTTCAGTTGTCTAAAAAGTATAATGAGAATGCTCTGCTTTTTTCTGTTACACCTGCCAGGCGTTAACAAGGCCTAAGCAGAGTTTTGAATTGCTTTTTTAAATGAATAGTGTACTCAATTACCAGTTCCTAGAATTTCTGAACAAGTGAAGCAAATATTCATTAAATAAATGTAATAAATAATAATCCTGGAGAATCTCTGATATCTTAGATTTAATACAGTATAGTTTTTATAGGCTATCTCGAAGAAATTATTTCATTAGATGAAACTGTTCTGTTTTAGCAGAAGGACCGTATTATGAAGACACTCTCTAACTCATTTTTTATTCATGGGGCTGTTTTGAGGATTTAAGTTATCTTCTGTCTCTGATTATTTCTTCCTAAAAGGAGTCACCCTTTCTGATTAATCAGCGGGGCGAATTTCCCTCAGTCACTGAACTCATTAGATGCGTTGTGATGTAATGGATGTGGAGTCCTCAGCTTCCTTACAGGTTAGGTGCCTGGGGTTTCGCTAATGCTGATAAACCAGCAGGTGGAGGATACTGGGCAGTCTGTTCTACTAGCCCAGTAATTCATAAACTTGAGAATGTCTCACAGTGCCCTCCGGAACTTATTAAAACACAGTTGTGCTCCCAGTGTTTCAAATTTAGTAGACCTGGAGTGTGGCCTGAAAATTTACATTTCTAACAAGTACTATCAAATTCCCCAGTAATGCCAATGCCACTGGTCTGGGGACAACATTGTGAGAACCCCTATTCTAGCCCCAAGACAAGTTGACAACTTGGGGTCCTTCATGGAAGTGGGGTCGCAGGCAGGACGCTGCTCTCAGGTTCTCCAGGCACAAGGGAGAGGGACACTCTCTTCCTGGACACTCGGGAGGACAGTGGTTGTGTCTACCTGTACAGGCCCCTTTTCTCTCTAGGATGGGAGTTGGATTTCCCAAGCCACAAAACCTCTCTGTCCCACACCTACACTCTTCTATGGAGAATTCGTGGTGTCCTTAGAACACAGATAACCTCCAGGGGCCTCTGTAGTTGCTTTTAGGTTCTGAGTTGCTTCGGAAAGGAGGTGGGGGAGAGGTGGAGGTTCAGCACTAAGTTCGGGCCATTTCCTTCCCAGAAACTCCTGTGAGAATGAAAGTGGGGTGGAAGCCTAGTTCACGGGACAGAGAGCGATCCATGCATGTTAGCTGTCATTGTTATGGCTTCAGCTATTTTAAGGCAGATGTTTGGGAGAGTGGTTGCATCATGAACAGAAATAGATTGAGCAGGATTGTAAGGAGGGTAATTAGCTCAGTTAGGAACATTTTAATATGTGTATTTTCATATTTTAAAATTTCTATATCATAGCATTAAGGTTAAAATTGAGGCATTTTATAAAAGAGAGTTGACGAGTTATAGGAGAAACAGAGGGCATAACAAAAAGTTTCTGAAACTCCCTTTGGGAAATGGAGATGTGGCCCAGTTTGACATCCAACTAGCCACCTGGTATCCCAAATGCTAGCAGCTGGCTGGCTCGTGGAGATGAGTTTTTGAGGACAGGCACAGCACATGTTAAGCTTGTGATGTGCTTTGGCAGAGAGTCCTGACAAACCTCTGTCATTCTTTAAACACATGGGTCCAAGTTTCTTAACAAAGTTCTATCTAAACCTTGATTTTCCTCCCTGAAGGGCACATTTTGCAATGCCTCATTAAATATTTCAGGATTTTGCTTTCTGCAATAACAACAAAAATGTGTTCTTTTCAGGCAAAAGTTTCTTTCTAAACACATTCTTATACTTTAGTATTTGTATGTCAGCCATCAATTCCAATATAATTCCTTTGCTTGATATACTTTCAAATTACCCTGAAACATTTACATAAGTCCTATGAATTATACAGCCCTCAGTTAAAGAAAACAAACAAAAAACCAAAAACAAGCAAAAGACCTATACAAATTTAACTGAAATTTATTACGATATATAGGTTATCTCTATTTGTAAAACTTTACATTTTGTGCTCTATTTTTTTAAGGTCTAATGTTATGTACTCACAACATTAGAAAATCTATATAGTTTAATATTCTTAGAAATGGAAATGTAGTTATTAAATGAGTTCAGTATGAAGCAATTCAATTCAACCTCAATCTATGGTGTGACTCAGTGCTAGGGACTTGGGGATCAATAAATGAAGAGGTTCATGTCCTGAGGCGGTCACAGTCTTTCTGAATATGTGTTTATTTCTTTGTCACTCTCCCATTCCAGTGTGATTGTCTAATCCTTAGGGAGAGCGTGACCCTGTGAGGAAGTTTCAACTTGGAGGTGTCACTGACTGAGTGAACTTTGAGTTGACCCTTGGAGGATCCCTAAAAATTGGAGTAGGGAGGTGGGGCGAGAAGGGCAGAGCATTTTAAACGGAAACCCCAGGACCTGTGCAAAAGCACCGACTTAGGAAAGAACTTCTGAGACTGACAAGCACCTCTGTGTGTCTGCAGCTCCTGGGTTCACTTTGAGTGGGGTGCAAGTGGGGAGGGGAGGTAGAGAGTTGAGTGGGACCAAATGGTACAGCGCTGTTTTGTACTAAGGAGTTTAGATTTTGTGGGTAGATTGGCTGGGACCATGAATGCTCAGCAAACCCAGGAGAGTAACAAGAGCAGAGCTGTGTTTGGGCAAAACTCCAGGTTCAATAGTACAGAGAGTAAATAAGAGTGAACTACCTGGGCAAAAAGTCACAGTAGTTCTTGTGACCACAGCTCTATCTACGGTCGTTTCGAAATATTTGATTTGACTGTAGTCCCAAAGGTTGTTTTAAAATTGTTGTAGTATGAGAAGTGGAAGAGTTGAGGCAAGTGAACTAGAACTAAAGGCTCTACCCAGAGGCCTACAGTTCAAAATAAAAGTTAAAAATTGGAGATATCAAAGGATTTCTGGGAAAAAAACGTACACACACACACACACACACACACACACACACATACACACACACACATGCTAGGTATGAAGTTAAGAGGTAAGGATAGGTATAATTGATTGGAAGTCAGTAAAATCATTTTCACCAGCTTAACTAGTATAAGATAAAAATCTGAAAACCCTCCAGAGGAAGTTTAATTGCTGGGGTATACTGTGGAACAACTAAATATTAAAGAAAGTAGAAAAGAGGCTTGAGGTTTGTGGATTAATCAACTGAACTTTAAAAGGGAACTTATGGTGAATAATATTTTGTTACATATAAAATACGTTAATTTACATAGCACACAAAAGTGATTAGGATAACAATTTTATACTATAAACTGTCATGGGAGGGTGCAAGGGTAGTTTAGTGGTAGAATTCTTGCTTGCCATGTGGGAGACCCAGGTTTGATTCCAGGCCCATGCACTTCCCAGACAAACCAAGCAACCAAACAAACAACCAATTCAACAAATGGTGCTGCAATAAGGGGATACTCACATGGAAAAAGAATGAAATGTGAACCCTGCCATACAGCATACAAAAAAAGAAAAAATAAAACCTGTCATGGGAAATGCTATCAAAGCCCTAAGTAATTTGCTACCTATATATTATTTCAGAATTCAAAGAAATTCAAGTTTGGAGAATTTTCATAATGAAATTCATGTTTGGAAATTGATAAAAAAAAACTGTCAAAGTTTCTGTTTGCAAACATTAGATTTTTATTTCGTTTTACTTTAGTAACATAACACACAGATTCAGGAAATCAAATATTAAACATACCTCCCATGTCACACAGTTCGCCAAAATGGGTGATGGAGGAAATTATTCAAACATATCTCCTTTTGTTATCATTAGTTTATCTCATGGAGTCTGTTTAAAAACAACATCAAATTTAATTAAATCTTTAAAAATAATGTAACAAATATTCATAAACAAAACCTAGACACCTAGCTTTTGTGAGAAGTTTTTTATGATTTGATCTCCTACACCCTTGTGTGCTTACCTGAACTTCTTAGAAATGTGAATTAAATAGAAAGTTAAGGCCCTGTACTAGTCTTTTTAAAAATTAAGACCTGTTAGCACATTTCACAACACAAAGTTATACAATGAACACCAATCCACAGCACACATAACATCACACTGACATGCCAGTTAAAGGTTCACATGTGTCAATTTGGCAAATGCTCTGTTGAGGCAAAATAGCCAATAATGTAACAAAAGAAGACACTATTAAATAAATAAGTTGTGGTGTCATAATACTGTATCCTATTTTGAGGTATTTTAAGGAATTCTTATAACTTTTGCTTCTATTTTCCTAACTGTGATATTTCTGATCATTGATTCCACTAATAGACATCTTAGTGGTCTAAACTTGAGATTAAAAAAAATATCCACTACTTCTCTCTCAGGGTTCCGAGTCAGTTTAATCTAAAAATATAATGAAGTTACTATTTGCAAATATTTCTCTCACTCATGCACGTCCAAAATAAATGGAGAAATAAATTTAATGCTGATGAGGAAGAATAAAGGAATGTCATTATTGCAGGGTGCTGAAAATAGATGGTAATTAATATTTTAAAATGTCACCTTATGTGTGAGACTAAAGCAAAAAACGTTTATTTGTTACAAAATTTATATTTTGACTAGAGCATTTCCTAATATAACTTATACAGATAGTTTGACTGAACGTCACAAGTACTTGGAATCTCAGGTAGGACATGAGATTTTGTTTGTTTGTCCAGAGTGATGCCCCGATGAATCCCAGAGTGATTTGATCAGTGAGTGGAAAAGTATTTGCAAGCCCCCTTCGGGGAATGGTGAGAGTGGGGAGAAATTCAACTTCCGCAAGTCAAATTCTTGATATTCTCACAAGCAGTGTGGACTACCAAAGCTATAGGCTGAGCCTCCAGTCTTGGGGTTTGTTCATATGAAACTTAACCCCACAAAGGATAGGTCCAGTCTACTTAAAATGTAGGCCTAACAGTCACCCCCAAGAGAGCCTCTTTTGTTGCTCAGATGTGTCCTCTCCCTCCAGCCAACATGACGAGCAGTCTCACCACCCTCCCCCTCTCTGCATGGGACATAACTCCCAGGGGTGTGGACCTTCCTGGCAACGCGAGGGGACAGAGATCCTGGAATGAGCTGAGACTCAGCATCCAGGGACTGAGAAAAACCCTAGAATGAGCTGAGAATTAACATCAAGGGATTGAGAGAACCTTCTCGACCAAAAGGGGGAAGAGTGAAATGAGACAAAGTGTCAATGGCTGAGAGATTCCAAACAGAGTTGAGAGATTATCCTGGAGGTTATTCTTATGCATTAAGTAGATATCACCTTGTTAACCAAGATGTAATGGAGAGGCTGGAGGGAACTGCCTGAAAATGTAGAGCTGTGTTCCAGTAGCCATGTTTCTTGATGATGATTGTATAATGATACAGCTTTCACAATGTGACTCTGTGAATGTGAAAACCTTGTGTCTGATGTTCCTTTTATCTACTATATCAACAAAAGAGTAGAACATATGGAATAAAAATAAATAATAGGAGGAATAAATGTTAAAATAAATTTAGTTTGAAATGCTAGTGGTAAATGAAAGCAAGGGGTAAGGGGTATGGTATGTATAACTTTTTTTTCTCTATTATCGCTTTCTTTCTTTTTCTGTTGTCTTTTTATTTCTTTTTCTAAATCGATGCAAATGTTCTAAGAAATGATGAATATGCAGCTATGTGATAATATTAAGAATTATTGATTATATATGTAGAATGGAATGATATCTTATTGTTTTGTTTGTTTGTTGTTAATTTTTTTTATTAATAAAAAAAGGTGCTGCAGATGGCTATCTCAATAAAATTTAGACTAACATAAAAGTAGACCGAGTGGTTAAAGGAATATTGGGTTTCTCTTTATTGCACATTTAACAATATGAGAGATAGTAAAATATAACTTTATGTTCGATAATAATAAAAATATGTTTTCTACAAAAAAGAAAATTTAATGCTGTTGCTGATAAGTGGAACCATCATCCGTAACCTGATTTAAAAATTTGTGTTCATGAAAATAGCATCACACGTCTGCTTTTAAATAAATTAATGTTACACAGTTAAACTTAAAAAATAAATCAATACTAATGAATACAGCATTTCTCTAATTTATGTATTCAAGTTCTCTGTTAGATTTCATTTGGAAAAAAAATCAATGCTAAAATTTATTTTGAGAATTACTTCTGTAGACCATTTTCTTTGCTGCAAAACCATTTGGTATTTATTTGACTCTTAGGCCTCTCCTGATTGGAAAAACCTCCTCAAAACACAAAAGTAATCCCTAGTCTTTCAGAATTTCTTGAATCTGTTTTCTTCGTAAGTCATGCTAGCAAGACTCCTTACAGAATACACCATAATTTTAAAAGCCCTTTTTACAGTATATTGGTATAGCAAAATTTTTACAGCAAAATTGCCTCCATAAAACTAGAACATGAAGCAAGAGTTTCTTTTCTACAATCTCCTGTACCCTTATTACTTGGCTAACAAAATTAAGGCCTCCTCCTGATGCTACATCACTTTCTCCTTTTCAACACCTCAACTTTGGTTCAGTTAAGCAAAGCATTATGGTGTAAGAGTATCTTTGTTTTTCTTAGAATTCTCAAAAGAGATAACTATAAATAGGACCCAAATGTTTAAATCTAACCAGTATACTGGTTTTGCTGTCTCATCTATGGGTTGGTTACACATTGGCTTTGTAAATCACATCCATTTTTATAGCCAGCAACATTCAAAGGAATGTCAGTATATGATTGTGGTTTCTATTATAACAGCATCTTTGAGAAAGTGAACTGTTTACCACCTCTAGCAAGACCATATCAGTTGCATAAGACAAAGTCCAATTAAAAATAGTGAAAACAAAATTTTAAAAGAATTTATTGGTTTGTGTGCCTGAAAAGCCCATGGGTAGACGGAAGAACGTGGGTCTCAGGTAAAGGATTCAAACAGTATCATCTAGCCTGTTCCTTTTCACCCCTCTAAACCATCTGCTGTAGTATTTCACACTCAGGCTCCATGTGGTTCAGCAGCTTCAGGCACAAATCCACTCAGATTCAAGCAGATTAATAGTCCCTTCCCTGTTGCACTGTCACAAGTCCCAAGATCAGCTTTGGCTATTTCAATCACATGTCTTTGTCTGGAAGATGGCAGGACCCGCCTCAGCTAAGGATTCTTTAGGCTGCAAATAACAGAAAAAATATAATTAACAGTAGTTGAAGCAGTGCAGATATTTATGATCTCGCTTAATAAGCAGATTGAACATAGGCAATTCAGGTGCTAGTGCTGAAGTCCAGTCTTTACAGGGACCTTTAATACCCATGTGGCATAAATTGAGTCATCATATGCATATGGATTGGTTTTTAGACTTTGTTCTAGTTCCATTGGTCAATTTGTTTGTTCTTGGGGTCATTACCAATGTGCCTTACTTAATATAAATGTGTAATAAGTCTTGATATTTAGTATGGCAAGTCCCCCAACCCTCCACCCCTTCTTCTTCAGTAGTGTCTTGGCTATTTTGAGACCTTGATTTCCATGTAAATTCTGTCAAACTTGTCGACTTAAAAAAAAATTCAGTTGGCATTTTTTTTTTTTCTCTGTATGCTGTATGGCAGAAGTCACATTCCATTCTTTTTCCATGTGAGTATCCCTTATTGGAGCACCATGTGTTGAATTTTTTTGTTTGGTGTGGTTTTCTTTTTCTTTTTTGGGGGGTGGTGGGGGGTGCATAGGCCAGGAATCAAACCCAGGTCTCCTGCATGGCAGGTGAGAATTCTACCACTGAACTATCCTTGCACATCTCCCCCCACCCCCAGCTAGCAATTTTCATTGAAATTAATTTGAATAGATCAATTTCAGGAATATGTGTCCTCTTTAAAATACTGTGTTTTTCTATCCAAGAACATGGCATGTTTGTCAATATATTTAAGTCTTCATTAATATTTTTCAATAAAGTTTTATAGCTTTCTCTGTAAGTTCTTGCCTAGTACTTGTAAGGATGATTCTTTTCTTACTATTGTAAAAATTATCTTTTAAAATATTATGTTACTAATTGTAAATAAAAATGTCTTTAAATTTTGTATACTAATTGTGTATCAGACACCTTGGTATATTCTATGATTAAGTCTAATGATCTATGGTAGACAATTATGTCATCTGCAAATAATGACAGTTTTATTTCTTCCTTTCCAACCTTCAACTTTTATTTCTTTTTCTGGTCTTATTGTAGAAATTGTTATTTTACTTACTACCTCTCTATGTCCTCATGTTAGATAAGTTTCCTGTAAATTCCATCAGGATGTATTTTATAATTTTTTAATATAATCTAATAATCCCTTTCTTTCAATTAGTGAGTTTAGTCCATTTATAACTATTGTGTTTAGAGATATATTTGGATTTATTTCTACAATCTTATTTCATGCTTATTTTTATTTAAATAAGCATGAAATAAGATTGTAGAACATTTCTAAAATGTTGTACATTATTTTTACTTTTGTAAAATATTTTTAAATGTACATTATTTTACTTTTTTATTCTGTTTTTTCTTTTTTCTTAATGTCTATTGCATTAAATAAATATTCTTTATTTATCATTCCCGCTGTCTATCGTATTTAGAAGTAATACATTCTATATATATTCTTTTAAAGATGTCCTTAATATGAACACTTAAAGCCTAAGATTAATAAACATATCTACGACTTGCTCTTGAATAAAACAAGGACCCAGATCCTTTCATTTGATCACTTTACCCCCCCATCCACAGTACGTATATGTTATTACCAATAGCATTTTTGCTACATCTTGTATTTTATACTCCCCTATGAATATTATTATTATTATTTTTGTATGCTGTATAGCGGGGTCACATTTCATTCTTTTTCCATGTGAGTATTCCCTTATTGCAGTACTATTTGTTGAATTTTTGTTTGACTGATGTTTTTGTTTGTTTGCTAGCTTGTTTGTTTGGCAGGTGCATGGGCCAGGGATCAAACTCAGGTCTCATGCATGACAGGCGAGAATTCTACCACTGAACTACCCTTGCACCCCCGTATTTTTATCATTGTTTTGTATAATAAATGCTTGTTTAGATTTTCCCCATATATTTACCTTCTATTCTTTCCCTTAACTATTCTTTTTTGTACCTCATTCCTTCCTTTTTGTGTAATTTATTTAATTATGAAGTATATTCTTCAGTAGGGATTCTCAATTTTTGCCTCTCAAGTAACAGTTTAGAGAGAGAATTTTCAGTTGACAATGATTTGGAATTTATTATCCCATTGTTTTCTGATGTATATTGTTGCAATAGAAAAGTCTGCTTTAATCTAATTGTTAGTCTTTTGGGAAATCTTTTAATCTCTGGATACTTTTCAGATATCCTCATTATCTTTATCTAGTTGTGGTTTATTTATTTGTTTTTTCATTCTTCTTCTGAACTTCCTAAGAATGTGCTCATTTCAAAAGTCTTTGCATTTCCTAGAACTGCAACTTGGAAAGTATTTTCTCCAGATATATATTTGGCTTGTTCTCTCAATTGTTCACTTCTGTGCTCAAATTACTGCCTCAGAGAGGTCTTCCCTGACCCTAACTTCAAACTTCTTATCTCCTTGCCTGCTTTATTATTCTTCATAGAACTCATTTCTATTTGACATTATTAAATTTAGTATTTATTTGTTAACTATCTGTTTTAGTTTGCTAATGCTTCTGAAATGCAATATACCGGAAATGGACTGGCTTTTATAAAGGGGATTTATTTAGCTACAAATTTACAGTTCTTCAGAGAAAAGGTAGCTAGGTTTCCTCTGGTTTTCTCTGTCACATGGGAAGGCACATAGCGATGTCTGCTGGGCTTCCCTTTCAGCTTCTGGGTTCGAACAACTTTCCCAAGGGTGATTCCTTTCTGTATCTCCAAATGTCTGGGTCTAAGCTGCTGAGCTTTCTTCTGACCACTCTCTTAAGCCTTTAGCTAATTAAGTTAAATGTGACATTGCAGAGGGCACTCCCCTTAGCTGACTACAGATGCAATCAGTCATTAGGCAGATGAGGTGTTTTGGGGTATCTGTGTACATGGGCTACATATGGCTACCCCCCAAAATGTCTTAGTCCCAAGAGACTAGCACAACATAACATCAGATTAGAATTTCTGATTTCTAATTCTCAATTCATAGGAGAGAAGATCTGATGAATGTAGGTCCCTTGGTCCAGTTAGATATGGCCAGGTGGCAGGTCACAAACACTCATGGCCACAGAAATCTCACTCTGGTTGGGTGGAAGCTTTTAGAAAAGGGAGAGTTTGCATATTCTAGCACTCAAAAACTTTCTCATATTTTCTGTGAGGGTAAATTGAGGAAAATTGAAAACCATCATAGAAAAGCAAGTTATTATAGTGTTCACTGTCAGATGAAACACTATTATATAGAACCAATAAGATAAAATTATTTGATTCAAGACACCCTCAGCATTGGTTTACATTGTGCCAATAATATTTAAGATTTTTTATTTCTCTTGCTTTGTCTTCTTCCTACTCAATGTATTGTCTGTACTGCTAACATCTTAACCTCTTGTCCCTACTCCAACCCTCCCTCTCCTGAGCCTTAAATAATCTTTAAAGATTATCAGTTTAACTTTTCTTTTCTTGCTAAGATGTCCTGCTATTCTGTGTCTCAAGAAAATTGCCCAATCTTTGCTTATTAGGAAACATATTATTTTGTGTCACAGAAGCTTATAAATTTGTATTTTTTAATATATTAAAAACAGAGATGTATATTTTTAAGATTATTTTTATAAAATAATACATGCATGAATTAAAAAATTCAAACACAATGGATGGATAGAAAAATGAAAAAATGAAGCTGAACTACTGTCCCACAACTTAGTTTTCCCTCCAAGAATACTTTGTTGACCGCATTCCATTTTTACATCACAACATAGATACTTATATATATATGTGAGTGTACATGGAAAGCTGAAAAAGTTTCACAAATTTTACTTAACCTTGCTAGTACAAAGAAACCTGATATTCCCTTTTCTCCATCTTTTCTTTCTTCCTGTAATGTAAGTTACTATCTACTAAATTGATTTCACACTCATAGTTTAAAAAACACTCTCCAAAATGTAGCAACCTCAAACAATTTGCTTTTTAGTACTTCTGATGGCTACCTCCATAATTTAAAATAATAGAGATGTACTGCAAATTTTCGGTTCAACTCCTGACATTTTTATGGACTCCTTATTTTGAAAATGAGGTATTTAGTGCAATTATGTTACTCTTCATTTTTCTTCTTCTGGGCTGTGTTTGCAATTATTATTATATTACATTGAGTTTTGCCACTTTATTACTCTAAAGAATATATTTAACTTCTATTTCTTGATCCAACCACTTTAGAAAGTGTGTCCTAATTCCTCTTCTTATAAGAAAAATTTGCATCCTTTCACTTCCGTCCATTTTCCAACTTCCATTAGCTCTACTATTACTTTTACATTAACAGTATTTATAATATTTACTGTGCTAGTATAATGAAGTCTTTTGCATTTGGTCATTAAGTCCATTTTAGACTTCTTTGAGCATTACAATTTTAAATCTTATTCATTGCAGAATCAAGTGATATAAATGGACTTATAGAAAAGGAAACGTAAACTATGTTACTAAATCTACACTTACTGAAAGAGAATGTTCTAAGTGTCAGTATCAACTGGTTCCTTTTCTTATATGATTGCTCATTGTCACATTTTGGTCTCTCTTTCTCTGTAAGTCCAACTCTGTGAGTAAAATCATTACCTTCCCTTATGTGGGACATGACAACCAGAAGTGTGAGTCTCCCTGGCAACGTGGGACTTGACTCCCAGGGATGAGCCAGGCCCTGGCACGATGATATATCAATGCCTTCTTGAACAAAATGGGGAAAAGAAATGTAACAAAATAAAATTTCAGTGGCCAGGAGAGTTCAGATAGAGTCGAGAGGCTATTCTTAAGGCTTCTCTTATGCAAGAGAATGTAACTAGCAGTACAGCTAGCTATTGCTAATTGCCACGGTCTGCCAACCCCCAACCAACATCTTTCCTGTTAACCCTAAAAAACACCCAGGGCTCTATCTGAGATCCTACAAAAATTGTTTTTTTTTTTGTTAATTTTTTTTTGTATGCTGTATGGCTCATGCTTTTTCCATGTGAGTATCCCCTTATTGCAGCACCTTTTGTTGATTTTGTTTGTTTGTTTGGGAAGTGCATGGGCTGGGAATTGAACCCAGGTCTCCCACATGGCAGGCGAGAATTCCCTACAAAAGTTTTCTGCACTACGTTTACTTTTCAGAAACCTAAAACCTTCAGAGGGTTCCTAGACCAGGTAAGTCCTGAAACCCAGAGGTGCCAGTCTCCCCAAGAACATTAACCAGTTCTATCCCCCATCCCATATTGTTGACACCCCTTTCCAAAATGAAAAAAGTTAAAATGGTCATAACCCAAATATCCCTAAAAATTGGGAGAAGAATCAAAGGAAAGGAGGAATTATAACAGAAAGTTAGGATTTAACAAATAAGTATGGCCACTAAATCGTTATATTGATGCTTCTTTTTAGTCTCCAGTGTCTAGGAGAAGCTAGAAGGAAAACCTGAAATTGTGGAACTGTAACCCATACCAAACTTTCAATTTAACACTTGTTAAAATATACTTGGAAATTTATTGCTTTTTTGTATATATGTTATATTTTATAATAAAAAATGTTTAAAAATACTGTCACATTTTGTTTGTTTTTTCTTTGCACCGTGACTTATCCAACTTTTTGCCTTTTCCAAAGATTGTCATTGTCTTTCTTTGGTCTGGGTAGTAGGAGAACCATATGACACTCTATCATTAAGATTAATCAGGTCTTTAATCTTGCTATTTGATAAGGTGACTCCATTTTTTTCTTAAAGACGTTCTTCTGAGATCTTACTGACTTCTCATTTTATTAATTCTGATTTACCTTAGAGGCTTAAATAGCATTTGGGTGCTCCTGAGGTTTCTTTTTATTGTACTCCTAGAGCAGGTCCTATTACTGGAATCTCATGTTTCTTTCTCAGATTCTCCTTTCATTTTACTGGAACATTTCCTTCGACAACTTTTTTTCCTGAAAAGGTGCATAAGAGGTAAAAATTATGAAAAATTCTCTAATTTGTCCTCACTCTTGAATGTCTTGTCTGTCATTAGAATTCTAGGTTCACAATCATTTTCTCTCCAAACTTTGAAGCTACTGCTCTACTGTCTTCTGATAATCAGTGTTGCTGACAAGATGGTAACCGACAAACTTCAATTGTACTTGAATGCCCCTATCATTCTACTGCTCTTTGAAGGTAATTGACAACTTCTATTTGCCTGGCTCTCTCTTTCCTGTCCTCAGTTTAATTGAATGCTCATAATTAGCAATTTCTGATATTCTTCTCTGACTTTCCACACCACACCCTATATTGCTTCTAACTGTATGAATTTGCTTATTCTAATTATTTCATATCACTGAAATCATACAGCGCTTTCCTTTTGTGTCTGGCTTATGTCACTAAGCATGATGTCATCCATGCTTTGCATGTATCAGATACTTCATTCCCTTTTCTAATTTATGGCTGAATATTCCATTATCTGTATATACCACATTTTGTTTATCCATTCGTCTGTTGATGGACACAGATTGATTTCATCTTTGGGCAATAATGAATAATGCTGCTATGAAGATTGGTGTGCAGATATCCATTTGAGTACCTGCCTTCAATTCTTTTGAGTATATACCTAGAAATGGGATTACCAGTCATATGGTAATCTATACTTAACTTTCTGAGGAATCTCGAAACTGTCTTCCACAGTGGCTGCATCATTTTACATTCCCACCAACAATGGAGTGTTCCTATTTCTCCACATCTTAACACTTGCAATTTTCCATTTTTAAAAATAGTAGCCATCTTAGTGGTCTGAGATGGTATCGCATTATGGTTTTGATTTGCATTTCCCTAATGGCTAATATTGAGTATCTTTTCATGTGGTTTTTGGCCATTTGTACATTTTCTTTGAAGAAATGTCTACTCAAGTGCTTTGCCCATTTTTAAACTGGGTTGTTTGTCTTTTTTATTGTTGAGTTGTAAGATTTCTTTATATATTCTGGATATCAAACCTTATCAGATTTGTGGTTTCCTAATATTTTCTCCCACTGAGTACGCTTTATTTTCATCTTCTTGACAAAGTCCTTTGAAGCACAAAGTATTCAGTTTTAAGTAGGTCCCATTTGTCTATTTTTTTCTTTCATTGTTTGTGCTTTGGGTGTAAGGTTTAAGAAACAACCAGCCACAAGATATTGAAGATGCTTTCCTATATATTTTCTTCCAGGAGTTTTATGGTTTTGGATCTTATTCTTAGGTCTTTGATCCATTTTGAGGTGATTTTTTGTATATGGTGTGAGGTAGGGGCCAACCTTCATTCTTTTACACACAGTTATGCCATGTTTCTAGGACCATATATTGAAGAGTCTATTCCTTCCCAATTGATAGGACCTGTCACCCTTGGCAGTTGGTCATAAGTGCATCTATCGCCTTGTGTGATAGTTGGGTTTGGGTGTCAACTTGGCCAGGTGATGGTGCTGAGTTCTGTTGTTGTGGACTTGAATCATTAGCATGTGAAACTCATCTGTGGCTGGTTACATCTGCAGTCAGCTAAGGCGAGTGCCTTCCACAATGAGTGAGGTTTAATTTAATTAGCTGGAGGCTTAAACTTGAGAGGTCAGAAGAGAGCCCCACACAGCACAGCACAAGCAGCTCAGTATACCTCATCTCAGCACTCACAGCTCAGCCCAGATTTAGAAAGGAATCACTCTGGGGAAATTTCCTCCAGAAGCCAGGAGGAAAGGCCAGCAGACATCGCCCTGTGCCTTCCTGAGTAAGAGAGAATCTCAGATGAAAGTTAGCTGTCTTTCCTCTGAAGAAATATAAGTTTTTACCTAAATAAACCCCCTTTTATTAAAAGCCAATCCATCTCTGATGGTTGCATTTTGGCAACTTTGGTAGACTAAAACAGATTTGGTATTGGAGAAATGGAGTGCTGTTGTAGTTTGCAATACCAGACATGTTGGAAGAGTTTTTTGGGATGGATAAGGGAAAGATTTTTGAAGAACTGTGAGGAGTTTGATGGAGAAGGCCTAGAGTGCTTTGAAGAGACTGTTGGTGTCAGTGGAATCACTGCCAATCTAAACACAGGGGAACAGAAAAGGGACAAATTGTAATTTGCAGAGTGAGACTCTTGGAAGCTAGGGTCTGAAGCCAAGGCCAGGAGAGTGGACACACCCGTACATGAGGAGAGGGTGAATTTGCCCCAGGAGTAGAGGGTGGGCCTTCTGTTTCATTGCTCAGGAAGAGTTGTGCTACCCCAGGCATTGGAGAGTGTGGAGTACATAAACCAGGGATTGGGGGGAGCCTGGCTGCCATCCCATTGTTTTGGAGGAGTTGAGCATGTGCACCAGAGATGGCAGAGATTCCAGGTGCTTCCCTTAAGCTTGGAGAGGGTGCAGCTGAGAAAAAAATGGTCTACCCAATGTCCCCGAAGAGTGCAAACTCCATGCAGCATTTGGAGAGAGCAAGGCCACTGCGTAGGCCCTTGGAAAGGGTGGTACTGCCACCTTCTAGTGCCTCAAGGATAAATGACTCTCATACTTTGAAATCTAATAGCATTTGCCCTGCAGATTTCCAGAACTGCTTGGGTCTGGTGATCCCTGTGTTCCCTTTAATTTCTCTTTATGGCAGTGGGAATTGTATATTGGCAGTACATAATTTGTTCTGAGTCTTAGAGGTCCAGAGCCAGAAGAAAATTTTTTGCCTTAGAAAAGACCACGCCTGTAACTGACTTTGATGAGATTTTGTATTGTTTTTGACTTTGCATTGTATTTGTATTTTTACTGAAATTCTTTAAGGCTTTTGTGATATTGTGATGGAGTGAATGTATTCTATGTGTGGAAAAACATGTCTTTTTGGGGGCCCAGAGGGTGGAATGTGCCAGTTTGAAAACATTATGAAAATATTTTCAATACTTCAAAATATTATAAAAAGAAAAGTCATGTTTTAATCCTGAATCGATTTTGTGGAGGCAGCTGTTTCTTTTAATCCTGATTCAATAATGTAGGTGAGAATCTATGATTAGATTATCTCCGTGGAGATGTGGTACTCAATTAACATTTGATTTGATGGAAATGTGACTCCACCCATTCGAGGTGGGTATTGATTAGATTACCAGAATCCTTTAAAAGAGGAAACATTTTGGAGAGAGTCAGGAACAATAGAACCAACAGAACCTGGAGAAATGACAAAAGCTTCAGAGCCAACAGAATTTTCACAGCAGAGGTGACACAGGTACAGACATGTGGAGAACAGATATAAGGATGTTTGGAGATGCTTGGAGCCCAGCAAATATCACCATGAGATGTTAAGCAAGCCAGAATCTGGAGAGGCAGATGCCAGCCACCTGGCTACCCAACTGACAAAGGTGTTTCTGTCCCATGAACCTCCCTTGAATTAAGGTAGCCTCTTATTGATGCCTTCATTTGGACACTTTCATTTCCTCAGAATTGTAAACTTGTTACTTATTAAAACCCCCTTTTGTAAAAGCCATTCCAGTTCTGGTACATTGCATTCTGGCAGCTTGTAAACTAACACACCTTGGCCTATATAACTATGGCAGTACCATGCTGTTTTGATTACTGTGGCTTTAAATAAATTTTAAGATGGGGAACTGTGACTATTCTAACTTCATTCTTCTTTTACAAGATGTCTTTGGCTATAAGGGGCCCCTTACCTGTCCATATAAATTTGATGATTGGCATTTCCATTTCTGCAAAGAGGGATGTTGGGAGTTTCATTGGGATTGCATTCAATCTGTAGATCGCTTTGGATAGAATTGACATCATTAACAATATTTAGTCTTCTAATCCATTGACATGGAGTGTCTTTCCATTTATTTAGGTTTTCTTTGATTTCTTTTTTTGCAGTGTTTTATAGTTTTCTGTGTACATGTCCTTTACATTCTTGGTTAGATTTATTCCTAGATATTTGTTTATTTTAGTTGCTACTGTAAATGGAATTTTTTTCTTCAGATTATCCATTACTGGTATATAGAAACATACTGTATTTTGGGTGTTGAGCGTGTACCCTACCACTTTTTTGGAAATCATTTATTTGTTTGTGTTAGCTTTGCTGTGGATTTTTTCCTGGATGTTTTGAATTTAGGATCATGTCATCTGCAAATAGGAGGTGTTTTATTTCTTTCTTTCCAGTTCTGATCCCTTTTGTGAGGACCCACGGCCTGGGATTTCCCTCAATATTGAAAGCATTCCCCTTCATATTAAAAGCAGGTCATTGCACGTAGCTGCCTATATGCCCTTTCTCATGTTGAGGAATTTTCCTTCCATTCCTAATTTTCTTAATGTTTTTATCAAAAAGGGGTGCTGGATTTTGTCAAATGCCTTTTCTGCATCAATTGAGAGAACATGCATTTTTTTCCCCTTTGTTCTTTTAAGATGGTATATATCATTTTAATTGATTTTCCTATGTTGAATCTTCCTTCCATACCTGGGATAAATCCCACTTGATCATGTGCTGTTGGATTTGGCTAGATAATATTTTGTTGAATATTTTTGCATCCATATTCATAAGAGATAAGAGTCTATAATTTTCTTTTCTTGTGATTTCTTTGTCTGAGGTATGAGGGTGATGTTGGCCTCATAGAATGTGTTAGAGTATTCCTTCCTCTTCAATTTTTTTTGAAGAATTTGAGCAGGATTGGTGATAACCCTTACCCCTCCCTCTTGTTGACCATTAGTATTTTCATTACTCAATTTCTTTTACCCTTTGTCCCCCCCCATTATTTATTTATTTTTATCTATTTTTTTTTTTACCCATCTGTCCATACCCTGGATAAAAGGAGCATCAGACACAAGGTTTTCACAATCACATAGTCACCTTGTGTTCTTGTTTACTAGCTGCCAGAATGCAATATAGCAGAACTGAATGACTTTTTTAAAGGGGGGAATTTAATAAGTTGCTAATGTACAGTTCTAAGGCCAAGAAAATGTCCCAATTAAAGCAAGTCTATAAAAATGTCCAAATTAAGGCACCAACAAGAGATTACCTTCACTCAAGAGAGGCCAATGAAGTTCAGGGTTTCTCTCTCAACTGGAAAGGCACACGGTGAACATGGTGATGTTTGCTAGCTTTCTCTCCAGGCTTCTTGTTTCCTAAAACTCTTCTGGGGGTGTATTCCTTCTTCATCTCCAGTGATCTCTGATTGCCTGGGCTCTGGCTCTTGTCATTCTTGTCACCCTGCTATGGCTCCATTCTCTCAGAATTTAATCATTCTGAAGTTTTCTCCAAAATGCTTCCTCTTTCAAAGGATTCCAGTAAACTAATCAAGACCCATGTGGAATAGGCAGAGCCACACTGCCCGGAGATATTCCATTCAAGTTTCAAGCATGCTGTGGTGAATAGGGTTTAAAGGAAATGGCTGCCTCCACAAATGGATTAGTATTAAAACATGGCTTTTCAAGGGGTATAATCCTTTTAAACCAGCACACCCTGTAAAAGTTATATCTTTATACAGTTGTCTTCAAGAATCAAGGTTATTGGAACACAGCTCAATAGTTTCAGGTACTTCCCTCCACCTATTCCAATATACTGTAAACCAAAAAGGGATACCTATATAATGCATAAAAATAGCTTCCAGGATAACTTCTCAACTCCAAAATCTCTCAGCCATTGAAACTTAATTTTGTCTCATTTCTCTCTTCCCTCTTTTCCTATCCATTATTGAAAGTGGTATATTGAAGTCTCCTATTATTAATGTAAAACTGTCTGTCTCCCTTCAAACAGGTCAGCATTTTTTCATCTATTTTGGCTTGTGCTGTTAAGTGCATATGTATTTATAATTATTAAGTCCTCTGGTTGAATTGACCCCTTTATAAGTATAGGAATATTGAATACCCTTCTTTGTCCTTCATAACAGTTTTTCACTTAAGGCCTATTTTATCTGATATTTATATAGCTACTCCAGATCTCTTTTGGCTACTACTTACATGGCATATTTTTTCCAATCTTTCACCTTCAACAAGCTTACGTCTTTGGATTTAAGGTGAGTCTCTTATAAATTGCATATAGTTGTGTCATGCTTTTTTATCCCTTCTGCCAAAGTCTGATTTTTTGACTGGAGAGTTTAATCCATTTATATTTAAAGTAACTACTGATAATGCAGGACCTTCTTCTGTCACTTTGCTATTTCTCCTTGTAATTCTTTTACCTTTTTTTTAAACCTTTAATTCTTCCATTAACACCTACTTTCACAGTTATTTGATTTTTTGTATTATACTATTTTGAATCCCTTCTTATTTTATAAAAATATATTTTTCATGTATTTTATCTATGGTAACCATGGGGTTAAATTTAACATCCTAAATATATAATAACATTTGATTTGATACCAACTTAACTTTAATAGCATACACCTGTATTGTTTTTGGTACCCCCCTCTATCCCCTCACCTTTTTTCTGTATTTGTTGCAAATCATATATTCAAACATTGCATGTCCAAAAGCATGGATTTATCATTATTTTTATGAATTTGCACCTTTGTACCTGCAAGAAGCAAGTTTACTTACCAAAAATACAATAAAATAGTACTGGCATGTAAAATAATGGTTATTTTACTAAAAGTCTTTAGTGTTTTAGTCTACTTTGATTCACTGTATAACGTCCTTTCCTTTCAGTCTGAAGAACTCCCTTTAGCATTGCTTGTAGTGCACATCTAGTGATAATAAACTCTCTCAGCTTTTGTCCGTCTGGGAATATCTTACTTACCCCTTCCATTTTTGAAAGAATGTTTCACTGGATATGAAATTGTTGGTTGGCAATTGTTTTCTTTCAGTACTTGAAATATTTTGTCCCATTGCCTTCATACCTTTTTTTTTCTCGGCAAGGGCAGACATGAAGAATCTTACGTGGGTCTCCAGCATGGCAGGAGAGAACTCTGTCTGCTGAGCCACCATTGCTTTTGATGAGAAATTGACACAATCCCACTGGGACTTCCTTGGATACAATATGTTGATTTTCTCTTGTAGCTCTCCGAACTCTCTCCTTGTCCTTTGCATTCTATCTACAGTTTGACTACCATGTGTTTGAGCCTACTTCACTTCAGGTTTATCCTGTTTGTTGTTTGGGGGGCTTCTTGGATATTGTGTATTCACATTTTCTGCCAAGTTTGGGAAGTTTTCTGTCATTATTATTTGTAATATTCCTTCTGCTTCTTTCTCTCCTTCCTCTTCCTCTGGGACTCCCATTTTGCATATATTGGTAATGATGTCCCACAGGTATGTTGGGGCTATTTTTGCTTTTCTAATTCTTTTTTCTTTCTGCTCCTCAGCCTAAATCATTTCAATTGTCTTGCCTTTGAGTTCACTGATTCTTCCGACAGCTCCAATCTGCTGTTGGAGCCCTCCTGGGAATTTTTTTCATTTCCATTATTATGGTCTTCAACTCCAGTAGTTTGGTTTGGTTATTTTAAAAATAGTTATTTCTTGCATTCGATTCCCAGTGCCTGCACATGCAAAAAAAAAAAAAGTTCTTTCTCTGTACTGAGATTCTCACATTGTACATTCATTGTTTTCCTGATAACCTTTAGTTCTTTCTCTGCATTTTCCTTCATCTCCTTGAGTATACTGCAGATAATTTTTTAAAACCTCTGTCCAATATGTCCACAGTGTAATCTTCTTTATTGACATTTTCTGAAGTTTTATTCTCTTTCTTTGGATAGCCCTACTTCTTTATTTTTCTTGTAACCTGTTGAGGTACATGTACATTTTAATATTTTAAAATGTAAAATATTTTACATTTTAATATTTTAAAATGTAACTCTGGGATTGAGTGCCTGAGCTATCTGTTTCTTGCATTTGTAGCCAGCTGCTGATATGACAGAGTTTTTCTTGGACATCAGGAGCTAGCAAAACCAAAGAAACCAATACAAAAAAACAGCTTTCACAGCCTTTGCAAATTGGCTTTGCATTGGGTAGTGCTATCCTTCAGAGTTCTGCCCTCCTATCAAGAAGGTCAGCCCAAGGTGACCTTTACATTCTTAAAGTGTAGGGTTCTCCCTTTTTTATCTTAGCCTGTCTTGGGTTTGTGTTAGCTAGTGGCCTTAGAGGTCACCTGTTTGCAGGAATTTGAATGCTAACTCTACATTCCAGGAAACAGACCTTCTCCCATTCCTCAGTGCTCCACTGCAGGACTTAAAGTCCCAGGCTGCCTGATTGAACTGTCCTTACCCTCCTTTGTTTTAGCTGGCCCAAGCTGCTTTTGCCTGGAGGGCAAATTCTTTGGGGAGTTGGGGAAGAGGGAGCCAGCAAATAGTTTCCTGTGTCAGTCTCATCAGGAAGGACGCCAGGAGCCCACGAAGGAAGTACGGGCCAGCTCCACATTGCCCGGGAAAGGTGGTGAGGGAGGGACCAGCAAGGATGAGAGGAGCTTCTCCTACAGCTCTTTGAAGCTCTGATTTCTTGATTAGGCACTTGCCTGGTACATGCAGTACTGTTTTCGGTAATTTTGAGCAAGGGCACTGTCTTAAGACTCCTTTGCTGATTTTGTCTGGGGCAGGTTAGAACAATGGCTGTCCGCACACCTGGGCCTCTGGCCATCTGAAGTAGCTGATCAAAGGCCCCAGGTTCTGGGGAAACCAGGTCTTCATATCCCACCCTAGCACCAGAAAACTCCACTAGAGCTATGGTCGAGGACCTTATTGGTGCCTGCCGTGATATTAGGGGATAGACGATGGCAGCAGCTGCATGGAGAATGAAATTTATCCATATTTACTGCAATTTATCAGCTTCTTCCTCCTGTTCTTCTCTAGATGCTATACAGTGCTCTAGTAGACTCTGGAGTTTCAATATAGTTGATTCAGACAGTTCTTGCCTGTTTAATAGTTGTTTTTCTGGAGGGACTGATTCCTGGAACTTCCTACTCTGCCATCTTCCCACAACCCTCTCTTCTGTACTCTTTTGTTTTCTTCTGTGAAATAGCTATTTATTAAACAGCAAAACAGAATTGCAACACAATTTTCAAACATTTGTAAATTAGGTCACAAAAGGGATGCAAATTGTTTTCAATATGACCATTATATATTCATACAGCTAAAGTCATTTACTGACTCTTACTTGCACCAGTGCAAACATAAAGTTATTATTCCATGATTAAAATTGGGCCAGATCTAAAACCACAAGCAATATTGGTGGATCTCTCTTCCTCTTATAACTAACATTTTAACATTACTTCTGATAAATTCCCTTTCTAAGTGGATTCGACAACTGAATTTTTAAAAATCGTTTAGTAAAAGGATGCTCAAAACTCTACAAACCAAGTAGTTGGATTTACAGAAAATTCAAGAACTAGTGAGATAAAATACTGACAAAGACTGTCAGTTAGTGCATATGTAAAACCCTCCTTTTTTATTCATGATTCTGATTCTAATATACTCTTTAGGGTTTTTACAAACTTGTTGTTCTGGACACCATAAATAAATCGTAAGAGACCAAACTCTCTGTAACTATTCTCTTCCAGATATGGCTTACATATTTAGTAGGACTTCATCTATTTTCGTATATATTCTCCAAAAGATCTAATCTATGCCAGGGGTGATGCAGATCTGGATTGAAAATATTTGGCATTGGTTACTGTTGATCAATTACTTTTTCCATTCTATATCTGTATTTCCTGAGGTTTTCTAGTTTAAACACACACACAACACACAACTGGGACTCATCTTTTCAGATACCAAGCAGGTCATTTTGTGCAGAATGAAATTTTGAACAAATCTTACTAATTTGAAAATTCAGTTTCAAAGAACAATTGTCATTTTCATAGCCTCTGTTTTCAATTTATCAAAAAGAAACTAACAGTCCTATCTTGTTATTAAATATAACAAATGACAGGCCCTAGCGGAGAAACTATCTTATTTTGGTTAAGTTCAACAACGAATTCAGGTTATTTTCATAACTATTAAAATTACTTTTACAAATGTGGAACCAACTATTTTTTTCCTCAGGGGAAGGGAAATGCGAAAGGAGGAGGCAAATGGAAAAGAGGCCCAAGATGCTGGGCAGGGTGCATAAAATTGGACATTCAGTACATGATTTTGGTCACTTTTCTATATGTGTTTTAGTTTGCTAGCTGCTGGCAAGCGATATATCGGAAATGGAATGGCTTTTAAAAAGGAAATTTACTATAAGCCCATAGTTCTAAGGCCATTAAAATGTCCAAATTAAGGCAAGTCTATAAAAATACCCAAATTAAGGCATCCAGGGAAAGATACTTTGGTTCAAGAAGGCCGATGATTCAGGGTTTCTCTCAGCTGAAAAGGCACATGATGACATCTGCTAACTTTCTCTTGATACTTCTTCAGCGCCTTCCCCAGGGCTCTGTCATTCTGATGGTTCTAAAGCTTTTTCCAAAATGATCCCCTCTTAAAGGACCCCTCTTAAAGTAAGCAATCCCACCTTGTATGGGTGGAGATACATCTCCATGGAAACCATCTAATCAAAAGTTACCACCTACAACTGGGTGGGTCACATCTCCATGGAAACAATCCAAAAGATCCCACCCAGCAATACTGAATGAGGACTAAAGGACATGGCTTTTCTGGAGTGCATCATTGCTTCAAACCAGCGCAACGTGGGAATTATTTTCTTGCATCATCTTTTACTGACCCCATATAAAAGATAGTGCTAAACTTATAAATCAAAGCAAATTTACTAAAACTACTCACTTTCAGGTTTTCATAAATATGTGCAATTCTAATTGCTGAGAGAGCTTCAAGTATGTTTTAGAGTTCCAAGGCCTGATTAATATGTCATGTTTTCTCCTCCAGTTCCACCTGGTTTTCAGCATCCATGTCAGCATTCATCAACTTGGATAACACATTTTAGGTCTCTGATGCAAAGCCCTTGATGGATGGTCTGCTGCTTGAGGCACTGGGATAGGGGAGGGGGTCAGGAAGGCCCCTCCGGTCTGGGCACTTGGACCAAAAGACATGGCAGCTCCGCCTTCTCCCTCTTTGCAGTCTTTAAAGTGTAAATCCAGTCATGTCAATCCACTGCCAAAATGATCGATTCACTTTCAGCGGCATCTAGGATGAAATCTAAAGCCTGGTTAGCCAGTCCTGCATATCTGATTTCCTCTTTCTTCTCCAAACTCATTTCTTGTCTTTCATCACTCTCCACTCATTTCTTCACTCCTGCCTCCTGCAAGCCCCTAAAATATTCAATGTTCTTTCCTCTTCAGAACTTGTGTATTTGGTATTTCTTCTGTCTGGTGTACTTTCTCCACGCATCTTCACATGGCCGACTCCTGTTCAGGCTTTAGCTTAAATGTTCAAGGCTTCTATGCCACCCCTCCCAGGTCTTCTGTGTGAACTAGAAAAAGGCAGCTTTCTGGTGAGCGCCGTGTGGCCTGGATTTCAGCCCTTACAGGTAGCCCTGCAACTGCCACCTCCTCAGAGAGACCGTTCTGGACCCGCCCAAATGTATTGACACTCCAGGTTATTCTAGTCACCACACTGCTTATTTCCTCTGTGGCTTTTTATTCACTCTGCAATTATTTAACTAATTATTTTATTTACTTTATAGTTTGTCACCCTGACTGAGCATGCACACACTCTTTCACCAACAGGACTTGTTTTGAAATGCCCCTGTTTGTGAACTGAACGTAAATTTGTAAGTTGTTTATTTGCCATCCAAAATACATTTACTATAGAAATAATGGAAAAACTCTAATATCATACATGTATGTAGCACTCACATTTGTTTTGAGCATCTATTATGTGCCAAGCACTGCAATAAGCTCTGAATATATGGATAAACATGGTCTCTGCTCTCAAAGAACATATAGTCTTTGGCGGGGAAATAGATATTTATTTAATAAGTAATAGCAATGAATCAAATAATAACAATGTTCTAGTTTGCTAGCTGCCGGAATGCAACACACCAGAGACGGATTGGCTTTTAATAAAACGGAATTTATTTTGTTGGTTCTTCAGAGAAAAGGCAGCTAACTTTCCACTGAGGTTCTTTCTTACATGGAAGGCACAGGATGGTCTCTGCTGGTCTTCTCTCCAGGCCCCTGGGTTCCAACAACTTTCCCCAGGGTGATTTCTTTCTGCATCTCCAAAGGCCTGGACTGAGCTGCAAGTACTGAGATGAGGAATGCCGAGCTGCTTAGGCTGTGCAACATTGCGTTCTCTCATTTAAGCACCAGCCAATTAAGTCAAACGTCACTCATTGCAGCAGACACGCCTCCTAGCTGACTGCAGATGTAATTAGCAACAGATGAGGTTCATGTACCATTGGCTTGTATCCGCAGCAACAGAACTAGGTATGCTCACCTGGCCAAATTGACAACTGAATCTAACTAACACAAACAATAACTTGAATTATTGTTATGGCAAGGAAATACAAGAAGCTAACATTAGTTGGGCTAGTCTCTGTGCCGATAGAAATGAGATGATGAAGATTTTTATATTAACTCTGTAAGAGGCAAAGCAGATTATATGTTATCATTGTCATTTTTAGGTGTGGAATTTATCCAAATACTTTATCTGGGAATTTATCAGAGGTTATCTAGGTTGTAAGTGGCAGACGTCAAAATAAAAACAGGCCTATTTTCCAAATCTCATTGTTTTCTAATATACCCTACTGCTTCCCTAGAAACCAATATTGTTTTTTAAAAAAAAAAACACAGCACCACAATTAGGTGTAAAACATATTTCAGACTTTGACATGGGTTACAATTTCACAATTTCGGTAGTAAAAAACAATTTTAGGTTTTTACTTCTAGCTGCTCTAAAATACTGGAACTAAAAGAGATATTAATTTAATGATTCAGCATTCATATTCATTTGTTAAGTCCTATCTCCTATGTATAATTCCACCATCAGCTTTGATCTTTCCATACCTTTCTTTGGGGTTGTTTGGGCTAGGGCAAGTCTACATTTTTGCTATTGGAAGGGTCTGTCACTAATATGGGGTAGGGAGATGGAACTATCTGATGTTGTAGAGAGGCTGGGCTAGGTTTCAGGACTTATCTGGCCCAGAGACCCATCTGAAGGTTGTAGATTTCTGGAAAGTTACTCTGGTAACTGGAACCCTTGTGGAATCTTATAAATTGCCCTAGGTGTTCTTTAGGATTGGCTGGAATTGTCCTTGTTGGGGGTTGGCAGGTTATGATAGGTAGCAAGGACTACCTGAGGCTTGAGTAAGAACAACCTCCAGAGTAGCCTCTTGACTCTATTTGAACTCTCTCTGCCACTGATACTTTATTAATTACACTTCTTTTCCCCCTTTTGGTCAGGATGGAGTTGTTGATCCCATAGTGCCAGGTCTGGATTCATCCCTGGGAGTCATCTCCCACATTGCCAGGGAGACTTTCACCCCTGTCACCCCTGGATGTCCCAATACTGTTTTAATATGAGTACTCAAAACAGGAAAACACAATAAATTAAAACAAACAAACAAAACCCTTAGATGATGGTATATACTTTGTAGGGATTCTTTTGAAGGGACTTCTGAGTGTGTTTTCAGCTTTAAAAATTGATTATGTGGTATATAGCATGCCTGAATTAGAACACCTCTTTATACAATGAGGACTTTTGTTTATCCCCTAAATCTCTCTGAACACTAGAATCTAAACTATTGTCATTTGGGTTCACGAGGTGGAGAAAAAGCCATTTTAAAAATAATACCTGAAGGGGTGCTTTAACTCCATGACTTTTTAAAGACAACAAAAAGCATTAAACCAATGACTAAACCCAACTTTTGCCATACAATGAACTAAAAAATAGCCAGTTTACTAAACAATGAACTTAATCAGAAATGTACATGTATTGGCCTCAACTTACTTTTGAAGTAAGCAAAGATATGAATTATGAATAAATATATGAACATGCATAAATATATACCAAAACAATTATACATAATTATTATATATAAATATATATACATATATTAAATATATATACAAATATATATATATACACATAGACACACACATAAAGTTCAAGTAATTATCAGGGTGACTTCAATATTAAGTTTTTTCACTAGGAAACTGGTAACACTTTAAGCCTAGTGTGCCTTTCAGGAAAGTTTTGGTCTATTTTTTTTCCTTCCATTACCCTTTTATTCCATCTGTGGCTTTATCTGGTCTCCATCCCATGCTGATCTGTGTTAGAAAGGCTTACATATCAAATAGCCGAAAGTCTCTGAATCTGTCTGTAATGCTCTGAGTCCAGACACTAGTCTTCAGTAAAGTTATTTCCATTATTCAAATGATCTGTTCTAAATTTGTTACTGTACAGATCCAGGCAGAGCTAAAACTTCAGTAGGTTTGCCCACTCTGACCTCTAATGTTTTCTTGACAAAACTCTGGTTGAATGTTACTGATAATTAAGAATGGCCTCTTTCTACCAGCACTGCTGTCAGCTCCAAATTCTTATTTTCTCGATGTGCTGCCCAGCAGAGATAGGAGAAATACCAGACTTTTCCAATTGTGTGCTTCAAATGGCTTATACATGTGAAGCGTGATGCTGATCTTTTCAGATCTCAGGACAGGCAGTTGGGTACCCTGGGCTGGTGGTCTCCAGCGGCCAGCAGCCTTTATCAGAGCTCCTTGGAGGCCAAGATGAGCAGAGCCTCCGCATGTGGAGCATTTGATGAGCGACATTGAGCAGCTCCACAGGCCCACGACTCAAGGTTGATGGCAGTCTGCTCGGCAGCTGACTGCTGAAGAATATATCCAGATGGTGGAATATCTCCTCAGCTGTGCTCAGCACATCACAGCCAGCTTGGAGCTCCTGGTAGGTGCAGTTCTGGAGGCTCTGAAACTCTGACTTCACACACATCAGATACTTCTGACTGTTCACAGTTGATGTGTCCCTTTAATAGCATCCAAAACAGTTCATGTAAGATAATGCAACAGTGCAGTTAATTTTAATTTGTGTGTTTTACAAATTAAGCCTTCATCACTATTTAAAAATTCTTGCCGAGAAATGGTTCAATTAAATTCAAAATACGTTTGCCTTATGAAATGCCATCACTGTCTTTGTCAATAAAAGGGGAAGAGCTGTTAGATTCTTTAAATATACTTTTAACCATTATACATCGTTGAAAAGTTGAAAAGAAATAATTCTTGAAAAAACTGTCACCTATTTGTGCAAGTTTCTTATGAATGGGGAATGTATTAGTTTCTTATGGTTGCTGTAACAAATTACTACAAACTCAGTGGCCTATAACAAGACACATTTATTGCCTTACAGTTCTAGGGGCCAGAAGTCTGTAAGGGTTTTCTCTGGGCTGAAACTGAGCTGTCTGGAGGTTCTCGGGGAGAATCCAATTCCCTGCTTTTTCCAGTCTCTGGGGCATCTCCCCCTTGGCCACTCTTCACATCACCTTATCTCCCTCTGCTTTCATCATCACAGTCTCCTTCCTCTTCTGTCTTCAAATTTTCCTCTGCCTCCTTCTTATAAGGACAGTTGATGAATTATGAAAGTTGGTGTGTTTAGATGGACTATTTGTAAGAGGCTGTGTCTACATGAGTGTGGTATGGGATTGGACATTTTCTCTGATTGGGGAACACTTCCTTTTTACATAGAGAAGGTCTGCTGTTGCATCTTTGGAGTAGGGTGTTCTAGTTTGCTAGCTGCCAGAATGCAATATACCAGAAATGGAATGGCTTTTAAAAAGGGAAATTTAATAAGTTGCTAGTTTATAGTTCTAAGGCCAAGAAAATGTCCCAATTACAACAAGTCTATAGAAATGTCCAATCAAAGGCATCCAGGGAAAGATACCTTGGTTTAAGAAGGCTGATGAAGTTCAGGGTTTCTCTCTCAAGTGAGAAGGCACATGGCAAACGCAGTCACAATTTCTCTCTTGGCTGGAAGGGCACATGGCAAGCAAGGCATCATCTGCTAGCTTTTTCTCTCCTGGCCTCCTGCTTCATGAAGCTCCCCGGGAGGCGTTTTCCTTCTTCATCTCTGAAGGTCGCTGGCTAGTGGGCTCTCTGCTTCTTGTGGCTATGTCATTCTTCTCTGGCTCTCTCTGAATCTCTTTTTCTCCAAAGTATTTCCTCTTTTATAGGACTTCAGAAACTAATCAAGACCTACCCAAATGGGTGGAGATGTATCGTCACCTAATCCAATTTAACAACTACTCTTGATTTGGTTACATCTCCAGGGAGATGATCTAATTACACACAGTATCAATAGGGATTATTCTGCCTTTACGAAATGGGATTTTGATTAAAATATGGCTTTTCTAGGGTCCATACCTCTTTTCAACCAGCACATAGGGCTATTTAGGGAAATCCTTGTTTAGTCAGGTAGCAATGGTTGCTGTAAAATACAAGGAGGTAAAATTACCTTAATACCAGAAATAACTGTAAGTATTAATTTAGATTCAATAGAAATCATAAACCCTGTAATTTTTAAAAATTTAACTTTCAATGTATACCCAAGTACTTGTATTTATGCTTTTGATAAAATGCATTTTCAGCATTAGTACATATATCTGATTATGTCTTACTTGAATGAAGAATAAAGTTACCATGTTATGTGCTGTTAGGTCCTGAAATTCAAATCACTATTTGAAGAATCCCTCAAATTGGTGCTTTCATTATGTAATGATACATTTAAACAAAGCTGCAAACCAAGCCATTTGAAACAAGAATCTGTCCATTGCAATTTGTAGCAATGTTATTTCTGTATACCCAATGGAAAGGTTAAATAAGAAATTAAGAGTTAACATGTTAACTCTTAATTTCTTGTTTGAATCCATGAAATCATGCCTGTAAAGCCCAGTCAAACATTTGTAGCAAACTCCCTAGAGAAAGTTAAAAAAAAAAAAAAAAGTGCTAATAAGAGCTACAATTAGATCGGCAAAAAAAAAATAGGAATGCAATGGTTGATGGGATTAAGTGAAAACTGGAATGTTTGAACAGACATTATGAGAGGTAGTAGTGTCTCTCTTATGTGAATATATTATGGGGATGGATATCATGTTTGACTGGGGAATGTTTCCCCAACCTGGTATTGGAAACAGAAGGCATGTGGGCCGGTCTGAATCTATTGTGTACCCCAGAAATGCCATGTTCTTTAATCCTCATTCAGTATTGCTGGGTGGCATCTTTTTTATGGTTTCCATGGAGATGTGACCCACCCAATTGTGGGTGGTAAGCTTTGATTAGATGGTTTCCATGGAAATGTGTCTCCATCTATTCAAGATGGGGTTGTTTACTTGAGCTCTTAAGAGGGAACCATTTTGGAAAAAGGTTTAGAGCCGAGGTAGCAAGAGACCTTCGGAGATGAAAAAGGAAAATGCCCCCGGGGGAGCTTCATGTTACGAGAAGCTGGGAGAGAAAGCTAGCAGACTTCACCATGTGCCCTTCCAGCTGAGAGAGAAACCCCGAACTTCATTGATGTGTTTTGAGTGAAGGAAACGTCTTGCTGGTGCCTTAATTTGGACATTTTCATAGCCTTGCCTTAATTTGGACATTTTCATGGTCTTAGAACTATAAACTTGCAACTTAATAAATTCCCCTTTTTAAAAGCTATTCTGTTTCTGGTATATTGCATTCTGGCAGCTTTCAAACTTGAACAGCATATAAGTCTGCTTTTCAGTAATATTAATTGGAAAAACTAAATGGGAACCAATAAGATTGCCCAAACTCATACAGGTTGTTAATTTCAAACAGTGCAGAATAGAAGCTGGAATGCTAGTTCGTACAAATGCTCTGTATAATAGTCCTGTGTAGAGCGCAGATGGTGATTGTCTCCGTTTGCTAAAGCTGCTGGAATGCAAGTATACCAGAAATGAATTGGCTTATAAAGTTGATTTATTAAGTTACAAATTTACAGTTCTAAGGCCATGAAAATGTCCTAATTAAGGCATCAACAAGAAGATACTGTCATTCAAGATAAGCCAATCACTTCTGGGGTTTCTCTTGCACATGGCAATGTCTGTTGGCCACTTGCTCCTGGGTTTCCTTGCTTTCAGATCCTGGTTCCAGTGGCTTCCTCTCTGTTCTTCTGTCTGTCTCCAAGCATCTGAACTCTCCGCCCTCTCTGTTGGCTCTTTTAAGGACTCCAGTAAACTAATTAAGACCCACCTTGAATGGGTCTTATTCTCCATGGGAATAATCTAATCAAAAGGTCCAACCCAGGAAAAGTATTTGCAAGCCCCCTTCGGGGAATGGTGAGAGTGGGGGAGAAATTCAACTTCCCCAAGCTGAATTCTTGATATTCTCACAAGCAGTGTGGGCAACCAAAGCTATAGGCTGAGCCCCCAGTCTTGGGATTTGTGCACATGAAACTTAACCCCACAAAAGATAGGTCAAATCTACTTAAAATTTAGGCCTAAGAGTCACCCCCAAGAGAGCCTCTTTTGTTGCTCAGATGTGGCCTCTCTCTCCAGCCAATATGATGAGCAGTCTTACCACCCTCCCCCTCTCTGCGTGGGACATGACTCCCAGGGGTGTGGACCTTCCTGGCAATGTGGGACAAAGATCCTGGAATGAGCTGAGACTCAGCATCAAAGGACTGAGAAAAACCCTAGAATGAGCTGAGAATTAACATCAAGGGATTGAGAGAAACTTCTCTAACAAAAAGGGGAAGAGTAAAATGAGACAAAGTGTCAATGGCTGAGAGATTCCAAACAGGGTCAAGAGATTATCCTGGAGGTTTTTCTTACCATTAAGTAGATATCACCTTGTTGTTCAAGATGTAGTGGAGAGGCTGGAGGGAATTGCCTGAAAATGTAGTGCTGTGTTCCAGTAGCCATGTTTCTTGATGCTGATTGAACAATGATATAGCTTTCACAATGAGACTCTGTGAATGTGAAAACCTTGTCTGATGCTCCTTTTAGCTACTATATCAACAGAAGAGTAGAACATATGGAATAAAAATAAATAATAGGGGGAACAAATGTTAAAATAAATTCAGTTTGAAATAGTGGTAAATGAAAGCGAGGGGTAAGGGGTATGGTACGTATAGTTTTTTTTTCTCTATTATCATTATATTTCTTTTTCTGTTGTCTTTTTATTTCTTTTTCTAAATCGATGCAAATGTACTAAGAAATTATGAATATGCAACTATGTGATGATATTAAGAATTACCGATTATATATGCCGAATTGAATGATATTTAAACGTTTTGTTTGTTAATTTTTTTTAATTAATAAAAAAAGTTAAAAAAAAAAAGGTCCAACCCACAACTGGGTGGGTCACATCTCCATGGAAACAATCTAGTCAAAAGATCCCACTCACAATAAGTCCACAAGATTGGATTAAAAGAACCTGGCTTTTCTGGGATACATAATAATTTTAAACCAGCATGGTGGTTTATGGTGAGAGCTTATGAGTGCCTCCAGCAAGGACTGCTAAGATTTTGGAGCAGAAAATTTCCATTTGAGGGATCTTGATTGAGGTTGCCTTTATGACTGAAGAACATAAGAGATCTTGAAACCTGAAATACTCATGATATTGTGAATGATGCCAGATGCCCAGAAGAGTTATATAACAAAATGGTAATGATTTATACAGGACCTTGGTACTGGGGGAGTTACGAGCAGGGAGCCTGAGGTACTTCCAGGCCCCCACTGCCACTTCGGCAGTGCCCTGTAAATAGCTCTTGACTGACCAATAAAGCACTGCTTGGTTTATGAGTGGCAATTTCAAGGTAAATGGAGAAGGTAAAAACTAATCAGATATGTGGCTGAATTGCATACTATGTACCCATATGTTTGGGTTTTAACCAACTCATTGTCAGTGGCCAATGGCTCGGTAATATGGTCAGGCAAAAGGGCAATGGAAAACTGGTCTATGAAAGGACTGCATGGGACACAGCCCAATGGAAATGGAATTGGAGGGTTGCATTAAAGCAGGACATGTCAATACCCATTAGAAGAATCCTCTTGCAGGTTTGAAAGTGGCAATCAAAATGATAAGAAAGCCACATACAAAGCTTGAATAGTACAGAGAGTCCAAAATGAAGTGAAAGTTGAAACACCCTTCTATCTTAGAATTGTATGATTATTTTGAAGATACTAATTATGTGTACCTGGTATTAGAAATGTGCCATAATGGAGACATGAACAGGTAACTAAAGAACACAATGAAACCCTCTCAGAAAATGAAGCTCAAAACTATGCACCAGATTATCATAGCCCAGCTGCTGAACCTTCCAAAGGTGAACATTTTTGAGTAAAAATAATTGTCAAATAGACAGGAGAGCTAATAGCCAAGGATAAAGGAATGAAGAAATGGGTTACATGAAATCCAATTTTATATTAATGGTTCATGAGTATCTCGATGCAAGAGGATGATATTGCCTCTTAGCTCTACTATGCCAGATGCCTGAAAAGGCAAAGCCCTGTATTGCTGAGACCACTCGTGCTTTTGGAACCTGACAAGATCAAACAGCAACCTGCAAAGCTGAGTGATCTTGCCTTGGGAGGCACTTTGATCATAAGATATGATGATGGACTAGACTATCAGTGACTGAATGAGATAAAGGAACTATGGTCAAGCAACTATGTAGCCCATAATATAGTGAAAAACATGTTCCCAGTTCATAGGAGAGAACCTCTGTGTCTTTTGAAATTCTTGTGACAGGAGTGTCTTTTTGTTATTTATTGTGGGCCCACGACCACACCTGGATAGTTCCATATGCTAATAGCTGATAGGATGGGGCCAATCACACCTTTAGTTTTAGGGTTGGGGGCTGGCCATACCAGAATGGCCAACCACGTGAATGGTTGTGGTTTTGAACCATATCATATCAGCCTGATCTTCCTGACCTCTTGGAGGGCAAAGAGGCTGCAGGTTGAGTTCAAACATGTGGGCTTTGATTTCACCAACCATGTTTATGTTATGAGACCCTAAATAAACTTGGAACACCTGTTGCTCTACAGAACTTCCATGATGGAGAAAATACATCACTGTGCCAGAAGCATTGACTCCATGTGAAAGAGAACATTTGGGGCTTGCATCTGAGACCCTCCAGACTTAGCTCTGTATATATCTTCTTTTGGCTTATTTGTGTCCTTTTGCTATAATAAAATTATAAGTATAATGTTTTACTTATAAAAGTATAATGTTTTCAGTGAGTTCTGTGTGTCATTCTAGGGAATTCTAGAACCCAGGGGATGGTGGGAAACCCCCAAATCTGTAGCCAGTGGGTCAGAAGTGTAGGTGCCCTAGGTGCCTGAAAAGCATTGCCTTTAACCTGTGAAGTCTGGCCTAACTCTGCTAAGAGAATTGAATTGCATTGCATTGCATTTCTGCAGTCTTTGTCATAGTTGATAGTTTTTCCAATCATTATATTTTGTAATTGTTTTTATTTTTATAATTTTATACATATTAAAAAGCGATTATTTTTTCAGTAAGTTCAATATAGATGCCCACAAATTTCCTGTAAGATATCCTAGGCTGTCATCCAAATACTCTCATTTTCTCTCTGCCCACAATGTGGGAAAGGTTGGGAAACAGCTCTATGAAGTTTAGGAAACCAATACAATAGGGAAAAGAAGACTGGATGTTTAATAAACTAGATCCACATCTATTATAACAGAAGTCAAAACATATAATGCATAAAATCCAGAAACCAAAGAAATAGCAATGTAAGCATTTAAAAATATGGAGGTAACTATCAGAAGTAAAGTGGTTGCCTCTGGGGTACAGAGTTGGAGTAAAGACAGATTGGCAGGAGAGAACTAGTATTCATTAGGAGTATTTCAGACAATTTGATTATTTTTAACCTGATATATACATGTCTTGCTTACTTAAATAAAAAATTAAAATTCAATTTAAAATGGTACCTGAATTTAATATTAATATTCCACATTTCTTCCTGTGGTCTTTTCTCTAAAAATGCTATTTCTTCATTTCATTATAGAAAGGAAAAACAGTTACTTTTCGATTTTCTAATCCTATCACCCATTTAATGACATATACTTACCTAGTTATTTAGGCCTCATCCAAAGAACAGTCCTGAGAAGGTAAATCTTCTCTTTAATATTTAGTTAGGGTATTGGGTGTCAAATGCTTAAAATAAATTACCTGAGACTAAGTTATGGAACAAAAGTTCTTTATCCTTTTCTTCCTAGTAGTGGCTATGGCAGGAAAATGAAAAGCTAGACCAGAGGCAGAGATGTTTGGAAAACCATCAAAAGACATTTGATTGGATGCATAACAGGAAATCTTTTATATGTTTGAAAAAAAAAAAAAAGTAGGATTAAACCAAATGCCTTTCCATTTTTCAGCTCTTTAGGAGGATTTTGAAGTCGAGAAAAATATGTAACTTCATTTACACATGTATCACTATATAGAGTCGAAAAATATCTATTCTATCTTATGGGTTTAGTAAGAGATGTGGTATTCCTTAGTGAGCTTCCACAGCATGATTATATAATCATCTGTGTTTACTGAGAGACCTGAGAGAAAATAGGGTATTTCTTTGTGGTTATTTCTGGGCCTGCTCAGTAAGGTAACAATTTTTCTGCTTCTACCATCAAAAGGGGGGTCTGGAGGTGCAATTGGCACGGGGCTAAGGTAAAATAATTTCACAGACGTCACCATTTAATATTTTTATTGTGGTTATTTATACACACACACTCAACATAAAATTTGTCACTGTATTTTTAAGTGTACAATTCTGTGGCATTAATTACATTTAAATGTCGTGCTACCATCAACACCATCTGTGGAGAACCAGGGTGCAGACTCTCCCTCCACAATGACAGTGAGTTTTGCACGTAGCTGCCTATGTGACCAGACAGAAATCAGATGTCAACAGACCTCCTCAGGGTGAAAAAGAATGTACAGATGTTATTGTAAACCACTTATCTTGTAAAGCATTAAAATTGTCCTCCCTGATATGTTTAATAAATCTCCAAACCCGTATCACGAGACCCTGCTAAACCTCTGTTCTCATATTCTATAAAATGTCCTTGTCCTAAATTCTTATAAGCTGTCCCTGGCATGCCCCCCACCCCAAACCCACCCCCACCTTTGCAGAGTGCTTCTTCCATTTTTCTGGATGGCAGCCAGCTGTAAAGATCTTTTCCTGTTCATAAGTCATAATTAAACCCATGTTTACAGGCGGGAGTTTTTCAAAACAGGAGCATGGAGGCGCCGCCTAGGGTCAGAAGGGGTCAGGGAGAGCTTTCCAAGGTTGTGCCATCATCGTGGACCGGGACCTAGAAAGCCAAAATTAATGGGCTCCAAGACTGGCTGGCTGCTTGGAATGCTGCCTCAAAGGGACTGCAGAAAAGGAGCTAATCCAGGGAGCAGAGGCCAGGACTGGAAACATGGTGACCTGCATAAGGGAGAAGATGGAGGATTTTAAAGTTGGAAATCTGCTTCGTAAGGGATCATTTGCTGGTGTCTGCAAGACTGAATCCATTCACACTGGTTGGAAGTTGAAATCAAAACGATAAGAAAGCCCTGTACAAAGCTGGAATGGTACAGAGAGTCCAAAATGAGGTGAAAATACATTGCCAGTTGAAACAGCCTTTTATCTTAGAATTTTATGATTATTTTGAACATAGTAATTATGTGTCCCTGGTTTTAGAAATGTGCTATAATGGAGAAATAAACAGCTAAAGAACAGAATGAAACACTCTCAGAAAACAAAGCTTGAAACTTTATGTACTAGACCATCACAGGAATGTTGTATCTTCATTCTTTTGGCGTACTACAACAGGACCACACGCTTTCTAACCTCTTTCTTATACATAACATGAACATCAAGATTGCCAATTTGGTGCTGGCAGCACAACTGAAAATGCCACATGAAAAGAACTATACGTTATGTAAGCCTCCTAAATTACATTTCATCAGAAATTGCAACTTGAAGTGTACATGGACTTGAATTTGATGTTTGGTCCCTGGGTTGTATGTTTTATGCATTACTTATTGGGAGACCACCTTTTGACACTGACACAGTCAAGAACACATTAAATAAAGTAGTATTGGCAGATTATGAAATGCCAACTTTTTTTTGTTAAGAGAAGCCAAAGAGCTCAGCAACAGACGAGGTTCACATACCATTGGCTCACGTCCACAGCAACAGAACTAGACAACTTCACCTGGCCAAGTTGACACCTGAACCTAACTACCACAAGTATTAAATCATCCTTCTATGTCCTGAAATTCTTCAACAAAAAGTAAAGATTTAGGAACTGTAGAAGCCTCAGTGATAGTGGACATGTCATCATTTCTACTGCAGTGACAACTTCTTCCAGTATAAGTGGTATTTATTGGACAGGAGAAAACTTTTGATTCATCAGCCACTCCCAAATAAGATGACTGGATTTCCAAAGAATAAAAGTTCAAGCGATTTTTCTTCTTCAGGAGATGGAAGCAGTTTCTATACTCAGTGGGGAAATCAAGAACAGGAAACCAGCAATAGTGGAAAAGGAAGAAAAACCCAAGATGCAGAAGAAAGACCACATTCTTTTTTTTTTTTCACAAGGGCAGGCACTGGAAATCGAACCCAGGTCCTCGGGCTTGGCAGGCAAGCATTCTTACCTGCTGAGCCACCGTGGCCCACCCAAGACCATGTTCTTGATACCTTCGTAGAGCCCATTCCTCTAATAGATCTAGCACTTCTAATAGTCAGTCCCAAGGAAGGAAATATACAATGGAAAGATGTCATTCAGCAGAAATGCTTTCAAGGTCCAAAAGATCAGGAGTTGATGAAAATGAAGAGAGATACTCACCTACAAACAGCAATGTCAATATTTTTTACTACTATAAAGAAAAGACAACCAATAATTCTGGATCCTTTGAAAGACTTGATAAAAATCAAGCACTCTCCAATCATCTTTGCCCAGGAAAAACTCCTTTTCCATTTTCAGACTAGACATCTCATACTGGAACGGTGTAACCGTGGTTTGGGAATCTGCAAATAAATGCTCTTTTAAGAGAAAGTATGAGCACAACAGCATTAACCCAGAGATTTCCAGGGCCATCCAGATTTTCAGAATAAACATCAAGAAATGCCAAGCCTGTGAAAATGTAGAGCTGTGTTCCAGTAGCCATGTTTCTTGAGGATGATTGAATAATGATATAGCTGTCACAATGTGACTGTGTGATTGTGAAAACCTTGTCTCTGATGCTCCTTTTATCTACCTTGTCAAGAAACGAGTAGAACATATGGAATAAAAATAAATAATAGGGGGAACAAATGTTAAAATAAATTTAGTTTGAAATGCTAGTGATAAATGAAAGTGAGGGGTAAGGGATATGGTATGTATAATCTTTTTTTTTCTGTTATTGTTTTATTTCTTTTTCTGTTGTCTTTTAATTTTTTTCTGAATTGATGCAAATGTTCTAAGAAATGATGAATATGCAACTATGTGATGATATTGAGAATTACTGAATATATATGTAGAACAGAATTATATGTTAATGTTTAATGTTTTTGTTTGTTCTTAATTTTTTTAAATAAATAAATAAATAAAAAAGAAATGCCAGGTCTGGTATAAGATCCAAAAAGAACTCAAATGCTTCCAATAAGTATATTCCATAAAACAACTGAATACCATGAAATATATGACTTCACAGTAAACTTGAGATAATTCAACAAGGGTCTGTTTTTGGCTTAGATCCTTTATCTGAACGAAGCAAGACCAGAGGTGTGGATCCATCACCGGGTTATCAAAAACATACATTAAGAAACATTATATCTTCCTTGACTGCTCAAGTTAATATCAATCATACAGAAAACCAAAAAGGCTGTGGTGAGTATATTTGATTCAGGAGAGGTATGTGTGGAGCTTCTAAAGGACTATACATCTCAAGAATATGTGAAAGAAGTTCTTCAAATACCTAGTGATGGAAATAAGATCATTATTTATTATTCAAATGATGGAAGATGTTTTCCTCTTGCTGATAGACCACCTTCACCTACTGACAACATCAGTAGGATCAGCTTTGACAATTTACCAGAAAAGTACTGGAGAAAATATCAGTATGCTTTCAGATTTGTTGAGCGTGTAAAATCTAAATCTTTGAAAATCACTTATTTTACAAGATATGTTAAATATATTTTGATGGTCTCCTGGTGCTGACTGAGAGCTTTGGTTTTATGATGAAACAAAAATAGACAAGACAGAAGATTTAATTGAGGTGATTGAAAAGTCTGGGAAATCTTACTCCTTGAAAGGTGAAAATGAAGTTAATAGCTTGAAAGAGGAAATAAAAAGATATATTGACTATGCTAATGAGGGTCATCATATGTGTTTAGTACTGAAATCTGTACTTTCAGAAGAGGAATAAAAAGAAGTGGAAATACTTCCTTTTCCCCAATAGTCTTTTTCCAGAAGGAAACCTGCCAGTACTAGTTCATCTAAGACCTTATCATCTCCCTCCTCTATGGATCCAAACTACCCAATGAGAGCTACACCATCTTTGAATAGAATGATCATGAATAGTGCTGCATCTCTGAAAAAAGGCACCAATACCTAGTCCTCCTATGGTTACAAATGAAAGACTTGGCTCTACAGTTACAGCTTCTGGAACAAACATCTTTTCTACCAGTCTAAAAGATTGTTATCCTAAATTAGCACAGCTTTTGAGATCTGTTTTTGTGAAAAATGTTGGGCTACACGGTTAACAAGTGGAGCTGTGTGGGTTCAGTTTAATGATGGTTCCAGCTGGTTGTGCAGGCAGGAGTGTCTTCTATCAGTTGTATGTTCCCAAACGGTCAAACAACTAGGCACAGAGAAAATGAAAAGTTACTAGATTACATTAAACAGAAATCACCATGTCTTTCTTCCATCCTTTTGATGTTTTCTAATCCAATTCTTAGTTTTCATTGATTAAAACTCCTTTTAGATGTGTAAGTTTGATAAATAACTTCTTATAGGCTTTCAAATAAACTGATTTTTAAATTTTTTTTTTTTTTTTTTTTTTACATGGGCAGGCACCAGGAATCGAACCCAGGTCTTCTGGCATGGCAGGCAAGCGTCCTTGCCTGCTGAGCCACCATGGCCCGCCTGTGATTTTTAAATTTAATATAACTTCTTTGGAACGCTTTTCTACAGGAGAGTTTAATCATACCATCCTGTATGTATGCTAATGAGATAACAAAGCAGAATGAAACTCAGTTCACTTACAAAATATAGTAGGTCACAGAATTTTATATTTATAAGTAAAGAATTTTTAAGTTTCAGTTATTTCCACCTATAATGTGCTCTTGGGCCAAATAATAACTAGTTTGTCTCACTGATATTATTTGCTATCTTTTTCCAGTTGACTCTGGTTATTTTTTTACTCAAGTGAAGTGCTCTATTGTTGGGTCTAGACAGTAACTGGCAACTGCTACCTGAGTCACAGTAGCCCCGTTTCCCTCTTTTTTGTGGGTGGCCTATGAATGAGATGGGTACAGATGGGAGCCAATATTGAGTATGGGCAAACTTCCAGTGTATAACTTCTGGCTTGGTTCCTTGGCTATATACTTTGAGCACGCCATAGAATTTTCATGTCTAACGTGTTCTCTGAAACTGTACTACTTTATTTTCTTGTGTGTGGTGGGTGGAGTAGGATAGATTTAAAAAAAATTAAAGCCCACACCATAACTGATCTGTACACTTATTTCATACTTTAACAATTTCTAAACCACCTCTTCTTGGATAGTGCCCATGGTGGGTACTTAGCAAAGCCTACTGTTATTATTTGGCCCAAGAGCACATTGTAGAAAAAAGATGTGATGAGGTTGTTATGAATCCCAGAACATGGGACTGGGTAAACAAAACTGAATTTCCTCATGTTGCTATAGGGACATGGGAAGATAAACTGAAGAAAAATGACATCACTTTCACATTTTTTTTTTGGAGAAAATTTTAGACAGAATTTATTTCATCCTTGTATGAGAGCATATGGTACCAGAGAAAAGTTGGCTTCCAAACTTCTTTTTAGTTTGCAGTCCACCTCATTCCAACTCTTTTTTCCTGCACAAGCATTCCTTCCCAGTCCCCTATCTCCTCCTCATCTACATTTCCCACCCCAACCCTTGCTCCCAAGTTTCTGCACATGTTAAATCTATAAATCTATCCATGCTATAGATATCAAAGGATACAGATATTAGCATCATGTAGCTCGAAGGGATATTCTAGAGTAACACACAATGAATAGAAAAGTATTAAACACACAGCCAGAGGAATAAATTTTTTAGAGATTAAAATGTATAGATACATAGAGAAATAGGCAGTTGCCTTCTAAGCAGACCTGAAACTGCTCAAAGGCCCATGAAGAATCTCATTGTTCTCTCCTACCCTCCACATGATCTACCAAGTGAGTCTGTTTCTATGGCTCTGAGGAAATAGGAGCCTCTTTTATAAAATGTTTGGGGACTCAGAATTTAAACTTAAAACACCGTATAAAGAAGTTTCATTTTACAGGGCAAAATTTGGAAATAGCATTTGGGAAAATGGCTTCTACATTGCCATTTTCTACTTTTATCTAAGAGCCAGCCTCTAGCTGGTTAAAGTTACTCAGTTTTTGGACATTTCTTGAGACAGCAAATAAACAACATCCTTTAGCACCACATCTTAATATTTGATCACTTAATAGTCAGATGTCATTCTTAGGAATTACCCAAGTTCTTGCTTCAGTTAAAACCCATTTCCTCTTCCTTAATCTTTTCTAAAGATAGAAAATGACTGATGACCTTCCTACAATAAACCTTGTAGAATTAAAGACTCTATTGCCTTTTACCTTTTCTTTTGCATAATAAGCAACCTCATGGGGCCCAAATCTTTTGGTGGCCTTTTATTTTGGTGCTTATGCTGATTAAGATTCTGATTAAGATAATTTTGTCCCCAAGTTTTGAGAAATACATTTGTTATTAAAATTAGACATCTTCCTTGGCTTTATTTGGCGAAATTAGTTTTAAAGTTGAGAAGGTTTTTTTGGATAATCATTTTGCATTTCACATCAGATACATTTTCTAGCACATCAGATGTCATTTTCTAGCATGACAAATTAATCACTGGCCTTTTGTGTTGCACTAAAGAAAAACAATAAAGTTCCTTTGTTTAAGAAAATGAAAGCCATTTTAAAACGTCTCACTCTACCTTAGTCAGATTAGTGCTCTCAAAGCTCCAAACTTTTTGGGAAATACCTGGTTTATCTTTAAAAAACTGCGCTGACAATTCATCTGTCCTGATGCAGGTAGTCTGAGCCATGAAATGCAAAATAAAGTCTGAGATACACCTACAGACAGGTGGACTGAGGCTTACGGGTAGATGGGGGTAGTAATACCAGGTATGATTTGACCGGAGTTTGGGGCCTGGGTGGGTGAGTGGGGAGATTGCCCAGTTCCCACGGTAATGTTAAATTCCCTTTTTTTTTTTTTTTAACATTCTTTTTCCTTGAGGACTGCAGGAATTTACCAAATGGTAAGCACCTCTTGAGGAAGAACTTAAGTCATTTCCATATTGATGAGAAAAGTAAACACCTACCACAGCAGAAAGCTCTGTAAGAAAAGGACCGCAGGAAAAAGCTGATGGTGGTGTTTCTGAAGGGCAAGACTTCCACGTGTACTTTCTCCCACGCCCTAAATCCCTCTTTTTAGTGGGCCCCACACAGTGAGCAGTAAGTGCTCATCATTATCCTTCCCAGATGATGTGGTGTGTGGAGTGTCAAAGAAGAGCCTGGGCAGTGCCGGGACTGCAAAAATCCCTGGTAAAGGGGTCATTTTTACGGACTGCTAAAATAATCACTCCTGCTTCGAGTCCTCTCCCTTGCCAAGTGTCTGTGGAAGTCTGGGAGTCTTACAGGCAAGAACAACCCCGCCGCACCACGCCCTAGGTGTGACTCTCGCGCGGAATCCCCAAGTCCAGCTCGGCTCCCACGTTCGCCGGGCTCCCATGTGCCGCACACGCCCCGCCTCCTGCCACCTTCGCGAATCTCATTGACCAGGCTCTGCGTCTGCCTTGGTTCCTGATTGGTGGCTGCGGCTGTCGTTCTGCGCGGCGGGGACATTTCCGCATTGAGGGGCGGGGGGGTGCTGCTCCGAATGGAGGGGGAGGGGAGGTGTTTAGGAGAAAGTGGGGTCTTTGGGTGTCTGAACAGTCTGCGGGGTGGGCGGTGTTGGTCAGCAGCCGGGCTGCGACAGCTGGCGAGGGGCTCAGGTGTGCATGTGTAAGGGGAGGAGCGAGAGAGAGAGAGAGAGGGGTTCCTCAGAAGCGACATATTCTCCTGGCCTGCGAGCCTTCCTTCTGGGGCACCATAAACAGAACCCCAATTTCCCGGCTGCTGAAGGAAGAGGAGGAAGGTGGGTCCCGTTGGCTGTTTGGGGAGGGGCGGGAACCGGCTTCCCGCGACCCCCTGGGTGGGCGTGTTTCCTTCTAAGACTGTAGAGTTCTCTGATCCACGGCCTGGCCCCGGAGGCCGAATTGGGGATTCGGGAGAGCTCGGGGCCGGAGGGACTGGGGTGTGGGGGAGGGGCGGGGGCACTCCCGGGCAGCTGACTCTCCGACGCCGGGGTCCGCGCACAGGTCCGCCCTTGCTGGTGACGAGGTGTTCGCTGTAGGGGAGAGGCGGCGTGGCCATCGGCTCCTCTCGGGAAGAAGCCCGCGGCGGGTTTTCGCCTCGGGCTCGCGGAAGCGGGAGGCCAGAGCCGGCCCGCCGGCGTGCGTTATTCTCAGCGCCTCCTAGTCCCGGAATATTTACGAGCTGGTAAAAAAAGCTCCTGGGCGATGGCAGCCCTGCTTCCCTCGGCGCGCTCACCCGCCTCCCGGACCCCCGCTCGGGCCGTGGGGGGTGGGGAGAGGGCGGCTGTTGACTCGGGTTTCCCAGGGAACCGGCCGGAGGCTGGACGGCAGAGCCGGGGAGGGGGGCGGTCCGCCCGCGCCAGCTCGGCCCAGCCTGGAAGGGCGTGGGGGACCTGGGGGCGGTGAAATAGCCGCTGTAGATCCGCCTCTTTCATTGATGAAATTTAAGTTCCTGTGGTTTTACCTTTTCTGGGAACCTCCAGCTGGCCCTCATTTGTGTCTAGAGCGCAGTGTAGACAGGAGTCCTAACAGACTCAGTCGTACCAAGTTTCGGTCTTTTGGAAGTGGGGGAGGAGTGGCTTTCTTGGGTGTATTTTTTAAATTTTTTTTGCGGGGGGCAGCCAGTTTAAATCGCTTTGAATAAATACTCCCTTAAGTGGCTAAACATAGGAAGAGAAAGAACGCGTCGGTTGTTAAAGCTGGGGAGGAAGAGAGCTGCCCTATAGCGTGACTCCTCTAGAAATTTAAAAAATTGATACATAAACCAGAATATTTTATTAAAACCCTAAAATGTCGAGATTTGTACAAGGTAAGACACGCGTCTTCTTATCTACGGGGTTGATTCAGCCGAATTTTAATACTGGCAGTCGAAGGGTTGGTGGGGGTTTAGAAGTGGAAGTGTTCATTTGAAATACCTTTTGCTAAACCCTTTTGGTTAAATTGACGTCTGAGTTGTAGTGAGCTGCTGCTGGGTTGGCGTTTCGTATAATTTATGCCCTTGTGCTTTTCTGGATTTAGTTGTGCCTCCCTGAAATCAGGTTAGTAGCACTCTGGGCTCCTCGAGATAGTGGCTGTAGATGATGGTAAAAAAAGGGTTTGGGCTGCTGATTAACCCTTGTTTTCTTTTCCTGGTCGGTCCTGTCTGCGGGGATTTTAAGGGGAGCCGGGAGAGCTGGGGAGAGGCAGGTGTTGGTGAGCTTTAGTGTTCCTAGCTTCTACTCTGCTTGTGTGTACGTGGTTGGAGTCTCAGATTCTTTAATTGCGAAACCGGGAGTAGCCCGTAGAAGCTGGAGGTCATTTCAGCAGGAGACATGACTTTGCTGCATTGCTGTGTTTATTTTTTTCTTCTTCGAAATCTGGAAATGTTATTAAGATTTCTCTGAAATTTGAAAATAGCTCTTTAAATTCCATATGTGTATAAAAGGGTTTGGGAATGCCTCTCAACTGAGCTAAGCAGTAACGTTGCATGTATGTGTGAGTGTATATATGAGTAGTGTGCAAATGGAAATTGGTGCTGCCTTAAACCTGTCAGCAGTTTGCAATACAGGATTTGCCTTATTTTGGTATGCAAGAAAACACTTGCTTGTGTGTGAGAACTTCAGCCATCTTGTTAAATATACAGCTAGTGAAGTTCACAACTATTTAATGTGACTCAGTAGATGTAGATGTGCTTTTTCAAAAAGTCGTGTAGCTAATGGCCATTATACAGACCAATTATGTCATTTGACACTGGAAATTAAAATGCACTAGTAAGTTTCATATCACTTTATTACTTTTTCTTTAAATTTTGGTAATGGATTAAGAGGATTTGCCTTTGTTACAGATGGGACACTTATGCCTGCCATTAGTACCAAGCTTAGAAATGTCACTTGTCACCAGACTTTCAAATTCATGTTATAAATTACATGTGGTGAGAGTTGCTTCTTATGTTCCGACTGATTCAATAATTCAATAATAGAAAGCCAGAAGTAACTGTAAGAAACTTACTGGCTTTATAATAAAAACAACAAAGTTCATTTATTGTAAGCCAGTATTTTGCAAAAATTTGCAAGGGACAAGTGGACATGTCAATTCTCTTAAAGTTAAGAATATTATTAAACTTCAGATATTAGTTATGCTTTGGAATAACTTGCCCAATTGGTGCACATTGACTGATTTCACAGCCTTTGTGGTTAATGGATAACTGTCTCCATTACATTGTAAATCAAGTGATACTACCTAGGAGAGTTGCTGTTTGTCATTGCTTTTCATTGTTCATTTAAAAAAAAAAAACTCTTTATTTTGGAATAATTTTAGATTTATAGAAAAGTTGCAAAGATTGTTTCCTCTAACATTAATACCTTACATGACCATGACACATTTGTCAAAACTAGAAAATTAGCACTGGTACTAATTTTACTATTACTATTAACTGAACTGCAGACTTACTTATTCAGATTACTATTCCAGGATCCAGTCCAAGATACCACATTGCGTTGAGTTGCCATTCACTTTTATTTTAAATGATGGTTTTCCTTTTTAAATTGGCAGCTTTACACAAAAAAGATGCCCCCGCACCCCCTTTAACATGATGTTTTCCTGTTTATCCTTGTTAAAATTCTGTACTTCAATTGTAAGTCTTCTATACGTTTAACTAACTGTTGCTGTTATAAATGATGTACTTAATTGGTTAACGACTCAGCTGTCTCCACAGGTCAGGTTTCAAGTATATGGGTTAAAAAGTTCTGAGAGCAATGAGGTCCTCTCCCTAAGTATTTTCAAATTTACAAATGGAATGGGAGGGAGCTGTTTTTGTCTAGCCAGCCAAAGCCTTGTCATGTGCGTATACTGTAGTAGTAGAGCAACTGTTTTTGTTGTTTTTTGGAACACTTTTAAATAGATTAACTAACTAAAGTATGCAAAAATGTCCCTTCTTAAATTGAGATACTTTTCATATATTACGGGACAAAACAAAAAATATTTGAGGCTTGTCAGTTTTTCCATTTATTAGAATTCTGTTTTTGTGACTTTTATGGTGAGTCCTGTTTGGTAGATGGCAGCTAGCCAGGAAAGATTAGCTGGGCTAATTATAACTGGAAGGGGAGTGGTCTCAGATGAATACATACAGTGAGGAGTAACATTCTGGAGCCTTGCTGTTGAGGTCAGCCCTTAGCCTGGCTCCTCTCAAATTCTCAGACCAAATTTAGCCTGTTGCCAATTATTGGGATGACTGGGATGTTTTTAGTCCAGGGGGATTTTGGCATAGATTTGAGCAGGACTAGATAGAGGCGGCCAAACAGTGACCAAGGACTATCCCCCCTGCCCTTTTCTTTTGTTTTTAACAGATAGCTTGGATTCATTATATTGCTAGAGAGAGAGGGATTTAGTTAGATTCAGAATCATAGTTATAAAAGTAATATTAAAAGAAATTGAAAATGAAAGTTGGGCTGAGAAAAACTTTGTTGGCTGTTTTCCAACCTGGATCTTCTAATCTCTGTAGTCAAATAGCTCCTGTTCTTACTAACTGTGCCTTTATTCTCATAAAGTGGATGATTTTCGTTTGTGTAAGCCTACTGAAGACAAGCTTTACGGGGAACATTATAGAAATAAGAAATGTTAACTGGTACAGTTCTTGAAGTGTCATTTTAATATTATGAAGAGGAATTGAAAAATAACTTTAAAAGGAAATTACTCTAGGATGTTAATTTTGAGCAAAAGTATTTTGTTGTAATATCACTTCACAGAGATCATTCCCTCTGGCTGTGTGTTAGTTTTTCCTTCGTAAATGAATTTTAGTAACATTAAAATAATGAGATACTTAGTTTGTGTGAGGAACATTAATTGACCTAATAAAGAAAATGTTCTATGTAAAGGAACAGTATACTGTAGTTTTCCAGTTTTTCTTTTTTTTAATATTTCTTCTTTTTAAATAGTTTTCCAGTTTTTACAAAGTTGTGTCTGCTACTTTTTTGTGGAATTTAAGGTATTAATTCCCAAAAAGTCAGATGGGCCCATTATTGGAGAGTTAATATAAACAAATACATGAAAGTCAAAATAACTCTGGATTGGGTGGACCACGATGGCTCAGCAGGCAAGGACACTTGCCTGCCATGCCAGAGGACTCGGGTTCGATTCCCGGTGCCTGCCCATGTAAAAAAAAATAATAATAATAAAAAAATTAATAACTCTGGATTCTCTGTGAAACTGAATATTAAGGGGTGACTGTACTAACTTTCTGTACTCTATTGTTCATCCTTATATCCAGGATTTATACCAGTGGAGAACATTCCAGAAATATTAGAATAAAATTGTAAAGGAGCTTTTCTGAGGCTTTGGGATTTAGTGATAGGAAATGTGATTTACTTCCTACCCTTTTGATTGCTTGGGATCTCTTTCTATTCTGGAATTTTTCTCTAGACTTGACCTTTAGACACTGTCTGAAGTTTCTTTTGTAAAATATTGTACTTTGGACTTGGGGTAATAGTGTTTGAATTGCAGACGTCTTGGTCTTGCTAACTTGGTGGATTGTTCCAAGGCACAGTGGCTATTAATCGAAGCCGTATTTCTTAGATCTCTAAAATTATAATACCAGGCAGGCATCTTTGTATTAATAACTTCAAATCTTTGAAAGTTGGCTTGATAATCTATCAAAAATTAAATATTATGTGTTTTTTAATTGGGGAACTTATGCATGAGAAAGGGAATAATACCCATTTGAAGCTGTTTCCCAGTTCCCTTGACTGATGATGCAGGCATCTCCTTTAGTTTATTGCAAAGTCTTTGTCTAAGGCTCAAATTCTGCCTCTGCTTAGTTTCATCTTTGTTTTCTCGTCATTGTCAAAGGTAATCGATTTTGCTCCCAAACTAGTTGACAATTAAGGCTTGCTTTTGAGAACCATGGAGAAATTGACTATGTTGTCTTAGATAACCCGCATAAAAAACAAAAATCTTCCATTTTTCCAAACCTTTTTGCTATATTTTTTCCTATGTAAAAAAGAGTCCTCTTTTTTCTGTGATTTCACGTGTATCTGTTTAAAAAATACTATTAATTGTACTCATATGCATGAATAATATTATTATTGTAATCTTAATTTAATAGGTTTTGACCGGTTTTCATTCAGATTTGGTAGCACATATCTAAGGTAAACCATGTAAATGCACTGTAACCCAGAGAAGAGACACGGAGGAGCTGGGTAACAGCTAACAGTGGGCTTGGATTCCTGCTCTGGGTCCTTGTTTCTTCATCTCTGAAATAAGGGAATGGCACTCGTTGATCTTTAAAGCCCTTCCAAATATAAAAGTTTCATCTCAGTGCACATGCACATATCAAATTAAGGGGCAGGTTGCCAGATCATTTTTTGGTTCTTGGTGGTGATGTACACCTTTCGCCTCCTTGAAACAAAAGAGTGTGATAGGATGCCAAGTTGACACGTGAACCTGACCATGACACTTAAAGTGATATTATTTAACTAGATTGGTAAATCTCTTCTGAATGTTCTGTTTTCCAGAAGTGATACTTTCTTTGAGTTTGTAAGAGCTACTTACTATACTGTAAGGGAGCAAGGTTAATCTTAATTATTAATGAGAAGTCTCGTTTATGTATAAATTCTAACAGTTTTAAAAAAAATACATGCATAATTAGCAAAAATCTTGATTGGCAAGAAGCTCTGTAAATTCAGTTCCAGAATAGACCTCAAAAACCTTTGTTTATTTTTGTTATTATTGAAAAGCATTTGTTAAGCATTCATATGTATGTACAGCTGAGTCATTTAAAAATCTTAAGTGAACTTATTTTTCATAGTATATGTTGTATGACAATTTTTCCTAAAATAAATACATGAAATTGGAATACATAAATTGCTCAATTTTGTTCAAACTCTGAAGTTAGTGAAAACATCAGGTTGACATTTATATAAGATAATAAAATTGAAAGGAAATTTTGAGGTCATTTTATCTAGATTGCCTACCAGTTTGAAATTTGACTACATCCATGATATTTGACTGATCAATCAACCTCCATAATACGTTCTTACTTATTTACTTACAGATATTACTTGAACATCTAGTGCCAGGCTTTATGTTAGATGATGGGAATACAGCTATGAACAAGGTGGATATCATATGTTCTTGTAGAGTTTGTAATCTGTGGGTCAGACAGACATTGAATAACTCTTACAGAGCATGATGCTATATAGAAAAGAGTACAAGGATCTGCCATGTGAGCATATAATAGGCCACCTTGCTTAATTTAGAAAGATTTCTATGAGGAGATGATATTTAAACCGAGCTCAGATACATGACTAGGGCTGGTTGAACCTCTGTCTTTTTTATATGAATATTTAAGTCTTGATCACCATTTTAGTTACACACAGGTATTGGGGCCTGTACCATGCCAGGTTCTGGAAAAGCAAAGTTGAATGACATATAGCTTGTGCCCTTAAAGAGAATACATTCTAGAATTATAGACAGCTATCTAAACAAAGAATTAGCAAGTTTTGATAAGAGTGCAGAGGCAGGAGTGATTGAAACCATTACAGAGTTTTGGTAGGAATGAAGGCCTTTTTTTAAAAAAAAAATGTTTAGGAGCTACCACCTTGAAGACTAGGAATGCCACCACCAAAGTGGCAGGGGCTAGTCAAGTCAGAGTTTGAGCCTTTGGAGGCTGAGGGTTCAGGGAGGTTCCCCTTATGTTAAAATGATTCTTGTGATTTTTGGAATTCACACCTGTCCATTCAGTTCCCCATTTTTTCCTTCTCATTTCTGTTCCATCTCTCTAAAAGTGTTGAATGGAACTTCACATGGATATATTTGGAACAATCTTATAAGAGTTAGAATGCTTTTAGTTTCATGAGCAGAACAGTGTCAATTAAATTGGCTAAAAGGTAGGGGAGTTTTATCACATAAATCTTGAAGTAGGATATACCAGAGTTGGTTAATTTAGTACAAAGAAATGGAATCCAGTTCTTTCCTTCCTTTTTGCTTTATTATTTTAATCATGTTTGCCTCATTCTCAGGTCAACTCCTTCACGGTCACTAATGCCAAAAGGAAATGGGGATGGAAGGTAGGCACGCAAGGTTCTCCTCATGTGTCTCCTTTTCATTGAGCCTTTTACCATACCCCTTTTCTATACCCTTGTGGCTTATTAGGCAGGATCATAGTACTTTTCATGCTTAAACCAAATACTGGGAATGGTTTAGACCCAGGCCTGAGCTTCTCTGAAGTGCATGGCCATGGGACAGAATAAATGGGGTTCTGTTAGGTAGGAGGATGAGGAACAGGGCTGCTGCAGGCACATTAATATAAGTGGAGCATAACCTACACCAGCTATACAAGCAGTACTGACAACACTGCCTTATTAGAAATGCATATTTTTCCCACCCCAGACCTCTGAGTCAAAATCTCTGGGAGCTTGCCTAGGACTCTGTTTTAACAAGCCCTCCAGGTGATTTTTATGCACTTTATTTAGAAACACTATTCTGGTTATCACAAATGGAGTAGGAAATTGTCGTCTTTAGGCATCCTGTTTAGTGCATTCATTATTTTTGTTTACCCAAAAAAGGTACTTCAAATTGTCTTCCAAGATCTGCTTGGCTATGAAATTTGAATTTATTTCAATAGACAATGAACTTTCCATCAAGTGAGGAAGAGAAATGGTATAGTTGGGGTTCTAGTTTAGGCCGACATCAATCCATTCTGCTGGGCAACCCCAGGTTAGAGTGACAGATAGGCAAACTAGTTAGAAAGCTGTTGTCATCATGACCAGGAGAGTGAAAATGCAAAGGGAATTAAGGTAGCAGCAGTGGGAATGTACAGCATTGGATGGAATTGTGGCAATTGAAGTAAGGAGTTTTGGTATTGGATTGGCTGTGATGTGAGGGGAAAGGAGGGAGGAGCCAGCTGTGGCTATGAAGTTTCAACCTTAGTCATTAGGAGGATGATAATGCTACGGGGAGCAGGGAGATGAGGAGGGTAGGAAGATGAATTTAGTTTGAACAATGAGTTTTGTTTTATTCAAGTGCAAAAGGTGTAGATAAAACAGTAGGGTGTGTAAACCTGGAACTCAGGGAAAAAGGTTGGGATGAGAGGCACATATTTGAAAGTTTTACATTAAGGAGATGGTGAGGGAAAAATTAAGGGCAAAAAATGGTCTGCAGACAGAATTTTAGGAAACCCAGGTAATAGGAGAAGGGAGGAGCCAGGTGTACTAATTTAGGTGCCTTTAGAGGGGTAGGAAAAGATATAAGATAATATCATGTAATGGAATCCAAAGAAGAGCTTCTCTAGGAGAGGTATTCACAGATAATTGAGTTTAAAGGACTGGTGGGATCCCAAAAGAGGCTAGTTAGCTTAAATTGTTAGAAATCAAGTTATTATAGGTCCTCAATTTTATAGTGTACATGGTTATTTCCAGTTGCTATTACATTCTTGGAGTTTTATGCTTCTTTGGATCACAAGGCATTTCGTGAATTGAGACTAAGTGGGCTCTCTAATTCTCTGACTTTGGGTGCCTCTCAGTGTGGGGTCCCAAGAAAGTTGGGAGGTGGCCTGGGGAGGACTCCTCACCCTCTTTGCTGCTCTCCTGTACTCTTTGTGGCCTCGCCATAGCCTATGCCATGAGAAACTAGTTTTATAATTTAGCGTGTGTAGTCATTTGTTTGTGCCAATGCAGAGTGTATTCCCCTTTGTTGCTGACATGGGTGAAATGAAATACCAGAATTAAGGAAGAGAAGCAATCCATTTATCAGATTGAATGTCTCCTACCTCTAGATTCTTTTGCTTTCCTTTTTCTTTTTCGGCTCCAGTTGGATTGGGGAAAGTCTGTGATGTTGAAATTTTACTTCTTGTAAACAAAGAAGAATTAGGAAAGTAAAGGGAAAACAAAACATGTTACTGCCTATTATATACCAAGTTGAGCCAGCCAACACCATTCTAGTAAACCCAGTTTATATGTGGTGGAATTTCCTGTCCGTTGGGTATAAAAAAAGTTCTGATAGAAATGCTTTTGGAGGAGAGAGGTATTTAGGGGCTTTATGTCAAGAATTAACGAAAGCCAGATTAGGATAAAAAAATGAGCAGATTCTTTCTACTTCACTGTGGTGGAATGGGACTCAGAATAAAGTAGCCTTTCTTCTGGTCGCTAACATTAGCCTGCTCTGTGACCTTGTAGTCATTTAACACATATTTTCAACCTCAGTTTCTTCGTCTGTAAAATGATGAGGTTAGATTAAATAACCCGTTTCAGCTCTAAAAATGTTTTGATTTGTGTCTTAGGTAATAAAAGTGTTTGATTCCTAACTCATATTCTCTAAAGTGGAGGAGAATCAATTTTATATTGCTAGGAAGTGGGGAGGGACAAAATGTTTTAGTAGGTTAGAGATCTTGTATTATTCAGAGAATTCTTGAATTGACCTTCCCTTAGAAACACTGCTGTCGCTGTGAGAAGTGTAATGTGAGACTGTTAAGTCTAAGAAGTTTCTAATGTCTGTACTTCCCATCTTACCAGACTTCCAGACATTTCTTTAAAAAGTCAAGATGAGCAAGGAGATCACTGCAAATCTGGTCTGTGCCCAGGTGCTTAAGCACCCTTCCTTATTCTTTATTCTTGAATATTTTTTTTAAAGCCCTTCCTTAATTTTTAATCACCAAAACCAGAACTTCATAATAGCACTTTGCCTAGGGGAAGGGGAAGAAAATGGCAGTGGAGTGGAGTGGGAGACAGGACATGCTTGTTGTCTACTCTTGTTATATTTAAGCTGTTCATGTTTGTAAATGGGGCAGAAGGAATACACATTGTTCCACATGTGCATTTTGTACCTGTATCAAATGAATGAGAGGATAAAGGCCTGGGATATCTGTATAGTGTTATCACAACTTGAGTTTGAATCTGTCTGGATTTAAAATTTTATCTTCTGAAGGTTGGACCTGCTCTAATTGTCACAATCACACATAGTGGTAAATATTAAATCTTTTAGCCAGTCTATCTGAGCTTGGCTTGGTAGGGAAGATGGTGACAGGGGTTCTAGGCAGTTTGACCTCAAACCTGTAAATTTAAAGACTATGTAGAGGGATTCTCTAAGGTGTGGTTTTTTTTTTTAAACTTTTTTATTATAAAATATATATGCAAAGCAAAGAAAGAAAAAAGTAATACTCTTCAAAGCACACTTCAAATAGTTACTGAACAGATCCCAGAGTTTGTCATAAGTTACCATTTCACCATCTCGAATTTTTCCTTCTAGCTACTCCTAAATACTGGAAGCTAGAAGGAATATTAATATAGTGATTCATCCTATATTCATCGTTTGCCAAATCCTATTCTCTCTGTTATACTTCCTCTTTCTCCTTTGATCCTTCTCCCAATCTATAGGGATCTTTGGGCAATGCCTGTTCTGACTTTTTCATGTTGAGAAGGGGTGTTGACACAAAAAGATAGGGGTATGTAATTAATTGATAATCTTGGAGAGGCTGGTTCTAAAGTTTTTTTTTAGTTTTTTGTTAGTCTTCATTTAGACAAGTCTCAAGCAAGCTACAATACTTATTTTAAAATTTTTACAGTCACATTTAATTTTGGTCTCATTTTGTTCTTTGTCCAGAATATAACTAAGTTAAATGTTTCACTTTATTTTCCAAGGAAGTGATTGTGTGAATGCTGGCCTTCAGCAACAAAGAAACTTACCTTAAAAATCATTGTATAGTTGGTTCTTGATCTATTTTAATTGACCCATGACACAAAGACTTAGACAATTCATGTATTATATTTTTTCTTTGCATGGGTAGGCACCAGGAAACAAACCAAGGTCTCTGGCATGGCAGGTGAGAACCCTGCCTGCCAGCCACTGTGGCCCACCCGGTTCATGTTCATTCTTTAATTTGAATAAGTTACAAGAATAAGAATAAGTTATAAGAATGTAACTTATAAGAATAAGTTATAAGAATAAGTTCATTCTTTAATTTGGAGATTTATATTTTTTCTCCAAATTATTTCCCAAACATTAATAAATGGCTTAGAGATTGAGGGAGTGAGTGATGTCTCGGGGATACATGGGGCAGCAGAGTGAGGAACATAACCTATGACAAATTTTAAATCACAACTCAGTCTACCAAGTGATGGACTTGTGTGGATGATACCATGCTAACTTTGTTTAAAATGTTCTGCAGCAGCATTTAATTACCAGTCTCAGCTTATGCAATTTTGCTCATCTATTGGTATGGGTTATTTATGGATTATAATCATATTGCTGTTTGTTTATCCAGACATAACTTTAGGTTGTTTGTGGACCACACATGATGTAGGGTGTTTCTTTAGCTCACAAAGAAGTTATTCATGAGCCAGTCTTGGGTTATTTTTGTAGTTCCACTGGAGTCCATAAACTGTGCCTATGAAAAGGACTTAGAAAATGTTTATTTTAGGGTTGTCATTGTGCTCTCACCAAGTGTCTTTGGACTTTTGTCCTCTTGGATTTTTTTCTTTTGATGTCTTAGCTTTGGTTTATATACAAAGCTAGCATTGCTTCCTTAGTCAGGTAGATGTCTTGGAAGATCATTTAGTCCAGCTTGATGAAGACTATATTCTTTGCATACTACATTGGCAGCACATATTGAGGCCATATTTCTGGATCAGATCATGCCGATTTGAGCAGAAGTGGCAAGAGCAGGAGCCCTGACCGAATTTTCAGGGAGGCAACAAAGAAAAGACCCCCTTGGATTTTGATATGATGAAAAGTTTGTGTAAAAAGGTTTTTTAAGAGCTGTATTAAATATCTCAATTGTTAACGTTTTTAGATATTTGGGGAGCGGGGGGATATCTACATTAAATTGCCTCAGAAGTTAAATAATCTTCTAATTTCTGTTCTAAGAAATATTTTCAGAAATATGATCATGCTGGCTTTAATTCTATATGTATATATATAAATGTTTTTTTTTTTCCTGCCCAGTTACCAAATGAAATAATTTATGGTATGTGAGCATGTATAAGGGGACTGAGTTTTTAACCTTACTAAAATATGATTCTCCTAAATTAACCAGCATTTGTAGGAATCACTAGTTATCAGACAAAATGTTTGACTATTAAAAAAAATAAACGGAATGATCAAAAGTTTAAAAATATATATTTATAAAAATAAGATTTGTCTAAGAGTACTGAGATAAAAAGAGGTGGATAGAGAATAATCTAATTGTCCCTTAATTTTAAGAAGTGTAAATAATCAAATATGTAAAACAACTTGTGTTGGCATTATTTCTCCAAAAATACTTGGGCCTGGAATGTTTTCTTTTTTTGATATTTTTCTATTTTTGTTTGTTTTTGTCTAGTAGGCCTTTCTTTTCACCTTTAATGAAATCTGTCTGTCACACATGAACCCAGCTGTACCAAAAGCCCTGATAGTCTTGTCCTATACAGATAAGTAGTGAAAAGTTGGCTGAAATCGGAACCAGAAGATGTAGTGCTCTTCTCCAATTAAAGTGAAAATTTTTCATTAAGAATTTATAAAGAAGAGGTTCTTTAGAGGGGAATATTAAACTGGAGTGGCTCCCCTTCTGAAATGGAAAGGATGCCTTATATTTTTCATTTGGCCTGGAGAGGAGCAGGAGGAGTGTTTTATTTCTGTGAATCTCCCAGTCTCCTAAATTTAGTTCTCTGTAAGGCAGCAGTTCCAGAAGGGCATGTTCCACTTTTCTCCAATTTTGAAGGCTAGTAAGTCAAACATTACTAGGGGTGCAGCTGTGCTCACTTGAAGATTTGCCCTTTTACTTTTGCCTCCCCATCTCCCTAGATACACTAGTAAAGCATATAGATAGACCAAACAGTTAAATTTGAGCCTGTGTGATTTATAGTCCTAACTAGTGGACACTACTGTACTGCAGAATGGCAGTGGGCTCATAGGATTGAGCCCTTTTTGTTGCAGGAATGCCAGAAATAGATCAATTGTAGCTTGCCAGCTGTTCGAATGGCTGTTTAATAATTTGGTTGGTGGTTTTATGCTTTTTGTTTTAAGATCTTAGCAAAGCAATGTCTCAAGATGGTGCCTCTCAGTTCCAAGAAGTCATTCGACAAGAGCTAGAATTATCTGTGAAGAAGGAACTAGAAAAAATACTCACCACAGCACCATCATATGAGTTTGAGGTATGGACTCGAAAAACACTTTGCTTTTGTCCGTCTCCGTGCCGGTCTGCATGCAGAGTTGCTGCGGATGATGATGATCCATCCAACCTGATAGAAGCACAAGATGTAAAGATAACACAAACAACAAAATATCAGGGTTGCTTAACAGTGAAGGATTTTCAACATTTGCCTTCTGTAAAACCATTATCTCTTTTTTTTTAAATTCTAGAAATTTCCCTAAGTTACTGAAAAATCAGCAAAAAAATTTTTACTTTGTTCTATATTTTGATGTCATTGGGTAGAGAGAAAGGGATACCAGTTGGAATAGTGCAAACCTAGTTTGTCAAGCATATACCTGCATGCTTTCTCCAGTAGCAGCATTCTACTTTGACAATAATAGGGATTTCTCAGAACAGGAAGGTTTTCCTTAGTTTTCTACTTATAAATCAATAAATTATCCTTTTCTTTTTCAAGTCTGAATTTGTACTTAATGTTTTGAGGTTAAGTGTGTACTATTCCTTTTTGTTCTTTGGGAGAAGGTTAAGTTCCACTTCAAAGATGTAAAGAAAGGTATTGATGACTAAACATAGAGAACCAAAATTTCCAAATGATGTTCAGATTACATGATATTGGGTGTTGGGGAATATTATTTTATTTCTTAAGTGTAATTCCCATTAGCTTTTCTTCTGTAGTTTTAAATTAAGGTATACAGAAGTCTCTGCTCTACTCTGTTTAATTCTACTCTGAAGAATTTCATTTATAGATATCTAAAACATTTAATTTATGTCTGTTTTTATTAAATATTAAGCATTCTGTTGGTTGTAACAGTGACTTCTATTTTCATAGCACACTAAAAAAGACCTTGATGGATTTCGGAAGCTATTTCATAGATTTTTGCAAGAAAAGGGACCTTCTGTGGATTGGGGAAAAATTCAGAGGCCTCCAGAAGATTCGGTAAGTTTTAGATAAAAGTTTAGGAAAAATTAAGGTAATTTCTAGGATTGGTTCAACTTTGGGGGTGGGGACCTATAAGAACCATCAAAGAACACGGTGATTGCTCTGAATTTTCTTTCCCCTCAATCTGAAACCACAGCAGTAGTCTTCTGCTTTCCCTGCATTTAGACCTGTCTTTCTAGTCCTGCAGGACCTCCTGCAAGTTTAATCTTTGGACAGCACCATCTCATAACTTACCTTCTCTGAATATGAAGTAACTCTTTTGCAAAGGACCAAGTACATAGCAAGAGCTTCATTTGTGCTCTTTCTTTTTTTCTCTCTCTCCCAAATCGTTTCATTTCTCCTTGCCTGTAGGATCATGGACAGACATTTAGTTTGATACTTAAAGCTGTCCCCATGTTTTCAAGACATTTTTATAGTCTTATCTCCTCTGCTTGCCTATGTGAACCAACCCGACACTCCCTACACACAGCATTGCTTTCCTGCTTCTGGACTTCTATGTATGCTGTTTTCTTAAAATGTGGTAGTCCCTTCACCCATCAAAATCCTACTCATTCTTTGAGGCTAGTCCAGATACCTCCATTCTGTCACCAGTCCCTAGCAGAAAGCTGCACTTGAAGAGGCATACTATCCTAGTATCAGAATTGGATTTGAACCCTCGCTGTGCTGCTTATGAGCTTTCTGTAAAATAAGAGTAATACTAAGCACTTCATGTACCTGACGGCTGTTGTTATGAGGCTTTAAGATAATATATGTAGAAACATGTTAGACTGTGTAGCACTTTGCAGATGTTCATGATCATTTCTACCATAAGGGAGCACTTAGCCCAGCCTAATGTAGTAGGTGCTGGTTAAGTATATGTTGTCTTCTGTACTAGACCTTATGTTCCTTTAGGCCAGGGGACACATATAGGACATTATTTCCTGACCAAATGTTTGTTGAATGGTTGATCTAAATGAAGCGATTGTCTAGGGAGTGGATTTTGTTAACATATTGACCTTTCTTCCTTTTCCTGTCAGCTCTTTTGGCCTTGAATTGTTTGGGGTACTTTTCATGGTAGAAAAGACTTTATTGATAGAGTAGAATAATTGTATGTAGATAGTCTTTTATGTGTCTGTCAGTCTTAGATAATCTGATGTTAGTTGAAAAATAGAGCTGTTTAGAGCAGGAGTTTGGCAAATTTCTGCATGAAGGCTGGCTTACTAGCTGTGCTTGTAAAGTTTTATTGGAACACAACTGCACTTATTTGGTTATGTCCCATCTGTGACTGCTTAAGCCAATGGAATCCTTTTTATATTTTTTCATAATTAGAAAATCTTAAATGTAGTTCACAGTTGGGAGTACTTTTATTCCTGTATGTGGAAAAAGTTTTCCAGTCCTTAAACTTATAAAAATTATAAATTATATACTCATTAAAAAAAAAGTTAGTAAATAAGCTGAAAAAAAAAATCCGACCTATTATCTACCTTCAGGGATCTATTTTTGATGTTGAAGTTGAAATTCCTCTTACCTGTAATGCTTGCTGATGAAAATGTATGTGTTCTTTTTTAGGTTCTTCTCTTTTGGTCTTTGATTACCTTGGCACTAATTAATGAATTGTGACTTATTTTTCTCCTTTTTAGTGATATAATTAAGAGAATAATATTTTCTCCTGAAAAGGAGTTAATAAGAGAATTTTTCTAGATAGGTATGTTCTTTAAAGAAGGAACTAGATGTTGATTGGGTAAGATTTAAAAAATGTTTGGGAGCAGGCCTAAAATGAGGCACTGTATATTTTTTTCCCTTTAAAAACCTATAATTTTTGCTTAGAAATTATTCCTAATTGAAGTAGCCTCATTTATATAGTTAATGATTTATCTGGGTATGAAAATATGGTTTTCTTACTGGTGAATTCTTGCTTGTAGACCTGGGAATTTTTTCTTGTTTTCCTACACAAACCTAATCTTTTGATAATATATTACCTTGAAGGAAGGCACACAAATTTCAGGAGTTCAGTGTATTTTAAGGTTCAAACTTCTGCTTTGCCAGTAGAGAGAAGACTTTGTATATTTTGAGAGAAGACAAAGATATAGGGCAGGAATTCTTGAATTGGGGATTACAGGGTAAGGAAGGAAGGAGCAGCAGGGTAGAGGGACCAGAATCACCTCAGGGGCTTTTTCTATTGAGATATTACCCTCCTCCATCCCCAGCAAGGGTCTGAAAAGTCTTTTGTACTGAGCCATAGTTACTAATGGAATACAGAAGTGATGTAGAAAAAAAAATAGAATTCTGATTTTTATGAAGTCTTTTCTCTTTCTGTTTATAAAAGTATAAGTCTTCATTAAAAGTATAAACCTTCATTTTGAAGCCTAGGTCTTAAGCCTCTTAAAAATATTCTTGTAACCACATATGTCTTTAATATGGAAGGTTTTGGAATACAGTAGCAAAAAAAGAGTTCTCTCTTCAACTATGTTAATGCACTTTTTTTTAAAACATTATTGTGAAATGTATACAAACATATACACTACAACATATACAATACAACATATACAAAAAACCCTGTAAATTTCAAAGTACATATTAACAAGCAGTTTTAGAACAAATTTCAAAGAATGGTATAGGTTAAATTCCATTTCAGGTTTTTCCCTCTAGCTGCTCTAAGTCACTGGAGACTAGAAGGAAGTATCAATGTGTTACTTGACAAAGGCAGTGGGTTCTTTTGCCCGATGCAGCCAAATGACCAATTCCCAAAACACCAGGGTTTCAAAGAGAGAGAGGGTTTATTACTAGGCTGTGTAGCAGGAGATTTAGATGGCCTCTAAGCCCAATATCTGTCTCCCCCAACTGCAATAATTCTGATAGTTTTATTAGAGAAAAAGATGGACAGGTTTAGGATAATGAGCACAGTGGCCCCAAATGATATAATTATAGAGGTGATCTAATTATTGAGCATGCGGAGATTGATTATGTGCTTAGTCACAGAATGTAAGAAAATGGAGGCCTTGATAGGATAGTCAGTGATATCCTATCATTGTGATTTCTAGTATCATAATGAGGTTAAATGACTTGTAGGTTAAAGTCTAAGCTACTACACATGTCAGGCAGGCCCACTTTGGTTAGATCCAGTCTTGGTTATCAAAATAACTTTGGAGTTGGGGTGGGTTAGTTCTGGACTGACCCAAGACTGTTTTTTTAAATTAATTTTTTTTATTGAGATATCTTCATATACGTAGAGTCCATACATAAAATACAATCAGTGGCTCACAGTATCATCACATAGTTGTGTATTCATCACCATGATCATTTTTAGAACATTTGCATCACTCTAGAAAAAGAAATAAAAAGAAAAAAAATTCATACATCTCATACCCCTTACCCTTCTCTCTCATTGACCACTAGTAGTTCAGTAGTGGTCAATCTTTTTTACCCTTTATCCCCCTCCCCCATTATTTGTTATCCTTAGTTTTTACTCATCTGTCCATACCCTGGATAAAAGGAACATCAGACAGAAGATTTTCACAATCAAACAGTCACATTGTAAAAGCTAAATAGTTAAACAGTCGTCTTTAAGAATCAAGGCTACTGAAACACAGCTCAACAGTTTTAGATACTTCCCTCTAGCCATTCCAGTACACCATAAACTAAAAAGCGATATCTATCTAATGTGTAAGTATAACCTCCAAGATAACCTCTCGGCGCTGTTTGAAATCTCTTAGCCACTGAAACTGTTTTGTCCCATTTTCAAGACTCTTCATTAGTAAACATTAGGGGCTATCTTTAGTGATTTTAAGACTCTAAGGTTGAAAAACTGGATAATGGTTACAGATAACAGTCACAAGGTTTTTACAATCATGGGGGCAGAAGGTAAAGTCTGTACAATCATTATCAGAGATTGAGGCAGCTGGATTACAATTTAGAGATTTCAGGGTTTTCCCTCTGTTTACCCCAATATACCAGAAAGCAAAAGGAATATATATAATTATATATATATAAAATGAATATATGTAATGATTTAAGGAATAATTTAAATCTAAATTTCTTGGTTACAAATAAAATGATTCAGTAGTCATACTCATTTGTTAAATCCTATCTTCTCTGATACAATTCCTCCTCCTTTGATCTTCTCCCAACCTTTAGGGATATTTGGGCAGTGACCATTTTAACTTCTTCATGGTGAAAAAGGGTGTCAGCATTATGGGGTAGGGGGTTACAACTGATTGATGCTTTGGAGAGATAGGTAACTCTGGGTGAGTCTCAGATAGATGTTATGCACTTCTTAAGGGCACAGATGTGTCTTGTATTCTGTACCTTACCAGCTTGTGCAGCTAGTTCTGAGACTACAGATCAAGTGTAAATGTTTGTTCTCCCTACTTCCCCTACCCTCCCCCTCTACTACACACGCACACACACATGTGTATGTACACAACTTCTCTCTCTTAGGTTTTGGAGATTATATAGAGATCAATTTTCATTTCAAATATAATTTTCTTTAGTGAACATAGATTTTTTAATATTTAATGCAGGTGGTACTTCATCCTCCTAACCAAAAGGAAATTATGAAAGAATAGGTATTTAGAGTGACATTTCGCATGTCAGCCTTGCATATAAGCATTGTTATGATAGAGGATCTATATTTTTGTACAGTGGTCCACACCATCAGAGTCAGCACCCTGTTTTGTAAATAGTTTTATTGGAATGCAGCTACAGTCAAATTTGTTTACATAATTGTTTGTGGCTACTTCTGTGCTACAGAGGCAGAGTTGAGTAGTTATGACAACCTGCAAAGCCTAAAATAGTTTACTGTCTATTGACAGAATGTTTTCTGGCAAACAAAAATGTTTGCCAACCCTGTGTTAATTTATTTATTTTCAGAGGATCTTTAGTAGTTTAATTCCTTAGTCCTCAGAAAATTGACCTGAAATAGCTTTTTCAATTCAGATGATCACTTTTTAGATAAAAATAAATTTTTGCATGAACACTAGATTGAAAGACTATAGGCATTGAAATTTTATATTATCTACTCTTACACACTCTTGCCTACAATGTTGACTATTCCACTTTCGTTCTGTGCAGGAACATTTAGTTTTTCTTTGTTTTGTTTCTAAGTTCATTGAGTCCATATTTTAGTGAATTTTGACTAAGAAAAACCCAATTTATGGAGTTATGACATGGCTAATGTTATGTCCAACTTTGTGACTGTTAACTCTGCTTATAACATTCACTTACTTATTTTGCTATTTAGCTTTGTAAATTAAAGTTTTTTTTATTTAAAAATTTCTTAAAAATGAACTAAGGTTAATGTTTTTGACTAGAAGAAGGAAGGACCAGCCAGCATATGCAGCTTCATACAATCATTTCATTATTTTTTTGAGAGCTGTGAGTGTGACTTGTTGCTCTCCAGGCTTAATGTTTGAGCCTAAGTTGGGGAGATAGAGAGGGTTGGGAAAGACATAAAAAAAGGCAAGAAGGTACAGAGTCTGCTTGTTTGGGTTTGCTAAAGCTCATGAAATGCAATATACCAGAAATGGACTGGTTTTTAACAATGGGATTTATTAGTTGACAAGTTACAAGTCTAAGGCTGTGAAAATATCCAGATTAAAGCATCAGCAGGATGATGCCATCTTCCTGAGGAAAGGCTGCTGGCAATCCAGACCCGTCACATGGCTGGGCACATGGTGACTTCTGGTCCTTCTCCTTCTCTCCTGGGTTTTGTTGCTTTTATCTTCTGGCCTCAGTGGCTTCCTCTCTCAACTTCTGTGGGTATGTCCTTGTTTCTCAGCTTTTCTAAGGCTTTTTCTGTGAGCTTCTCTTAATTTCATCCCTTTTTTTTTTGGTATGTGTTTTATCCTCTTATAAAGAATTCTAATAAGAGGATTAAAACCCACCTTAACTGAGGTGGGTCACATCTCAACTGAAATAACCTGATCTAAAGGTCACACCTATTGTAGGTCGAACCCTCAGGAATGGATTAAAAGAACATGACCTTTTTTAGGGTGTATAATAGCTTTAAACCACCACACTGCTCGAGAAGGTACTAGGGCTGACAGGTTCTGCTCAGCCCTAAATTAAAACCTGTTATAAGTACGTTCTCATTTATGTAAGAAGAGTTCTCAAAGGAAGGTTTATTTTTTCATTTAGATAGAAAATATAAGATCCCTGGTTGTACAATAGGTTGACATCATTCTTGTGTTAAAGTCCTCAAAAAGGTAAGGATGTGTTTGTAAATGGGGAGGAATTATGTAGGGTCAACTCTTTTTTTTCAGTTGAGGCAGAGAATTGGTGTGAAGAATATCATGAATCAGTATGATTGTTAGTACCAACAGATTTCTTTTTGTTTTGCCTTCGTGAAATAACAGAGCTTTTCTTATTTAGTCTATCAGTACAAAAACATTAAAATGTATGTGTTTAAATGGTAAAGTATTCCAGGAAAGTTTTGCCTTCGTGAAATAACAGAGCTTTTCTTACTTAGTCTATCAGTACAAAAACATTAAAATGTATGTGTTTAAATGGTAAAGTATTCCAGGAAAGTTACAGTATACCTGTGCAGAATAAGAAATACAGCTTTTTGTTTATTTTTGAAAGGTGAAGCATAGCACGTTGTTAATCTAAAGTTTGTATGTTTCTTTGAAAGAGACTTACTGGAGGATGATTTGGTCAAGGATGGTAATTTCCCAACTGCAGTCAGCTAATGGTAAAGATGTGTGTGTGTAAAGATAAAAGATAAACTGAGATCCTAAAAACATCTCATAAATAGAAAGGAGTGGCTTTTAAAGAAATGGCTCTGGGGCGGGCCACAGTGGCTCAGCAGGCAAGAATGCTTGCCTGCCATGCCAGAGGACCGGGGTTTGATTCCCAGTGCCTGCCCATGTTAAAAAAAAATACATACATATATATATATATATATTTTTTTTTTGTTATATATATATATATATAAAACAACAACAACAAAAAGAAATGGCTCTGACATGGCTGGATATTGGCTCTCTTTTTTCCTTGACACAGAGTTTTAAAATGATAATATATGGAAATACTAATCTAAACAAATAGTACAAAGTTCTGATTTCTTACCTTTTGATTCCCTGATGAATTGAACAGTCTTTGTTTTTCTTCAGGACTGCCTTCCTATATGTCTTTATTTGCAGGACCTTTATTTCAAGAAGGTGACATGACTAAGAAGGCTTTGCTGGGCTTGCATCTTAATTCCATTCTTATTATTTATCATTTCACTTTTGAAGTAGTAATGATAAGTATTTGGCCAACTTAGTGGCTGCTGTGTGTATCACTGTGAGACTTCAGGTAACACTGGATCAGAGTCTCTAACTGTTGCCCCTGTGTCCATACTAGGGTGGTGCCAGCTTAAAGGACCTGCTCCGTGGGAAAGTCACTCCATGGGTATAGGAGGTAGTGCCACTCTTGGAATATTGCTGCCAACAGGGGATCTTACTAGACATTGACTCATTGTTCTGCTGGGCCAGGGACACCTGACACATGATTTTAGTGTTATACTCCCCAGGTGCATCTTTGATGTAGGCATCTTATGTCTTAAAATGGGATGAGAAAAATAGATCTTTGAGGCTCTCCTATACCATGTCTTCATCTCTTGTATAAATGTGAGGAATTTACATTATCTTTATTTTAAAAAGGGCAGCTCTGAACCTATAAGATTGATATTGGGAGAATTTTTATATGAAACAGAATGAACAGCCCGTATCTTCCTCTTTTCCCTTCTGCCTTGAAATTCCTTGGGGATCTCTAATTCCTTTTCCTAATTCTAGATCAGAATTGAAAGTTGGCCTTCTGCTTTTCCCAATGTATAGCCAAGATGAGACTGAAATTTTATGCCAGGTATCTCAGCCTGGGAGGTCTCTGCTGGAATTGTAGGTGCATCACAGCTTTCTTGAAGTTATAGGTAGAACTGGGTATAAATGTATATTTTTTCAGGGTAGAGCCCCTATTTTCACCAGATTTTCAGATGGTTTTATGACCTGTAAATGTTAAGAGGTGCTATCTTAGAATCTCATTCAAGAGACATTTTTTGGGTGCTTTTTTTTTGTCAGGCACTAAGCTGGATTTTGGGGCTATGAAAATAAACCTTGTTCCCTCTTCAGGATTTTGGCCCCATGTGTGGAAGAAGTGAATCCAGAAACAGCTGACACGCAGCAGTGTGATAATCAGTGAGTTATTAAGGGGCTGTGGAAGCATCTAGTTGGCACAGCGGTTCAGGGAGATTTCCTTACATTAAGGTAGACTCCTAAGTTGACTGTGAGGCAACATGTCTCTAGGATGGGAGGATAATCAAATAGAAATAAGCTTTGAGAAGAGTAGGAATCTAGAAATACTAGGCTTTCAACATGTAACTTGTTTCCTGGGGGTGGAACATATGCTGGCATGTCTGCCCTTCCATGTCTGGAGCCAAGGCAGAGACCGAGTCAGCCAGAGGCCGAGTCTCTCCCCGCCGTGTGGCTCCTGCTCACTGACTGAGGGCTCCCCCTTTTCTGCGTGGATTATATCAGGGAGATGTCAGAAACTACAATTTCCATTTAGGAGAGACACTAATGGTGGAGGATTGGAACAGAATTTAAAAACATGCTTCATTATTTATCTCAGAGAGTTTGTTTAGGTTTTTTCAACATCATTGAAACATCAACCCAAGTAGTTAAAATACGTTTATTCTTGGTTTTATTACTATTGTTTTTTTAGTTGTGATAAGCAAACATAAGGTTAATCAGCCTTTTAGCTATTAATAGTTTTAGATTTTTAAATATCAGGTTTATCAAGGTATAATTTGCATCAGTAAAATTTACTCTTTTCAGTATACATTTTATGAGTTTTGGCAAATGCATATACTTTGTAACTACCATCACAATTGAGACATAGAATTTTTCCATTACCCCAAAAGTTCCCTATGCCCCTTTAAAATATACTTTAACTCTTTCAGGGCTCCAGTTCCCACTTTACCTCTTCCCTTAAACAGACAAGCTAAGCAAATATGTATCTTTTAAAATATTTCCTTTTGCCTAATTTACACTAAAATTCTCCTAAAGCAAGAGGGTCAGCCTATCCTCTACCCTCAGTTTTATCTTATCTGGGCTTTTTCCTAGCCTTTTAACCTCATACCTTAAGTTCACACCTGCTCTTTAATCTTCCATAGAACACTCTTTTTACAGCCCTTAGCCTTTGCCCCACTTCCTCCTCCTCATTTCTTTAGGGCTGCCCAACAATATGAATTAAATTGTTAAACTGACAAAGTACTTGTGCTACTTTGAAAATGTTGTGCACCCCAGAAAAGTTGTGTCCTTTAGTCCTGATTCAATATTGTAGGGTGGAAACCTTTGATTAGGTTGTTTCCATGGAGATATAACCCACCCAGTTGTGGGTGGGACCTTTTATTAGGTAGTTTCCCTGGAGATGTGTCTCCACCCATTCAAGGTGGGTTGCTTACTGGAGTCAGTTAAGAGGGAACCAGGACTCCATATCCTTTAGTGACAGTGAAGGAGCTCGTCCAGGAGTTCGGCTCTGTTTTTATCCTCAGTGCACAGAATATGTGCGAAACAGCCACAATAATCACCAGCAACAGCAGCAGATACTCTTATCAGCACTAACATGCTCTTAGCATGCCAGTGTTGTTCTCATTCTTTACAGGTATTCCCTCCTGTGGTCCCAGATAACTCTTAAGGGCCTGCTGTTAATCCATTTCACGGTGGAAGACAGGCTGAGAGGGATTCAGTTACCCACAGAAGTTTACTTAGCTACTAAGTGGCAGAGCCAGAATTTAGACCCCAGATCTGTCTGAGCCTAGACTCTTCACCACTATGTTATGTTATAGAACAGTAGCCAGTTGCCATCAGTGTTGAAGGGAGTTCACATTTTTTAAAGCATGGCTTTCCAATTATTTCTCCATCCTTCTTTGAGTAGAATGGTTTCAATAGAATGATGGCTTCAATCCTTCCCTTAGTGTCTAAAATACCGTCACTTCTCTTTGATGTTTTTGCAGCAAGACATTTAACAAATGTTTATTGAATAGCTACTGCTTGGTGGACATTCATCTAAGCATTTGAATACAGTTGAATAAGGTAGACCAAGCCCAGCATTCATGGAGCTTCATTCTAATGTGAAAGAGAAAACATAAATGATTAAAGAAGATCATTTTAAAGATTGACTTCATATTACTGCTATCCTGGCTCAGACTTACTCTCAGCAGTCACATCTGCCTGGCCGAGGTCTTTTTCTGTTTTACCATATTCACCATATGAGGTTATGGAGTTCTCTTTTATTCCACAAATTTATCAAACACTTACTATGTGCCAGATGTTATAATTGTGAATGCAGAAATTAAAACAGTCACTCCTCTTAAAGAGCTTACAGTTTTTGCACAATGCCCCTCAACCTTTTCCATGTAATGATATACATAGCAAATGAAAGAGGTAGGTATGAGAGACTGCCTAGCGGGGATAGATGGTGGGTAAGGGTGGGCATGAGAGAGAAGGCTTATTGCTGCTCTGGGCTCTGCCCAGCTGCTTGGTGGTCTAAGGGACTCGACCACAGAGCCATGGAATAGCAAACCAGTTTTGAAACTTTGGTTTAGTGGGGAGACGTTTGTACAAAGTGGTTCAGGAGATACTTCATTAACCAGTTTCCAACTAACCAACTAGAAAAATTAATTGCTGTTCTTTATCCTGTCTGAATGCTTGGGTCTACTTTTTGGTATGCATAAGTTTTTCTCACAATAGTGGAGTGGTTGGCTTGTTCCCAAACCTGTTTATTTGTGGTAATGATACTCCTATAATTAAATTTTACATATACTGATGAAATGGGTAAAAAAAAAAAATAAGTTATTTCTATGTAAACTGAGTTGAATGCTTTGGGAAAACTGGATAAAGATGAATAGTAAAAGAAAAATGTTGAGTTAGGTATGGATAAGGCAGTTATGAAAGAGTGGAAAAATTGCATACCTCTAGATTGGTTTTTATAAGAAAGATGACACAGAGCTCTGGTCAGCAGATCCCCATACCTTACCCAAATAAAAGGCCTTCATAAATAAATGCATGTTATTTGTAGAGAGTTAAAAACTTTATGTATCTAAAAGTTTTTCATTACCCTATGCTCAGAGTTATCATTTTTTAGATTGAGGGACTTTATCTGTCTGGGATGTTTCCGATAAGTGTGTTTCTGGTATATGTTGTAGATATATGCAGCAGGAGAAGGAGGTCCTGGGAGTCAGGAAAGTCCTAAATAAGATAGAGATGAAGGTGTCACCTTAGAACTGAGATTTGATATAAATAAGAGTTTGCCCAGAAAGAGTGAACATTCTAGGTTAAGAGAACACAATGTGCAGAGGCCCAAGGGCATGAGAGGGCAGAATGTTTTAAGAAGTACAGTTTTGGGAGTACTTTCGGAGATTAAGAATGGGAGTGGGTAGACGACGAGACTAGACAAAGTTGGTAGGGACTGTGTCTGCAAATTCATGTCATTGAAGAGGGATCAATTTGGCTTAACTAAGAAGACGCTGGAAAACATAGGAGATGGGAGGTCCTTAGTTTTATAAAAGGGTAGTTGGAATTTATTTTTTGGTGGCAAGTGAGGAGTGTGTTTGCTTTTAAGTTCTCAAATCCTAAACTCCAAACTGCATAGTAAATCTTGATTTCTTATGTTTCTTGGTCACTGTTAGATAAATGGCTACTTTTAATTTTTTTAATATCCTTTATCAGAGCTAACATCTTCTTGCAATTTAATTTCAATACTTTTATGATGTGTATTGTATGATTTTCTATTGTTTTAAAATATCTAATTTCATGATTCTGAGCTATAAAATTCCCAATGATAGGTTTATTCAGCAGGTATCTGAGAAATTACCTTGTGCTCAGTGTCACCAAATTATTCTGCCTTTACAAAGACCACCTACATGAGCATACTGAATTAATTTTGCCGTCAGTGTATTTGATACTGTTTTTTCCCCAGTTTAGCAGTATTTGTAGTGACAGCAAGACCACAACTTCAGATTTTTATATTTGAGTTTCATTGCTTCTTAAACATGTAACCTTGGTCAGGTTACTTAGCTGTTGTCAGCCTCAGTTTCCTTACCTTTTAAACATAGGCATAATGCAATCCTATAAGGATTATTGAGAATGCAAAGTAATGCATTTACCATGCCAGGTACTCCAATTAAGTCTCAACAGATGTTTCCTATTGTCATATACTCAATGAATATTTTTTAAGTAATTCCTGGATGTCAGGTGCTGTATTGGGCATAGTCAGAACAGTAGAACTGTATTAATTGTATCAAGATTACAGATGATACTTCTTAAAATTCTATTATTTTCATATTTATGCATTTCATTATCTTTGATTATGAATGTTTTATATATTTGTTCTCAGTATACTTGATTTGATATATCTTTCACTTATGATCCTGAATACTTTAATACTTTTCCATTTTTATATTATTTTTTAGCAAAATATTCCATCAAATAACTGAATCATAATTTATATCCCTGTAATTCTCTCTAATATATAGGTAGTTTACCATTTTCATTGTGATAAAAGCTCATCTACCCCTGACAGTTTTCCTCTTGCAGAGATAAAAATTAAGCTAATTCCTTAAACTTCAGGGTTGCAGGAAGACTGTACTCTGTCAGGTTGTGGAGAATAAACATAATGCCCTCAATTACTAAAATTGCTTAGCTGTACTATTCTATTTGATGAGGTTTTTTTTTTTTCCTATCTGATGAGTTTTCATTGAAGGGTATATAGATCCCTTCTAGATAGGGATCCCTTCTACATAGGGAAGACTCTAGGATTGTTTAGAATTGTCTTTAATGATCAACCCCATCCAGGTTTATTAATATTTTTATTACAGGTCTTATATCTGCTGAACCCAAGATTAATATAAGGGGTAGGCCTTGTCCCAGAGGACTGTCATAGCTTGGGTTCCTGTTTTCAATGTATGTGGAGATACAGGTATTCAAAGGATTGGTGTATGTATGTTTCATTGTTGGGTTTAGTGGGCTAAGGAGGCTCTACAGAGTGTTGCTAGCTTTGGATTGTCGAATCTTAGTTGAAACTATGGGAAGGATGACAATCAACTGTTATAGGATCAGTTCTTTAATCATGTGTCATTGGGCATGGTACTACCTTGGAAATCAAATGTTTATATTAGTTTTTTGTTGGTGGAAAATAAAGCAGTGAATCCAGCTCATCATTTGAAGAAAATATTTTAGTAGGGACAGGGGAATGAGGGTTCCAGGTTTGCACAGTTATATTGAGAATTCTGCTGTTGTTGGGCATGTAAGTCGACTCATTTTTTGCTATTCAAAAAACTTTGTGATTAATATACTGTACATATAACTTTGCATCAGTGAATTATTTTCTAAGAATAAATTCTCAGAAATGATGTTTTGTTCAGAGGATATGAACTTTTTAAAGTCTCTTGTTACATATTTAAAATCGCTTTCTAGAAAGGCTGTGCCAATTTATATTCACATTCCTTTTAATTTATTGGTTTCATAGCTATAGTTTGAGGAACAAGTGTGTATTAGCAGAAGATTGTGCTGACAAAGCTTACAATCTAATGGAGGAGTGGACATTAAAATAGCATAATGTAATTTCAAGTGGGGTAAATGACATGAAGAAAAAGCATAAGGGGACATAGATGGAGGGGGTAGGGATAATATTTTAGATAGGGTAGGCAGAGAAGACTTCTGTAATTTGACATTTGAGTAGAGCCTGGCAATCTATTTTACTGTTGGTCTCACTGTAGTTATTAAAGCATTAAGTCTAACTGCTTAACAATGTGTCTGCCAGTTTAGATGGAAAGGATTTTTGAATTTTCATTCAATATTTTATTTATTTGATTGTTAATACAGTTGAATTTTTCCATTGGCTATTCATATTAATTGCTATATGAAATATTTAATATAGAACTACCTTTTTATTTATAGTAATTGGCTATTGGACTTTGGATCACTATGATCCTTACCTTTATATAACAAAGAGTAGCAGTATTCATGATTGGCTCCCCAAAGAGAGCAATACAAGACTTAGGATGAAAATAAGTGACTTTTATTGTTCAGGCTTCTAGTAATAGTCCTTGCTGAAATTTTTACTAAGGCAGATTGTGTTAAAGAATATTGAGCATGAAATATTGGGTTGGTGCTGATTAGTGTAATTGTTTAGAAAACTGTGCTGGTGCCAAGATTTCTGACTTGTTCTCTGAAGGGACCTATTCATTTACCCTCTCTTATAAATTTTTACCTTTGGATATGTGAGGGTTTAGGTGTATGAATAGGACAGTTGTTCATACACCTAACTGGAAAAATTCCCCCTGTGTTTTCCTATCCAAGTTGACAACTGACTCCAACTACCACACAGGGATTAGCAAACCCTTTTTTGTAAAGGTCAGGTAGTAAATATTTTAGTCTTTGCAAGCCATATGATCAACTAATCAACTCAGCTGTAAAAGCATGAAATTAGTCACATGCAGTACGTAAATGAATGAGCGTGACTATGTTCCAGTAAAATTTTATGAAAACAAGCAGCAATCCTGATTTTCCCATGGGCCATAATTTGACCCGTGTCTTAAGCTATCTTTCAAGCTATAAATGATTGGAGAGATTTCGGGTGAATCCTCATGCCTGGGAGCTCATTGAGTTGGTTTGTGACTTTGTAGCAGAGAGGGAAATCCAATACCATATTTTATCAAATATGTGCCATTGATGATAAATTGAACCTTTTGTGTAACACTTAGAAAAAACTGCAATCAATTACTTGTAAGATCCCACTGATTGTGTGATGCATTCTGGTTTCAGAAGTCATTGAAATGTGTGTGGGGTGGAGGATGGGGTGTGTCTGAATCAATTATGTGGTAATAACACTAGCCAACATTTGAGTGATAACTATGGGTCAGTTGCTGTGTTCAGCACTTTACCTGTGTTATCTCATTTATCCTCATAACAAACCAGCAGAGTAGTTGAAAAGAATTGAGGCTTAGAACATTGAAAAAACTTACAGTGGGTCACACAGCTAATAAATGGTGAAGCCCAAGGTTTTTACTTGGGCCAGATGCTCTTAGCTGCTATACTCCATAGCCTCATTCAGTTTTGGAGCTTATTGTCAAATGATATCATTTCATACTGGAATTGATGTAATTTATTACAGTGCTTTGAATCAGGTCATGGAGGAAACAGCAGCTACATCATTTCCTTTTAACATGCCCTTGCAATTTCAGACATTTCTCAGTGCAGCCAGTTACTGGTCTTGGTTCATTATGTGTGCTAGTGCACACAGAGAAGAATTATAATTAAATAGTAATTCTGAAAATGTTTTTAAAATGATTAACGTTTCTGAGGCAGGCAAGACATGTGTGCTGGAAGAGAAGTTACGGTGTTCCGTGTACAGAGAGAATAGAGCACCTGTGACAGCAGCTGGCACTCTGGTCCTGCTGCTGCAGAGAAGAGTGAGCTTCACCTGTCACTATAATGCATCCTCTTCTGCCTTGTATCTGAGATGGTATAATCCTGTGTGAATGATGCTGACTTCAGCAAAGATAACCTTGTTGGCTCTTGAAGACACAAGATAGACATGAGCCACAAGAATTCAGCTCTTTAAGTCATGGAGAATTCTGGTGTTCCCAAAGCAAGCCTGCCTTCAGCTGACATGGTTAGCTGTGGGAACTCGCCTTTGAGGCATTGGGATTTAAAAAAAAAAATGTATACTGGCTGTCGATGGCATGCATGTAACCATCTCAAACCACAGCACACTATCATCTTCTTATTCAAGCCAAACAGAAGCCTTCTCATTGAAATTCATTTTTGAAAGTTTATTTTTTGTTTTAATTGCACATTAATTTTCATTGGGAAATAAAAGACATCTCTTATAAAGATATTTTTATATTCTGTAATGAAATTTCCAGTGTAGTGTAGTTAATTGTATGTAAAAAGCTATGTTTTTATGAGGGGGCTGCATTTTTTGAAAGAGGATCAATTCACTTCTGATTTTCATACATTCCTGTTATCTCTTAATGGCTGAGAATCCCTGGGCTGAACTGCGATGAGGAGGATGGAGAGAAGGTGAAGTGAGGTTTCCTGACTGGGGGGAAAGCACAGAGGCCAACAGAAAAGAAAGGGGTGACATGCTGAGTTTGGACAATCCAGCGCTCTGGTTTCCTGGAGCAGTGTGTCGGGGGGAGCAGGAATAGAAGGAGTGGAAGGTAAAAAGGGCCAAATCACTAAGGATCTCATAAGCCATGTGTACCACTGAGGATTGGATCCAGCCACATATAATAGAAAAACCCATAATAACAAAATAAAACTGGAGGGAGGTGATCCAGATAGTGTGACAGCCCTGGTGGTCACCAGAAGCCTGGGCTTCTACCTTGCCGCTCTGCCATCCTTAGTAGATCTCATGTTCCCATATGGCGACGGCAACCTGAGCGCAGTCTAGCTTCTATTTCTCCATGCTGAGCAGCAGGAAGGTGTAAAAAGGCCACCCCATGCCTTTCATAGAGACTTCCTGGAAACCCTTCAACTCACTTCTAGTTACTCATTGGCGCAGACAGCCGTGAGGGAGGCTGAGAAATGGTAGTCTTTCATTCTGGATGGTGGCGTACGCAGCTAAAAGTCAGGGTTCTAAAGTGGAAAGGGAAAAATAATGTCAGGTTAGGCAGCTAACCTGCCATGCCATGTCAATGCTTCATTTTATAAGTGATGTAATAAAGAGAGTAAACATGCTCAAATTCTCTCTTTAAAAGGCTTAAACTGCCTATGAGGTAGAGACCACTCCAGTTAACACAGCTGAGAAGTGAACAGGGGACTGAACATGGCAGCATAGACAGTTGCCTAAAACTGGTAGAAACCTGGTCATTGATCAAGTGTGAGCAGATATCTGGTTTAGCATAGGAATGTGTCTTGGTGCTTTGGAGAGTGATTGGAGCCATGGGATTGGAGCAGATTGTCTGGGAAGAGGAGGTCTACTTAGAATGGGTTTTTTTTTTTTTTTTTTTTTTTTTAGGGAGGAAGGGAAGGAAAGACAGAGAGAAGGAAGGAAGGATGGAAGGAAGGAAGGGAGGAAGAAAGGGAAACATCTTTAAACATTTTCTTGTTTTATTATATTTTGTTTGTTTGTTTGTTTTTTTACATGGGCTGGGGCCGGGAATCGAACCGAGGTCCTCCGGCATGGCAGGCAAGCACTCTTGCCCGCTGAGCCACCGCGGCCCGCCCTTAGAATGGGTTTTAAAAGGAGCAGGCGGAGAGAAGAGGGAAATAGAGGATGGTGTTTCAGAAGTCAAGAAATAGAGCATCTTAAGATTTAGGGAGTAAGTCAGTTGTGTCAAATGCAGCTGAGAGTGCAGGTGAGAGAATTATTGAATGATATTGATAGCATTTAGCAATTGGAGATTATTGGTGACCTTGTTAAGAGCAGTTCATTGAATGATGGAAAAGAAAACCAGATTGCGGTGGGTGAGGGAGTGCATGGGAGGTGAAGAAGTAGGGGTGAGTGTAGCAACTCTTTCAAGAAGTTTTGGCTCTGAGAAGATGAGGGTAAAATGGTACATGGGTGCGGGAAGGAATGAGTGAGTGTGTATATGTGTGACTGTCTTTTTTGTTTTTTGACATGGAGAATATTTGAATATATTCATGCTAATGGAAAGGAGCAGAGAGGAAAAAGCTGAAGCTAAGAAGAGACAGGATGATTGACAAAATGAGCACTGACAGAAAGATTGCCTTAGGGTGGGGGGGTGCACAGCTCTTCCTTGAAACCAGGAGGTAGGGGAGGAAACAAGGATGGAGAAGCAGGGAAGTCCTGAGGGTTTGGTGGCAGTCAGTTGAGGGCATTCTCATATATGCTGGCTTCTGTTCTTTTTGTGGACTAAGGAGTAAGTGAGTCTCTTGGTGGAACGTGAAATAGTACATGTGTGTAGCAATTCGGCACCCAGATGCTGTGTGGTGAGGGTTTGGGTAGCTCATTTTCTTTCAGGCAAACTTGCTTTTATTGAAAAGAAATTCTCCCCTCAGATTGCAATAATCATACCCTTGTGAACCATAACAGGGCAGGTACTGTTAGTTGCTTTGGGTATTTGGCGCTGTCTCCAGGAATAGCACAAATATGCTACCAAGAACTGGGTTACACTGTTGCTGATGGGAACAGTGTGTCCGTGAGTGTGTGATGAATTCAGCTTTTCTTCTAACTGGAAACTAAGTTGTGAACAGACTTGGCAAGATATAGATCATGGTAGACAGTTTTGAAAAGATCTTTTTAAAATCTCCTTTCAGTTACTGCAGAAAAATTAGATTGACATCCTTGAGGCAGAAGGTTGTTTAAATCACATTCTTCAGTAGATTGTCAACTCCTTTCTTTTGTTCATTCATTCCCCAGAGGAAGTTGGGTGTTTGGCCAATTTTATTCTTCTAGTGAGGAAAGAATGAGTGGCCTAGCTTCCCTTGGACATTTTGCTGGGGAGCCTCATGGGGTTTGCCCCCCTCACATGTGTAGCTTGTGCTACTGCATATTTAGTCGTAGTAGAGGCCTTCAAACACTGAGTTCTATTCATGACTGAGAGAAAGAGGGTGATTAGCATCCAGAGCACAAATTGCAGCACTGGTGACTGACTAAAGTGATTCACAGTTAATGGTGAGCTGTGTTGGGCAGTGCATGGCAGCCCCTGTTGTCTTGGGACACTGTCTGTCTTTGCCTGAGCAGATGTCTGTGTGTTCTTCTGCCGGAGCTGACAAGGGGAAGCAGAAGGCAGGACTAAAAATGTTTCTGGGATTAGGTGTGTCCAGGTAACTTCAGCTGTTGCTAAGCAACTTTCTAACACAGATCCTCTTGACATGTTGAACTAAACAAACTGTGGGATTGTTTCCAGTGGCCTGGTGAGGTCCCCTGGTGGAGGATGTGGACAGCGTCACCAATTGAGAGAACTTCCTTTAGCATATAGGGCGATTTATGTGATGGAAAGCTGTGCTTAATACCCACTTTAACCTGTAGGTATTAAACTTCAGACAAACAGCTTCCTGACTTCCTGGAATCAAACCAGCGGTCCTTTCTTTTGCCAGTGTGTGGGTAGCAGTGGTGGGGATGGCAGCGGATGAGTTCTAAGTTACAAATCACAAGTGAAAGACCTCCAGTGTAGGATTCCAGCAGCAGCACTAAGCTGACCACCACGGATGCCTTTCCCCTTTTCATACTTTACTCTGTGACTTTCTCCTTCCTGCTCCCTCAGAGTCCTTGTAACAGTCACGTTCCTCTGTAGGACCCGCATTTAGTTTGCTGCTTTATGGGTTAGTTTGTAGTAAGATAAGGAGGTATTGAAAGCATCATATAAACAGCTGGTTTGTTGACATCTGTAGGGGTAGGACAACTCCCTGCACACTGAACTTAGAATGCAGGGCTTTAAATGTGGCATTTCTAGAGTTCTTTGTATTCTGACTTGCCAGGGCCTCTGCTGACATTGGAATTTTGAGTTTTGGAATTTTGGTATTAAGCTTGGATCGGCTCATTTTATTTCACACCAAATATTTGAAATGTAATTCTTCATAATTATTTTTCTTAATTCAGACTCAGGTTCTTTAGATGCCAGTCATGGGGAGATGTGAATTAAAACTAGAAATATACTCAGTACACCTTTTGGCTGAAGGCTAAATGGCCTAGTGTTAAAATCAATATGAGCGTGAGACCTTAAATCACCATCATAGAATTAAATATTTGGGGTACAAGAAAAAATTGTAGTTGTTACACTTTTATTTAGAAATTTAATAACCAGGCTTTAAACTGTTGCTATTATAGTGCAGGAACAATAATTCCTCAGCATGGCCAGCTGTTAGATTGCTTTTGTGGTCACTGCAATGCACACAGTTAACAGAAATAGACTTACTTTAACGTTGAGGTTGGCAGAGGAGCAAGGTATTTTTCAACTATGTTTGCCAGTACTGGACGCATCTGATTGTGATGTTGGTGTCCTGATGGCTGGTTTTCCTTCCTCTGTGAGTGACTGACTAAAATGAAGCCCTGTCCTCTCAATTTCCTGGACATGTAAATTTGCTGAAGATGGTTCCCATTTTGTTGGAGTAGTCCACAAACTGAAGTTTTGTGTGTGCTTGCAGATGCTTTGTGAAAATTTTCTCACTCATATTGCTTTAATTATATTCTTTTTTTATGTGATTGAATTTTTTTTATTAATTAACAGAAAGAAAGAAATTAACCCAACATTTAGAAATCATACCATTCTACATATGCAATCAGTAATTCTTAACATCATCACATAGATGCATGATCATTGTTTCTTAGTACATTTGCATTGGTTTAGAAGAACTAGCAACACAACAGAAAAAGATATAGAATGTTAATATAGAGAAAAAAATAAAAGTAATAATAATAGTAAAAAAAAAACAACCTATAGCTCAGATGCAGCTTCATTCAGTGTTTTAACATGATTACTTTACAATTAGGTATTATTGTGCTGTCCATTTTTGAGTTTTTGTATCTAGTCCTGTTGCACAGTCTGTATCCCTTCAGCTCCAATTACCCATTATCTTACCCTGTTTCTAACTCCTGCTGGACTCTGTTACCAATGACATATTCCAAGTTTATTCTCGAATGTCCGTTCACATCAGTGGGACCATACAGTATTTGTCCTTTAGTTTTTGGCTAGACTCACTCAGCATAATGGTCTCTAGGTCCATCCATGTTATTACATGCTTCATAAGTTTATCCTGTCTTAAAGCTGCATAATATTCCATCGTATGTATATACCACAATTTGTTTAGCCACTCGTCTGTTGATGGACATTTTGGCTGTTTCCATCTCTTTGCGATTGTAAATAACGCTGCTATAAACATTGGTGTGCAAATGTCCATTTGTGTCTTTGCCCTTAAGTCCTTTGAGTAGATACCCAGCAATGGTATTGCTGGATCGTATGTGTGCTGGTTTGAAAGGAAGTATGCCCCCTAAGAAAAGCCATGTTTTAATATGGATCCCATTTCTTAAAGGTAGAATAGTCTCTATTCAATGCTGTGTGTTTGGGACTGTGATGGGATCATCTCCCTGGTTGATGAGATTTAGTTAAGAACGGTTGTTAAACTGGATTAGGGGATGACATGTCTCCACCCATCTGAGTGGGTCTTGATTAGTTTCTGAAATCCTATAAAAGAGGAAACATTTTGGAGAATGAGAGATTCGGAGAGAGCAACACTACAAAGCATAGAGTCCACCAGCCAGCGACCTTTGGAGATGAAGAAGGAAGACATCTCCCGGGGAGCTTCATGAAACAGGAAGCCAGGAGAGAAATCTAGCAGATGATGCCGTGTTCGCCATGTGCCCTTCCAGCTGAGAGAGAAGCCCTGACTGTGTTCGCCACGTGCCTTCTCACTTGAGAGAGAAACCCTGAACTTCATCGGCCTTCTTGAACCAAGGTATCTTTCCCTAGATGCCTTTGATTGGACATTTCTTTAGACTTGTTTTAATCGGGACATTTTCTAGGCCTTAGAACTGTAAACTAGCAACTCACTAAATCACCCCTTTTAAAAGCCATTCCGTTTCTGGTATATTGCATTCCAGCAACTAGCAAACTAGAACAGTATGGCAATTCTATATTCAGCTTTTTGAGGAACCGCCAAACTGCCTTCCACAGTGGTTGCACCATTTGACATTCCCACCAACAGTGGATAAGTGTGCCTCTTTCACCGCATCCTCTCCAACACTTGTCATTTTTTGTTTTGTTGATAATGGCCATTCTGGTGGGTGTGAGATGATATCTCATTGTGGTTTTGTTTTGCATTTCTCTAATGGCCAGGGACATTGAGCATCTCTTCATGTGCCTTTTGACCATTTGTATTTCCTCTTCTGGTAGGTGTCTGTTCAAGTCTTTTTCCCATTTTGTAATTGGGTTGGCTGTCTTTGTTGTTGAGTTGAACAATCTCTTTATAAATTCTGGATACTAGACCTTTATCTGATATGTCATTTCCAAATATTGTCCCCCATTGTGTAGGCTGTCTTTCTACTTTCTTGATGAAGTTCTTTGATACACAAAAGTGTTTAATTTTGAGGAGCTCCCATTTATTTATTTCCTTCTTCAGTGCTCTTGCTTTAGGTATAAGGTCCATAAAATCGCCTCCAATTGTAAGTTTCATAAGATATCTCCCTACATTTTCCTCTAACTGTTTTATGGTCTTAGACCTAATGTTTAGATCTTTGATCCATTTTGAGTTAACTTTTGTATAGGGTGTGAGATACGGGTCTTCTTTCATTCTTTTGCATATGGATATCCAGTTCTCTAGGCACCATTTATTGAAGAGACTGTTCTATCCCAGGTGAGTTGGCTTGACTGCCTTATCAAAGATCAAATGTCCATAGATGAGAGGCTCTATATCTGAGCACTCTATTCGATTCCATTGGTCGATGTATCTATCTTTATGCCAATACCATGCTGTTTTGACCACTGTGGCTTCATAATATGCCTTAAAGTCAGGCAGCGCGAGACCTCCAGCTTCGTTTTTTTTCCTCAAGATGTTTTTAGCAATTCGGGGCACCCTGCCCTTCCAGATAAATTTGCTTATTGGTTTTTCTATTTCTGAAAAATAAGTTGTAGGGATTTTGATTGGTATTGCATTGAATCTGTAAATCAATTTAGGTAGGATTGACATCTTAACTATATTTAGTCTTCCAATCCATGAACACGGTATGCCCTTCCATCTATTTAGGTCCTCTGTGATTTCTTTTTTTTTTTTTTTTTTTTTTGAGGGAGGAAGGGAAGGAAAGACAGAGAGAAGGAAGGAAGGATGGAAGGAAGGAAGGGAGGAAGAAAGGGAAACATCTTTAAACATTTTCTTGTTTTATTGTATTTTGTTTGTTTGTTTGTTTGTTTTTACATGGGCTGGGGCCGGGAAACGAACCGAGGTCCTCCGGCATGGCAGGCAAGCACTTTGCCCGCTAAGCCACCGCGGCCCGCCCTCTGTGATTTCTTTTAACAGTTTTTTGTAGTTTTCTTTATATAGGTTTTTTGTCTCTTTAGTTAAATTTATTCCTAGGTATTTTATTCTTTTAGTTGTAATTGTAAATGGGATTCGTTTCTTGATTTCCCCCTCAGCTTGTTCATTACTAGTGTATAGAAATGCTACAGATTTTTGAATGTTGATCTTGTAACCTGCTACTTTGCTGTACTCATTTATTAGCTCTAGTAGTTTTGTTGTGGATTTTTCCGGGTTTTCGACGTATAGTATCATATCATCTGCAAACAGAGTTTTACTTCTTCCTTTCCAATTTTGATGCCTTGTATTTCTTTTTCTTGTCTAATTGCTCTGGCTAGAACCTCCAACACAATGTTGAATAATAGTGGTGATAGTGGACATCCTTGTCTTGTTCCTGATCTTAGGGGGAAAGTTTTCAATTTTTCCCCATTGAGGATGATATTAGCTGTGGGTTTTTCATATATTCCCTCTATCATTTTAAGGAAGTTCCCTTGTATTCCTATCTTTTGAAGTGTTTTCAACAGGAAAGGATGTTGAATCTTGTCACATGCCTTCTCTGCATCAATTGAGATGATCATGTGATTTTTCTGGTTTGATTTGTTGATATGGTGTATTACATTAATTGATTTTCTTATGTTGAACCATCCTTGCATACCTGGGATGAATCCTACTTGGTCATGATGTATAATTCTTTTAATGTGTTGTTGGATACTATTTGCTAGAATTTTGTTGAGGATTTTTGCGTCTATATTCATTAGAGAGATTGGTCTGTAGTTTTCTTTTTTTGTAATATCTTTGCCTGGTTTTGGTATGAGGGTGATGTTGGCTTCATAGAATGAATTAGGTAGTTTTCCCTCCACTTTGATTTTTTTGAAGAGTATGGGGAGAGTTGGTACTAATTCTTTCTGGAATGTTTGATAGAATTCAGATGTGAAGCCGTCTGGTCCTGGACTTTTCTTTTTAGGAAGCTTTTGAATGACTAATTCAATTTCTTTACTTGTGATTGATTTGTTGAGGTCATCTATTTCTTCTTGAGTCAAAGTTGGTTGTTCATGTCTTTCCAGAAACCCGTCCATTTCATCTTAATTGTTGTATTTATTAGCGTAAAGTTGTTCATAGTATCCTGTTATTACCTTCTTTATTTCTGTGAGGTCAGTAGTTATGTCTCCTCTTCCATTTCTGATCTTATTTATTTGCATCCTCTCTCTTCTTCTTTTTGTCAATCTTGCTAAGGGCCCATCAATCTTATTGATTTTCTCGTAGAACCAACTTCTGGTCTTATTGATTTTCTCTATTGTTTTCATGTTTTCAATTTCATTTATTTCTGCTGTAATCTTTGTTATTTCTTTCCTTTTGCTTGCTTTGGGATTAGTTTGCTGTTCTTCCTCCAGTTCTTCCAAGTGGACAGTTAATTCCTGCATTTTTGCCTTTTCTTCTTTTCTGATATAGGCATTTAGGGCAATAAATTTTCCTCTTAGCACTGCCTTTGCTGCGTCCCATAAGTTTTGATATGTTGTGTTTTCATTTTCATTCGCCTCGAGGTATTTACTAATTTCTCTTGCAATTTCTTCTTTGACCCACTCGTTGTTTAAGAGTGTGTTGTTGAGCCTCCACGTATTTGTGAATTTACTGGCACTCCGCCTATTATTGATTTCCAACTTCATTCCTTTATGATCCGAGAAAGTGTTGTGTATGATTTCAATCTTTTTAAATTTGTTAAGACTTGCTTTGTGACCCAGCATATGGTCTATCTTTGAGAATGATCCATGAGCACTTGAGAAAAAGGTGTATCCTGCTGTTGTGGGATGTAATGTCCTATAAATGTCTGTTAAGTCTAGCTCATTTATAGTAATGTTCAGATTCTCTATTTCTTTATTGATCCTCTGTCTTCTAGATGTTCTGTCCATTGATGAGAGTGGTGAATTGAAGTCTCCAGCTATTATGGTAGATGTGTCTATTTCCCTTTTCAGTGTTTGCAGTGTATTCCTCACGTATTTTGGGGCATTCTGGTTCAGTGCGTAAATATTTATGATTGTTATGTCTTCGTGTTTAATTGTTCCTTTTATTAGTATATTGTGTCCTTCTTTGTCTCTTTTAACTGTTTTACATTTGAAGTCTAATTTGTTGGATATTAGTATAGCCACCCCTGCTCTTTTCTGGTTGTTATTTGCATGAAATATCTTTTCCCAACCTTTCACTTTCAACCTACATTTATCTTTGGGTCTAAGATGTGTTTCCTGTAGACAGCATATGGAAGGATCCTGTTTTTTATTCCATTCTGCCAGTCTGTGTCCTTTGATTCGGGAATTCAGTCCATTAACATTTAGTATTATTACTGTTTGGATAATATTTTCCTCTAACATTTTGCCTTTTGTATTATATATATCATATCTGACTTTCCTTCTTTCTACACTCTTCTCCATACCTCTCTCTTCTGTCTTTTCGTATCTGACTCTAGTGCTTCCTTTAGTATTTCTTGCAGAGCTGGTCTCTTGGTCACAAATTCTCTCAGTGACTTTTTGCCTGAGAATATTTTAATTTCTCCCTCATTTTTGAAGGACAATTTTGCTGGATATAGGAGTCTTGGTTGGCAGTTTTTCTCTTTTAGTAATTTAAATATATCATCCCACTGCCTTCTAGCTTCCATGGTTTCTGCTGAGAAATCTACACATAGTCTTATTGGGTTTCCCTTGTATGTGACAGATTGTTTTTCTCTTGCTGCTTTCAAGATCCTCTCTTTCTCTTTGACCTCTGACATTCTAACTAGTAAGTGTCTTGGAGAATGCCTATTTGGGTCTAATCTCTTTGGGGTGCGCTGCACTTCTTGTATCTGTAAATTTAGGTCTTTCATAAGAGTTAGGAAATTTTCAGTGATAATTTCTTCCATTAGTTTTTCTCCTCCTTTTCCCTTCTCTTCTCCTTCTGGAACACCCACAACACGTATATTTGTGCGGTTCATATTGTCCTTGAGTTCCCTGATACCCTGTTCAAATTTTTCCATTCTTTTCCCGATAGTTTCTGTTTCTTGTTGGAATTCAGATGTTCCATCCTCCAAATCACTAATTCTATCTTCTGTCTCTTTAAATCTATCATTGTAGGTATCCATTGTTTTTTCCATCTTTTCTACTTTATCCTTCACTTCCATAAGTTCTGTGATTTGCTTTTTCAGTTTTTCTATTTCTTCTTTTTGTTCAGCCCATGTCTTCTTCATGTCCTCCCTCAATTTATCGATTTCATTTTTGAAGAGGTTTTCCATTTCTGTTTGTATATTCAGCATTAGTTGTCTCAGCTCATGTATCTCATTTGAACTATTGGTTTGTTCCTTTGGCTGGGCCTTATTTTCAATTTTCTGAGCGTGATCCATTATCTTCTGCTGGCGTCTGGACATTTAGTCAGATTTCCCTGGGTGTTGGACCCAACAGGTTGAAAGATTTTTCTGTGAAATCTCTGGGTTCTGTTTTTCTTATCCTGCCTTGTAAGTTGTGCTCATGGCACACGTTTGTCTGCGGGTCGCACCAGTAAAAGGTGCTGTGGGTCCTTTAACTTTGGAAAACCCTCGCCATGGGGGAGGTTCGCCAGCCGAAGCGGCTTGGAAGAGTGCGAGTCGGCCCGGGGGTCCGAACGCGGGGAGGGTCGCCAGCCGCCGCAGCCCGGGAGAGCACCCGTCTGAATTTCCTAGTCGGCCAGGGGCGCCAAGCGTGGCAGGAGGGCACCAGCTGCCGCGGCCCAGGAGAGTGCACCATTCCCAGCTGGACCGGGGAGTCACGGGTTTGGAAGGGACCCCTCCGGTCACCATTCTCCACGGCCTGGGGATTTCCGATCCAATTCTCTCAGTTGGTCCGGGGGGCCGCGCGTGGTAGGGGCGCCAGCCGCTGCGGCTTGAGGGGACCGCCTGCCCAATTCTGCCAGCTGGCCCAGGATGGAGGAGGGGAGGGACTCTGGCTGCTTGCCGCCCCATCCGGGGAATCCGCGCGTCTCGGCGATCTCACTGGAGCTGTTCTCCCAGCCAGTCAGCCGTTCCAGGATGGGGTACGCTGTCTTTTTGATCTCTGTCATGGCTCTGGGAGCTGTTCTGTATTGTTTCTACTCCCCTAGTAGCTGTTCTGGAGGAGGAAAGGTGAGGATGGCAAGGTTGTCGAGGATGTGGCGGAGGAGCCGGTGAAGGCAGAAGAGGGCACGGTGGTGGTTGGAGAGCCGCTGGAGTAGGAGGAGAAAGGGAAGGATAAGATGGCGGATGGAGCGCTGCCGGAGCAGAAGGGGAAAGAGAAGGGCAAGATGGTGGCGGGAGCGCCAGCCGAGAAAGGGGAAGAGGAGGGCTAGATGGCGGCGGGAGCGCCGCCGGCGGAGAAAGAGGAAGAGGAGGGCTAGATGGCGGCGAGAGCACTGGCGGAGACTTAATTATATTCTTTTAAAAAATATTTTTGCATGATTGCTTCACCCAATCACTTGAGGTTTTAGATTTTGGATCTGGAAATTTAGCAGTGGAGTAATAGCTTTCAAGGCAAAAAAATTGTCTCTGAATTCTCAGCTGTATTTCAGTTTTCATTGCAAAACACCATCTTTCCTAAAGCAGAATGAGTGGAAGATCTTGACAGTCACATCATGTGTGAGGAGTCCTTGCACACTCAAGGCACATGGGTTGTTACTTCTTAGCAGGTACAAATGAACTAAGCCAGCACTGGCTGTTAGAAAGCTCTGCTATGTCGGTATTACTGTTTCTGAAGCATAATTATAGGGGGGCTGTCTTTTTGTTCAGGCAGCCTATATGAAACGTAATAATTGCTGTTCCATCTTGTTTGAACATCTTATGTAAGTAAATGTTCTCTGGTAGCTTGTCTTTGAAGCAGAAGGGTGAGGCTGGTCCACTATCAGCTCTTGGCCAGTAGTTGAAAGATAGAAACGAAGCATTGAGTGTGATTCCTAAGTCATTCATTCACTGTTTGTTGCTGAGGTTTGCGGGACTTCTTTTTTTACTTGTTTTCCATTCCATAAAAATTTTTCAGTCAGATTTCATGTTTTTAGCATAGTTGAATTCATTAATCTGTCATGCTTTCAAACTTAAAAAGGGATTCTGATTATATCTGCATAAAGTACAGGAAAGAAGTACATTTAATGGCCAGTAACTTTTTGGTGCATAGCAGAATAAAATTCAGGGAAAAGCCTCCCGGTAACAAGTTTCTCCAGGGAACTTTGTACCTAGGATTCAGAATATGGCCAAATGTTAAAGATACTGTGTTTTTAGATACTCAAAATGGTTGGCATTCTATAGAAATTATTTTGATATGTTCATTTATTTGTTTAGCTTCAATAGACTCTTATAAGGAGTTACCTTCTGAAAGCATTCTTTTTTTAAAAAAATATTTTTATTGAGAATTCTTCACACACATACAGCCCATACATGGTGTACAATTGATGGCTCTCAATATCATCACATAATTGTGTATTCAACACCATGATCATTTTTAGAACATTTGCATCACTCCAAAAAAGAAATAGAAAGAAAAAAGAAAAAACCCATACATCCCATCCTCTCACCCCTCCGTCTCAAATTGACCACTAGTATTTCAGTCTACCCAATTTATTTTATCCCTTTTTACTCATCTGTCCATACCCTGGATAAAAAGAGCATCAGATCCAAAGTTTCACAATCACACAGTCACATTGTAAAAGCAAATATACAGTCGTCTTCAAGAATCAAGGCTGCTGAAACACAGTTCAAGTTTCAGGTACTTCCCTCCACCCACTCTAATACACCATAAACTAAAAAGGGATATTCATATAGTGCATAAGAATAACCTCCATATTCTGTTTGAAATATCTCAGGCACTGTAACTTTATTTTGCTTCATTTCTCTCTCTCTTTTGGTCAAGAAGGCATTCTCAATCCCATGATTCTGGGTCTCAGCTCATCACAGGCTTTCTGTCCCACATTGCCAGGGAGATTTACACCCTTGGGAGTCTATGTCCTACGTAGGGGGAAGGGCAGTGAGTTGACCTGCTGAGTTGGCTTGAGAGAGAGGCCACATCTGAGCAACAGAAGAGGTTCTCTGCGGGTGACTGATTCTCAGGCATAATTAAAATTATAAGTAAGTTTAGCTTCTCCTTTGCAGGAATAAGTTTCGAGGGCTCAGCCTATTGAATTGGTTGCCCCCATTCTGAAAGCATTCTAATAAAACCCATAGTTTTAAAGTTTGATTATTGTGAACAAAATGTATTTAGATAACTTTTTTCTCTAAAATACTTCTTTTCTTCGTAAGTTCTTTATTCCTTATGATATACGTACCAAAGATGATTTTTTTCATGATAACACATTTTTGGAGGACATTATTTCTTCAGTGAATTTTTTTCTATATATAAATTTTATCATATAATATAAATGTAATCATACAATATGTAGTACTTTGTGTCTGCTTTATTCCACTTAGTTTTCTTTTAAGTTATTTTTTAATTAGAGAGGTTGTGGTTTACAGAAAAGTCATATAAAAAACAGTGTTCCTATATACCCGTACCCCCTTATTGTTGACACTTTACTGTGGTACTTTTGTTATAATTGATGAAAGAATATTAAAATATTACTGTTAACTGTAGTCCATAGTTTACATTAAATGTATTTTCCCCATATACCACCTTATTGTAATAGTGTACATTTGTTATAATTCATGAAAGAACGTTCTTATATTTATACTCTTAATATAGTCCATCATTCACTGTGTTATAGTCTCATGTTTTATCTTCTAACTTTCCTTCTAATAACATACATGACCCAGAACTTCCTCTTTCAACTACATTTACAAGCATAATTCAGTGCTGTTAATTACACTCACAATAATGTTATAGTATAACCACTGTCCATTTCCAAACTTTTACAATCAACCTAAATAAAAATTTTGCACAAATTAAGCATCAGCTCCCCTTTCTCTACCCTCCATTCTGTCTCGTGATAACCTGTATTCTAGATTCTGACTCTGAGTTTGCTTATAATTAGTTCATATTAGTGTGATATTATTTGTCCTTTTGTGTCTGGTCTATTTCACTCAATATAATGTCCTCAGGATTCATCCATGTTGTCACATGCATCAGGATGTCATTCCTTCTTACAGCTGAATAATATTCCATCATATGTATATACCACATTTTATTTATCCATTGAAGGATATTATGTTTTGCAATTGTGAATAATGCCACTGTGAACATTGGGGTGCAACTTCTGAGCCCCTGCTTTCAGTTCTTCTGGGTATATACTTAGTAGCAGGATTGCAAGATCATATAGCAATTCTATAGCTTCCTGACGAATTGCCAAACTGTCTTCCACAGTGGCTGCACCATCATTTTACATTTCCATAGCTGGATCTCCTTTGACATAATTGTTATATGTTTAGCATGGTGTTTTAGTTTGCTCAAGCTGCCAGAATGCTACACACCAGAGATGGATCGGCTTTTAATGAGGGGATTTATTTAGTTAAAAATTTTCTTCAGGGTTTGATTCCCAGACCATGCATTCCCCCCCAAAAAATTTATAGTTCTTTAGAGGAAAATCAGCTAGCTTTCATCTGAGGGTCTCTGTTACATGAGAAGACACAGGACAATGTCTGCTGGCCTTCTCTCCTGCTTCTGGGTTCCAGTGACCTTCCCTGGGGTGATTCCTTTTTGTATCTCCAAATATCTGGGCTGAGCTGCAAGTGCTGAGATGAGATATGCTGGGCTGCTTGGGCTGTGCTGCTTTGAGCTCCCTTCTGACCTCTCTCTCTTTTTAAAAAAATTTTTTTAAATTAATTTTTAAATTAAAAAAAATAACAACAAAGAAACACAAACATTCTTAACATATGATCATTCCATTCTACATATATAATCAGTAATTCACAATATCATCACATAGTTGCATATTCATCATCATGATCATTTCTTAGAACATTGGCATCAATTCAGAAAAAGAAAGAAAAAGACAGCAGAAAAAAAATCATACATACCATACCCTTTACCCCTTGCCTTCACCGATCACCAGCATTTCAATCTATTAAATTTATTTTGACATTTGTTCCCCCTATTATTTATTTATTTTTAATTATGTGTTTTACTTGTCTATCGATAAGGTAGACAAAAGGAGCATCAGACACAAGGCTCTCAGAACCGCACAGTCACACTGCGACAGCCATATCATCACAATCATCTTCAAGAAACATGGCCACTGGAGCACAGCTCCATATTTTCAGGCAGTTCCCTCCAGCCTCTCCATTACATCTTGATATCTATTTAATGCATAAGAATAACCTCCAGGATAACCTCTTGACTGTTTGGAATCTCAGCCACTGACACTTTATTTTGTCTCATTTCGGGCTCAAATCCCTTGATGCAGAGTCTCAGCTCACTCTAGGATTTCTGTCCCACGTTGCCAGGAAGGTGCACACCCCTGGGAATCATGTCTCACGTAAAGAGGGGGAGGGCAGTGAGTTTGCTTGCTGTGTCGGCAGAGAGAGAGAGAGAGACACACCACATCTGAGCAACAGAAGAGCTGACCTCTCTCTTTTAAGACTCCAGCTAACTAAATTAAACCTCACTCATTGTGGAAAGCCACTCGCCTTAGCTGACTGCAAATGTAATCAGTCGTAGATGAATTTCACATACTGATGATTTAAGTCCACAGATACAGAACAATGGGGCATCATAACCTGGCCATGTTGATACTTGATTCAACCACCACATGTGGATAGCACACAGGTTGGTGTCTTCAAAATGGCCAATCGGATAGGCCTCACTTTCTTTCTGCAAAGCACCAATAACTGCATTTCGGAAGCACAGATCTGTCTTGAAATGCTGAACAATTTCTCTCACCAGATACTGGAAGAGAAGTTTGCAAACCAGAAGTTCAGTGGTCTTCTGCTAACAACTCATTCCACAGAGCATCGCGTACCAGGCCTGAAACAATGCCCTTCCTTCACTGCCGCCCACCCAGTAGAAGGTGCACTCTAGCAAGCAGCTTTTGTTGCGATTTTGAATTGCTTCCTGAATGCTTTACGTGGGTTGATTTGCTGGTAGTTTGCTTTGTACAAGCTGTGGTATAAAGCCCTCCTTACTTGCCCACCTTCTTTGGCTGAAATTCAGTGAGCCAGAGGGGGTGCTGGCATTAGAGAGTGTTAGCGGCGTGGCAGCAACTGCCATGACATAGGTATTTTTTTTTTCACTGCCATAATGATCTGTGCTCTTGTGTGCAGCAAGAAAAAGAGATAAAATGCTTCCAGTGATAGTCTACCTATAGGTATGCCTAAGAGTTACTTCTGGAGGACCTCTTTTGTGGCTCAGTTGTGGCCTCACTCTCTCTAAGGCCAACTCTACAAGTGAAATCATTGTCCTAACCCCTTCATGGGGCAAGACATCCAGGGGTGAAAGTCTCCCTGGTGGCATGGGAGATGACTCCTGGGATAAGCCTGGCCCTGGCACCATGGGATCAACAATTCCATCCTGACCAAAAGGGGGAAAAGAAGTGTAACTAGTTAAGTATCAGTGGCTGGAGGAGCTCATAGTTGAGAGGCTACTCTGGCGGTCGTTCTTATGCAAGCTCCAGTTAGACATTGCTACCTATCATAACCTGCCAAACCCAACCAAAACCATTCCAGCTAATCTTAAAGAACACCTAGGGCAATATATAAGATTCCACAAGGGTTCCATACACTAGAGTAACTTTCCAGAAACCTGCAACCCCTAGATGGGTCCCTGGATCAGATAAGTCCTGAAACCTAGAGGGTCCAGCCTCTCCAGAACATCAGATAGTTCCATCTCCCTACTCCATGTTATTGACAGACCCTCCCAACATGAAAAAGTTAGAATGACCATAGCCCAAATACCCCTAAAGAGTGGGATAGAAAGATCAAAGGTGACGGTGGAGTTATACAGAGAAGGTAGGATTTAACAAATAAATATGATTGCTGAATCATTAAATTGATATTTCTTTTAGCCTCCAGTATCTTAAAGCAGCTAGAAGTAAAAACCTAAAATTGTGGAATTGTAACCCATACCAAACTCTGAAATATGTTCTACAACTAATTGTGGTGCTGTGCTTTGAAATTTTTTTTTTTTTTTCACATGGGCAGGCACTGGGTCTCTGGCATGAACTCTGCCTGCTGAGCCACTGTGGCCCACCCTGTGCTTTAAAATTTATTGCTTTTTTTTGTATAAATGAAAGAGGAAAAAAAGTCGATTGTGATGATAAAAAAATATTTATTCCTTCAAGCCTCCTATATTCTGGATCAGCTAGAAGGAAACATCTGAGAGGATTGTATGGTAGTTGATGACAAACTCTGGGATCTGTCCTGTAACTGCTTGTTGATGAGTACTTTGAAAACTATTGCTTTTTCCTTTTTTTGCTCTGTATATGTTATATTATACAATAAAAAAGTTTTAAAAAAATGCTTCCAGTGAAATCTTAAGGCAACAAGGCTGACATTTGGTTTTTAATTCATCTTCTTGGACATTAAAAATTCCTATTAGTTTTTTTTTAACCTTTTTCTTGAAAGACTTATAACCTAAATGAAATGAAATAACTGAAAACAAAATATGGTTCCTAAAGCTCACTTTGTTTTGTGCCATGAATGTTAGTAAACCAAACAATTCTTTGATGGTTAGATTTAAGGTATAATCTAAATTATATTATTTTGCTTTGTAGTGCTAAACTTTTATAAACATTTGTTGGCTCAAAAGGAAATGATATTTGTCCTAAAGATATGTACTAATCTACTTTTTTGTGTTTATTGTCGATTTTCCAATTCATTTAACTGAAGTATCTGAAAACATTAATTGTTGTACATAAAATTAATAGCTTTCAAAATAATTATTATTGTTTTACTCTTTTAATAATAAGTATGTATACTTCAACTGATAGAATATTAATGCTACATGAAATTTTTCACTCCCAAGTTACATCTAGAATATTTACCTGTGTTTCAAACAGGACATACAAATATTAACAGCATATCCCATGATATGCTTTGTTTGAATTCCTGATGTTATAAGATATAATTGGTACCTACATTTTTCTTGGGTTCAGGGACTCTTGAAATGGTATTGAAGTGTGTAGGGTTTGGTATTTGACCTTCCAAAGGCTTAGGCTGAAGCTTGAATATAGGTTATTTGGTAAAGTTCTGAGACTAAAATTGAACATTATTTTGTCCCTTGTAAAACTCTAAACCTCTGCACTGTTATATAAATGAAATATTGATTAGTGAAGATAAAGAAGTATCAGGTTTTAGCTCATCTTTATAGGTGTTTGAGTCAATGTCTTATGATGTTAATGTCATTAAAATTAAAAAGATTATATTGAATAAAAAAATGCTGGAGAGTTTTAAAATGAGCTAAAATATAATTCTAGCTCCTGGTTGATTTTATAATAGATCATTAAAAACGGCACACTCTTGTATAGTGGCCACTAGCCACACATGTTGATTTACATTAAAATTAGATAAAATTACATCAGTTTCTCAGCCACAGTAGCCACATGTGGTGAGTGGCTGCCATTTTGAGGCAATACAAATTATAGAACATTTCTATGATTGCTGAAAATTCTGTTGGACAGCACTGTGCTATGAAGGTGAAAATGAAAACAGTGCCATCCTGTTGATCTTTGGACTACGTACTTGAGTTTGAAGAAATCTCTCTTTACCTTGTTTGCATTTTTTGTAATAGTTTTGCCTTTAAATGACAGGGCTCCCTATCTCTCAGTGATGCTGGGAAGTTCAGAATACAGGTGTTGACTGGTATCTGAGTCCCAAGCCCTGTCGTTCTGCATCACCTTAGTCCATGTTATCTGCACGGTGTCCTGCCTGGACTGAGCCTTCCAGGGAAGCGACCAGTGTGGTCTGTGTTTTCCCATCTCCTTGTCCTCCTCTTTGGCATTTGGCGTCCTCACGCTTAGGTAGGACCCCTCAGGTGGGGCATGGTGCCCACAGGCTTGTCCCAACCTCCTGTCTTTTTCTGTCACCAGCCCTTCTTTTGTTTCTGAATATGAAGTTGAAGGGCCCTTAGAACTTCCCAGGAAGATTGACAGTCCTGTCTCTTAGAAAATAATTCAGAGAGCCTTGGAGAAGAGTCACATGTTCCTCAGTATTTATACCAAGCAAGAAAGTATATTAATCTGCTCATATGATACAGGGTTTTGGCAGTTGGTATATTGTAGAGGAGAAGAAATAAGAGAAAGAGAAAGCCTTGTTAACAGCAAGAACTGTATGGTCAGGAATCTATATATGATATATGTATGTATGTATGTATGCTTGACCAAGCATAAAGGAAGTTTTACCTCTATAGGCCTAGATCATTGGTGTGTGAGCCCATTGACTCCTTTTCCCAGTCATAAACTTTGCTCATGACACACACACACATCTAGGATACAGAACAAATTATAGCTCTGCTGAGAATCTACTCTTTTTTTTTTTGTCCACTCAGGTGCTATCTATCTTAAACCACAGTGTAACTGAACAGTGCATTTGAGAATCTATTAAAGCAAATGGCGACAGTATCCCAAAGGGCCCATAAATACATAGGCGATATATTACAATCTTTTTAAAAGCTTTGATTCTTGTTATAAGAGGTTTAGACTTGCTTGTGCCTTTGCTTTGAACAAACGAATTTGGGCCTCCACTCTAAGTGGAGCTGTTGAAGATTAAGGCCCTCTGCTCACGGAAATAGATGAGGGAGCTGGGTAGGAGACTCCAAGCCCAGTTCTTGTCTTCTTCCTCCTTTCCAGGGCATTTGTTGGAGCAGTGAGAACCTCCAATACAGGCTTTTATACAAAGGTGCTCTTAATGATCCCTGATAGTTAAATTCTTAAGGAAAAAATTCTATCCTTGTACATATCTGGAAGTGTGTACAAAAAAAGTCACCTTCCTTTGAAGGGCAAACGTATGACTGAATGGAGGAAGATGCCAAGGAACAAGTGTGGTTTAGGTTTTATCTCCTTTGGAAGAAGGAGTAATGCATGATCAAATACTTTTATATATTTATCTCCAGAATTTGAGTAGATTCCAATAGTGCACTAGCAATATTTAGAGACTTGATGAGTTTTGTATATTACATTTGATATTTGATGCAAATTGAGCATTCTGAGTTCTTGAGAGTAGTCCCAGAGACTTGGGTGGTCTCACCAGCCAGACAGATATTTGAAGACTATACCTTTTCCCCCTTTCTTTTACTCTACTGAAACTACTGTGTGCAAGAAAAGTAGCTTGAAAGTACTTGATTTCAAACCAGAAGGACTTGTGTCCTTAAAAGATAGTCAGTTGAAACTTTAAAACTTTAAGAAAGCTTGCTTTAAGATAAAACTTTATCTGCTTTAACTTCTCATAAGGCTGTTTGGATTAATTCTATGACTTTTTTTCCTTTTAGATTCAACCCTATGAAAAAATAAAGGCCAGGGGCTTACCTGATAATATATCTTCTGTGTTGAACAAGTTAGTGGTGGTGAAACTCAATGGCGGTTTGGGAACCAGCATGGGCTGCAAAGGCCCTAAAAGTCTAATTGGTGTGAGGAATGAGAACACCTTTTTGGATCTGACAGTTCAGCAGATTGAGGTGAGTAACATTTCGCCTTTCTCATGAGATGCTAAAATAAGATATACAAAAATCATCTTTTTTCTGTATGATTGTGAAAACCTTGTGTCTGATGCTCCCTTTATCTAGGCTATGGATAGATGAGTAAAAAATATGGGTAGGAAAATAAGTAATCGGAGGAATAAAGGTTAAAATAAATTGGGTAGATGGAAATACTAGTGGTCAATGAGAGGGAGGGGCAAGGGGTATGGTATGTATGAGTTTTCTCTTTTTTCTTTTTCATTCTTTTTCTGGAATGATGCAAATGTTCTAAAAAATGATCATGATGAATATCATGTGATGATAGTGTGAGCCATTGATTGTACACCATGTATGGAATGTTTGTACGTTAAGAATGTGTTTGTATGTTGTTTTATCAATAAAAACACTGTAAAAAATCATTCTTTTAGGTTTATTACAAATGTTACACTATAAAATGTAGCAGATGTGAATGTGAGCTAGTTAAGGAGCCTGCTCTTCTTTAGTCTCTGTGTTTGTATAAATATGCTTTAGTTCTCCTAAGGGCAAATCCTTAGAGTGATGTAGAAGCTTTAGACCTTAAATCTCATCTTTGGTTGCTGAAATCTCTGGATCTGTTAGTATTCCCCTGGGCGCTCTCCTGCTCCCCAACCCCCCTTCTTAATGGTGGCAGCCTTCACTAGGCTGAGGTGATTTGGCTTCTTTAGTCCCTCTTGAGAGGCTAGGGTGGAGTGCGTGTAACTGGTTGGATGCTGTAGGTGTTCATTATTCTTGGCTTCTCTCTGATGATGAAGTTAGTAATCATTGACTGTAAGCTGTTCTGGGCCGTGGCCCTATCTTTTTTCACTCTCTATCCTCTCTTTGTCCCTTGTGCCTAGTATGTGCTGGCAACCACAATAACAATACTAGCAGTAACTGTGGCTAACATTTATCTAGCATTTATCATGCACTGAGTATTATTCTAAGCATTTTACATGAATTGACTCATTTGTTCCTCCCTGCAACTTGATGAGGTAAATATTATCATCATCTCCATGAGGAAACCAAGAAGGCACCAGAGAGGTTGAATTACTAGCTAGTGAACCAGAACCAGAATTTTAACATAGGTGACTGACTTCTAAGACTCTGTTCTTCCTACTCCATGAAGCCTCAGTTCTTGGAAACTGAAGAGATTTCATTTGGAGTGTAATTCAGAATTCTTGACCATAGTCCTGAGAATAGGGAGCCATGTCTTTACAACATTTGTGCTTTCATGCTCACAGTGCTCAAGACATTTAGTCAGCACTCGTCCACACGGGAAGGCACGTGGTCCTGTGCACTGCACACAGCTCCAGGGACAGGCTGCCCATGGTCCTGGCTGTTGGGCTGACTCCCCATCTTTCTGGGCCTTGGTATAGACATCCATAAAATGCAGACATCTCTTTCAAAGAGTTGACTAAATGAACAGGTGCATGGTGAAGTACTTACAGAATGTCTGACTTTATGCTAAGCAGTTTTTTATTATGTCAAATCTATATATTTGACTAACTTAAATAGATACTTTTTGATTAACCATTAAGAGTTAATTTTACATTTTTAAGCAAAAGAAAAGTGAATATGGGTAATCTATCTGATTGTCAATTTCCTCCCCAGCATTTGAACAAAACCTACAATACAGATGTTCCTCTGGTTCTAATGAACTCTTTTAACACAGATGAAGATACAAAAAAAATATTACAGAAGTATAGTCATTGTCGTGTGAAAATCTACACTTTTAATCAAAGCAGGTACGAGGAATAAATACTGAACTCTGGGGTTATTATTTCTGGGAAGGAAAGAGACTTTGTCTTGTTTATTTACAGCAGCCTCAAGATGTGCCTGTGCCAAAGACCAACATTTGCAAGAGTTTGCAGCCTTTAAAGACATAATATTTGCTAATAAATATGTGACTATTATAAATCACTCTGCAGTTCTGTCACTTCTTAAAGTTCTTAAAAGAAGTATCTGTTTGGGTCTTATGTTGAACTCTGTTCCAAATATTTTGAGGATAGTTTAGGATTTTACTTTTCGGAGGGCATATTTGGTCTCCAGGTGTGTTTGTGAAAATCTTTCTATATTGTACAATATTGATAACTTTCTTTCCTATGGGAAGGGATGTCCTCAAAATGCTGAATAGGCTTGGGGATATTTGAATTAATTCTGGAGAAAATCTTCTGCTTGTGGAGAAGAGAGTAAAAAGAAATTCAGATAATGAGTTGCGATGAAGCCCAAGTAACGGGGAAACAAAGCTTCCATTTAAGGATAGAAACAGGTCTATATGAACTTGTACTGGAGGAATATTCTTAAGTTGTACCATTAGTTGCTTATTTCTTTTTCCCTCCCCAAATCTATTTTCCCATGGGATACAGATGCTTTACTTCCATGTTCTGATTGTCTTTAGTCTGTTACAGTGCTAGTGGCTCTGTTTCCCTCCTTCTCCATCTCCAGCACTGACCTGTGTTCTCCCTAGAGGAAGGCAAATGTCCCCGGACGCTAACTTGCTGCTAATTTTCTGGAACAGATAAAGAACCACCCTTGAATATACCTTAAGAATCGGCAGCTTTTCCCAAATAGGATCTCAAGGAAAAGAAAAATTCCACAACTAAATAAGTTTGAGAGAAATGATTTAAATATAACCCCCCTCTGGGAGAGTCATAAAACATATTAATATAGTACAGGTCTTACCATCTGTATGACCATGGAATACTTTTATGCAGCAACTTTTACTTTCTAGAGAACATATTTTAGAAAATACAGATATGAGGGATTTTCTTAAATGGAATCACCTATCATTTTTTATTATTGATAGACTCAGGAAAGGAGGGACATTTTATTTAATTTTAATGCATTGTTTTACTTGAAGATCTGGGATGCTCTACAGAGTTAATATTGAAAAATAACTCCCCCCCACTTTTTTTTTTTTAAAGGTATCCAAGGATTAATAAAGAATCTTTACTGCCTGTGGCAAAGGATGTATCTTACTCAGGAGAAAATACTGATGCTTGGTACCCCCCAGGTCATGGTGATATTTACGCCAGTTTTTACAACTCTGGTTTGCTCGATACTCTTATAGGAGAAGGCAAGGAGTATATTTTTGTGTCTAACATAGATAATCTGGGTGCCACAGTGGATCTTTATATTCTTAATCATCTAATGAACCCACCCAATGGGAAACGCTGTGAATTTGTCATGGAAGTCACAAATAAAACGCGAGCGGATGTAAAGGTAAATACTAAGAGGAAGCAGTTTGGGGATTCAGATCTTCACATTTTATAGCTTATACAGTTCAGACTTTTTTCTTTTCACTTGAAAGTCTATTTTTCAAGCAGAACAGATTTCCATTTGGCAACATCATAGTAAGACAAAGTGAAATGGTATTCTATGGTATACCTTGAGTTCTGTCCGTATTATAAATCCAGAGATACTAGTACTAAAAGTATCTTTAGTTTTAAAATATATATCAGTAATTTTAACTGAAAACAGTTCCATGTATTTCATAGGATGAATCTGAAACATGTGAAAACACTTCAGTAAATTTGTTCAGATTTTAATATTCTTTCAGTTTGGTTTTTAAGTGTTTCTGTTCGTCTCTTTAATGAAAATGTACTATTTTTGCTTATATTTCTATTTTTTTGGTTTTGTCCCTTTAATATCTCTGTAGTTACAAAAAACATACAAACAAACAAAAAACAAATGCAGTTTTAATGCAAAGCAGAGATTTAATTTTTACCTTGTGTGTTTGGTGGTCATGACCCTTGAGTTTTGATGAAATGACATGTGAGGTTTTATGACTCAGGCACAGGGAGTAAAAAAAAGTGGGTAGTGTGTGAATTCTAAAACAGTATGGCTCTGGCTGGGTTTTACACCTCCTGCAAACATCACTCTCTGCCCACACTGCCATGGCCTACTGGCTCCAAGAACATCTCCAGGCCGAGGCCACTTGGGGTTGCCTTTGGCCTCTTGTGTTTCTGTCTTCCCCTTTCTCAACCCCTTTCCCAGAGCCAATCAGAGCAGGATTTGTGGTAGAAGGACTGTTTGGTGCTGAGTGGTAGTTTGGAGATAAAAGGAATTCCTGTAACAGCCCTTAGGAGTGAGGAAGACCCTCATATCCTTCCAGGACTTTATGCACAAGCCATCTAAAACAATAGACAATCTGAATTGTTTTCTTTGGTTCTGCCTTTAAATGTGTTGCTTTTGTATTACAGATAAAAGCATCGCAGTGATTCTTATAAAAACCGTAGTCTATTAACATGGTAGTGAGTTGTGATTGGGAGATGCCGAGGTACTCACTATTTTCTGCCTTTCTAGGGTGGGACACTCACTCAGTACGAAGGGAAACTGAGACTGGTGGAAATTGCTCAAGTGCCAAAAGCACACGTCGATGAGTTCAAGTCTGTATCAAAATTCAAAATATTTAACACAAACAATTTATGGATCTCTCTTGCAGCAGTTAAAAGACTGCAGGAGCAAAATGCCATTGACATGGAAATCATTGTGAATCCAAAGGTAAGCCACAGTTTCAGCCCATTGAGCTCTTCCTGGTCCATATGATCATGCTAGGCCGCACAGACTCCCTGCCTGTTGCCTGTGGTCCATCTGTTCTGTTCTGTTGTCACTCTTTTTGCCTAGTTAGTCTCCCCAGTTCCTGGTTCTGTCTGCCAGGATCTGTGCTTGTCCCAGTGGTGTGCCAAGCCATGGTGCCCTTTATTTGATCCTGGACCACGGTAGTAGAAAGAGCACTGGACCCAGAAGTTGAGAACCTACCTTAGTCTCAGCTGTTGCTCTGATGCTTACAGGCCATTGGCAGGTACCTTGCATGAGTAATTTGAACTTTCAGTTCTTCATCAGTAGAATGGAAATACTACTTAAAAGAATAAAGCCTGAAAAGAGACATGTATAAAGACATGTATAAAAGCCTGGCATATGGTAGGCTCAGTAAATGTCAGTTCTGAGCATGTGGTAGGCTCAGTTAATGTCAGTCCTTGAAATTCTGTTTCTTTCATTGACTCCCTGAAACCAAATATTAACTAGCCCACATGGAACTAACTTGTAGCTGTCTAAAACTTGTGTCTCTCCCCAATCCTCCTTTCTTACAGACTTTGGATGGAGGCCTGAATGTTATTCAATTGGAAACTGCAGTAGGAGCTGCCATTAAAAGTTTTGAGAATTCTTTAGGTATTAATGTTCCTAGGAGCCGTTTTCTGCCTGTCAAAACCACATCAGATCTCTTGCTTGTGATGTCAAACCTCTATAGCCTTAATGCAGGATCCTTGACAATGAGTGAAAAGCGGGAATTTCCTACAGTACCCTTGGTTAAATTAGGCAGTTCTTTTACAAAGGTACGCATTTCTTAAATGTTTAATTATAAAGACATGATAGACATGTGAAAAGGACTTAATTACAGTCTCCACTGTTGATGTCTTGTATTCTGCCATCTTTGGTTTCTTTTAAAGGGATCAGTTGTAGACATAACTTACTTTTGAAACCTGATTGTAACATTAAAATCTGTAACATTTCATTTTATGTCTTTGCCTAGATCACAAATTCTTTCATTGGTTAATTCTGGTTTAACAAATATTTTTCGAACCCTCACCATGTGCTGTGCAGTGTTCTGGGTGCTGGGGACTTAGCAGTAAACAAAACAGAATAAAATCCCTATCTTCATGGAATTAGCAAAAATAAAGCCAGGCAATAGAAAATGCTGTGGAGAAAAATTAAGCAGGTTGGGGAATAGGGAATGTAGAGGTAGGTGATGGTGTGATTTGACATAGGGTGGCCAGAGATGGCCTAGCTCACTGAGCACTTGAGTACACCATGGAGATATCTGGGGCAAAAGTGTTCCAGGCAGGGGGAATAAATAGCAAGTAGAGTAAAAGCCCACCCTAACATGGTAAGGAGAATCCAAAAAAATTAATCACATAAAAGACTAATGAAGTGACAGGGATGAGTCTCTGTGGCTGGGCTGCCTAGTCCTGCCAGGTCATGCATGTCTATTCTAGTCCTCGTGACCTCTTGGACCTGGTATGGATGTGTTTGCCAGTTTATATATTGAAGAGGGTAATTCTGGATCCTGTGGGTGGCTGGGACTTCCAGGATAGCTTCAGGGATTTATGAGTTTCCCTGATCTTTAGTGCCTCTTTTATCAGCCTAGTTGGACTGGGAGGATACTGATGATGTAAGGATCTACTGACCTTCCCTGTCCTGATTTGGAATTGCTGAACATTACCCCATCTTAGCCTCACCCTCCCTTCCTCTTCCCGCCCTCTTCCTGCTTGCGGGAGGTAAGCACTTTAGCTGCCTCATTTTGAAAAGAGGGGCTGAGTGGACCAATAACCAGTTGCTCTGAAGAACATGTCTTAGAGACATCAAGGAGCACAATGTGGCTAGAGCAGAGTGAGCAAGTTGAGGGGTGGGGGTGGGTAACTGGTCAGAGCGAGTGGGCCAGATTACCTCTGTAAGTTTTGGGGGAGTTTTGTTTTTCTGGTAGATGAGAAGCCATTGAAGAGTTGTGAGCTGAAGGGTGAAGTGATTGCTCTGGTGGCTCTTGAGCAAAGATGGAATGTGGGAGCCCAGAGAGAAGGCTGGTGCAGGAATCCTGGTGAGGAAGCGGTGGCTTGGACTGGGGTAGAAACAGTGAAGATAGTAACAAGTGTTTCATTATGGAGGTATTTTGAAAATTGTACCTACAGAATGTGCTGTTGGAATAGATAGGAGGGTCAGAGAGGTTAAGAGGAGAGGAGTAAGGATGACTCCAGGGTTTTTGGCCTGAACAACTGGAAGCATGGAATTGCCATTAACTGAGATGGCAAAGGCTTGGGTGGGTAGATTTAGGGAGAGTGGGGATGGAGTTCAATTTTGCAGATAATTTTGAGGTGCCTATTAGACTTTTAAGTGGAGAAAGTTGAATAGGTAGTTGGTTATGTGAGTTAGTAAACTTGGGAGTGGTCAGTTTATAGCTGTTTCAAGCCATGAGAAAAGAGTTGAGCAAGCCAGCACATGTAAGTGGCAAAAAGGTTTAAGAACTAAGAGCTCTGAATCATTTCTGGTATAAAGGATGGGGGTGACATAGATGAAGCAGCAAAGGTGACTGCAGACTGCAGATGAGGAATTAAGGAACTGGGTATAAAACCATGAGTGTGTGTCTTGAAAGCCCTTGAAGAAAATGTTTCAAGAAAGAGGGAATGATCATCTGTGTTATCATATGCTGCTACTGATTCAAGGTGAAGCCTGAATATTCAGTATTAGATTTATAAATATGGAGGTTTTGACTGGAGTGGATTAACAATTGTAGATGTAATTAATGCCACTGAACTGTATGCTTCAAAGTGGTTAATACAGAAATTTTTATGTCGTATATATCTTACCAAAGTGAAAAAGGGGGGCGGGGGCTGGAATTTGAAGGAATAAGTATAGATACTCATTCAAATTTCTGCTGTAAAAAGCAGAGAAATGGGGAAAATGACCCATAGAGAAGGGATCTAATGCAGAAGTGGAAAGGTTAGCCTTAGGGAGGGGTAGAAATAGTTCAGCCTCAGTATTAGGAGGGGTGAGAGTAATAGGCTCTAGGGGGGCAAGCATGTGGTAGTGCTGGTGGAAGCCAGTGGAAGTTTTCTGATTACTTCAGTTTTTCTCAGTGAAACAGGAAATAAGGCCCATAAAGGACAATCACTAATGCTTGTAAATCTAAGAAGATAAGAGACAAAGATATAGTGATGATTTATAATTTGTGCTGCTGTTCTTCTTGAAAGATATTTTATTTCTGAATTCTGCCCATGCCATAATGACCATAATGTCACAAGTCAAGCTACCTTGTTAAAACCCATTTTTTTCTGTTAACTCATTTTTAAAACAGTGCATATGCTTCTGTTTTCCTTAAGGTTCAGGATTACCTAAGGAGATTTGAAAGTATACCAGATATGCTTGAATTGGATCACCTCACTGTTTCAGGAGATGTGACATTTGGCAAGAATGTTTCATTAAAGGTGTGTTGTTTGGATGAAAATTATAGTTCTTTATAGTTTTGCAAAACAGATTTCATTATTTAGTTCTAAATTTGCTTTATTTTAAGGAGTACTTCTTAGTCTGTACTGGATATACGTAAGATACACATTTTTAAAATGAATAGATTGTCACATGAATTAGGTTACCACAAAATTTAATATTAATACTATAGTTAAGATACAGCTATTAATTGTTGTATATAGAAATTATGTGAAAAAATAGCATTCACATTAGAAGGCAAGCACTAATAACTGAACTGCTATTTATTGAACTGTGACAATCTTTAAAATAGGATTACCAATAAATTAGCTTTAGCTCACTAAAGATAATTATTTGAATCTGCATGAAAGTAGAAAGAGTAGAAAGTATACTGAAAATGGTCTCTTCCTGTTATATGTAATCTCTGGTCATCAGTATAAATACGTTCATTCATATTATTATAGTTACTTGGGTATTTTGAGTATCACTCCAGCCTAGCATAAGAAATAGGAAGAAATATGCGTAGAAGTATTAAAGCTCAGAACCAAAAATACAAACAGCTGTTTCCTAATCAAGTAATTCTTTAAAGATCTCCCACTTCATGTGTTTGTTCCCATTAAAGCAACTTAGGTGAAGAACTTCTTGAAAAAATTAAAGAAAATATATTACTTTATTGCTGACACTACCTATACAATCTTACTTAAGCCATGAAAAATGTATCAGTAAACTGTTATTTAAAAAAAAAAAGCTCATATGTAAATGTAAACCAGCACCTTTTAGTTTGCATCCGAAGGTTGGATAAGGCTGGTTCCATTTCAGGCAGGCATTCACAAGAGCCAGGCCTGCTGTTAGCACTGAGTCCCCTTCCCACTGTTGGTATCTTTACCTCTGATAAGGAGGCAAGGAGTCTAGGGCCTGTCAAGATTACTACAGAAGGACACATTACAATTCTCCTTAACATGTTGTTTTTCATGTTTAATGTTTATAAATACAGTTACTCCATTGTAAAAGCAGTTTTACATAAACTAACTAATTTTAATAGAATCAGTTGCATTTTGGTTGCAGTTGCAAAGTACACTCTTGCTTTTTGTTTTCCCTGTCACTTAGGGAACAGTTATCATCATCGCAAATCATGGTGACAGAATTGACATCCCACCTGGGGCAGTATTGGAGAACAAGATTGTATCTGGAAATCTTCGCATCTTGGACCACTGAACTGAAAAATACTTGTACACTTTATACTAATTATGGGCTAAATAGTTTCTTACAATGAAATGTTCTCTAGGATTCTAAAATAGGCAGGTACTTTTCTGATTAAAGGTTACTGTACCTTGCTGTGTTAATTTTTAAAGTAGAGTTTTCTGCAGTATGCTTTTTAGACTAAGAAAAGCACAGACGGAAGCAATACTTTTCTTTTTTAAAAGAGAATCCTGAAAGTTCATCTTAAAGTGCAATATTGTTTAATCTTAAAACTGGGGTAGTTCTGCTGGAAGATCCTTTACAGATGCCTCAGTAATGGTCACTTTGAATTGCTTGTGATTTCAAAAATAAAGCTGTGAAGCAATACATGTATACACTTCTGCTTTTCAAGGATAACTTTATGAAATGGTGAAATAAAATGGTTTGCTCTTACTAGACAATTACATACATGAGTTGGAAAATTTGCTCCTAGAATATTTAAGTTCTTGCCAGTATCTAGTACCTCTCATCTTGTTCTAAAGCTGGGATATTTGCCATGCTTTCCATAGACTTTCCATTTATTGAAACAAAGTGGTGTTTCTTTTCCTAGCTGAAATGGGTGGGTGGGCAGAGGTTGGGCATTTCTATCACATCTCTGTTCTCTAGCCTAGTGGGATGGGGGCAGGGTTGGTAGTATAACTTTATAAAATGTTCCCTTTCTTTGAAGCTTCTTTCTTGAAAGGTGCTTGTCACTGAAAAATGTTCATGCATCACCTTTCAAATCAAGTCTGCTGGAAGGTCAATTGTGCCTTTTCTCTACACTCAATCACATTTTCCAATTTCTGCATACTTGTTTTGAGTCGGCTGCTTTTATTTATTTTAAAATATGCTGTATACTATTAAAAGAAGTTGTCTTTTAAAGTCTAGTAATTTTTTATAGCTTTATTTTATACAGTTTATGAACCAATGACATACTCCTATAATGATAAACACACTTTCCTTTTAGGAAACTGAAGAGCACAAAATAAAACTATTTCATTGTACATAATCACCACAAGGTTAGGCACTCTAACAGGGTAGGCAAGATTCTCAGTGTGAGGTGAGGCACAGGCACTTCATTTGTAGAGTGCTGCTGATTCTAATTTTGAAGGTAGGTGTTAATAAAAAATCTTTAAAGAACTTAACTCATCACCTTATATTTCTGGCTCCAACACAGCAGTCAATATTTTTAAAAGTTCTTTTTCTCCCTGGTCTTTGTTCACACCAAAATTAACGTAAAAACAAGAATCCAAGGGGGCCATTCTTCATGTGTTAACTAAATGTTAAAATCTGTCATAAGGCAGATTTTAAATTCATATTCTTCCCTCTGCTACAAATAAAAAGAAAAAACCCTTCATACTTTTATAAAAATACAGCAGTTATACTGCAGCCTTTTGTAAGCCACTTCTTTTTACTATTTAAGTTAGTGGTTGAACAAATAAATGCAAGTATATTATTCTTTATTACTTGTGATCAGGCTTTCATGTATTTAGACTTAAATCCAGCTGATAAATGATGGTGGTAGAAAGATTTGATATGTGACACACAAAGCCTGAAACTTGGCATTGGTCACTAAAACAAAAATTGAATTCCTAAATCCAAGCAATCAAAAGAGGTTTTATTTTTTATAGAAAGATCTGTAAAAAAATAATTTTTCAAATAGCTTTACTTTCATAGAGAAAACTTTCTACAGAGATTGACTACGATTTTTAATATTTTAAATTGTACCATCATTAAATAAGGTGGGATACCATATGAATTTCATTGCACTGGAAGAAATGCAAAGCATTTTTTTTTTTTAATATAAAGTATACAGAGCATTCTAGTCAACTACAGCTGTGTTACAGCTATGTGTTCTTTTGGATTTGGTCCAAAGAAACCTGAGTCTGTTTCCAGAGAGAATGAAAAATGTTATAGACACCTGATCAGTTATTCCTCACTAAAGGATGCACCAAAATGGCATTCCTTATATAAGATTCCACTGAAGTCAGTTTCCCAGCACTGATACTTTACTTTTCCCCTTCCCCTACCCCTGTTCTCTTTGGGTTCCAGGTTCAGTTCTTGAGTCACAGGCGTCCAGATATTCTTCACACGTGTATCTCCCATGGTCAGATGACCTACTTTAAGTTTTCCAGTAGGTCATCACCTCTTCTGTTCCCAGATCTCGGCCATATTTAGGTCCAAATCTTGAAGGCCTTTTAAGGCTTGAAGATTTCCAGTGTAAAAAGCTACATCTGCTGTGACCAACCTAAATATTGGAAAGAAAATTTATTTTTTCATACTTTGAATCTGGATAATTAAAGTAGCAACACTCACAGAATGAGAGTCCTAGCCTAGCTGTTAGAATATTAACTACAATTCAGATTTCCTAGGAGCCTATTGTCATAACATTTCTCTTAACAGGCATCCTGCTAGCACAATTAGGACATTTGATGCTTTATTTTAACAACAAATGTCTAGAAAAGGAATAAACCAATGCATATTGGAGTCAGTTTCAAAATAAATTCTTCCTAGTAAAATAATTTTTTAAATCAGATTCATTTTAAAACAGTATGAATTAAGGAGAAGATAACAGGTTAAAGTAAACAGGTTAAAGTACAATGTTTTAGATAGGTTATCACTAGAGTACACATGGATGTGATTAAAATACTGAAATCAAGGCAAAGACAAGTTTTCCATAGCTCCATCTTGAGTTAAGAGAAGGCTGGGACTGATGCTACTAGAAAGAAGAAAACTCAAAACTGATAATGTAACAATGAAAAGGGAAATAACTTTTGAGTACTGAGCTGTCACAATGTCTATACCTGAGAGAACTCTTCCTGTAGACACTGAACTATTTAAGAATAACCAGGAATTATTTACTCTTTAACTTGCTAAAAAAAATAATCTTAGAAAATGTCAAATACATTGATGTTACTGCTGTGTTCAATTGTAATCTCATTTTTCAACGTTAGGTATATCCTGAGGCTCAGTAAAAGATTTAGAAAATGTCAGGAGAATTGTTAAGAGGGTGCAAATATATGGAAGAGCTTAATATATGGATGGCAGATTTTTAATTGCTTATTAATTTTAAAATTAGATATTTTCATAAGCAACTAAAAATGTCTATAGGGCAATGATGCTTCCTAACTCCCACCATAAAATACCTCAAGTACAGGACAACTAAGGGCCTTTATGCATGATCATTTCCCAGTGTGGCAATTAGGTTCTTAGAACACATGCGGGATACAGCTCATACAGTTCATTTGAAAACAGTATTGTTTCACTTTACAGATAATTAAATAATTATGTGAAATAATTATGAAATAATGAGTTTGAACTTTTACTAGCTTATCAATGCACAGACTCCTAACTGTATAAAAGGAAAAAAGTTTTATTCTGTATAAAATGTTCAGCTTTCTACTTGGTCTCAGCCAATACAACTTATAGTCCCATCATGTTACTTGAGGTGTCCTTGCCTTGCAAATGGGATGCAATAAATGTTGGTGGAATAAGTGAAGTTCCTCATATAGAAGTACAGTTCAATCATGAGTTAAGTATACAATCAATAGTTTGCTAATGATTATCTTTTTTTAAATGGTAAGATCAGGTGCTCAAAAAAAGAAACTAGTCTTGGCCAGATGTGTTCTCTTGATGGCCTGGTGGGTAGGTTGCTTAAGCCTCACCAGCAGCAGCCCCAGATAGGCTTTATGTGTGCCATGGTACACACTCAGCTCTAAGGCTCTATGACAAACAAGTGAGCATCAACTCAGCCCTTGCTCCCTGTGAGCATCAACCAAGCTCCTGCTCCCTGGGCCCACCTGCAGTGACCTCCACACACTCAAAATGGAACAACTTAAGTTATTCTTGCCTCAAACCACCTCAACTGTAACATAAAGGGCCCTACTTACCACTGTGTGGAAGTTGTTTTAAGCTTTCTGATCTTCATATATTTTCTGTGAATTTAATTTTTTTCTCTGCTTTTTCTTTTTAACCTTTATTTCATACCTTTCACTATTTTATCTCTTCCATTAAAAAAATGGCATTCAGTAATTTTGGCAGTGTAGGGGAATAAAAGTGCCGTCTGGAGACTAACTGCCTTGGTTTGAATGCTGCTCTGCTATTTCCTGTGTAACCTCAGTTCTCACTTCTGTGTCTCATTTTCCTCAGTTCTAAAATGGCAACAATGGTACCTAGTAAGTTCAGAAATAAGAAAATGCTTACAAAGGGCTTGGTCTAATACCTGGCACAGAACAATCAATGATCCGCACTAAGAAAAAGAAGCTGTTTACTCACCTGTTCAGTCCCTGAAGCAATTCCTCCACTGACATTGCTGTGACCCACAAGGAAAATGTCACTTGGGAAATCACTTAGTAAGTACTTACAAAAATAAAAAACCACCTTACAGAATCTAGCTTTTTTATGCCTGATCGTAGTGATGACTTAGCTGAATGAATTGGTAGGCAAACAGTATCTCTCTAAACTACTCACAATCCAGTTTCTTTAGGAAGAAATAAATAATCTAAAATTCATGATTCCAAAATCTATATAATGCCCTACCAGCTTATCTGCAAGTGGCTTTTAGAGCAGAGGAAAATAGGCAATAATTGGCATTTAAAGACTGCCTCACAGATTTTAGTGTTTACATTTATAATACTCGTTTTATTCTCAAAATAGTCCTGGAAAATAGATACTACTGTTACCCCATTTTATAAATGGAGAGTTGAGGCTTAGAGTGACTGAGGGAAATGGTTGCTTATCTGGGGCCTGGAGCACGTGTGTGTGTGTGTGTGTGTGTGTGTGTGTGTGTGTGTGTGTGTGTGTGTGTGCTGGCAGGCTCACTCTCCTGCTTTCAGCAGTTCTGAGATTTCATACCTTTGTCAGGAAGGATAGGTTCAATTAAGGGAGGAAAGAGCAGAAAGCTGGACTTGGTCCTATTTTTCCATGAATATTTCTCAAAGCCAAGGGGAAAATGGGTTAAGTGATAGGGCAACTCTGATTTCTAAAGGAGTAAAAATATATTTCTCCTCCTGCTTTTTGTTTTACCAATTGACAACCAATATATTTTATATCATTCTTCTGAAGGTGAATATAGTTTTTTAGAAATCTGATTTCAGTGTGGCTTAAACATATGTATTTTATGCACCCCTCAGGTAAATAGAAATGTCAACGCTCCGTGCATAAAAAATAGGGAGTGGCCTGATTAGATGTCTATTTTGATAAATATGGCTCCTGGGAATTTAGTGGTTTGTAAAAGAGAAGAGAGAATCTAGATAAGCCTAATTATTTTAAATAGCATAAGTTCTGGACTGCTGGATTCCTTAGGGCCAAGATGTTGTTCACAATCTTTAATATCTGCACTCTAATTGATATGTATCCCTGGACTTCCATATTTAACATTTCACCCACTGTTACATGGCAGAATTGAATAAGGATTTTATTTTTCATTTGAAACTTGTCTAATTTAGGCAGTTAAAAATCTAGAAAAAGAATCTAAATTTTCATGCTTCTTTTGAGATAAGATGATCAATAGTTAACACTGATTGAAGCTGACAACAACAATGGCTCAAAAAACACCAAAACTTTTCTAAGGTGAGGTTCCCATACTTTAAAATTAAACATCAAATTAACAAATATATTTTTCATATTAACAGCTAAGTTTAATAACACACCTATTTACACACAGCCTGCACAAGCGTATAGAAAATATATGCTTTACATCAAAGTGGCAAAACTTTGTTTGATAAAAGAGAACATGAAAGAAAAGCAGGTATTTGCAACACATAAAACCAACAAAGGGTTAGTATCACAGTATATTAAAAAATACAAAATCAAGAAAAAAGAGACAAAAGTGCTCAAGAAAGAAATGTGCAAAGAAAATGAATAGGAAAAATCTCAGATGAAGGCACATGAAAAAATAAACATATAAAAAGATGGTCAACATCAGAAAAATGTGAATCAAAACCAAGATCCATTGCCCCCAAACAGAATGGCAGTAACTAAGAAATTTAGCAATAGCAATGTTGGTGAAATGTGGAGAATAAACTTTTACAAACAACTGGTGGTGGTATAAACTTGGTTCAGATATTTTGGAGAGCAATCTGGCAATACCTAGTAGAGTGAAAATACACATGTGCTCTGATCCATTTGGTAGCTATATAATCTGTATAATTTAAAGAAATGTTCATACCAGTGAACATGTATAAAGATCTTTGTAGCATGGTTATAATGGAAAAAAGTAATGATCTAGAAATTTATCACTAGGGGAAATAATAGATGATTTAATATGGTCAATTAACGCAACAGAACACTACACAGAAGTCAAAAAACAGATGACTACTACACACATAAATTATTAACAATGTAAAAAATAAAAATATCTGCATATGCACAATATAACAAAATTTTTAAAAAGCACTATACAGTTCCTGCTGCCCATGCAAAAAAAAGAAAAAAAGTAAAAAGCACTACATATTTTTCATAGATAAAGAGATAATAAATGAGGACTAAAAGGAATCAGCCCAAATTCAGCAAAAATGTTGCTTGAGAGTTGAGGTGAGGGGTGATGGGCTAGAGTTGGGGTGAAGGGTACTTTGCCTTCATTTGAAATGCCACTTCTTTTATATGAATAACTTTTTTCAAGTGAAAATAAAATAACAATGATGAATTCTTGGTAGCAAGAATATAAGTATTTTATTATCGTATATGTCAGGGCACAGTATACATCTATATCAAAAGGCTTGAGGTTCTAAATATGCTATTTATCTTTTCAGGAGAAAAATTTCAACAGCAGGTACCAATTTTTTTTTTTTTTAACAAACAAAAAACTATATTTCAGGTGCAGCTTCATTCAGTGTTCCAACATAGTTACATTACATTTAGGTATTATTGTGCTGTCCATTTTTGAGTTTTTGTATCTAGTCCTGTTGCACAGTCTGTATCCCTTCAGCTCCAATTACCCATTATCTTACCCTGTTTCTAACTCCTGCTGGTCTCTGTTACCAATGATATATTCCAAGCTGATTCTCGAATGTCGGTTCACATCAGTGGGACCATACAGTATTTGTCCTTTAGTTTTTAGCTAGACTCACTCAGCATAATGTTCTCTAGGTCCATCCATGTTATTACATGCTTCATAAGTTTAGTCTGTCTTAAAGCTGCATAATATTCCATCGTAGGTATACGCCACAGTTTGTTTAGCCACTCGTCTGTTGATGGACATTTTGGCTGTTTCCATCTCTTTGCAATTGTAGATAATGCTGCTATAAACACTGGTGTGCAAATGTCCATCTGTGTCTTTGCCCTTAAGTCCTTTGAGTAGATACCTAGCAGTGGTATTGCTGGGTCGTAATCCATTCTGCCATTCTATGTCTTTTGATTGGGAAATTCAGTCCATTAACTTTTAGTGTTATTACTGTTTGGATAATATTTTCCTCTACCATTTTGGCTTTTGTATTATATATATCATATCTGATTTTCCTTCTTTCTACACTTTACTCCATACCTCTCTCTTCTGTCTTTTCGTATCTGACTCTAGTGCTCCCTTTAGTATTTCTTGCAGAGCTGGTCTCTTGGTCACAAATTCTCTCAGTGACTTTTTGTCTATAAATGTTTTAATTTCTCCTTCATTTTTGAAGGACAATTTTGCTGGATATAGAAGTCTTGGTTGGCAGTTTTTCTCTTTTAGTAATTTAAATATATCATCCCACTGTCTTCTAGCTTCCATGGTTTCTGCTGAGAAATCTACACATAGTCTTATTGGGTTTCCCTTGTATGTGACAGATTGTTTTTCTCTTGCTGCTTTCAAGATCCTCTCTTTCTCTTTGACCTCTGACATTCTAACTAGTAAGTGTCTTGGAGAACGCCTTTTTGGGTCTATTCTCTTTGGGGTGCGCTGCACTTCTTGGATCTGTAAATTTAGGTCTTTCATAAGAGTTGGGAAATTTTCAGTGATAATTTCTTCCATTAGTTTTTCTCCTCCTTTTCCCTTCTCTTCTTCTGGGACACCCACAACATGTATATTTGTGCACTTCATATTGTCATTCAGTTCCCTGATCCCCTGCTCAAGTTTTTCCATTCTTTTCCCTATAGTTTCTGTTTCTTTTTGGAATTCAGATGTTCCATCCTCCAGTTCACTAATTGTAGCTTCTGTCTCTTTAGATCTACCATTGTAGGTATCCATTGTTTTTTCCATTTTTTCTTCTTTGTCCTTCACTCCCATAAGTTCTGTGATTTGTTTTTTCAGATTTTCTATTTCTTCTTTTTGTTCAGCCCATGTCTTCTTCATGTCCTCCCTCAATTTATTGATTTGGTTTTTGAAGAGTTTTTCCATTTCTGTTCGTATATTCAGCATTAGTTGTCTCAGCTCCTGTATCTCATTTGAACTATTGGTTTGTTCCTTTGACTGGGCCATATCTTCAATTTTCCGAGCGTCATCCATTATTTTCTGCTGGTGTCTGGGCATTTGATCAGATTTCCCTGGGTGTGGGACCCGGCTGGTTGAAAGGTTTTTCTGTGAAATCTCTGGGCTCTGTTTTTCTTTTCCTGCCCAGTAGGTGGCGCTCGTCTGTCTGCGGGACCCACCAGTAAAAGATGCTGTGGCTCCTTTAACTTGCCAATCCGAATCTCGCAGTCAGCCCGGGAAACTGCGCGTGGAGGGGGGCGGTCGCCGGCCACCGCGGCTTGGGGGAGTGCCGGTCCAAATTGCCCAGCTGGCCCGAGATGCCAAGCGTGGCGGGAGGGCCCCGCTATCCAACGTTCCCAGTCAGACTGGGGAGCCACGTGCGTGGAGGGGACCCCAGTCGCCAGCCGCCCCGGCCGGGAAAACGCACGCCCCTCGGGTATCTCACCGCAGCGGATTCTCCCTGTCCGTTCAGCCGTTCCAGAATGGGGTACACTGTCTTTTTGGTCTCTGTCGTGGCTCCAGGAGCTGTTTCGTATTGTTTCTGTTTCTTTAGTTGCTTTTCTGGAGGAGGAACTAAGACCCGCGCGTCTTACTAAGCCGCCATCTTCTCCGGAAGTAGCAGGTACCAATTTTATAATACATTTGTACCATTTGACATGAAAAGGGATGTATATACACTGTCACCCATATGGTGTTCTTGTTGGAAATATCTGTGCGGTGGCATGATGCTATTACATTAATGTTGATTTTCTTAGAGGAGGCTATGGTGTTATGGCTGTACAGAAGAAGGCCCCTGTTTTTAGAGATGCATGATAAAGGATTTAACAGTTAAATTGCATGATGACTGCAGCATACTTTGGACCTTTGGCAAAAGGGAAGTGTGTGTGCGTGCACAAAGAGAGACATGGAGCATATGTGGTAAAACTGGTGCTTATTGAATTGTTCTTTGAACTTTTATGTAGCTTTGAAATTTTAAAAAATAATAATTCTCATAAAAAGAACCAGGTGACAATGAAAGAAGAGAAAATCAAATTTTTGCATAAAAATTCCAAAATTCAGTCTGACTGAAAGATTCAGCAGCCTGAACCTTCCAAATTGCTTTTCTGCCAAATTAATTCAGTATACTTTTTTAATGGCAAGGCCAACTTCTGACTCCAAGATACATTTTTTTCAGTTGTTCTTATGAGTTTGAGATTTAAACCTGAAATTCCTTTAACAGGAACCAAACATTTTTTCCCTAAAACTCCATGGGACAGGTAATGCACTAAGGAAATCATTTTAAGATACAACTAAATGATCAGCGCTTCATATTTTGTAAAATCTCCCTCCCATCTTTATCTTTATCTACCTTGTTCTTCACAAAATCCTACGAGGGAACTTTTATCATCATCCCTCTTTTTTAAGTTAAGAAGATTAAGGCTCAGAAGGGTAAGTGAATTATCCAAATTATACGGCTAGTAAGTAGCAAAATTAAGACTTAATCCAAGTTTTCTGATTCCAAATCTTACGTTTTTTCTTTTATATAAGATTATCTTAATAGTAATGCATACAATTTGTACAACAGCTTACATTAAAAATATATTTTATTTTTTAGATATACACACCACATACACATATATACACACTTAGACATTATATTTTGTAAACTGTGAAGAAAATAAGGCAGATTTTACCTTTTCATTTTATAAATAAAGCACAAGGTTCAGTGCTTCATGTGGTCTTTTTTTTCACATGCTCACACAACTACTAAGCAGGGTTTTAAAAGTTTTGTTTAGAGAGGAGAAGACTATTGGATACCTAACAAGGCCCTGCTAATCTAAAGTCTCATTTATAAACCATATATACAAATATATCATCTCCATATGGGTAGGAAAAGAAAAGGTAAAAGGCTGATTATTTCACAATTTTGAGCCCCAACATAATTACAGCAGAAAAAGCAAAGAATTAAGAATAAAAACCAATCATCAACACAATTCAATATGGTAGTAGGTGGAAAAAATAAGTTAAAAACATACCCATTCTGAGGTCCTCCATCATTTATCACATTTAAGTGAGATAACTGCTTTTTCAAGTGAAGTTTGTAACTTGTATTAATTCTTAAAAACAACATCTGGGAAAAAAATAAAATGAAATCTCTTAAAGTTCTATTGGAAGTAAAAGATGTAAATACCTGAGTTATCAATATTATTTGGAGAAACTATTCAAAAAAAACAAAACCTTTGCTTTGGCATTTTAAAATGTTCCTCTGAAACAATTAATTGCTATTTCACTAGGGTTTTTCTCCTTGGTTGGATAAAAGCTATTTTTTCCCTTCTTAAGTATTTCTTTTAAAGATTGAACTTATTGATGCCTTTCTAAGCACCTTGGAAGAACTCCTTTGGCTTGTGTCAGTGGGGTCAACCACAAAAGGTAAAACGAATAAAATGCAGTAGAAGATTTTGCAGTATATTAACTAGGAACATGATAGGGAAAAAAGGCGACAAGGTAGAGGCAAAGAAAGATGCAATTAATCTTTCTAAATTAATAAAATCACTTCAAAGTATATTATTGTTTCTCTCTGCAGTATTTGATGCAATGGGCCAATATTTCATGGCAAAATACATGACCTAAAATTATAAACAATTAATTTATAGAAAAGATTTTGTGGAATAATTTCTATAGAGGGAAAAATATATATCTATACATACACTTAAAATGATCTATAGAAAAGTTTTATGAAATTACCGGTATTCAAGTGGCAATACTCTGACATAAAACATTACTTTTGCCCAGTTTTGACAAGAGCACCCTATAAATCATGATGCACATAAAAACACACAAAGTACTTTTATGCCCAGCTCCCTAACATGGCTAAACCTTGCTCTAGATTTAGAACTTGGATGGCAAACCGAGAAGGTCAGGCTATCAGAGATGGAGGATCTTACATGTACAATGAGGATGGCTTGATTAGGAAGAAATGAGAATGGAAAAAGAGACCTTAGTTGGCGCTCCAGACCTTATGACACCCCCTCAGTTCTTGATGAGCCTCAAAGGATTTGGGTGATATTTAATCAGATGTAGGTATGATCAATGAAAACCTAGGGAAGCATGAAGAAAAATGGTACTAGCTATATAGGATGGAAGTCTGAGGTGGCACTGAAAGGACACCAGAGTAGGCAAGAGTCACTAAGAAAGCTATCTTCTGCTCTAACATAGCATTTCCATGTACTCTACCAATCAGAGACAAACTGAAAAAAACTTGTTTGAATAGCAAATATCCCAGTGAATGTTAAATTTATTAGCTAAACAACAATTAGGCTTGTGTCACAACACTGTATCATTTTACAACTAGGTTTGAATGTGATCATCTGGTACAGAGGGAATGGGTTGCAGCAGGAGGCTGGGGGGGAGGGATAAAAAAAAAAAGGACTGGGAAAAAAAGGAATACTTGAAGTACCAGGAGAGGGAAAAGAGGGGCTGGAGTTAGTGGTGTCACTAAAGAGCTAAGAGAACTCTAATAATATTTTCATAGGGGAGGGTACAGTACAGATGAAGGACGGATATTTCATAGGTGAAAGGTATCAAGGACTATCTATTTTGCTATATTTCCTAGTTTGTGCTTTTAATAGATTACTTATGATGATCTAACAAATCTTAACAATAATGCATTATTGATTGAGTTAGTTTATAATCTCATTAGTAACTCCATCCATGATTCCTCCCATATCCATTTGGATTATACTCACAGTGAGTAACATATTTTGCTACTCATTGATAAATGTCAACTTTGATTTTTGGCCTAATAACATAATGAATGATGTAAATGGAATCTGGTATTTCTGATACTTAATGGACAAACAGAAAGTCTGCTTTTCAGAATTACCGACCATATAGCAAAGCTATTACTCTGGCCTGTCAGAGCAAGGGGCATTTTAAAATTAGAAATTTTTATCCATGTCTCACTCATCAATATACGATTGAAAAAAATTATAACAATCATGGTGGAACAAGAACTAAGTATAACTGTGCTAAATGCATTTAAAAGCACCTCAATTCTGCATGTACATTATATGTTATATATTAAAAAGCAGTTTGAAGAATTGCTACTTACCTGTGTTTGTTCTTCTGGAAGGAGATCAAATATAGCTTCATGCATTTTTGCCATTTGCTTACAAATATTCCTGAAGCAGGCAGAGGGAACAGGAGCTTTCACCTCATACTGGCAAAGAAAGATACTAAGAATTATGATCATTGCTTTTGGACTGCATATTATCCCAACTCTTCACTGAGACAGTATGTTCTTTGCCTCTACATGTCTAATTCTGGTATAGTGCTCAAGTTTATACTTCATCTGTGATCTGTTACTTACTACAAATTAACAGATTACTTTGTAAACAGAATCTTACGGATGTATCAACATGAACACATCTGAAATCAATATAACTCTGTTAGAATTAAAAAGTCCTTTTTCTTTTGTAGGTGGACCAATATATAGTTAGCATATTTACTCTAAGATAAGAGAAGACTTTCTCAGCAACTTTCCATACTGAGAATTAAAACAAGTAAATTCATTTTACTATTCTTACATCTTGAATAATACAGTAGAATGATTTAGATAATAATCTTTGGGCTCACATTTTAGAATACACATAGCTTAAATTACATAGCATTTTTACTTATAAAACAAATTTGGGCTAAATAACCCATCAAAGGTGATGAGTTCCAATTACTGCTATAGAAGAATAAACACCATGTGACTAAACCAAGATTAGCAAAGTTATAACCATCTAAGGATTTGTTTCTCTTCAGCCTAGAAATATATCAAATGTCTCATATTTATATATTTAACAACAGCTTTGAGATATAATTCATATACCATAACATTTATCATTCTAAAATATAAAATTAATTGGCTTTTAGTAAATTCATGGCACTGCAGAACCATGATTGCTAATTTCAGAAGATTTTTATCACCCCCAAAAGAAGGTCCTACTGTACCTCATTCCTTTTTATGGGTGTATAATATTCCACTGTATATGTAAATTACATTGTATTTATCCATTCATCAGTGGATTGATAGTTCTAATTAGTATTTTCATTTCCCTTAGTATTTGCAAGTTTGCTGTTATTTGGAAGATATTTTTTCTTTCCAAAATAGAATTTACTTTGAGCTTTCCCAAACCTGCTCCTCTTCCCCTTTTCATTATAGTTGCTGGTATTAGCCATCCCTGTCAGTCTTGAAATCTCCAATTGTTTTTCTTTAACTCATTTTCCTTATGTTCCCATATCTAATCAGTGATTAAATCCCATCAACTATACTTTCAAATTATTTTGCACATTATTTTTCTCTTTTAATTTAGTATTTGTTAAGGATAGACTTGTGTCCCCCAAGAGATGATGAAGTCCTACTCTACAGTGCTTCAGAATGTGATCTTATTTGGAAATGGGGTCTTTACAGATGGAATCAGGCAAGTGAAATTGAAGTTATACTGGAGTAGGGTGGGCCCTTAATGTAATATGAGTGGTGTCTTCGTAAGAAAAGGGAATTTGGACACAGACCAGACCAGGAGAGAGACATAAGGGAGAATACCATGTGACAACTGAGAAAACAAATACCATGGGCTGCCAGCAAGCTACAGGAACAGATAAAGAGGCAGAGACGCATGGAACAGATTCTTCCCTACAGACTTCAAGGGAGCATGGCCCTGCTGGACATCTAGCTTCCAGGGCAGTAAGAATAAGTTTTGTTGTTTTAAACCAACCAGTCTGTGGTACTTTGTTATGGAAGCCTACTAAACTAAAACAGTACTGTCAGTTTCTCCACCTCAACACTATTGACATTCTGGACCAGATAAATTCTTTGTTGTGAGGGCTGTCTTGTGCACAGTAGGTTTCTGGGCAGCATCCCTGGCCTCTACTCACTAGGATTTAGTAGTAACCCCCACCAAGTTCTAACAACCAAAAATATCTCCAGATTTCTGAATGTCTTCCAGGGGGCAAAACTGCCACAGTTGAGAAACAGGCCCTAGGTGAGGCCTTCAATACTTCCCATCTGAACAATTGTCAAAGCACTTTTTACTAGTCCACATATTAGTTTGACAAACATTTAATAAGACTGCCTGGCACACAGTAAGCTCTAAATAAATATTTTCTCAGATGTATGTATGAATGAATGTATCAGATACTGCTAGCTGGATTGCACCAATGATGAATCAGAGACAGTCCCTTTGGGGAGCTGTCTAAAAGCAGACATTCCCAAAGGTACACACTCTATGTTATAGGAAAACAAGAAAAGAACAATTAGGCTGTGTCAGATATGGCTTCCTGAGCAGCACACCTGAGCTGCTGAGTCTTTAAAGGAAAAGAATTAGGTGAAACTATTCCAAATAGAGGGCATCCCATAACACCCCAAATGCATTTTATACACTATCAGATTAATCCTCCTAAAGTGCAATTCTAATTATGTGATTGACTAGCTTACAAACTGTTGAGTTCTGCTTCTGCTTAAAATTTAGAAGGCTGCAATTTTGCTACAACACTATCACAAGAAAAAAGTATGTTAATCTAAAAAATTACAACTTTTCTTGAACCCATCAGAAACCAGATGTCATAAGGCAACCAAGGTAACTGATTTCAAAGAGTGACAAGGCCCTCTGAGGAGATAAAGGACACAGGAACTATCTCACTTTTGGCAAAGCATGGGAAGAAGTAACTGCCAAAGAATCAGTGAATTTGAAGATAAAACAATTGAAATATCCAGTCTGAAAGGCAGAAAAAAGAGAGAATGGGGAAAAGTGAACAGAACCTGAGAAACTTGTGGGTCCCCATCAAGAATACCAATATATGCACCGAGGAACTCCCAGAAGAGAAGAAAGAAAGAGGCAGAGAGAATATTCAAAGAAATAATAGCTGAAAACATCCCAAATTTAATGAAAGATATGAACATCCACATCTACAATGCTCAAGGAACTCCAAACGGGATAAACCCAAATAGATGCAGACCACCCATCATGTTATAATCAAACGGTTAAATGCCAAACCTAAGAGTGAATTCCTGACAGTCACATGTCAAATACAAAGGAACACCAGTAAGATTAAGGACCAATTTCTCATTAGAAACCATGGAGGTATAAAGGCAATGGGAAGACATATTTAAAGTGCTGAAAGAAAATACCTGTCAACCAAGAATTCCATGTCTGACAAACCTGTCTTTGAAAGATGAGGGAGGGATTAAGACATTCCCAAATAAACAAAAGCTGATAGACTTTGTCACCACTAGACTGGCTCCACAAGAAATGCTAAAGGTAGTTCTACAGGTTGAAAGGAAAGGATACTAAAGAACAGACTGAAGTCACATGAAGAAATAAAGATCTCTGGTTATTAAAGATAATGACATAATATAAATACCAGTACTATCGTACTTTTGATTTGTAACTTCACTTTTTAATTACTATAAGATTTACAAGGCAAATATACAAATACTGATAAATCAATGGTTCTAGATTCATAATACATAAATATGTAATTTGTGACAAGAGCTTCATGAAGTTGGGGGGATGCAGGGGTAAAAGAACATAGTTTATGTATGTTATTAAAGTTAAGTAGATATTAAAGCAAATGAAATTGCTATATATTTAGGATGTTAAATTTAAGCCCCAGGACAACCAAAGAAAATATCAAGAATATGCAAACTCATAAAGACAGAAAGTAGAGTACAGCGTACCAGGTATGGGAGGCAGGGGTAACGGGGACTTAATACAAACTGAGAATAGGATTTCTGTTTGGGATGAAAGGAAAGCTGAGGTAATGGAAGGTGGTACTGATTTGTTTGGGAAGATTTATGCTGTATATGTTTTCACAACTTAAAAAAGAGAAAGATAAATTAAAGAGATGATGATAAATGTAAAACATGATACTGAATGGGATCTAAGAATGGAGGAGAAAAGGCTCAAAAGGACATTACTGGAGCATAAGAAAAAAATGGAATATAGAATGTAAGCTTTATATCAATGTTAAATTTCTTGAACTTGATTACAGCCTTTAAAATGATTATATAAATGGATAACCTTGGTTATAGGAAATGCACATGGACATATTATGTGGTCAAGGATATGTTGTAAGCAACCAGCTACTGTCAGATGTACAGAAAATAGAAAGGGGGGAATGGGAAGGGGGGAGTGGGGAGAGAGAGAGCAAGGACAAAGGTGGCAAAATGTTAACTGAGGGTGTATGTGTGTGGTATACGTTGGAGCTTTCTATGGGGTTTGTATTATTCTTGCAACTACCTTATACCTTTGAAATTATTTCAAAATAAAGTGAACAACTGGAACAACAAGAAAAAAAAACGAAGGCAAAATAAAGACTTTTTCAGACAAAGCACAAGGGTCAGATGGCTTCACTGGTAAATTTTATGTTTTAAAATTCATATTTTAAATGTTCCTAAACTTTTAAGAAAAAAGATCCCAATTCTCCACATGTTTTTTCAGAAAACAGAAGAGGAAGGAACACTTCCCAACTCATTTTATAAGACTAGCATTACCATGATACCCAAATTAGAAAGACACTAAAGCAAAACAAAACAAACTTCAAACCAATACCCCTCATTATACACTACAAAAATCATTAACAAAATATTAGCAAATCAAATTTAGCAATATTTTAAAAGGACAATACATCATGATCAAGTGGGTTTATTATAGGAATGCAAGTTTGGTTCAACATATGTAAATCAATCAATGTAATTCACTATATCAGATAAAGAAAGAAAGAACATATGATCACTTCAATAGATGCAAAAAAAGTATTTGACAAAATTCAACACCTATTCATGATATAAACCTCTCGATGAACTAGACACAGATGAGAACTTCCTTGATAAAGGCATCTATAAAAATCTACAACATCATCCTTAATGGTTAAGGACTGAACACTTCTCCCCAAGATGGGAAAAAGCAAGCATATCCTCTCTTAGAACTTCTATTTAAACACTTACTACATCTCCTAGTCAGTGCCATAGGCAAGAAAAAGAAATAAGATGCACTAATTGGAAAAGATGTAAAACTCTATTTGCTGACAATATGATTGTGTAAACAGAAAATAACAAAGAATCTACAAAATGGCACCAGAATACGTGAGTGTAGCAAGGTTGCAAAATATAAAGTCACGATAGACAAATTCACTTGTATTTCTATAAACTAACATTGACTAGTTGGAAACTGAAATTTAAAATGCAATTTATGATAGCATAAAAAAGAACTATTTAGGGATAAATTTAACAAAATGTGTGCACAATTTGCTGAAAATTACTGATTTGTAGTATTTGTTGAATTCTATGGTGTAAATATTCCTATCACAGCCAATTTCAAGATACCAATGTGGGGCGGGTCATGGTAGCTCAGCAGGCAAGAATGCTCGCCTGCCATGCCAGAGGACCCAGGTTCAATTCCCGGTACCTGCCTATGTAAAAAAAAAAAAAAAAAAAAAGATACCAATGTTACACAGAATAAAAAAGATATACACAATAGGCACCTGCTAGTGGGTGCAAGATGATTCCAGAATATAGTCTCTTCAGAAGACTCGATAATGTTTAGATGTCAACTGTCCCAAATTGATTTCTACATGCAATACAATTTCAATCAAAATCCCAGCTGTCTTTTTAGCAAAATTTATTGACTTCTAAATTTATCAGGAATAGTTAAAAACAATTTTAAAAAAGAAATCATGTGGAAGACTCACACTAGCTGATTTTAAGACCCACCAAAATGTTACAGTAATTAAGACAATGTGGTACTGATGTAAAGACAGGTATATAGATCAAGAGAACAAAAAATACAGTCCCAAAACAGGCCCACACAAAATAGTTGACCAACTTCTGACAAAGGTGCCAAGGTAATTTAATGGAAAAGGATAGCCTTTTTAACAAATGGTGCTGGAAGAACTGACTAAACAAAAAGAGTGAACATTGACTCATACCTTGCAATATATCCAAAAATCAAATAGGGATGGATCATACACTTAAAAATTAAATTTCCAGAAGAAAATATAGCAGATTCTTTGCAACTTGGGTTATGCAAAGATTTTTTAGGCTAGGACCCAAAACACATGAACAATTAAAGAAAAAATGAAAAACTTGATTTCATCAAAATTAAAAACTACTCTTAGTGAGATAATATTAAGACAATAAAAAGACAAGCCACAGACTGGGAGAAAATATTTGCAAAACAAATATCTGATAAAGACTTGTATCCAGGGTATATAAAGAACACTTACAACTCAATAATTAAACAACACAATTTTTAAAATGTGCAGAAGACTTGAATAGACACAACCAAAGAACATATATGGATGGCAAAATTCAAAACAAAACAAAACCAAAAACAACATATGAAAAAATGCTAAACATATTAGTCATTAGAGAAATGTAAATTAAAATTACACTGACATGCTATGCCACACACACACACACTACTACTAGAAGATGCAAGCAAACAGACAGACGATAGCTGGTGAGGATGAAAAGCAACAAGAACTCTCATATACTGTACACAGGAAAGCAAAATGGAACGAACAACCACTTTGGAAAACAATTTGAAGTTTTTGAAGAGAACAGATCTTTATTATATCTTTTTAAATGAAATCCATGCACAAAGTTTGACATCAGGTAATGAAAAGGACAAACCCCAGAGACCGAGAGGTAGTTAACAGTTCGTTTTTATCTTTTATTTGGTCCTTTTCTCTAAAAATGTAGTTTCTTTAAACAATTCTTTTTGTATGCTATTAAAATGTTATAAAAAATATATTACCAGTCTATATGGTCTGATGTTTTTCTAGTGAGAAATTCAATACAAACCTCACCACCCACCCAGATGTTTATGATGGTCACATCTTACATCTAACGTATACTGCTGTAGAAAGGGAGACCAAAAAAACCTCTTATTTTACAAACACTCAAAGTTAATGTCTCCTGTTGTGATTTCTTCATTTCAGGTTGAGGGTCTGACAGATGTGAATGCTTTCCTCATCTCTATTTCATAGTCAAGGTTTATCCCTGGAATTTAGTATCTGATGAGAACTAATTCCTATAGAAAAGGTTTTCTCATATCCATTACATTTATTACATCATCACAACTATGTATTCTCTGTTGAGCTTTGGTTTAAGGCTTTTGCATATGGAAATCTACTTTCTAGGGGTTTTCTTCTATATGAATTTTATAATGATTAGTCAGGGATGACCTGTGGTTGAAAAGTTTCCCACACGTATTACATTCATAGGGTTTCTCTCCAGTATGAATTCTCTGATGTGCAATACGTGATGAACTTTGTCTAAAAGTTTTCCCACATGTATTACATTTAAAGGGTTTCTCTCCTGTATGAATTCTGCGATGTTGAATAAGAGCTGAACTTTGACCAAAAGACATCCCACATTCTTCACATCGATATGGTTTCTCTCCGGTATGAATTCTCTGGTGATTACTAAGGGATGAGTTACACCTGAATGTTTTCCCACATTAATTACATTTATAGGGTCTTTCTCCAGTATGCATTCTCTGATGTTGAATGAGAGTTGAACTTTGCCTGAAGGTTTTTCCACATACTTTACACTTACATGGTTTCTCTCTGGTATGAATTCTCTCATGAATAATAAGTGTTGAGTGGGAACTTAAGGCTTTACCGCATTCATTACAACTATAAAACTTCTCACCAGTATGAATTATTTGGTGTCTATTAAGTCGTGAAATAGAAGTGAAGCATTTTCCACATTCATTACATCTATAGGGCTTTTCTCCAGTGTGAATTCTTTCATGTTGAATAAGAGATGCACTCTGACTGAAGGTTCTCCCACATTCACTACATTTAAAAGGTTTCTCTCCAGTGTGAATTCTCTGATGATAACGAAGGGATGAACTAGACTTAAAAGTGTTGCCACATTCATTACATAAATAGGACTTCTTTCTGGAATGAATTCTCTGACATCCAGGAAGGGATGTGCTGTAACTAGATGACTTCCTACCTGGATTATATTTATAGGGATTTTCACCAGCATGGATTTTTTGATGTATAAAAAGGCCTGACCTTCGGCTGAAGGATTTGCCACATGCTTTACATCTGTAAGATTTCTCCACAGTATGGGTTCTTAGATGTTTATAAAGAGATGTACTAAGAGTGAAGGCCTTCCCACATTGTTTACATACATAGGGTTTCTCTCCAGTATGAGTTATTTGATGCTGAATTAGAGCTGAACTTTGGTTGAATGCTTTCAAACATTCTTTACATTTAAATAATTTCTCTCCACTATGGTTTTTCTCATGTTTACAAAGGGATGAATTATTAATGAAGGTTTTCTCACACATACTGCATTTATACCGTTTTTCCGTTGCGTTGATTTTTTGTTGGTTAAATAAATTTGAATTCTGTTTAAAAGCATTTCCTTGCATTTCACATTTTGGCAGTGTTTTTTCCCTAGAAACTATCTGTTGTCTATCAGGGACTGGCTTTAGGCTTAACTTTTGGCCAAATTCAATATTTCTATGGTTTCTTTCTATAGTGAGAATTTTCTCCTTTTTATCCAGTTTTTCTAATCTATTTTCATATATGCAGGGATTTTCTGATTTAAAGTCCCAAGGCCCATTTCTTTTGGATCTTGTCATTACCAGTCCCTGAAATGAGTCTTGTGTTTGAGTTGACTTTGTGGTTTTATGACTGCTCTTCCATCCTAGAGAGGAGCCTCCAGGACTTTCTTTCTCTACCTTCCATGGTTCTTCTCCTTGCTGCAACAGGGAGATCACTTTTGGTTTGGAAAATGGGAGTCCCACTGAGATCAGATTCCTGTAGTTCTCCAGCATCACATCCTGGTACAAGTTTCTCTGAGAAGGATCCAGCTTTCTCCACTCATCCCGAGTAAAGAGCACAGCCACGTCCTTGAAGGTCACGGACACCTGAGACCTTGCTTCCTCCTGTTCAGTAGCCATGTCCTCTTTCTGGGTTCTTCCCTTGGGCAGAGTCTCGGGAAGATGGATCTCGCCCCCGGGCCTGTGGCGGTTCCCGGGAGGTCGGGTCTCGTCCCGGAGCTGACCCCTGGGCCGACCGCGGCCCCAGAGCTGCCCGCCCCGCAGGCAAACGCCCGGCGCCCGGAGCCGGGCCAGGAGGGGCAGGGGCCAATTTGAAGTTTTTAATAAAGTTACATCTTCTATACAACCAGCAATTCTATTCTAAGGTATTTACACAAAAGAAATGAAAACACATGCCCACACAAAAACCATTCACAAACATTTATAGCAGTCCAAAACAGGAGAACAACAGTCAAAAACTGGAGACAACTCAAATGCTCATGAACTGGTGACTGAATAAACAAATAGTGGTATAACCATATCACGGATACTAATATAAAAAAGAACAAACTAATGACACATGCAACAACAGCCATGAATTCTAAAAGTATTATGTAAGTGAAAGCCCAGCACCATAGATTATATTCTTTGTGATGCCATTTATAGGACCTCTCTGGAAGAGGTAAAACTATATGAAATCAGATAGTAGGAATCTGATTAGCCAGGGACTAAGGGTATGGGGAAAGGACTGACCACAAAAGAGCCCAGGAAATGTTTAGGGGTGATGGAACTGTTCCATATCTTGGCTGTGGTAGTTCCACTATCATACACATTTGTTAAGCTCATCAAACTGTATACTTAGAAAGGATGAATTTTATAGAACGTAAATTATACCACAATAAAGCTGACCTAAATTGTTTAGCTTTCTACTGGTAGTCAAAGCTTTCTATTATTATTTGAATAGATTGGCCATTCCTTCTCCATTCACCCATGCTAATACACTAGCTAAATGGAACGACTGGCTTGCTATTAACAACAGCAAAAGCATCAGCAGTAGGCATTTATTGAAACTTGCGATAATCAGACATGTGATAAAAGTGCTTCACGTGTATCACATTAATCCTCACTATCACCTTCTGTGGTAGGCTCTATTATCCCCGCTTAGAAACAGAAACAGGATTAAGTAGATTAATTATTGCTGAAGGCCCTTCAATCTAACACAAGAGAAAGCTGGAATGTGAACTTAGTTCTATCTGACTTCAAAACCCTGACATTAAACTATCCTCTTATTCCCACCAACATATCTGCTAGAATATCTCTTCACCTCAACTTTATTTATCCTCATCTTACCTATTTTTAAAAGTAAAACTTAATGCATATCTCACCCATAAAGCTTTCCCAGATTTCCCCTCCCAGCTAGCAATCATCTCTCCCAAAATATAAAAAGCTCCATTGACACTAACTAAATTGACTCCTTCTTTATGATATTTACTCATTTTCCCTCCTGTTATATTGATATGCTTGCCCTACTAGATATTTTGCTGTTAGAGTACAAAATCCAAGGATTATTCACTCTTATGATTACTCAATGCTTTGCACATTTGTTGAATGAATGAATAAATTAATGATGGCTTGGGCATTAGTTTCACCAGTAGTACAATTAGATTTTAACATTTTATTTTAGCCAAGCAATGTCACCCTTACTTATTAGCTTTATATTTATATTTCCTAGCAGTCTATTTTTATTAGCAGTTTATTTTATATTATTGTGTCACCATTCTTTCCCAAAATTGAATTTTCAGATAAGAAAATGAAAAGCTAAAAACAAAGAGGTGAACCCAAATCAAACACTCTTTATTATCATGGTATGAATTAAAAGCAGGGCCAAGCTCCTGGGCAACCCATAACAGCAAATAGGGCAGGGAATGACAAAGAAAGACTTGTTGAAACAAGGAAACATAACATGCGGGCTCATACCAGACAGGGAACAGAAATCATCAATGAAGAAGATAGTTGAGAAAATACTACACTGCAAAAGTCTAACTATATTCTTCAACAAGTTTTCATGAAAAAGGGGGGAGGTATGTTAGTTTAGTTTATAAAAGACTTAAAAGATGTACCAATGTGTGAACAACACAGAAAGCCTTTGTCCAAATAAGTTACTATAAAAAGCCATTTTGGAACAATAGGTAAGCTTCAAATAAGGATAGATATTAGATGATATTAAGGAATTACTGCTATTTTTGTTAAGTATTGCAACGGTAGTTCGGATATGTACAAAAGTGTCCTGATTTTTTAGAAATGCACTTAAGTATACAGGGATGAAATATCATAATGCCTCAAATTTATTTTAAAATATTTTGGCAACAAAGTAAAATGTTAATAACTTAAATATAGATGATGAATATATGGGAGGCTCACTGAATAATTTTCTTTACAAAAAAAAAAGAATAAAATGAATGAGTTTTCACAGGGAAAATGTCGAGCTACAGTACAATTCTTGTTCAAAAACTCTGTAGATAACCCAAGTGATAGAGTAAAGTTGGGGTTTTAAGAATACTGGCATTTTAAAAATTTTGCTTCATTGTCTTGCACAGTCTATTACAAGTTCCACTGCTTATTCTACACTGTTAGCTGTTTATAGTCACCTCCCTTGCCACATGGTAAACATCTTGAGGGCAGGCACTACGTGTTATTGATTTTTAGTACCCAGAAGGATGTCATGAATCCAAAAATAAACTGGTGGAATACAATTTAGAATTTAACTTTTACTTGGCACTATCAAGAAATAAAGCATTTCTGAACAACAATAATTCTTTCCCATTCAGAACTAGAAATTATTTAATAGGAATACTATAATATAGGCATTTCATACACAATTATAAATCCCTAGAGCTTCTTGGAAAGTAGAGCATAAAACAACTATGCTGTCTATCACTACGCTAGAGGCTCTCAAAGTGTGTTCTGTAGATTTGGGAGGCCGAGACCTTTCAGGAGTTTGTGAGGTAAAAATCAATTTTATAACAACATTAAAATGTCCTCTATTTTTACATAAACATTTTCTCATGATGGAATAGCATTTTTTTTTTAGATAACATGATGATGTCATCATTATGAAGGCTAATGGAATGTGTTTGTGTATACTTATATTTTAATAATTTCTTAGTTTTAATTTCTAATGTTACTGACTAATAGATACAACTTGCATAAACAAAAGCTATTTGGGTGCCCCAATTATTTTTAAGAATGAAAAGGGGTCCAGTGACCAAAAAATTTCAGAGTGCTAGACTACACAAAAGCAATCTTATTTTCCAAGCACTCCTTCACCACGGTCATCTTCAAAGATTTAGGCACGTTTACATGCATGAATATGCACCACTTTATTTTGCACATTTATGATTTTATGCACCTGCTGCTCCTGCCATTTCAGAATGAGAAGGATACAAGTAGGAAAAAAAGTAAATCAAAGTATCTTGGGTAAAAATTACAAGTTGAATAAAACTTCAAACCTCCAATTTATGAAATTTCTGTTTTCTTCATAAGAGATGGATTGAAAAATTTAGGCAAGGGAAAGAGGGAGAGGGAAAAAGGATTGGGGTGGAGGTGGGGGTGCAGGACTGAAATTAATTATCAATTTATAATTATAAATTATCAAAGCATTTATTTACTTTTCCCCTATTCTGATCTTTATCCTTTCAATTCTGCCTCTAGTAGGCTCTCAGCCTAAATTCTGTTTTGAAAAGGGGACATATTCTTCAACTTAGCTAATATAAAATTACTTATATGAACTATGCTTAGAATCAACCCCCTGCACCTAATTAGGAGAAGAGTATTAATGTTTGGGAAATCTGAACATTTATGGAGTTGTTTAGGAAACACCAAAGAATTTGATTTGATAGATAACTAATAAGTGTCCTTGGCCATGGCAGATGATCATTTTTCCCTGAAAAAAAATAAACATTCTACCAATTGTTGAATATCTTCTGAAAATTTAGTTTCTAACATTTCAGGTATTTATAAAGGAAAGGATCCTCTACAAAATGAAAAGCCACTTGTCTTTAAGCAAAGCTTAACAATTTCCATAAATCATTACCTTGGATAACAGCTTGTCAAATAAGCTATCCATTATCGCTACAAGCTTAGCTGATATTTCAGCTATGTGGTCATGGTAGTCCTATAAATGAGAAATAACATGGTATTTTTAAGTCCCTGGGACACATCTATAAAATACTTAACAATAAGGAATTAAATTTATTCCATTATAAAAAGTATGAAAAAGTACCTTAGTGATATGATCAAAATGCCTAAGCATGCTATACTGCTTAGGCTGCAGTCGAGCTTCAAAATGAGCCCGTATTACAGGAATGTAGTGCACAATTAACTGCAGACAGCGTGAAGAAAGAGCTGCAGATCCAGGAAATGGATACATCACGGAGAAACAAAAAAGCCTATTAGTTGACTTTAATTATCCAATTATCAAGTGAAAAACGTCAATGCTATAAAGACTCCAGTTTATTTCACAAAGGAACACGGAAGTAGAAGCCAGCATCATTTTGTTTAAGAAAATCATTTAGTACTAAATAATGTAATGAACATACTGCTCTTTCCATATAGTAGTTCATGGACTTAAGTTGTAAACATTATAAGGACACTACAGGACAACTGGCATTCAGATACCTTTCATCCTAAAGCATATCATCTATATTACATTTTAACATTTCCTAGAGTGGTAAAACTTCTAAATAATTTATACTTGTTACAGTGGAAATTCCCCATAACATTTTCCCCAGAGGTTAATTTTTCAATCATGACAATACAGTAAAAAGTAAGGTAGCATCTGCCACTTTTAGAGTCATTGGATAGGTCATAAAATTATCAAGGATAATAAAAATATGAGTATAGAGACATCACTGTAACATCTCAGCATGCAAATTAAACGTAAGAATCCATACCCAAATTTTTTGTAGTTATTGTTTTTAGTCCAACAACTTGCAATGCACCAGCTCCAAGGACTAACTGGCAACTCCTTGAATTGAAGTACTAACAAAGAAGAAAAAAAAACAACCAACAATTTATTAAAAACTATTCCTTATATGCTGACAATTGTTAGCAGTTCTAAAAATACATTCCTCTTTCCTCCCATTCAAGGACCAAATAAATTTTCTAGCAGAAGCAATTTGTATCTATTTAAATAAAGATTAAAAAAATAACATCTTCTAAATGGTAATATTTACTGTCTGGTAGAAAAGAAAAGTTAAGAAATTCTAAAAATCAATTGTTCAGAAATTAATCTTTAGTTTTCATTCACAAAACCAGTTCAGTTTTAGTCACTGTTATTGGACACCCCTATCTTCAAAAGGGTAACAAAAATCTTTCCGGACTAAAACATGACAACTCAAGTACAGGACAGAATTAATCAAGATTAGAAGTTTGACAAAAATAAAACCTTAACTCTATCATTGCAGTTAAAAAAAATTGCTTATAGAAAATGGCTGAATAAAACTATCACCACATTTTCATTTTACATCAATAGTTCTGAAAGAATGATTTAAGAAAAATCTCTAACCTTAGTGAGATGAATTTTGTAAAGTTCAGTGAATTCCTTCCATGCACATTTGAAACCAGTCCAGGTTTTTTGACCTAAGTGGCCTCAGTCATGTTCAGCACCTAACGAACAAATCATCTCCTGTCTCCAATGTCATTAACAACTCTATGGGTGTAATGAGGAATCACTAAATGTGGAGTGAGAAGGACGCAGGCAGCTTTTTTTTTTTCCAGTAACATGTTGTGATTCAACCACAATCTAATGTCACAAAATCAATGTCTTAAACATAACTTGACCTTGAAATGTCTTGTGCTGAAAGATTAGTCACACCTTAATGAACTATTCCTTCCAATAAATTTCCACAAGGTGAAATCATACACACCTTCAATAAGTCTGACAGACGAGTAAGCATGTCTGTAGTAACAGATGGGATGTTATCCACACACTGGCAATATTCAAGGATAATTCTTATTAACAGCAATACAGTTCTATAAGAAAAGAAAAGTCAGTAGTCAGAACAAGAAAAATAAAACTGATTTGACATATAAAAACCTAATTACTTAGCAGTATAATGGATTTCTGAGGATACAATGATTTTACTAACTGTTAAATTATGTGCTTTGCCTACATGAGCAGCAGGGTTGGGACAAGGATGGGGCCAGAGAGGTGCCTAGGGCACAAAATTTAAAGAAGCATTCATTCTCAGGACCATGCATGCAGGGCTGGCCATCACATGACCCTGAGGATGAATGACTCCCTAAATTTTTGCTGCAGGTACCTCATTCTTTGTGTAGCATTCTTATTAAGGAACTTTCTCCAATATAACAGATATCATATTCCTTGGACATTCAGAAAAATTGACACAAAGTCTACCTAGTGTACACAGTAGGCCCTGAATTATAAATGTTGAATTAATGAAGGAAACTTAGTCCAAGTTTCTAAGTGTGATGAAAGAGAAACTGCAATGGCTTCTAGGAAGTTTAATGGTAGGTCACAACTCCAAAGATGATAAAGTTAGCTCAATGGCAGGACATATGCTGAGATTAAAAAGACTCACTACTGGGAGGTTAGATAAGGTTGAAATAGAGGGGGAAAGAGTCATTATAGGATATCGAAGTTCACTGAGATGCTCAGAAATGAGAGAGCCATGTAAAATAATGTTTTATAAAAGTCTGAAGGATATTAGGAACTAGTGGCTCAAGACTGCTTTATTAGAAATGAGCTCCATGGCTTCTTTTGTAGTCCTTTAGAACATATAATGTTTCCGTTTAGCCAGGGAGTTCTGTCTTAGGACAGTAACCTCTTTGCCTAAAGAGCCAGAAAACTCTTTAACTATAAACAGTCAGAGGGAAAAAGGACCCATTTATATCAAGAACTTGAAAAGCAACATGACGTGGGTGGTTAAGAAGGGAAAGCATAATTAGATTGAAGAGAGGGTGGGAAAAAAGCTTTGCCCTACTAGGAAGAGGAAAAGACTCCAAAGGAGAAAGGATGGAAGCTTCAGCTTGGGACTTGTGTAGTTTAGTCTTAGATAATATAAACTGAAAAAAAAGGCATCAATTCCACACATACTTCTTGAGTGCTTTGTAGGTGTCAAGAAAAACAAAAATGGTAAGACATGATCCCCACCTTCGAGGAGCTCAGAGACTAACTAGGGAGACACATACATTAATAAAACATTCTAATATACTGTGGTAAGTGCCATGATAGAGGCACATAGAGTTATAAGGAGAAAATAACCCATTCTTCCTAGAGGGTGTGACTACTCAGAAAAGACTTATACAATGACAAGAAGCAAAAAAAGAGAAGTGAAAATGAACGCTGGTTTAGATATCAAGAACTAGACTTAGATTCTAATTCTGGCTCTATCTGGGTCACTTTATGTTAACCACTTAACCCTCTAAACTTCAATTTTCTTAACTGTAGAAAGCAGCAATAATCTCTAAAATGCCCTTGTGCTGGTTTAAATCTATGGTGTACCCCAGAAAAGCCATGTCCTTTAATCTTCATTCACTATTGCTGGATGGGAGCTGTTTCATTATTCATAGAGATGTGATGCACGCAATTGTGGGTGGTAACTTTTGATTAGATGGTTTCCACGGAGATGTGTCTCTACCCATTCAAGGTGGGTTGCTTACTAGTGCCCTTTAAGAGGAAACCATTTTGGAAAAAACTTTAGAGCCATGAGAGCCCATGCAGTCTGGAATCTTTGGAGAGGAAGAAAGAAAACACGCCTGGGGGAGCTTCATGAAACAAGAAGCTGGGAAAGAAAGCTAGCAGACTTTACCATGTGCCCTTCCAGCTGAGAGAGAAATCACAAATTTCATCAGCCTTTCTTGAGGAAAGGTAACAATTGTTGGTGCCTTAATTTGGACATTTTCATGGCTTTAGAACTGTAAATTTGTAACTTAATAAATTCCCATTTTTAAAAGTCATTCTGTTTCTGGCATATCGCATTCTGGCAGCTTGCAAACTAAGTCTTTTTCACAAAGTGGTTTGTAAAGATCAAATAAAACCATATGTATAAAAATATTTAAACTGTGATGTGCTGTTACGAAATACGAAAATACTATTTTAATTATTTAATAAAAGGCATGTAGCATCAGACAGACAACTCTGGAATTTATATTTTTTTACTTAAATTGAATTTGAGATACCCTTATTGGTGGAAGAGTGCAAGGTCTAATGGCTCAAATGATGATGATGATGAAAATAACAACCAATAACTATTAATTTATTAGGACTAGGAACTGTGCTTAAATGCTTTACATGTACTGTTTCATTTTTACAATAATTCTATGGTATAGCACAATTATCCATATTTTATTTCACAAATGAGGAAACCAAGGTACACATCTCTGTGGTAACAAGAGAGGAATAGAGCCCCCTGGGATTCTAACCTAAGCAGTCAGTCTCCACAGCCCACAACTTTAAATACTATGCTATACTACACATTAAGAAAGCTGTAGAAAAAAAAAGAGAGAGCCAGATAGTAATAACATCACAGAATTACTACATCCACCTCTAGAGTTCTTGTTATATGAGAAAAATCAACTCCATTTTGTTAAGCCAGTGCAATCCCAAATGGGCACAGCATACTATAGAATATATCAAAGAAAAACAAATCCATAAAATTTCCTTTAAAGTCTTTGCAAGATATATAATTTTTAATAGAAAATTTCCAATTTACTTCAAAAGCGGACTAGAAGGTCTACATTTTAAATAATTGACTCAACTAATAAAAACAAAAATAAAAAATCACTCACCCAACAACAGCATACTGTTGTCCCTCAACAATGAGAACTTCGGCTGGTTTCCTTTCTTCCGTAGCTAAATAGCAAAGCAAATAAGAAAGAGAAGGGTAAAAGATGGGAGAAAAAACTTAAACTAGGAAAAAGCTGAAGAAGATAGTTGCATTTAGAGCTTGGAACGAATCTTATTCTGAAAATAAATATCTACTTCTTGGGAAGCAATTTGGTACACTGTAAATAAAGTATATTAGGTTTAGAGTCAGAGATCTGAATTTGATTCCCAACACTGCCAATTACTAGATGTATAACAACCTCTCTGAGCTTCAATGTCCTTATCCATTAATTGCAGAAAACATATCTATCCCATTCAAGGATGTTGTTAATGGTAGAAATAATGACTATAAAATACCTATTCTCTAGGCTTGGCACATGATAGATGATCAATAAACAGTAAAAAAAAAAAAAAGAAAGAAAAGAAAAAAGCTGTACTTTGGAAAAGCAGAATCACCATCTCAACTGATTGCTTTTTCTTGATTTTTACTATTACAATAAAAATTTCTAAATTTTTGGAGAAATTTTACATTTAATTCTTAAGATTTCAACCCAGAAGTTACTCTTTTTAGCATGTGGTATTTCTTATAAGTATAAAACAAAATCAGCATGTTGAGGTGAAAACAAAAGTGAACAAGATTAGAAGTTCATGGATACTCCAGTGGTAGAATACTCGGCGTTCATGTGGGAGACTAGGGTTCAACCTCCAGCCTATGCACTCAAAAGATAAAAAATAAAAAAGTAAACAAACAAATGGTGCTGCAATAATGGGACATTCACATTGAAAAGAATGAAATGTGACCCCTACAGCACAGCATACCAAAAGGAAAAAAAAAAAAAGTGAATGAGTTTACTACCCTGGGTCAGCCAAATTCATCAAATAACCATGGACAAATTATCATGTTTTCTAAGCTTCATGTTCGTTTGAGTTCTTAAGAAGTGATGTTTCAATCTGGTAGCACAAGAGAAAATATTATGTCCCTACCAAGGTACCTCCCTCCTCTTCTGGTTACTGGAAGCTAAACAGTTTGACAGAGAAAAAAAAAAGGTTCAATCTAATTCCCACTGAATTTTCTTTCAATTTCAGTATTTCTAGATCATTTATAGATACAAATTTTGTCCATGTATAGAGATGTTTCACTGTTATTTCTAACATTGATACATTCTTTAACATATGACAAGATAATTATTTTCATAGTGATATTTTTAGAAGGATTAGCAATTATGGTGTTAAAGCTCTTTAAGTCTGTCAAGTCACCACAACCACAGCAAATAGTGTGGGGGAACAAACTTGTAGCTATCTATATACGTTCATTTTATTTTTGTTGTCAGTTTTATTATGTTATAATTTTTTTTAATCAGAAAGGGAAGGCCAAGTGTTTTTATTTTATTTTTTATTGATATATATTATATATTCACATATCATGAAATCATCCAAAGCGTACAATCAATGGTTCACAATATCATCATTTAGCTATGCATTTATCATCACAATAGACTTTTTTGCGTATGATATACACATATACAAAAAAGCAATAAATCTTAAAGCACATCACAACAATTAGTCATAGAACAGATTTCAGAGTTTGATGTGGGTTGCAATTCCACAATTTTATGTTTTTATTTTTAGTTGCTCTAAGATACTGCAGACTAAAAGAAATATCAGTATAATGATTCAGCAATCATACTCATTTGTTAAACCCTACCTTCTCAGTATAACACCACCATCACCTATGATCTTTCTCCCATTCCTTAGGGGTATATGGGCTATGTCCATTCTCACTTTTTCATGTTGGAAGGGGCTGTAGTGAAATGGGATGCAAGTGTTTTTTATTTAAACTTTTCTCACTTGTTTAATACACAAATGTCTGATAACTTTATAATAGGACAAACTAAACAATTAAACAAAAGGGGAAAAAAGGAAGTCTAATATTTAGAAATGCAATTGTAAAAGCATAACAGTTTTACTGGGCGGATAAAATAAATATGTGGGCTTTATAATTAGAAAAAAAAAAGTGATGCTTCTATTTCCTCTTCTCTTTCAAGAAAAATAGTCCAGGGAGATATAATTTCTAATAACAATTCATTATATCTAACAGGCTATAAATTTTTTGAAGACAGGGACTTGACTAAATCTTTTTTTTTATTAAAAATTTTTTTTAACATAATAACAAACACGAACATTCTTACCATATGCTCATTCAATTCTTGGTATATAATCAATAACTCACATTATCATCACATAGTTGTATATTCATCGCTATGATCATTTCTTAGAACATTTGCATCAATTCAGAAAATGAAATAAAAAGAAAAAAACCTCATACATACCATATCCCTTACCCCTTTCCCTCACTGACTGCTAGTATTTCCATCTACCCAATATATTTTAACCTTTGTTTCCCCTATTTTTTTCTATACCCCTTACCACTTCCTTTCATTCATCACTAGCATTTCAATCTACTAAATTTATTTTAACATTTGTTCCCCCATTTGTTTTTTTGAATATACTTTTTAAAAAATATTTTTATTAATTTAAAAATTTTTAAAAATATATGACAAGAAACACAAACACTAACATATGATCATTCCATTCTACATATATAATCAGTAATTCACAATATCATCACATAGTTGTATATGCATCATCATGATCATTTCTTAGAACATTTGCATCAATTCAGAAAAAGAAATAAAGACAACAGAAAAAAATTCATACATACCATAACCCCTTACTCCTCCCTTTCTTTTTTAAATTAATTTATTTTTTATTTATGATACATAACCACATCCAAACACAAACATTCTTATCATATGATCATTCCATTCTTGTTATATAATCAATAACTCACACTATCATCACATAGTTGTATATCCATCATCACGATCATTTCCTAGAACATCTGCATCAATTCAGAAAGAGATAAAGACAGAAAAAAATTCATACATACCATGCCCCTTATCCCCTCCCCTTCACCAACCACCAGCATTTCAACCTACTAAATCTATTTTAACATTTGTTCCCCCTATTATTTATTTATTTTTAACCCATATTATTTTATTTATTTGTCCATCAATAAGGTAGACAAAAGAAACATCAGACACAAGGCTCTCACAACCACACAGTCACACTGCAACAGCCATATCATCACAATTATCTTCAAGAAACATGGCCACAAGAGCACAGCTCCACATTTTCAGGCAGTTCCCTCCAGCCTCTCCATTAAAACTTGACTAACAAGATGATATCTATTTAATGCGTAAGAATAACCTCCAGGAGAACCTGTCAACTCTAGAATCTCTCAGCCACTGACACTTTATTTTGGCTCATTTCGCTCTTTCCCCTTTTGGTCAAGAAGATTTTCTCAATCCCTTGATGTTGAGTTCCAGCTCATTCTAGGATTTCTGTCCCACGTTGCCAGGAAGGTTCACACCCCTGGGAGTCATTTCCCATGTAGAGAGGGGGAGGGTAGTGAGTTTGCTTGCTGTGTCAGCCGAAAGAGAGGCCACATCTGAGCAACAGAACAAGTTCTCCTGTGTGTGACTCTTAGGCCTAATTTTAAGTAGGTTTAGCCTATCCCTTGTGGGATTAAGTTTCATATGAACAAACTCCAAGATTGGAGGCTTGGCCTATTGCTTTGGCTGTCCCCACTGCCTGTGAGAATATCAAGAATTCTCCACTTGGGGAAGTTGAATTTTCCCCCTTTCTCACCAGATTTCCCCCTAGGAGACTCTGCAAATACTTCCCTATTTACTGTTCAAATTGCTCTGTGATTTATCTGGGCATCACTCTGGACAAACCTGTTTGTAGTAATTTTGATTGGGATTGCACTGAATCTGTAAATTGCTTTGGGCAGAATTTAGTCCTCCAATCCATGAACTTGGAATGTCCTTTCATTTATTTAGTTCATCAATTTTTTTTTTAGCAATGTATAAATTGCTAAAATTTACATTTTAGCAGTACTTGGTAAACAATTTCTTTACATTCTGGTTAGATTCCTAACTATTTGATTCTTTTCATTGCTATTGTGAATGGAATTTTCTTCTTGATTTCTTCCTGCTGTTGTTAATTGCTTGCATATATAAATGATTGCATATATATTGCTTGCATATATAAATATTGCTTGCATATATAAATATTGCTTGCATATATAAATGATTTGGGGGGTGCTCTTGTAACCTGCGAATTTGGTGAATCATTTTTTTTTTATTTTAAAATATATTTATTGAGAACTATCCACACACACACAGTCCAACCATATTATATAATAAATGGCTAACATTAATCACAGAGTTGTGTATTTATCACCATGATCATTTTTTATTTGTTTATTTTTAATCCATATGTTTTACTCATCTGTCCATACCATAGATAAAAGGAACATCAGACACAAGGTTTTCACAATCACACATTGCCAAAGCTGTATCATTATTCAATCATCCTCAAGAAACATGGCTACTGGAACACAGCTCTACATTTTCAGGCACTTCCCTCCAGCCTCTCCAATACACCTTAACTAAAAAGGTAATATCTATATAATGCATAAGAATGACCTCCAGGATAACCTCTCATCTCTGTTTGAAGGTACAGGTATGTTTAGTTTCACAGTTAAGGCATATGGTCCCAAAGATTTGGGTGTCAAATAATTTAAAATTTTTTAGCTAATTTTTCAAATGTCCTGCTTTCACACTGAAGGGCAGAGCCTACAAAATACTGTATATTCAAAAGAGAAAAAGAAGCAGTAGCAGCATCTTGTTCTCTAACTGATAGTCTAGTTAGTGTATTTGTGGTACTCTCGGTTTTTTTTTTTTGCATGAGCAGGCACCAGCAATTGAACCCGGGTCTCCAGCATGGCAGGTGAGCCACTGGGGCCTGCCCACTTTGGGTTTTTAAAGACTATTTGTGGGATACTTATCCCTAAATATTGGCTTCACTCCACCTTTAGTCCGTCTGAGCACTGTTTCAGGAGCTGGACCATTATTATTCTCCTAAGAGATACTTAAGTTTTGTTATTGTTTCTTTAAGCAGTTTTTCCTCTCTTTCTTCCTGGTGGTTGAGGTGGATGGGGCAGTTTGGTTCGATTGTATTTATACTTTGGTCTCAGTATTTGCGTTAAACTGCTTTTGCTAATGAGTGGACTGGTGGTTAGCAGATTTATTTTTCCTGCTGTTGATTGTTACTAGTGGCATAACTTTTTTAAATTGTATAATATAATATATATATACAATGAAAAGAAAGAAAAAGGCACTAGTGTTCAACAAGTAATTACAGGACAGGTCCCAGAGCTTGTCATGGACTACCATCATCTCAGATTTTCCCTTCTAACTGTTCCAGAACATAGAAGGCTAGAAGGAATAAATGTTTATCATCACAATTGACTTTTTTATTCTTTTTGGTGAAAAATAACATATATACAAAAAAGCAATAAATTTCAAAGCACAGAACAACAATTAGTTGGAGAACAGATTTCAGAGTTTGGCATGGGTTACTATTCCACACTTTTAGGTTTTTACTTCGAGCTGCTCTAAGATACTGGGGACTAAAAGAAATATCAATTTAATAAATTTGGCAATCACATTCGTTTGTTAAACCCTACCTTCTCTATATAACTCCACCATCACCTTTGATCTTTCTATCCCTTTCTTAAGGAGTATTTGGGCTATGGCCATTCTAACTTTTTCATGTTGGAAGGGGCCATCAATAAGATGGGGTAGGGAGATGAACTAGCTGATGGTCTTGAGAGGCGGGGCCCTCTAGGTTTCAGGTCCCCTCCAGGGACCCATCTGGAGGTTGTAGGTTTCTGGAAAGTTACTGTAGTCCATGGAACCTTTGAAGAATCTTATATAATGCCCTAGGTCTTTAGGATTGGCTGGAATGGTCTTGGTTGGGGTTTGGCAAGTTATGATAGGTAGCAATGTTCAACTGAAGCTTGTGTAACAGTGACCTTCAGAATAGTCTCTAGACTCTATCTGAACTCTCTCAGTCACTGGTATCTTATTTGTTACACTTCTTTTCCCCCTTTTGGTTAGGATGGCATTGTTGATCCCACAGTACCAGGGATGGTACCCATGCTGCCAGGGAGATTTTCACTCTGGGGGAACAGCAATGATTTCATTTGCAGAGTTGGGCTTAGAGAGAGTGACACCACATCTAAGTAACAAAAGAGGTCCTCCAGAAGTAACTCTTAGGCTTCTCTACTACATACATAAGCTTCACAAAAGTAAGTCTCAAGATCAAGGGCTTGGCCTACTGATTTGTGTATCCCTAATATTTGACACAGTATCAATGGTTTCCTCAGTAGTAAAGTTTGATAGTTCCATATTCCCTCAAGGGACTTTGCCAATACTTTTTTATTATCTGTTTAATATATTCTAGGATGTATCCAGGCATTACATTAAGTTATACAGGATTAAAGGCCCTCATTCTTATTCTGGACTCTCTGTTTCAATTGATCAAATAAGCTGTCCAGATAGGTTGAATTAGATTATATGTGACAGAAAATTTAGGTTCTGGAAGAAATAAACCTTTCTTCCTTTGGCCTCAAAGAGTACATACGGTTCTGAAATACAGACCATGTTTTCCTTACCCCTGTGTTCTGAATTCTTAATCCCAACCATGCTTTGCTCTTATCTATAAATACCAGGTTATATGTATATAAAATGCCTCCCAAAATCCAAGAATAATAATTACCACTCTGGACTAAATGTGTCTGCTATAAGAGCTTATAGTATAGGCCCCTGTTTTCTTATAAACATTCTCTAAAGGAGACATTACAACAAATGTTCTTTCATTTCTGGCTTATTTTGCCTCATCAAATGTCCCTCAGGTTCATTCACATCACTGCTTGCTTCACGACTTCGTTCCTTTTTGTAGCTGTACAATATTCAATCAAAAGTAAACACCATCATTCGCCATCAACTTCTCAGTCAATGCATCCTTCAGCCACCTGCATTCATTAGGCATCATGTATAATGCCCAAAGTCCACACTCCAACAACATTCTCAATTTTAGATAATTTCATTGTTCCCAAGAGAAAGATAATCAATAAACATACCCTCACCAAATAGGAGATCTAACCTTCCCTTAACACTTGTCCCTCCCCCCATTATTTACCCCTGGTGCTGCTGATGCTTTCCTGTTAAACATAGCCTATAGCATGCAATAGCAGTTTTCCCCCTTTACCCTGGACTTAAACACTCTTTGTACACAAATCATGCCTTTGAAGTAGTCCTTGCAAGAAGTTATTTATATTTCTAGTGTTAATCAGTGGGACACATAGTTCCAATCATGTTCACCTTCAATATGGTAATATTACTTATAGACCCACTAGAGACCTGCCTTCACTTCTATCTATTCCTTTACATTTGAGTTCAACCTCATTAGCTAACAATTCACCCATCTCTAGCTTATGTATCTCTAAGACCCCTATATTCTGTATTATAAAGCTCCGATTTTACCTTTACCATGGTCATAAAAGGAGTCATAGAGTATCTATCCTTTTTCTAGCTTATTTCACTCAGCATTATGTCCTCAAGGCTCATCTACCTTGTCATGTGCTTCGGAATGTCATTTCATCTTACTGCTACATAATATTCCATTGTATTAATATACCACATTTGTATAGACAAATTGTGTATAATTTGTGTACACATTGTGCGATTGTGAATAATGCTGCTATGAACATTGGTGTGCAAATGTCTGTTTGTGCCACTGCTTTCAGCTCTTCTGAGTATATACCAAGTAGTGCTATTGCTGGGTCATAGTGCAACTCAATATTTAGTTTCCTAAGGAAACTGCCAAACTGTCTTCCATAACAGCTGTACCATTATACATTCCCACCAACAGTGCATAAGTGTCCCTATTTCTCCATATCCTCTTCAACATTCGTAGTTTCTTCTTTGTTTAATAGCAGCCATTCTTTTAGTTGTGAGGTGATATCTCATTGTAGTCTTGATCTGCATTTCCCTTATAGTTAATTAAAATGAGCATCTCTTCATGTGCTTTTGAGCCATCTGTATTTGCTCTTCAGAAAACTAGTGGCATTAACTTTCAGAACGTGGTCTGGTAAGGAAAGATAGATAATAAAGACTAGATGGTATAATCTAGGAATGTCTAGAGTGTATAATGAAAGCGACTGAATATACAAATTTTAAAATGTTTTTGCATGAGGAAAAAAAGGAATGTCAATATTGCAGGGTGTTCAGTGTGATTTGAACAGTGAATTAAAAAATATTTGCAAAGTCCCTTTGGGGGAATGGCAAGAAAGGGGGAAAATTCAACTTCCCCATTTGGAGAATTCCTTATATGCTTGCAAGCAGTGGGGACAATGAAATAAAAAAGCAGGGCCCTCAGTCTTGGGGTTTGTGAAGCTTATTCCTACAAAGGACAGGGTAAGCCTACTTAAAATTAGGCCTAAGAGTCACCCCCAGAGAACCTCTTTTGTTGCTCAGATGTGGCCTATCTCTCTCTCAACCAACACAGCAAGCAAACTCACTGTCCTCCGCCTCTCTACGTGGGACATGATTCCCAGGGGTGTAAATCTCCCTGGCAACGTGGGACAGAAATCCTAGAATGAGCTGCGACTCAGCATCAAGAGATTGAGAAAACTTTCTTGACCAAAAGGGGGAAGAGAGAAATGAGACAAAATAAAGTGTCAGTGGCTGAGAGATTTCAAACAGAGTTGAGAGGTTATCCTGGAGGTTATTCTTATGCATTATATAAATATACCCTTTTCACATCAGTGGGACCATACAGTATTTGTCCTTTAGTTTTTGGCTAGTCTCACTCAGCATAATGTTCTCTAGGTCCATCCATGTTATTACATGTTTCATAAGTTTATTCTGTCTTAAAGCTGCATAATATTCCTTTATTACAAATAAAGTTCATTTGTAAATTTAGTCAACACACATAATTGACCTATAAACTTCAATAGAAGATGATAAATTTTAAAACCACTTTGAAGGCCATCTCTATAAAAGTGATTTTTCTCAGGACAGTATACTAGATGTAACCTAACCCGACATTAAATTTGCAAAAATTTGGTAAGCTGGAGCCGTGTGCCCTTCTCCCACAGCAAGTTTACTAAGGGTTTCTATAATACAAACTCCACAAGGAAAAGAACTTCGGTATTGTTTCCTCTCCGTAGAGGAGAAAAACAACCTAGTTATGAGACCAACCACAACACAATGAAAAGCTGCATTAACTAGTTCAGATTATTAGTAACAGATGATGCTGGTATGAAAAACTTGTATATTCTAGAGCCCTTACAAATAATATCCCCCATTAGTGTCTGCATTATCAGCTAGAGGGGTTAGTTAACATGTGGTAGAATGAGGACTTATGCAAGGTATAATGTGGCATTGCATTTTCTACTATGAAGTCAAGTGCAGTCTAGTTAGGAGAAAACTAACTGGACTCTAAAATTACACACACCTTAATGACAAGACTCCCCACCACATGTGAATGTAAAACATTTAATTTAAAAATGTTGACACTACAATATCACTCCACTGATGTGAACTGACATTAGAGAATAAACTTGGAATATGTCATTGGTAACAGCGACCATCAGGAGTTAGAAACAGGGTAAGATAATGGGTAATTGGAGCTGAAGGGATACAGACTGTGCAACAGGACTAGATACAAAAACTCAAAAATGGACAGCACAATACTACCTAATTGTAATGTAGTTATGTTAGAACACTGAATGAAGCTGCATCTTAGCTATAGTTTTTTTTGTTTGTTTTTATATATATATATTTTTTATTTTTTATTTTTATTTTTTTCTCTATATTATCATTTTATTTCTTTTTCTGTTGTCTTGCTATTTCTTTTTCTAAAAAAAAAAAAAAATTCCCTTTTTAGTTTAAGATGTTTTAGAGAGGTAGAGGGAAGTGCCTGAAACTGTAGAGCTGTGCTCCAGTAGCCATGTTTCTTAAAGATGAATGTATAATGATATAGCTTTTGCAATGTGACTATGTGATTGTGAAAACCTTGTGTCTGATGCTCCTTTTATCTACGGTATGGAAAGATGAGTTAAAATATGGATTAAAAAGAAATAAGTAATAAGGGGAAAAAATGTTAAAACAAATTGAGTAGATTGAAATACTAGTGATGAATGAAAGGTAAGGGGTATAGAAAAAAATGGGGGGAACAGAGGTTAAAATATATTGGGTAGATGGAAATACTGGTGGTCAATGAGAAGGAAGGGTAAGAGGTATGGTATGTATGAGATTTTTCTTTTTATTTCTTTTTCTGGAGTGATGCAAATGTTCTAAAAAATGATTACAATGATGAATATACTACCATATGATGATATTGTGAGCCATTGATTGTACCCCATGTATGGAATGCTTGTATGTTAAGAATGTTCATGTTTGTATGTTGTTTTGGTTTGTCAATTGAAAAAAAAGAATGTAGGTTGGTAAGATTAATTTTTTTAAATATCCCAGCTAGAGATATGACCTAAAGAGGTTTGTTGTGATTTACCTTTTTACTCCTGTCCTTTTCCTTCAGTGAGCCCCAACAGTAGTTTTAGTCAGCATTGCTAAAAATGGAGTTTAAGTCTTTACAGGTTAATGCCCTAATTAAACATGAAGCAGGTGGTTTCTCTTGGATATATTAAAAAGGACTTAAAAGGAAGTTTAGATGGACTTGTGGCACAAAAAAAATTCATTTAATGTTGACTAATGCAGGCTTCTAAACCTGTGGCCACTGAGTGTCTGATTATACAGGAAAGAATATCAAGCCAGCATTTTTTTGAAAATAGCTATGCTATTACTTATCTGTTGGAGAACATTCCAGATTTGATTATGCTCTATGCCTACAATGCTGAGTTTAAGGATTTGGGAAGACTGGGATTGTTAAATGTATTGCTTTTATCCTTGGAAAAGCAGAAGTCTAGAAAGTGTTAATAATGCACTTGTCACTATGACCTCCTTCACTGAAAGAAGTCTCACTGTTAAACAGATTAATAATAGTACTTTCCTCATAGGCAGCTGTGACGATAAGCTGGTAAAGCAAATGGTTAACACTCAATAAATATTTGCAATTATTATTATAAATTACCATAAATACTTTCCCATCAACTTTATTAACTAAGCTGGGAGAACTAGTTTTAGGTTTTTCAAGAGGCATTGTCAATTAAAGAAATATTGAAAATTCATATGAGCTCTCAAGGTAGTACAACCACCACGTTGAGCGCAGCAATGTTGGCCCTGCGTCTTCCTCGGCCGCCTGGTATCTAGGGGCATGCTCTTTACTGTGGTACAACGGCAACAGCCGTGGTAGGTTGGTTAGGTTTATCTTATCATGAGTTTTTGCTATGGCTAAAGACCCACTGGAAGGCTTCCATGAAGTAAACATTGCTTCACCTACTTCTCCAGGCCTTCTTTGTATGTCTGAACCCAGAACCCAAGAACAGACTGCCTCACCAGGCATAATCTACTGGCCACATCCTTCAGTTTTATGTTCTAAACCCATTCAGGCTAATGCAGTAGAGTTTCTGACCTTCCTACACGACTTGTGTAATCATCCCCCAGACATTTAAATTGTGCAGAAATATCTAGTATCTGCATCCATGTTAGAGATCAAGCATCCTGTTCTACCTCTGGAGTTGCAGCTGGTTTAACTAAATTAACTACAAGAAAAGACAACCGTAATGCAGAAAGGGAATTTTTACAGTGTGCTACAGTAACAAAAACTTGTGATGGCAGTGATTTTGGGGTTGCGTACTGATAGTCTGTCCCATTTACCAAGCCCACTTGTTTTAGAAGTCAGGGAAGAACTTACAAAAGCTCAGAGGGAACTAAAATTAAAAGATGAAGAATGTGAGAGGCTTTCTAAAGTACCAGATCAACTTGGACAGGAATTGAAACTCACAGCTAGTCTGTTTGAGGAAGTTCATAAGATGGTGAGAGAAGCAAATGTCAAGCAGGCACAACAGAGAAACAGCTAAAAGAAGCACAAGGAAAGTTGATGTACTTGAAGCTGATATAGCCACATTGAAGATACTTTTATTGCCCAGTTTTCCAACATCACCCAAACAAGGGCTTTTGCTAGGTGGAAAGACACTTTCTAAAAAGGGGCCTACAAGAAATAAAAGTGTAAGCAGTGCTTTGAGTGGTAGTCATCAGGACCTCAGTGTGATATAATCAATTTTAAGACTGCAAAATAGGCTGACTCATCTCTGTACAATGAATTCAGATCTTGGAAGGATGAGCCTACAATGGACATTGCCCTTTCTTAGACAAAATTTATCAGAAAGATATCTTTCCATGTTTAACATTCTCAAAAAGTAAGTTGGCTTCAGCTGTTCTGGAGGCTGTGGATAACAATACTGTAAGCACTGAACCAGTAGGATTACAACCGATATGATTTGTGAAAGCTTCTGCAGTTGAATGTGGAAGACCAAAAAAATGTGCTCTTACTTGCCAGAATAAGTCCTGTTAACACAGAATTAAATTAGAGGACTCAAGCAACTATTATATTTCTCCTTTTTGTAGGTACAGGATCACTTCTGTATACAACTTTTTTACATATATTTGATATATTCAACAGGGACTCATGAAACAGCAGAATGTTGATCAGACGTTTTGAGAAGTTATACAATTGAGAAAAGAAATGACATTGGCAACGCTAGGATATTTCAAAGAGGAACTCTGATGTTCTGCCTGGGAACATGCATGAACCTTCTGAATAAGTGACCAATGTCCAAATATTTTTATGGTTACTTAATATTTATTTCTAAGGAGTGGACCCAAGATGTTTTTCCCCTCTTGCAAATTACACTATGAAATACTACGATCTGTTTTAAATTAACCTTTGACGTGTTCGCTTATTCTTTAGTTGACACACTATAAAGAAGAATTACAGGTATACTAGTGATTGTAATTTATAGTTGAAAAAAGCTAAATAAATACATGTTAGATTGAATATGTTTTTCCTTTCTCTTCTAGCTCTGACATGCCATATAGGGTTAGCTGAACTGTATTAGATAATAGTTTTCAAACTGCACAGCAGTCTAGGAGATGCAAGGAGGAAGACTGAGTAGACAGTACACAGCTTCCATCCCATGACTAGAATGGCCTTATTGTTATCAACTATATATTAGGCTTTGGAAAAGATTTCATCTGAAGAAAGACTTCTGCAGGCAAAAAAGTTTGAAGGTTACTATTTTAATCATTCTGTTCTCTATAATTTAAAGAACCCCTTTAATATGGCAATTTTATACCAGAGATACATTCTTGAACAACTTGAATTAACGCATTCATATTTCTATATGTTAAGCATTGCAATGGGTACTAGAGGGATATAAAGGTTAATAAGGAGTTTGTATGGTCAAGGGGATCTAAAGGTGTGTGGATTGAAAATATAAACTGATCATAGAACTACTTGATCTATAAGTTCCAAATTATAAAATGTATCTTATTAAAATATGATAGTAAAAAAATTCATATGAAATTAGCAAACATAATATAAAACTGGAAGAGAATGTGTGAAAGAACAGACATACCTCCTGACTTTTTTTCAGGTAAAGCAATTTTTCCATTGGATATAGAATCAACAAGATCTTGAAATTCTGCAGGAACATCAGCTTGTTTCCAGCGTTCATTGTCTAAGAGGAGGCTAGTCAAAAGTAAAAAGAAAGAAGATAAATTTAAATAATATTTCCATGCCATATTCATTGGGTGAAAAGGAAACGAAGAGGAGGTAAATGAGTACATAAGACTTTTTAAAGTGCTGAACACCCTAATAAATCATTCATAAACAACATGAATACTTTAACAAATATTTTCCTTTTTATATATCTTAGCCTGACTAAAAAAGGCTGGTAAAACATTACTTTGCATTGAGTGGGAAAGGAAATTTCAACCTACTGAGGATCTTCATAATAAGTACTTCAATAGATATAAATATTCCAACTCCACTTTCAGAAGTCAAGAAATATGATTTTAATTCCATAATATGCCTTTAATTAAAAAGAGAAGAATTTATCAGAGTATTCCGGTGGCCAATCAACTAATTTTCGTCTTTCACATATAACTGTGTTTTGTAAAAAAAAAAAGGCAAAATAATTGTAGAATGGACATAGTGATACCTGAGCTTGGTTTTTCTCTCTTCATGAAACCTATTTACAAATTTATTAGCTTGGCTCTGAAGTGCTCCAAGTAATGATGTGCTTTTTCTTCCACAGATCTGTTCAGTGTCTAAAATGAATGCTTCCATTAATCTAGAAAGTGTTATGAATTCCGTAGAATTTAGTTTCTCAAGAAAACCATCCTAAATTTTAAAGATAACACAAAAATCACATCAGAGCTAGTATAACACCAAGTATGGATGAGCTATAAAACCTACATAAGTTTAAAAAGTTTAACTTTATTATTTTTTAATCATTTTAAAGAAATTCCATTAAATTTCAGAAATTGAATATAAAAACTTAGGATGCCTAAATTTGATTCTGATCTCTTTAAATAGATACTATAGCTCAAATGAATTCAGTTCATCCTATAAAATTTTCACAGAATTGGAGTTTAACTTGAAAACAAATAAATAAATAAATATACATTTATGTATATAACAGCATATTCATGTCTCAAATTAAATAAGGCATTATATTTGAAAACAAGTCCTTTAATGACATATTTGACAAGAATACTTTAATAATTTTCCTACTGCTCTTATCAGGGTTATTTTATATTCCCAAAGCTCCCTAACAGACCACACCAACAATATCGTTAACTTTATTAAGTGTTAAAAATATAATATGGATTATGGGGTACAGAGGAACACAAGCAAATATATAATTCCAGTTCTTCAAACTATGCATGAAATATAAAATACCTAAAGCTTTATCAAAACAACTAACCTTTGCTCTTGACATGAGAAATCTGACAGCTCGATCATGGCATATATCTGAGGCACTGTACAATAGCTCCTGTACACTATTTGCCAACTTTCCAAGCTCTAAGTCAGTTAATTTCATGTCCTCATTGGCCCTGAAAGTGATAAAATGAGATTCAGTCAGAGAAAATCGTGAACACATTGTTTTCCATAGGTGACATATCAGTAAAAAGAACAGAAAGTTGTAAAATTCACATTTACGGAAAAAACTCTGGGATGTATCAAATACTTTATGGTTTTTGTGATAAAGAATCACAAATATTCTCAGGTAATAAAAATATATATTATCCTAAACTTGCATAAAAATAATTTTCTCCATCTGCTGTATTATTTTAAAGACTAAGTTCAAAATTTTATTGGAAATTCTACAAAACGAGCAGCAAAACAATTCTTGTTTAGGTAAGGGTGGTAATGGTATCAGGGGAGGGGTTATGCACAGGTACTCCAGATCAAACAGTGAAAGGGGGAAGAAGGAAAGAACGTTATTTATTTCCTGACAAACAGGCTCTTGTTTTACATATAATTATTAATATTCAGTTCAACTTAACTAATATTTATTGAACATTAACTGTGTTTTAAGTCTAAGCATTGGAGAGGTACAATAAGTCACTGCCCTCAAGGAAGTTACAATTGAACGAGAGGATTTGTAAGATATAATTCAATTTTCCCAATTTGAGGAAGAAATGTAAGACATTCTTTCTTTATCCATTTTTTCCCCAGAGTATATTTATTTAAAGACCACTGATTTCATGTCTTTAGTTCAGTTTAGTGTCACTAGAGCAGGGTTAAGTGCCTTAATATTATTACTTCTCTTTTTTGCTTGAATTAAAACAATTTTCAAAAATCTTACATGAGAAATCTTACAGCTATAGTATTAGAGAAAGTTATTTGCTATCCTTCAAAATTACAATATAACTAAATTTATTTATTAATACTTTGAAATAATAGAGGGCTTAATATTTTTTGAAGTGACCCCAGAAACATTATCTTGTTCAATTCTCACACTCTGAGGCAGATAAATAAGTACTTATTTTACAGATAAAGACACTGAATTTTAGAAAATTTAAGTGACCTAACCAAAATCACAAGGTTAAGAGGGCAGGATTAGCACTCACAATTAGTCTAATTCTATCTCTACTCTGCTAAACTTCCTCTGCTCCAAACATTTTCTTTGGATAAGCAGTCCAATGCTGTTTCAATATAGCTCCACAAAAATGTCCACTTAAATTTATTATTAAAGTTTTATTTTCTGAGGAATTTCTAAAATTTCCTACCATAAAGCAGAATGATTAGGGATTTGGAATTCTTGCTAATATGCTACCAATTCACAAAGACATATATAGAAAATAGCAAATAAAAACAGTTTAGGTCTTATAAAAGTAGGGTGACAATACCCACTGGGATATTACTATTTAAAAAAAAAGACATTTAATTATTTGGGTTTTTGATTTTTTTTTAAAGATTTCTAATCTTTAAAGTCTAGCTGCAACTCTAATTTTCAGGTCACAGGAAATAATAATGACAACAACAAAACAATCTCCAAACTTCCCTATTTTCTACCTGGAAAAATCTTTACGTCTTTGTACTCAGAACTGCACTATAATAAACTTATAGAACGACATATTATTTTGACAATGTAAGAAAATAGGGTAAATCTATTAGTAACAGAAAAAAATGTCAAACATCAATTTTATATGTGCACTATTAGTGACATAATTATATATTACAAAATCACTTGATACAGGAATAGCCAGAGCCCTTGTATAAGGGCCACATGTGTAAATATACTCTTTTAATCCATTGCCCCTTGAACTGGGTAGTTTCCAGACATTCATGTGCCTATGGGACATAGGAAAAACTATATACATAATGTATGTTACCAGGCTGTAAGAGTATGATATTGAAGAAAGCTAGAGAAGCTTCCAGTGTAGAGTGAGCCACAGCAGAGGTGGAATGGAAGGTATAAAAACTATGAGACTGCAAGAGTTGAAAATGGTATCATGGACTTTTAGCTCTCTCTCAACATCTATTCTCTCTTCTGCCATAACAACTGTTGTATTTGGGCAAATGGTCAACAAACTAAAGACACTATTTCTCAAGCTCCCTTACAGTGAATTATAGTCACGTAACAACATTTCGCCCACTTGGATGCTGGCTGAAACAATGAGTGCAAACTCCGGGTTGTGCTCTTAAAAAAAGCAAAGACAAAATATAAACAAATCTAGTGAAGGCAACAGAGAACTAACAAAGGCAGTGCTAAATTACAGAGCTAAGATTCAGAGGAAGAATAAAACCCAAAAGATGTGAGCCTGTGTGACCTCTGGGCAAATGCTGATGCCAGAAGAGACTGATGAGAAGTTGAAAAACTGAACAAAACTTTTGATGGACTAGAAAAACAAATAATGGAATTCAGAGGGCAACTTTATTAAATTTCCAAGGCTTTGGGGGCGGTGCTCTGAAGGGCGATACTTAAAAGTAAGGGTGAATAATTAAATACACTAATCCTCACAGGAACTGAAGATGAACCTCAAAATATCTCAACCTCTAATTGGATTAAAGTGATACGGAACTGCTAAATATCACTTGTCTATCAATGGTAGTGCCTCGTTCTGTAGTACCATATCCAAATAGGTGTGGGTCTGTTTCTGAACTCTATTTTAAAACCATTAATAAGATGACTCAAAATCTCATCAATACATTTGGCAGTAGCCACAATACTCACATAATATCTATACCTCCTGGAGTAACAAATGATGATGTCTGCTCTTTGCTTGATGAAGAATCAGTAGTACATTCTGGTTCAGATACTGAATCACTACTGCAGGGCTCACTATTTGGAGATGCATTTCTTTGAGAGGCAGTGTCGACTGCTACAGGTGCCGATTCACCCTCACTGAATGCATCACTTATAAACATGCCTTCATGGATTAAATAAGCAACTTCTGTGTCCAGTGAATTGTCTTTTGCAGCATTCTTCTGTTGCGAAATCTCCTCCAATTCTCTAATCCTTTGGTTTTTGTCCAGAACTGAGAGAACAACACTATGAATGGTATTTAATGTTGCCTAGAAGATAAAAGAATATGTTTTCAAAGAATTTAAAATATCTTGTACCTAAAGTTCCCCAAAGTGAATTCTGTGCATATAATTTTGAGCCTCTTATGATCATAAATAAGTCAAAATCATGTATATCAGAACTTCTACCAATATTTTATTATGCAGTAAAGGTAACTTGTGAAATGAATTGCTTAGGAAAAAAATAGGTTCATTAAAGCTTAGGATTATAGTTCATGTATTTTAATTGATTTTTAAAATGGCAATCTCCCTAAAATATTTCACACATTTCTTTAATCTTTTAAACAAGTTACATTAAACATGACTTAACTCACCTCCCAGAGACCGATATTTGTTGATATGCCTATTTTAAAAAGAAAATCCGTATTCCTTACCATGCCTAGCCCTTGCCCACCCTCTTTCTCCTCACTCATTCACTACTCTCCAAACATCTGCTCTCTTCGAGAGATGTTCTTCTAACATTCCAAGATTGTCTCCACTTCAATGCCTTTGTCATTTCCTTTGCCCAGAATGTTAGAATGTTCATCTTCTTGATCCCTGCATACATGGTTCCTTTTCATCACTCAGGTTATAGCACAAATGTCACCTCCTCAAAAAGGCCTTTCCTGACTGGCCCCCACCCCTCCAATTCTATTGTATCACCCAGCTTTTTAAATAACACTTTTATTATCCAAAATTATTTTGTTTGTTTATTCTAGGTCTCCTTCCACTGGAATGTTAGCTCCATGAGAGAGAATGGAATTATAAAGCCTAGAATGGTGCCTGGCATATAGGAAATGAATAAATATTGAAAGCTAAATGAATGAAGAACAAATTTGTATAAATTATGTAGAAATAAGGGGTTATTTACCTACTTTAACATTGGTTGTATTCTTAAAATTTGTTGCCCCCTTCCTCAAAGCCCTTGATTTCTCTTTTGGAATCAACAGACTTCTAGGCAAGCAGATTCTAACTCCAGATCTTCCAAGACAATGCTAGGGTCTAGGCTAGTCCAATCAGCACATGGAATTACCACATCCTAAACTTAAAGCTAAAGGCAATACATAGAAAACAGACTGAGAGAACAGTAGAAAAACAAAGCCAAGGATTGATGACATTATTTACCTCTCTATCAAGCACTTAAATGCTGACCTACCTCTGGATAATGTTCAGTTAGTTATAAGAGCTAATAAATTCCCTTAATTGTTTAAGATAGTCGAGCCCATATAAAGATTCTGTGCCTTCAAGGGCTACAATTTCAAACTGTCTACGGACACTGAATTTTTTCCTTCCTTCATTGATTACTAATGCCTCTATTGTCACAGATTTGATGCTTGCTACCTTACACCACTGCTGCTTTTAATCCCCACTATTATCTTAATCTTTGATGTGCCTGCTTTCTCCTGTCTTTACTGTACCTTTGTTCTTCATTCTCTCTTCAGTCTTATTGGTTTCCTTTCTTAACTTTTTTGTCTTATTAAAAAACTATGATGGTGGGCATACTCTCTCCCTCATTCAACATCTATTCTGTACTTTCCCCCATGGTATAGCAGCCATGCAATCTGGGTGGAAGTCAGTCTGCCTTCCGGCTTCATATGTGGGTCCATAATAGCTCAATCAGTGTACTTACAATCTCCTTGCCTCTGTAATTAGTCCAGAAATGAGAAGATAATCCAGACCTAAACCAATCCATATATGGCATTTTCCTAACTACAGTAATTGGGCTGTGACCTAAATTGGTTCAATTCAATTGAACTTAGAGAAGAAAAACTCTTCTGTTATAGGCAGAGTGGTGTAAAGATATGGTAGATCTAGGACTGCTGTAGCCATTTTGTTACCACGAGATTAGTCAGTCTAAAGATGAAACCAACACAAAGAGAAAGGCAGAAATCAATTAATAACAGAAACAGAGCTGAAGAGCCAAGATCAAACCATGCCCAAAGCCCATCTTACTTCTAGACTAGTTTTAGTTACTTTCACCAATACATTGTTTTATAGTTTAAACTAGTTTGATTAGAATATTTTATCACTTTTAACTGACAATATCTTGGCTGATACAACAAAAAAATTTCCATATAAAGTGGACTAGTGTTCTCTTAGGCATTTTTCTTTGCTGTTTTCACCACAGGCAGGGTTTGAAGAGTTTTCTAATTATTTTTTCCAAGTCAAAAACCATTCTTGCTCAAAGATGCCTGAAGACTGATCTCCAAAAAAAACCAAGATTTTACAGTATATAATACGTTCAACAGTAGATACATGATTTATTTCTGAACTTATCTATTACAGCACTCATTAATCAAGTTCATATTTCAAAAAGACCATGACAGCTAAAGCAAATATAATTTTCCAATCTCAAGAACAGACTGAATGAAATACTCTGGTAAGCATACTGATAAGTCTAAAATGACTGAACAGGTTATTGGTTCATATATCAAAATGAAAATTTTTCCCTTTATTAACTTTTACAAATTTATTTTTAGTAAAAATAAGGATACAAATATTTTCCATCTGTAATTAGTAATCTGTGATACTCAAAATCATTCCCTTACTTTTGGGACTGAGGATATTTACTGCTGTGCAACTTCAGCCTTTTTTAAGAAAATGGCACCCCTAAAGCTGTGCAATGTGGCAGCCTGTTCATTTCCTTTTCTGACTCAGCACAGAGAAAACCTAATTCTTAAGAATCTCATTCTGCTACAGACAGAGATTTACAATTCAGCACTGTTTTTAAAAGATTACAAAGATAGCCCATTCTGCTTAGAATAGGAAGGAATAAAGACATCTAATACTTAGTTATTTCTCTAGTATTGTCAGCACAGAGATCAATGCCTTATGTTCAGACTTTACTTCTCAATGAATCAAATTTTGAAATATTTCTTTATAAAGTCAATAACTGTCTCTGAAATTAGGTTAAAAACTGTCTTTGAAATGGTTCACTAAGCAATTAAATTTTTCTTCCATACACACCTCATATTTATCACTGCTCTGAGATATTCATAATTCTTCCAGTTTCAGTTTGAACCTTTTAACTTGTAGTGACAAGATATGGGTTCTAGTACCAGATCTTCTAATTAGTTGTATAGCCTTAGAGAAGCAATTTTAGATTCCCTTCACCCACATCAAACAGGGATAATAACAGCTTTTTAATTTACCTTATAGGTAAGCACAGATAAGATTTATATGAAAACATTTTGCTGATGTCACTTAACAAATATAAGGTAAAATATGTTAGGTTTTATCATATTAACTTTCATATTTGGTTGACATTTTTATAATTTAACCAAAATAAAGTCTGCATACTTTCAGAACTACAAAATTCAGTCGTTATACAAGGTGAATTAAAATAGTAAAGTTAGTTATAATAATAAATCCATTCATACATGGTCTCATTTAATTACATTAGGAAATAATAATTATAAAAACAGATAAAATTTCATGAAAATCTTCCTATTTATTCTGGCTTAGGAGTTCTTGCCTATATTGATGGATTGTCCGGCACTGGCCACTGGGTCAGGTACATCAATAGCCATATTGTCCAAAGACAGATTTGGCAGCCCAATTGTGAAGCATCTGTTAGTTCACAGGCCAGATCAAGATGTCATTGTCCTCACCAGTGATTGCTTGTAACTTCTCAAATACGTGCTCTTCAAAGATGAGGTGACATTGGTAAAACAGGCTAAAGTTCTCTCATATGCACCCAAACTATCAATATCTACATTATTTTCAACCACAACATCTAGTAGAGAGTAACTTTTCCCTTCATATGCTAATGTTTCACTATCACAGTTTATAAAGTGCACTGTTATTTTATCTTCTGAGCTTCTCTGAACCAGTCCTACAGACTCAGTGGCTGGCTTATACCTGTGCTCCCGCCCAGCCTCTGGATCTCCAGGAGCTCATAGGCTCCCATGTGTAATCCAGCAAGCAAGAGCCACTGGAAGGTGACACCTTAGAGATGACATGCAGGAGCTGTCCCTGGCAGTACCCATAGCCTGCAGGTCAGGTAAGTACAAAATGAAAACTTAAGAACTAAAAACTGAAAAGAATGTAAAATGCATTAAGGATTATTCTCTTCTTTGGCTACAGAAATTAGCCTAATCTATGGGGTACAGACAACAAGAAATTATAATAAAAATACAAAATGAAATTAATAACAATATATCGAAGGCAATAATCATTCAAATACGAAATTTTCAAACCCCAATCCTTTTTATTTTTTCTCCATTTAAACTGAATATATCATTGAAATATTCTGGCTGAAAATTTAAACTTTAATTTCTTTTAAAAATATAATTAATATTAAGGTGACATATGGAATATCCGTTCTTTTTGAGAAATAAATGCAAGAATGTAGGGCAGTAAATTAATAATACTGGTTAAGTTAACCAAGAATTTCAAATAATTTGTTAAAGTAACAAGGTAAATACTAAAAAGCAATTTTTTTTCTGATTATAAAAGTAGTATCTCTCTTTGTAGAAAATTTAGGATAAAGAGAAAGGAGTAAGTAAAAAAATAAAATTACATATAACCCCACTACCTAAAGATAACCACCCAAGGGAAAATTCGACTACCTCTTCTTCTATGAAGAAGAATAGTAACTTTTTTTTAAAGTATCTGAGATGAGACTATATAAGTAGGTCTATATCTTATTTTTTCACCTAATGTTATATGGATGTAATTTTTTCTATCATTAAAAATTCTTAGCTGCATGATATTACATGGTAAAAGAGCACATGAAGCATAGTTTATTACACCATTCCTCTAGTTTTATATATCTGGGTTGTTTCCAATTTTAGCTATTTAAAAAGTATTCACTAAAAATGAGAAGCTTGGGCTCTAGGGTTCATGAGCTTAGGGGATTCTTAGCACTTAAAATCAAACAAGGGTATTGAGCTTCCAAAATAGAGGAATAGGGAAGAAGTGACAGAACCTATTTCTCTCTGAAAAGCAGCAAGTAGCTAGGCAGAAGCTGTCTGAATCAAATGTTTTTGGGATCTGGAGACCACAATTCCTTAAACACAACAACATCCAGGGATGTACCAGAAGAAGAGACAGAAACCATAGTCAGAGACTGTGAGTAATTCCATCCAAGGCTCTTGGGACCCAACCCCCACCTTCAAGGAAAACAGTGGTGGGTGACCCAATGTTTGCCTGGGGGTGTCTGTGAACTCAGATGGCATGGTAGTTAGATTCAGTTGTCAACTTGGCCAGATGAACGTGTCTAGTTCTGTTGCTGTGGACATGAGCCAATGGTACGTGAACCTCATCTGTTGTTCATTACATCTGTAGTTGGCTAAGAGGCATGCCTGCTGCAATGAATGATGTTTGAGTTCATTGGCTGGTGCTTAAATGAGAGAGTTCAACGTAGCACAGCCCAAGCAGCTCAGCATACCTCTTCTCAGCACTTGCAGCTCAGCCCAGGCCTTTGTAGATGCAGAAAGAAATCACCCTGGGGAAAGTTGTTGGGACCCAGAGGCCTGGAGAGAAGGCCAGCAGGAACCATCTGGTGCCTTCCCATGTAAGAAAGAACCTCAGTTGAAAGTTAGCTGCCTTTCCTCTGAAGAACTAATGAAATAAACTCCCTTTTATTAAAAGCCAATCCATCTCTGGTGTGTTGCATTCCAGCAGCTAGCAAACTAGAACAGATTGCTACAGGAGCCCTTTGCCCCTAGTACAGAGGGGAACAGAGCCCGTACTGAGTCAGCTATTGGCTAGTTAAGCTAAAACACGGGATCCCAGTTTCAGCCTGTTCTATCAGATGCCATTGCCACTGGACATCATTTTTTCAACAGTGTCAGAAGCAGAACTGGCAAAAAGTCATAACTGCCTTCGTAAGGTTGAGGGCAATAGGAAGCAAAAGAGCACCATCTGCTGGGAAGACTGGAAAGTGCAGCCTGGTGACGTGAAAGGAAAACAAAAAGGGGGTGCTTTTCTGAGTCTTTCATAATCCTCTCCCAGAGCCCTTTTTGGATCTGGTCTTCGCCTCCTGCATGGGTAGCTGGCCCTGTTTGGGGTGGGAAATACTGACAAACCAACTGTCAAAGAAAAGCCTTAATACCTAATCAACAACAAAATCCTAGACAAGAGAGAAATCATCCTTCAGAATAAACTCATCAGGATAGTCAGATACAAAAAATATGGCCCAGTAAAAGGAACAAATTAAAAAGTAACAGGAGATACAGAACTTGGAACAATTAAAGATGTTCAAACAAATCTCCTAAATCAATTTAAGAAAATGGTTAAAGAGATAAAGGACATTACAAAAACATTGGTAAGCATAAAGAAAAATCTGAAAGCAAAGAAAAATAATAGATTTATGGAAATGAAAGAACAATAGATGAAATTAAAAATACACTAGACACAACAGCAGATTTGAAAAGGCAGAAGGATCAACAATCTAAAAGACAGAGTAATTGAATTTGAACAGACCAAAAAAAAAAAAAAAAACAGGTGACAAAAAGAAAGGAAAAGCATGTGCAGGTCTCGGAAATGATTGACAACATGAAGCTTACAAACATGCACATCATAGGTATTCAAGAAGGAGAAGGGAAAAGAGACAGCATGGATATTTAAGGAAATAATGGGTGAAAATTTCACAACCTTATAAAATATATAAATATGGAAATCCAAGAAGCCCAAAGAATGCCAACAGACTAAGACCTAACAGATCCACTATCCAAGCAAGACACATACTAATCAGACTATCAAATGCCAAAGAAAAAGAGAGAATTCTGAAAGCAGCAAGAGCAAAGTGATACACCACATACAAGGGAAGCCAGAGAAGACTAAATGCCAATTTTTCATCAGAAACAATGGAGGCACGAAGGCAGTGGTATATTTAAGATACTGAAAGAGGAAAATTGCCAGATAAGAATTCCTTATTTAGAAAAGATGCCCTTCAAAATGGAGGGAGAATTTTAAAATATTCACAAATAAACAGAAGCTGAGAGAGTTCATTAAAAAGAAACCTGCCCTACAAGAAAAACTAAAGGGAGTTCTCCCAGTTGAAAAGAAAAGTCAGGAGAGAGGGGATTGGAAGAGAGTTTAGAAATGAAGATTATTAGAAAATGTAACTAAAAGGTTAAAAAGAGAGGAAAAAATATATATCTGACAAATCAAGGCCAAAGGATGAAATAGGTGAAGTAACTACTTCCTTTATAGTAATAACTTTAATGTTAATGGATTAAACTCTCCAATCAAAAGACACATATTGGAAGAAAAGATTTAAAAATTTGATCCATCAATATGCTGTTTACAAGGGACTCATTTCAGACCCCAAAATACAAATAGGTTGAAAGTGAAAGGATGGAAAAAGATATTCCATGTAAGCAGTAACCAAAAAAAAAAAAAAAAAAGCCAGGGTAGCTATATTAATATCAGACAAAATATTTTAAATGCAAAATTGTTATCAGACAGAGAAGGACATTGTATATATTAATAAAAGGGGCAATTCACCAAGAAAAAATAACAATCTAAATCTCTATGCATTTAATCAAGGTGCATAGTGTATGAGGCAAATACTGGCAAAACAGAAGGAAGTAATAGAAATCTTTACAACAATAGTGGGAGAATTCAAAACACCACTCGCATCAATAGACAGAATACCTATAAGGAAGATCAATAAGGAAACAGAGAAACTGAACATGATAAATGAACTAGCCCTAACAAACATATGTAGGAAAATGTGCCCCAAAACAGCAGAATATACATTCTTCTTGAGTGCTCATGGAATATTCCCCAAGATAGATCATGTGCTGGGGCACAAAACAGGTCTTAATAAATTTTAAAAGACTAAAATTATACAAAACACTTACTCTGATCATAATGGAATGAAACTGAAAATCAATAACAGACAGAGAACTGGAAAATTCACAAATAAATGGAGGTTAAACAACACTCTTAAACAATCAGTGGGTCAAAGAATAAAATGCAAGAGATATTAGTAAAATTCTTGAGATGAATGAAAATGAGAATACAACACATTAAAACTTATGGGATGCAGTGAAGGCAATGTTGAATGGGAAATTTATAGCCCTAAACACATACATTTAAAGGGAAGAAAGCTAAAATCAAAGACCTAACTGAACACCTGGAGAAACTACAGAAAGAACAGCAAACTAACCCCAAAGCAAGCAGAAGGAAAGAAACAACAAAAATTAGAGCAGAAATAAATGAAATTCCTCAACATCATACAAGGTATATATGAAAGACCAAAAGTCAGTATCATTCTCAATGGTGAGATTGAAAGTATTACCCTAAAGATCGGGAATGAGACAAGAATGCTCATTTCGACCACTATTATTCAACATTGTACTAGAAGTCCTAGCTAGAGTGATGAGGGAGGAGAAGGAAATACAAGGCATCCAAATAGGTAAGGAAGAAGTAAAACTTTCATTATTTGCAAATGACATGATCCTATACTTGGAAAAGCCTGAGAAATCCACGACAAAGATTGTCAAGTTAATAAACAAATTTTGTATAGTGGTGGGATACAAGATAAATGTACAAAAATCAGAAATGTTTCCATATACCAATAATGATTTAAATATAGACACAATAACAGAAAAAAATCCATTCAAAATAGCCACTAAAAGAATCAAGGATTAGGAATAAGCTTAATCAGGGACGTAAAGAACCTGTACACAGAAAAATACAAAATACTGTTTAAAGGAATTAAAGAAAATCTAAACAGACAGAAAGATATTCCGTGCTCATGAACAGGAAGGCTGAACATTATTAAGATGTCAATCCTACCTAAATTGATCTACAGATTCAATGCAATACCAATAAAAATTCCAACAACCTATTTTGAAGACTTGAAAAAGCTAGTTATTAAATTCATTTGGAAGGGAAAATCATCTTGAATAGCTAAATATATTCTAAAAAAAGAAGGGTCAAGTGGGAGGATTAATACTTCACTTTTTAAAGCTTATTACAAAGCCGTATTCGTCAAAACAGCATGACATTCAAGTCTACTTAAAATTTAGGCCTAAGAGTCACCCCCAAGAGAACCTCTTCTTGCTCAGATGTGGCCCCTCTCTCCAGCCAACACAATGAGCAGTGTCACCACCCTACCCCTCTCTACGTGGGACATGACTCCCAGGGGTGTGGACCTTCCTGGCAACGTGGGACAGAGATCTTGGAATGAACGGAGACTCAGCATCAAGGGATTGAGAAAAACCCTAGAATGATCTGAGACTTAGCATCAAGGGATTGAGAAAATCTTCTCGACCAAAAGGGGGAAGAGGGAAATGAGACAAAGTGTCAATGGCTGAGAGATTCCAAACAGAGTCGAGAGGTTGTCCTGGAGGTTATTCTTATGCATCAAGTAGATATCATCTTGTTATTCAAGATGTAATGGAGAGGCTAGAGGGAACTGCCTGAAAATGTAGAGCTGTGTTCCAGTAGCCATGTTTCTTGAGGATGATTGAATAATGATACAGCTATCACAATGTGACTACGTGATTGTGAAAACCTTGTGTCTGATGTTCCTTTTATCTACCTTGTCAACAAAGGAGTAGAACATATGGAATAAAAATAAATAATAGGGGGAACAAATGCTAAAATAAATTTAGTTTGAAATGCTAGTGATCAGTGAAAGCGAGGGGTAAGGGGTATGGTAGGTATAATCTTTTTTTTTTCTTTCCTGTGTTCATTTTATTTCTTTTTCTATTGTCTTTTTATTTCTTTTTCTGAATTAATGCAAATGTTCTAAGAAATGATGAATATGCAACTGAGAGATGATATTGTGAATTACTGATTAAAAAACAAACAAACAAAAAACACAGCATGACATTGGCACAAAGACAGAACCATTGATCAGTGAAACTGAATTGAGAGTGTGGAGACTGACCACCAAATTTATGGTCAATTGATCATCAACACAGCTCCCAAATCTACTGAATTGGGACAGAAATAGTCTTTTCAATAAATGGACTTGGGGAAACTGGATATCAATAGTCAAAAGAATGAAAGAGGACCCATATCTTATATCTTATACAAAAATTAACTGAAAATGATTATGATTAAAGACCTAAATGCAAGAGCCAATACTATAAAACTCCTGAAAGGAAACACAGAGAAATATTTTCAAGACCTAGTAATAGGAAGAGTTTCCTGAACTTTACACCCAAAGCACAAGCAATGAAGGAATTGATAAATGGTAGCGCCTCAGAATCAAAAGCTTCTGTGCCTCAAAGGATTTTGTCAAAAAGGTGAAGAGGCAGTCAACTCAATGGGGAAAAATGTTTGGAAACCATACATCAGATAAAGATTTGATATCTCATATACATAAATAAATTATACAATTCAACAACAAAAAATGGACAACCCAATTATAAAATGGACAAAATGTATGAATAGACATTTTTCTAGAGCAAATACAAATGACTAAAAAGCACATGAAGAGTTGCTCATCTTCTTTAGCTATAAGGGAAATGCAAATTAAAACTACTATGAGATATCATCTTACACATGTAAGAATGGCTGCCATTAAACAAACAGGAAACTACAAATGGTGGAGAGGGTGTGGATAAATTGGAACATTTATTTACTGCTGGTGAGACTGTATAATGGTTTGGCAGTTACTCAAAAAACTAAACACTGATTGCCATATGATTCAGCAACACCACTACTTGGCATATACCCAGAAGAGCTGAAAGAAGTGACGAGAACAGACATCTGTACACCGACGTTCATAGCAGCACTATTCACAGCTGCTAAAAGATGGGAGCAATCCAAGTGCCTATCAACAGACAAATGGAAAAACAAAATGTGGTATATACATACAGTGGAATATTATGCAACAAATAGATGAAATGAGTCCTGAAGCATATGACAATAGGGATGAACTTTAAGTACATAATCTCAATAAAATAAGCCAGAAACAGAAGAACATATACTGTATAATCTCAATATTATGACTCTGGTAAAGATGACAATGTTAAGACAACTGAGTTGTTCTGAATAATGGGCCAAGAAGTGATCACCTCCCAGACAGAAAGTCATGCAACTTCCTATGATATTTTGCTCTAGTATGAATTGGATGAAGATTTTGAAGACAGATGGAGAATGTGGTGTTCTCCTGCCCACGTTACCCTCCCTCTTTCCCCCTTCTCTTCCTCATTTCTCCCTTCTCCTTTTCTCTTTTTCTTTGCCTATTTCTTTTTTTCTTCCCTCTTCCTTCCCTAAAAACATACATACATAGAAATAAATAAATAAATTGAGAATAAAAAAAATAAGAGTATCAATAAACCCAAAAGTTGGTTGAGATCACTGAAATTGACAAACCCTTAGCTAAACTGACAAAGATGAAAAGAGAGAAGATGAAAGTAAATAAAATAAAAAAGGAGAGGTGGGTCATTACAACCGACCCCACAGAAATAAAAAGGATCATAAGAAGATACTATGAACAATCGTATACCAACAAATTAGACAATGCAGATGAAATGGACAATTTCCTAGAAACATACAAACAACTCACACTGACTCAAGAAAAAAACAGACCTCAATAAGCCTATCCAAAGTAAAGAGATTAAATCAGTCTTCCAAAATTTCCCAGTATAGAAAACCCCAAGACCAGATAGCTTCACAGAGGAATTCTACCAATCTTTCCAAGAACAATTAATGCCAGTTAATTCCACACTCTTCAAAAAAATTGAAGAGAAGAGCATGCTACCTAACTCATTCTATAAAGCCACTATCATCCAAAGCCTAATAAAGATATTACAAGAAAAGAAAACTACAGACCAATCTCTCTAATGAACATAAATGCAAAATCCTTAACAAAATACTTGCAAATTGAATCCAATGGTGCATTAAAAGAATTATACACCGTGATCAAGTGGGGTTTATTCCAGGTATGCAAGGGTGGTTCAACATAAGAGTATCAATTATATATTGATTACCACATTAACAAATCAAAAGGGAAGAACCATATGATCATCTCGATTGACACATAAAAGGCATTTGACAAAATTCTGCATCCTTTCTTGATTAAAAAAACACTTTGAAAGGTTGAACTGAAGGAAACTTCTTCAATATAATAAGAGGCATATATGAAAAACCCCTACCTAACATTGTACTCAATGGTAAGAGACTGAAAGCTTTCCCTTTAAGATCAGGAACAAGAAAAGGATGCCCACTGTCACAAGTGTTATTCAATACTGTGCCAGAAGTTCTAGCTAGAGCAATTATGCAAGAAAAAGAAATAAAACACATCCAAAACAGAAAGCAGCAGAACTTTCACTATTTGCAGACAATATGACTGTATATTTAGAAAGTCCCAAAAGATCTACAACAAAGCTACTAGAGCTAATAAACAAGTTTAGTAGAGTGGCAGGATACAAGATCAACACGCAAAAATCAGTAGTGTTTCTACATACTAGTAATGAGCTATCCAAAGAGGAAATCAAGCAAAAAATTCCATTTACGATAGCAACTAAAAAAATCAGATATCTAAGAATAAACTTAACCAAGGATATAACAGATCTATGTTTAGAAAATTACACAACATGCTAAAATAAATCAAATAAGACCTAAATAAATGGAAGAACATTCTGTGTTCATGGATGGGAAGGCTAAATGTCGCGAAGATGTCAATTCTGCCCAAAACGATCTACAGACTCAATACAATACCAATCAAAATTCCAACAGCCTACTCTGCAGAAATGGAAAAGCTAATTATTAAATTTATTTCGAAGGGTAAGGGGCCTCAAACAGCCAAAAACATCTTGAAAAAGAAGAATGAAGTTGGAGGACTCATACTTCCTGACATTAAAGCCTGCAGCTTTATATGTATAAAATATATTATAAAGCTGCAGCAAAAAAATAGACATATTGATCTAAAGAATCAAACTGAAAGCTCAGGAATAGACCCTATGGTCAAATGATTTTTGATAAGGCTCCAAAGTCCACTCCTCCAGGGTAGAACAGTCTCTTCAACAAATGGTGCTGGGAGAACTGGATATCCATATTCAAAAGAATGAAAGAGGACCCCCATCTCACACCTTATACCGAATTTAACTAAAAATGGATCAAAGACCTAAATACAAGAGCCAGTACCAAAAACTCCCAGAAGAAAACATAGGGAAGAATTTTCAAGATCTAGTAATAGGTAGTGATTTCTTAAACATAAGCAACACCCAAAGCAGAAGCAACAACAGAAAAAAATAGATAACTGGGACCTTCTCAAAACTTAAAAACGTTTGTGCATCAAAGGACTTTGTTAAAAGGATAAAAAGAGACTGATACTCCCTCTACCCAATGTATGGACTGATGAGTAAGAAAAAAAAGACAAAAATAACTAAATAAATACAGGGAAGGATGGGATGTTTGGGGTGTTCTTTTTTGCTTTTATTTTTATTCTTTTTTGGAGTAATGAAAATGTTCAAAAATCGATTGTGATGAGGAATGCACAGCTATATGATGATACTGTGAACCACACATATACTTTGAATGAATATATGGCATGGGACTATATAATGTATCTCAATAAAGTTGTATTTAAAAAAAGGAGAAAGGGAAAAAAAGGCTGCCAACTCAATGGGAGAAAATACTTGGAAGCCACATATCTTATAAGGGTTTAAGATCCAGAATATATACAGAAATTCTACAACTCAACAATAAAAAGGCAACCCAACTTAAAAATGGGCAAAAGACTTAATTAGGCATTTTACCAAAAAGGAAATACATATGGCCAAAACGCACATGAAAAGATGCTCAACTTTACTAGATATTGGGGAAATGCAAATCAAAATAACAATAAGGTATCATTTCACACTTACTAGAAGGGCTACTATTAAACAAACAGGAAACTACAAGTGTTGGAGAGAATGTGGAGAAATAGGAACACTTATTCACTGTGGTGAGAACGTAACATAGTATAGCTGCTATGTAAGACAGTTTGGAGATTCCTCAGAAAGCTCAGTATAGACTGCCATATGATACAGTAATCCCATAGTAGCTATATACTCAGAAGAACTGAAAGAAGGGACATGGACCAGACATTTACAGACTGGTGTTCAACGCAGCATTATTTACCAATGCCAAAAGATGGAAACAACCCAAAGTGTCCATCGACTGATGAATGGATAAACAAAATATGATAAATATATACAACGGAATATTATTCAGCTATAAGAAGGAATGAAGTGCTGAAGCATGTGATAACATGGATAAGCCTTGAAGACATCGTGTTCAGTGCAATAAGTCAAATGCAAAACAACAAATATTTTATGGTCTCACTAATATGAGACCATAAAATAACTAATTATTTTATGGTCTTTAAATAATTATAAGTTAAAATCTAGTATATAGGTTACCAGGAAATAGAATGAGGGTAGAGAATGGCAGCAGATACTTATTTTCAACTATGTTGAATTCAAATGTTTGGAAATGGATAGAAGTGATGGTAGCCCAATACGGTGAATGTAATTAACAGCACTGAACTACATATGTGATTGTGGTTGATAGGGTAGATTTAGAGTCGAATATGTCACTAGAAGGAAAACAAGAAGATAAAACAGGAAACTGAACACAGTGAACCTTGTGGTGGATAATGACTGTGATTAACAATACAGATATAAAATGTTCTCTCATAAACTAGAAAAAATGTACATCACTATTACAAGGAATTAATAGAGTAGTATATGGTGAAAAACACACTTATTGCAAATTATGGACTATAATTACAGTAGTATTTTAATAGTCTTTCATCAACAGTAACAAATGTACCACTCCAATGCTAGGAGTCAATAATAGGGGGGCCAATGGCAAGGGACATATTAATGTTTTTGGGGGGGAGTAATGAAAATGTTCTAAAATTGATTGTGGTTATGAATGCACATTTATGTGATGCTACTGTTAGTCATCGATTGCATACTTTGTATACTTTAGATGGGTTATATGATGTGTGACTATATCTCAATAAAACAACAGAAAAATTTTTTTAAATGAATAGCTTTTTTTTTTCTTACTACTTTTTTAGTAAAAGCATACCCTTATAGAATCACAACTTTGTTCAAAGAAAAAAGTTCTATATTTGAAGATCATATACCATCTTCAAAGATGCTCTACAGGGTTCTTGGAAGATGGTGGAATAGGATAGGTCCAGTTCACCCCTGTTCCAAGGAACAGCTAGAGAAGGGACAAGAAGGCGAATGGGACTGCAATTCCAGGGTGTAGGTGACCTGGGAGGATTTTCTACACCACATAGGGAAGCCCTAGTTGCAAAAGTTGAAGAATTGAGACTGGGAGAACCAGAGATCATCCAGCTAGTGCAAACAGCCTAGCTCGCCCATTTCCAAATGGAGGCCCAGAGTCCTCAGGAGTACACAAACAGAGAGACAGGGACTAGGAAATAAGCCACACACTGTTCTTTGAACCAGCAACCCTCAAGCATGCTGTCCCTGCCTCCCACCCCGCGACTTCCCTTCCATGCATCTGAACCCTGTCACCCACCTCATTGTACCACAAGCGCTCCTGCCCAGACCCCACCCCCATGCACATACCCATCCCACACTCCCGCCCAGCGAGCGTGCAACACCTGCTCCAGCCTGATGCACCCCTCCCACGCAAGCACACAGTCTCTCCCTGCTCCTCTGGAGATCCATGCATCTGTGCCCAGCCCCTCGACACCCATCTCCCCGTCCCTGCGCTGTGCAGGTGATCACCTTCATACCTGGGCCACACTCACCTCCAGCCCATGTAGTTGCACAACCCCGCCCCGCCCCCCATAAGCTCTGCACATATGTATATCAAGTGTAAGGACTTCCCAGATATGCATACACACATGTGCACACCCAAGTCATGCCCCCCCAGTTCTGGGCAAGTGCTGTCCATCCGGGCCACACCCACCCCCAGCCCAAGTGGGTAAAACCCCAGCCGGCTGCCCTGAGCTCTACGCATGCACACATGAGGGCTCTGTCTGTTAGATCCACGCACAACAGGGTCCCACCCTGCAGACCCGTGCAAATTTACAGCCACATCCTCTCCACTCCGCAGACCTGTGCAAATTTACAGCCACATCCTCTCTACTGAGCGCCCACACATCCATGAGCTGACCTCTTGAATCTACACCCCAACCCCCTGCCCCACACATATGCACACCCTTGTCGCACCCACCGCCACAAGCGCCCTTCTACCACACCTGGCAGATGCTCATGTATGCACGTGTGCTACATAGCCCCCCTGCACACATATGCATGCCTGCTCCAAATCCTCCCTCCCCTGCACCTGCACATCTGTGCCACAGCCCTACCCACCCAACATCACTCGCCCGTGACCCACGACGTCCAACCCCCACGACCTGTGACTGCCCCTACACACTTGCACATCTGCATCCCGGGGCTCCTGAAACCCTCCACCTGCGAAACAGCACACCCATGTCCTGCCCTCTTTGAGCCTCAACCTCTGTGCCACCTACCCCACACTCCATGCACCCACGCACATCCTGCCTGCATAGTAGCCCCTGTGCATCTGCTCAGCAGCCCCCATCTGCCTCCCGCTGTGCCCTACCTCTGTGTTCCCAACACCACACTCTGCTCCTGTGCTCCAAGGCAGGCCTGAACTGTAGCCTGTCTCCATGGCCCCTGAACCACACCTCCACAACCCCACACCCTGCACACCAGGATCACAGGGGCCAGCAAAGCATCCCAAACCATGCCTATACCTGTGTTGCAACCTGTCACTGCACTGTTGGTGCCCCTCATCCTGCTCCATACCCATCCTGCAAATACAAAGCATTAATCTACTGAAGGAAATCAACTCCCAAAGTAATCCTATCAAGATATTTACATGCCTCAAAGGCAACAGAAGATCACTAAGTATATCATGATGCAGACAAGATATAGCCCAGCATAATGGCCAAATTAAAACACCACAGGAGACACAGACTTTGGAATAACTAATCAAAGATCCTCATATAACTATACTAAATAAAATCAGTGGGATGGCTAATGACATAAAGGAGATGAAAAAGACACCAGAGGAGCATAAAGACTAATTTGAAAGATTAAATACAAAATTAGCAGATATCACGGAGAATAAAGATGCAATAGACCAAACAAAAAATATACTAGAGATACACAACAGCAGATTTGAAGAGGCAGAAGAGAGAAAAAGTGAACTAGAGGGAGGGCAAATGATTTTCGAACACACAAAAGAGCAAATGGCAAAAAAAAGATGGAAAAATTTGAACTGGATCTCAGGGAAATGATGAACAAAACTAAGTGCACAAATGTAAGAATCATCAGTGTCCCAGAAGGAGAAGAGAAGAGAGCTAGGAAGATTAGTTGAAGATATAATGAGGGAAAACTTCTCAACCCTTACAGAGGACATAAATACACAGATCAAAGAAGCCCAAGGAGTCCAAACAGAATAAATCCAAATAAGTCTTCTCCAAGACACATACCAATCAGTCTGTCAAATGTTGAAGAGAAGCAAAGAATCCTAAAAGTGGCAAGAGAAAAACAATCTACTACATACAAGGGAAACCACATAAAACTGAATGCAGACTACGCCACTGGCACTGTGGAAGGCAGTGGTATGATATATTTAAGATCCTGAAAGACAAAAACCTCCAGCCAAGAATTCTGTACCAATCCAAACTGTCCTTCAAAACTGAGGAAGAGATTAAAATTTTCATAGACAAACGCTGAAAGAATTTGTCAACAAGATACCACCCTACAAGAAATACTAAAGGGAGTTCTGCCAGTCGAAAAAAAAAAAGACAGGAAAGGGAGATCTGGAAGCGGGCACAGAACTGAAAGATAGAAAGAGAAAGAGGGGAAAAGAAGATATAAACCTGACAAATAAAATCCAAAGGATAAAATGGTGGATTCAAAAAACGCTTTTACAGTAATAACTTGGAATGTTAACAAACTAAACTTACCACTTAAAAGATACAGATTGGCAGAATGGATTAAAAAATATAAACCAGCTATATACTGCTTACAAGAGACTCATCTTAGAAACAAGGACACAAATAGGTTGAAAGTGAAAGGATGGAAAAAGATGTTCCTTACAAGTTGTAACCAAAAGAAAGCAGAGGTAACTATACTAATACCAGACAAGCTAGACTTTAAATGTAAAGACATCATAAGAGACAAAGAAGGACAATATATATGAATAAAAGGGACAATTCATCAAGAAGAAATAACAATCATAAATGTTTATGCTCCCAATCAAGGAGCTCCAAAGTATGTGAGACAGACTTAGGTAAAACTGAAGGGAGTGACAGATGTTTCAACAATTGTGCTGGTTTGAAAGGATGTAGAGACCCTAGAAAAGTCATGTTTTAATCAAAATCCCATTTTGTAAAATGGCAGAATGATCCCTATTCCATACTGTATGTTTGAATCTGTAATTACATCATCTCCCTGGAGATGTCTCCCAATCAAGAGTGGTTGTTAAGCTGCATTAGAGTTGATGTGTCTCCACCCATTTGGGTGGGTCTTGGCTGGTTTACTGGAGTCCTATAAAAGAGGAAACATTTTGGAGAATGAGAGATTCAGAGAGAGCAGAGAATGCTGCAGCACCATGAAGCAGAGAGTCTATCAGCCAGCTCTTTGGAGATGAAGAAGGAAGATGCCCCCAGGGGAGCTTCATGAAACAGGAAGCCAGGAGAAGAAGCTAGCAGATGACTCCGTGTTTGCCATGTGCCCTTCCAGCTGAGAGAGAAGCCCTGACGGTGTTCACCATGTGCCTTCTCACTTGAGAGAGAAACCCTGAACTTCACCAGCCTTCTTGAACCAACGTATCTTTCCCTGGAGGCCTTTGATTGGACATTTCTATAGACTTGCTTTAATTGGGACATTTTCTTGGCCTCAGAACTTATTAAATTCCACTTTTTAAAAGCCATTCGTTTCTGGTATATTGCATTCTGGCAGCTAGCAAACTAGAACAACAGTAATAGTAGGAGACTTCAATACAACACTCTCCTCTATAGACAGAACAACCAGACAGAAGATCAACAAGGGAACAGAGAAGCTAAACAACTTGATAAATGAATTAGACCTAAGAGACATGTATAGGTCATCACACCTCAAAGCACCAGGATATACATTCTCCTCTAGTGCTCATGGAACATTCTCCAGAACAGATCATATGCTGGGGCACAAAACAGGTCTTTATAAATTTAAAAACATTGAAATTATTCAAAGCACTTTCTCTGATCCCATGGAATGAAGCTGGAAATCAATAACCACCAAAGAACAACAACTTTCACACATGTATGGTGATTAAATAATACACTCTTAAACAACCAGTGGGTCAAAGAAGAAATTGCTAGAGAAATCGGTAGCTATCTGGAGACAGGTGAAAACAAGAAAACAACATGTCAGAACTTATGGGCTGTGGCATGTTCTGAGAGGGAAATTCATTGCCCTAAATGCCTATCCTAAAAAAGAAGAGTGAGCAAAAATTGAGGACCTAACTGCTTACCTGGAGGAATGTGAGAAAGAAGAGGAAACTAACCCCAAAGCAAATAGAAAAAGAGAAATAACAAAGACTAAATTAGAGTTAAATGAATGGGAGAACAAAAAGACAACAGAAAGAATCAATACAACCAAAAGTTGGTTCTTTGAGAAAATCAATAAAACTGATGGACTACTAGCAAGGCTAATAAAGAAAAAAAGAGAGAGGATGCAAATAAACAAAATCAGAAATGAGAGAGAGGTCATTACCAAAGACCCTGAAGAAATAAAAAAAAAATCATAAGAGGATACTATGAACAACTATATGGCAAGAAACTAGACAACTTAGATGAAATGGATAAATTCCTGGAAACACATGAACAAGCTACACTGACTCAAGAAGGAATAGAAGATCTCAACAAACCAATCACAAGTAAAGAGATTCAATCAGTCATCAAAAATCTTCCTATAAAGAAAAGCCCAGGGCCAAATGGCTTCACAGGGGAATTTAACATCCTTTTCGGATAAAAACACTTCAAAAGGTAGGAATTAAAGGCAATTTCCTCAACATGATAAAGGCATATATGGAAAACCCATAGCCAGCATTGTACTCAATGGAGAGAGATTGAAAGCTTTCCCCTTAAGATGGGGAACAGAAAAAGGATGCTTTCTGTCACCATTGTTATTCAACATTGCACTAGAAGTTCTAGCTAGATCAGTCAGCTAGGACAAAGAAATAAAAGGCATTCAAATTGGAAAGGAAGAAGTAAAACTTTCACCATTTGCAAATGACATGATACTATACTTGGAAAATCCTAAGACATCTACAACAGTTACTTGAGCTAATAAACAAATTCAGCAAGGTAACAGGGTGTAAATTTAATACACAAAAATCAGTAATGCTTCTATATACAAGCAATGACCTGAGGAATCAATTAAGAATAACATTCAGTTCAAAATAGCAACAAAAAAATCAAGTATCTAGGAATGAACTTAACTAGGATGTAAAGGACTTGTACACAGAAAACTATATAACATTGCTAAAAGAAATCAAAGATCTAAATAGGTGGAAAGACATTCCCTGCTCATGGATAGGAAGGTTAAATATAGTTAAGATGTCAATTCTACCCAAATTGATCTACCAATTCAATGCAGTACCAATCAAAAGTCCAACAACCTACTTTGAAGACTAGCAAAAACTTGTTACCAAATTCATCTAGAAGGGAAAGAGACCCCAAATAGCTAAAGCATCCTAAAAAAGAAGAATGAGGGCCACCGTGGCTCAGTAGGCAGAGTTCTCATCTGCCATGCTGGAGACCCGGGTTCAATTCCTGGTACCTGCCCATGTTAACAACAACAACAACAAAAAGAACAACGCAGCGGGGAGACTGAATTGACACTTCCTGATTTTAAAACTTATTATAAAGTCACAGTGATCAAAATGGCATTGTACTGGCACAAAGACAGAAGTACTGACCAAAGGAATAAAATCAAGAGTGCGGAAATAGACCACCAAATCTATGGTCAAATGATCTTCGACAAGGCTCCCAAATTCAGAATTTTTTCAATAAATGGGCATGGGAGAACTGGATATCAATAGCCAAAACAATGAAAAAGGACCCTTACCTTACACCCTACAAAAATTAACTCAAAGTGCAGCAAACATCTAAATATAAGAACCAGTACCATAAAGTTCCTAGAAGAAAATGTAGGGAAGCATCTTCCAAACTTAGTAAGTAGCTTCCTAAACTTTACACCCAAAGCACAAGCAACAAACAAAAAAATAAATAAATGGGAACTCCTCAAAATCAAATGCTTTTGCATCTCAAAAGGCTTTGTCAAAAAGGTGAAGAGACAGCCAACTTAATGGAAGAAAAAATTTGAAATCACACATCGGATAAAGTTCTGATATCCAGTATGCACAAGAAATCATAAAACTCAACAACAACAGAATAAGCAACTCAATTTTAAAGTGAGCTAGAGATATGAATAAACATTCTTCTGAAGAGCAAAAATAGATGGCTAACAAGCAACATGAAGAGATGTTCATTCTCATTAGCTATATGGGAAATGCAGATCAAGACTACAAAGATATAACCATGTCACATTTATAAGAAAGACTGCTATTAAACAAACAGGAAACTACAAATGCTGGAGAGGATATGGAAAAATTGGGACACTTATGTACTGCTGGTGGGAATATATAATGGAAGACAGTTTGGCGGTACCTTAGGAAATTAAATATTGAGTTGCCTTATGACCCAGCAATACCACTACTTGGTTTATACCCAGAAGAGCTGAAAGCAGTGACACAAACAGACATTTGCACACTGATATGCATAGCGGCATTATTCATAATCACCAAAAGGTGGAAACAATCTAAGTGTCTATCAACAGACAAGTGGATTAACAAAATGTGGTCTATACATGTGATTTATGCAGCAGAACCACATGACAAGATAGATGAGCCTTGAGGACATAACGCTGAATAAAATAAGCCAGACACAAAAGGATAGATACTGCATGATTCCACTTTGATGACCATGGTAAAGATAAAATCAGAGACGTATAATACAGCATATAGGGGACTAGGGATACACAGAAGCTTGAGATGGGTGAACAGTTAGCTAATGAGATTGAATTTAATTGTAAGCGCAGACAGAAGTGAAGGCAATTCACTAGTGGGTCTATAAGTAATACTACTATATTGAAGGTGAACATGATTGAAAGGGGTTGTATAGACTCATGCATCCCACTGATTAACACTACAAATATAAATAAGTTCTTGCATGAACTACTGCAAAGATATGAATTTTGTACAAAGAATGTATAAGTTCAGGTTATGGGGGGAAAATGCTGATGCATGCTATTGGCTATGTTTAACAGGAAAACATCAACAGTACCACAGCAATACCAGAGATACATATTTGTGGGAGGGACAAAAATTAAGGGGAGGTTTGGATTTTCTATTTGGTGAGGGTGTGTTTATTGGCTAGCTTTCTCTTGGCAACAATAGAATTATCTAAAATTGATGGACTCTTGACCTTTGGATGTTATACATGAGGCCCAAAGATGGAAGTGGCTGAAAGACATACTGACTGAGAAGTAGATTGCTAAACAATGGTGTATACATATGATTGAACATTGTGCTGCTACAAAAAGGAATGAAGTCATGAGGCATGCAACAAAGTGAATGAACCTGTGGGACATTTGGTGATGCAAAATAAACCAGAAACAAAACAGCAAATATTGTGTGATCTCATTTACAAAATACTTATAAGAAACCCAGGGCCTAGACGGTACACTCATAGTAGTCACATTTAGTCTCAAGTGGTAATTTCTGGATTTTGAGGGGCTGTTTTACATAGGTATACCTGGTATTCAGAGATATGAACAAAGCCAATCAGGTTAGGATTAAGGTAATTCAGAATACAGGGGTAAGGAAGACATTGCATGTATTTTAGAACTTAACCTACTCACTGAAACCAAAGAAGAAAGGTTTATTTTTGCCCAGAACCTAAATTTTCTGTAGCACATAATCTAACTCAACCTGTCTAGTTAGATTATTCAAACAATCCAAACACAAGGAGCCCAGAACAAGAATGAGAGGCTTTAATTCTGTATAGTTTAATGTAATGCCTGGATACATTCCAGAGTATATTAAGCACATAATCAAAAAGTGTTGGCAAAGTCCCCTGAGGGATGGAAGAAAAATATGAAACTATTAAACTTTACTACCAGGGAAACCCTGGATACTGTGGCAAACATTAGGAACACCCAAATCAATAGGTCAAGCCCTTGATCTTGAGGCTTACTCTTATGAAGCTTAAGTAGGTAGCAGAGAAGATTAGTCTACCTATAGGTATGCCTAAGAGCCACCTCTGGATGACCACTTTTGTTGCTCAGATGTGGCCTCTCTCTCTAAGCCCAACTCTGCAAGTAAAATCATATGACATCCAGGGATGAAAGTTTCCCTACAGGTGTTGGAGATGACTCCCAGAGATGAGTATGGCCCTGGCAATGTAGGACCAACAATGCCATCCTGACCAAAAGATGGAAAAGAAGTGTAATTAATAAAGTATCAGTGGCTGAGAGAGTTCAAATAGAGTCGAGAGGCTACTCTGGAGGTTGCTCTTAAGAAAACCTCAGTTACACTGCTACTATCATAATTTGAGAAACCCCAACCAAAACCATTCCTGCCAATTCTAAAGAATACCCAGGGCATTATATAAAATTCTACAAAGGTTCCATGCACTAGGGTAACTTTTCAGAAACCTACAACCTCCAGATGGGTCCCTGGACCAGATATGTACTGAAATTCAGAGGAGGCAGCCTTTCCAGAACATCAACTAGTTCCATCCCCTACCCCATATTATCAACAGCCACTTGCAACATGAAAAAGTTACAATGGCAATAGCCCAAATACCTCTAAAGAGTGAGAGAAAGATATGGTAAAGTTATATAGAGAAGGTGTGGTTTAACAATTATGAGTGCTGAATCAGTATATTGATATTTCTTTTGGTCTCCAGAACCTTAGAACAGCTAGAAACAAAAACCTAAAATTATGGAATTGTAACCCATACTAAACTCTGAAACCTGTCTACAACTAATTGTTGCAATGTACTTTGAAAGTTATTGTTTTTGTATGTATGCAATTTTTCACTAAAAAGAAAAATATATATATAATAGAGAAGTAAAATTTAACAAATGAATATGACTGTTGAATCAATATATTGATATTTCTTTGGGTCTCCAGTGTCTTGGAGCAACTAGAAGAAAAAATGAAAAATTGTGGAACTGTAACCCATAGCAAATTATAAAATCTGTTTTAGAACTACTTGTTAAAATGTAACTGGAAATTTATTGCTTTTTTGTACATATGTTATTTTTCACAATAAAAAAAGTTACAAAAAGTATGAAAATTTAAAAAAAAAAAATATTCTACAGAAGTAATTGTTTAAATGGCCCAAATGTGAAAATGAGCAATCATTTCACTTATGACATAACACTGTTGAAATACCAAGCATATATATAATAATTCAATTTAGTTTAACTTATTCAGAACCCGGAAGTGGAGCAACCACTAAAAGAAATTACTGACAAAATGTTGGTTAATTGTACACTATACTATGTAGAGGTTCTATATATACAGAAGTACAATAATAAAAGTACCTGATAATGTGGGGATATAAAAGAAAAGTTAATGAGCAATCAATAGAGATGTGCTATTAATCACTACCAATGGGTGGGATTAACATGTTTGGTAGTAATATACATTGGCACACACAATCACATTCTATAGAACTTTCCCCATCCTGATTAGAGAGCTTAGCATTGCTAAGATATTTCTATGTCAATAAGATAAAGCCATGTCATAGACCAGTATCAAAGTCCCTCAGATAATTTATCATAGTACTCAGGAGATGTTGGGGATGACAACTAGCACATTACAATACAAAATTGACACTTGATAACTCAAAGAATATAAAATTTTATATTTTAAAAATATAAAATTTTTACTTATACTCAGTAATCCCCACTGACTGTCTTCTTAAAATACAGCTATTACATTTTGGTAATTACAATCAATGTGTACTATGTTCTCTGAAATCTTTTCTTCTAAAAAATGCTGTGTGACATGTTCTTTTTCCTTATAGTGAGTGGTTTAATATTAAGAGGCTTGATTAAAGAGATATAATGTAATGAAAGATCCATGATTGGATCCCAGATGGAAAAATGAAATAATAAAAAAATCTTGGAACAATGTGAATATGGACTTTTTTTTTTTATTAAGAAGTAGGATAACTTTTATTTAGCTGAGAAACTATTCTGGATAGTCTCAAAAGAGAACTGAATTTTTTTTTAAATATTTAAAATGTAAACCTTAACAAACAAACACAATCATTCTTGACATACAAACATTCTATACATGGTGGACAGTGTATCACAATATCATTATGTAGTTGTGTATTCATCACCATGATAATTTTTTTATTGTAAAAATTATTTTTATTAAATGTTTAATGAAAAGAAACAGGAATAAAAAGAATAAAGAAAAATAAAATTAAAAGAAATAGGAAGAAAAATGATTACTTGGGGATAATCATTTAACGCTTTGGTATACAACCTTTCTAAATATTTCCTTTTTGTCTATATTCTTATTTGGATTGATAATTATGTGGATTTACATAAATGAAATCATACCATTCATCTTTTACATACTATTTTGCTCAATCATATGACCTGATATCTCTTTTCTTTAAATTAATTAATTTTTTATTTATGATACATAACCACGTAAAACCAACATTCTTATCATATGATCATTCCATTCTTGTTATATAATCAATAAATCACACTATCATCACATAGTTGTATATACATCATCATGATCAATTGCTAGAACATTTGCATCAATTCAGAAAAAGCAATAAAAAGAAAACAGAAAAAAATCCATACATACCATATCCCTTAACCCTCCCCTTCACTGATCACCAGCATTTCCATGTATTAAATCTATTCTAACACTTGTTTCCACCTATTATTTATCTATTTTTAATTCTTATGTTTTACTTATCTGTCGATAAGGTAGACAAAAAATAAGGTAGACATCAAACACAAGGCTCTCACAACCACATAGTCACACTGTGACAGCCATACCATCATACAATTATCTTCAAGAAACATGGCCACAAGAGCACAGCTCCACATTTTCAGGCAGTTCTGTCCAGCCTCTCCATTACACCTTAACTAAACAGGTGATATCTAATGTGTTAAGAATAAACTCCAGGATAACCTCTCGACTCTGTTTAGAATCTTTCAGCCACTGACACTTTATTTTGGCTCATTTCGCTCTTCCCCCTTTTGGTTAGAATATTTTCTCAATCCCTAGATGCTGAGTTCCAGCTCATTCTAGGATTTCTGTCCCATGTTGCCAGGAAGGTCCACACCCCTGGTAGTCATGTCCCACGTAGAAAGGGGGAGGGCAGTGAATTTGCTTGCAGTGTTAGCCGAAAGAGAGAGGCCACATCTGAGCAACAGAAGAGGTTCTCTTGAGAGTGACCCTTAGGCCTAATTTTAAGTAGGCTTAGCCTATCCTTTGTAGGATTAAGTTTCATATGAACAAACCCCAAGATTGGAGGCTCTGCCCATTGCTTTGGCTGTCCCCACTGCCTGTGAGAATATCAAGAATTCTCCACTTGGGGAAGTTGAATTTTCCCCCTTTCTCATCATTTCCCCTAGGAAACTCTGCAAATATATATATTTTTAAATCACTGTTCAAATCACTCTGGGATTTATCTGGGCATCACTCTGGACAAACCCACAAAATCTCATGCCCTACGCAAGGTTCCAAGTACTGTGGTGTTCAATTAAACTGTCCACATAAGTTATAATAGCAAGTGCACAAGTCAAAATATAAATTTTGTACCAAATAAATATTTTTTGCTGTTTCACACATACATTAAAGTTTTAAAATATTAATTACCATCTATTTTCAACACCCTGCAATAATGACATTCCTTTGTTCTTCCTCATGCAGAAACATTTTTAAATTTGCACATTTAGTCACTATCATTATACTCTCTAGGAATTCCTAGATTATACCATCTCAGTCTTCATTGTCTATCTTTCCTTCTGATTCTATTTGTGCTACCAGGCCTTTACCCTCTGTCATTCTCACATTCAGTTTCATTCAGTGTTCTAACATTATTGTATTACAGTTAGGTAGTATTGTGCTATCCATTTTTGATTTTTTACAATCAGTCCTGTTGCACAATCTGTATCCCTTCAGTTCCAACTACCCATTATCTACCCCATTTCTATCTTCTGATGACCTCTGTTCTTAACTGAAATTATCCAAGTTCATTCCTTAATGTTAATTTATATCAGCGAGACCATATAGAATTTGTCCTTTTGTTTCAGGCTAATTTCACTGAGCATAATGTCTTTAAGGTCAATCCATGTTGTTACACGCATCATGACTTTATTCTGTCTTACAGCTGCATAATATTCCACCATATGTATATACCACAGCTTGCTTAGCCACTTGTCTGTTGATGGACATTTGGGCTGTTTCCATCTCTTGGCAATTGTAAATAATGATGCTATAAACATTGGTGAGCAAATGTCCATTTGTGTTCTTGCCTTCATGTGCGCTGAGTAGATACTTAGCAACGGTAAAGCCAGACCATATGGTAATTCTATACTTAGCTTCCTTAGGAACCACCACACTGCCTTCCACCGCGGCTGTACCATTTCACATTCCCACCAACAGTGAATAAGTGTGCCTCTTTCTCCACATCCTCTCCAGCACTTGTTGTTTTGTTTTATTGATAATGGCCATTCTGGTGGGTGTGAGATGATATCTCATTGTGGTTTTGATTTGCTTTTCCCTAATAGCCAGGGAAGTTGAGCATCTTTTCATGGGCCTTTTGGCCATTTGTATTTCCTCTTCTGAGAAGTGTCTGTTCATGTCTTTTTCCCATTTTGTAATTGAGTCATCAGTCTTTTTGTTATTGAGTTGAACAGTCTCTTTATATGTTCTGAATACTAGACCTTTATCTGATATATCATTTCCAAATATTGTCTCCCATTGTGTAGGCTGTCTTTTTACTTTCTTGACAAAGTTCTTTGATGCACAAAAGTGTTTAACTTTGAGAAGTTCCCATTTATTTAATTCTTTCTTCAATGCTCGTGCTTTGGGTGTAAGGTCTAGGAAACCACCTCCTATTATAAGATTTATAAGATATTTCCCTGCATTTTCTTCTAACAGTTTTATGGTCTTAGATCTAATGTTTAGGTCTTTGATCCATTTTGAGTTAATTTTCGAATAGGGTGTGAGATATGGATCCTCTTTCATTCTTTTGCATGTGGATATCCAGTTCTCTAGGCACCATTTATTGAAGAGACTTTACTGTCCCACGTGAGTTGGCTTGATTGCCTTATCAAAGATCAGTTGTCCATAGATGAGAGGGTCTATATCTGAACACTCCATTTGATTCCATTGGTCAGTATATCTATCTTTATGCCAGCACCATGCTGTTTTGACCACTATAGCTTCCCAATACGCCTTAAAGTCAGGTAGTGTGAGGTCTCCAACTTCATTTTTCTTTCTCAGGATATTTTATAGCTATGCAAGACACCCTGCCCCTCCAGATAAATTTGGTTATGGGTTCTTCTATTTCTGAAAAGTAGGGTTTTTGGGATTTTAATTGGTATTGCTTTGAATCTGTAAATCAATTTAGGTAGAATAGACATCTTAATTATATTCAGTCTTTCAATCCATGAACATGGTATGCCCTTCCATTTATTTAGGTCTTCTGTCATTTCTTTGACAATTTCTTGTAGTTCTCTTTGTATAGGTCTTTTGTCTCTTTAGTTAAACTTATTCCTAAATATTTTATTCTTTTGGTTGCAACTGTAAGTGGAATTCTTTTCTTGATTTCCCCCTCAGATTGTTCTTACTTGTGTATAGAAACACTACAGATTTTTGAGTGTTGATCTTGTAACCTGCCACTTTGCTGTACTCATTTATTAGCTCTAGTAGTTCTGCTATGGATTTTTCGGGGTTTTTGACATATAGTATCATATCATCTGCAAACAGTGAGTGTTTTAATTCCTTCTTTCATATTTGATGTCTTGCATTTCTTTCCCTTCTCTAATTGTTCTGGCTAGAACTTCCAACACAATGTTGAATAACAATGGTGATAGTGGACATCCTGGTCTTGTTTCTGATCTTAGGGGGAAAGTTTTCAGTTTTTTCCCATTGAGGATGATGTTAGCTGTGAGCTTTTCATGTACTCCCTTTATTATGTTGAGGAAAATTCTATTCCTATCCGTGGAAGTGTTTTCAACAAGAAAGGAAGTTGAATTTTGTCAAATGCCTTTTCTGCATCAATCGAGATGATCATGTGGTTTTTCTGCTTTGCTTTGCTGATATGGTGGATTACATTAGTTGATTTTCTTACATTGAACCATCCTTGCATACTTGGGATGAATCCTACTTGTTCATGTATAATTTTAATGTGCTGCTGGATTTGATTTGCAAGAATATTGTTGAGGATTTTTGCATCTATTTCATTAAAGAGATTGTTCTCTAATTTTCTTTTTTTGTAATATCTTTGTCTGGCTTTGGAATGAATGTGATGTCGGCTTCTTAGAATGAGTTAGATAGCTTTCCCTCCTCTTTAATTTCTTTGAAGAGTTTGAGCAGTATCGGTATTAATTCTTTCTTGAGTGCTTGGTAGAATTCAAATGTGAAGCCATCTGGCCCTGGACTTTTCTTTTGGGGGAGCTTCTTAATGACTAATTCAATTTCTTTATTTGTGATTGGTTTGTTGAGGTCATCGATTTCTTCTCAAGTCAATGCTGGTTGTTCATGCCTTGCTAGAAAGTTGTCCATTTCATCTACATTGTTGAGTTTATTAGCATAAAGTTGTTCACAGTAACCTCTTATTACTTCCTTTATTTCTGTGGGGCCAGTTGGTATGTCTCCTCTTCCATTACTGATTTTATTTATTTGCATCCTCTCTCTTCTTCTTTTTGTCAACCTCCCTAAGGGCCCATCAATCTTATTGGTTTCTCATAGAACCAACTTCTGGTTTTGTTGATTTTCTCGATTGTTTTCATGTTCTCAATTTCATTTATTTCTGCTCTAATCTTCATTATTTCTTTCCTTTTGCTTGCTCTGGAGTTAATTTGCTGTTCTTTCTCTAGTTCTTCCAAGTGGACAGTTAATTCCCCGTTTTTTGATCACTTTTGTTTTTTGATATAGGTATTTAGGGCAATAAATTTCTCTCTTAGCATTGCCTTTGCTGCCTCCCGTAAATTTTGATATGTCCTGTTTTCATTTTCATTTGCCTCAAGATATTTACTGATTTCTCTTGTTATTTCTTCCTTGACCCACTGGTTGTTTAAGAGTGTGTTGTTCAGCTTCCACATTTTTGTGAATTTTCTGGCACTCTGCCTATTATTGATTTCCAACTTCATTCCTTTCTTATCTGAGAGAGTGTTTTGTATGATCTCAGTCTTTTTAAATTTATTGAGACTTGCTTTGTGACCCAGCAAGTCTATCCTTGAGAATGATCCATGAGCACTTGAGAAAAAGGTGAATCTTGCTGTAGTGGGGTGTAATGTTGTATAAATGTCTGTGATATCTAGCTCATGTATTGTATTATTCAAATTCTCTGTTTCTTTATTGATCCTCTGTCTAGATGTTCTGTCCATTGCTGAGAGTGGGGAATTGAAGTCTCCAACTATTATGGTAGATGTATCTATTCCCTTTTCAGTGTTTGTCTCATGTATTTTGGAGCATTCTGGCTCGGTGCATAAATATTTATGATTGTTATGTCTTCTTGTTGTACTGTTCCTTTTATTAACACATAGTGTCCTTCTTTGTCTCATTTAACTGTTTTACATTTGAAGTCTAATTTGTTGGATATTAGTATAGCTACTCCTGTTCTTTTCTGATTGTTATTTGCATGGAATATCTTTTCCCAACCTTTCACTTTCAACCTTTGTTTATCCTTTAGTCTAAGACGTGTTTCCTATAGACAGCATATAGATGCTGTCTATATAATCCATTCTGCCAGTCTATGTCTTTTGATTGGGGAGTTTAATACATTAACATTGAGTGTTATTACTGTACGGGCAGCACTTTCTTCTACTATTTTGCCTTTTAGATTTTATATGTCTCATCTCATTTTTCTTCTTTTTATCTTTACTGATAGTCTTCATTCCTATACTCTTCTCCACACCTCTCTCTCCTGTCTTTTCATATCTGTCTCTAGTGCTCCCTTTAGTATTTCTTACAGTGCCAGTCTCATGGTCACAAATTCTTTCAGGGAATATGCGTCTGCAAATGTTTTAAATTCCCCCTCATTTTTGAAGGACAGTTTTGCTGGATACAGAATTTTTTGTTGGCAGTTTTTCTCTTTTAGTATCTTAAATATATCATCCCACTGTCTTCTTGCCTCCATGGTTTCTGCTGAGAAATCTATGCGTAATCTTATTGGGCTTCCCTTGTACGTGAATTGTTTTTCTCTTGCTGCTTTCAAGATTCTCTCTTTCTCTTTGACATCTGACAATCTGATTAGTGAGTATCTTGGAGTACATCTATTTGGATCTTTTCTCTTTGGGGTAAATTGCACTTCTTGGATCTGTAATTTTAAGTCTTTCATAAGAGCTGGGACATTTTCAGTCATAATTTCCTCCATTAGTTTTTCTCCTTCTTTTCCCTTCTCTTCTCCTTCTGGGACACCTACAAGACGTATATCCGTGCACTTCATGTTGTCATTCAATTCCTCTGCTCATATTTTTCCATTCTTTCCCCTATATTTTCTTTTGTTTGTCAGATTTCAGATGTCTCGTCCTTCAGATCACTAATCCTATCTTCTGCCTCTTGAAATCTGACATTTTTTTTCATTTCTTCTATTGTGCCTTTCATTCCCATAAATTGTGTGATTTGTTTTTTCAGACTTATGATTTCTTCTTTTTGTCCATTCCTTGCCTTCTTGATATCCTTCTTCAATTCACTGATTTGATTTTTGATGAGGTTTTCCATGTCTGTTCATACATTCTGAATTAATTGTTTCAATTCCTGTATATCATTTGAATTGCTGGTTTGTTCCTTTGACTGGGCCATTTCTTCAATTTTCCTAGTATGATTCTTATTTTATTGCAGGCATCTAGGCATTTAATTACCTTAATTAGTTTATTCTGGAGATTGTTTTTACTTTGTTTTTTAGGATTTTCCTGCTGGATGACTTTGTTGTCTATCTGTTCTTTGACATTCAGTTCAGCTCATTCTAGTCCTCTAGCTTAGGTGTTGTTTAATAGATCAGAATTTTTCAGCTCTTGTTTTCTTGTTTCTTTCCCTGTCTGTATGGTGCCTTTCCCCCACCCCTTAGGAGGGTCTACTTAGGTATTATAGATTTTCCCAGACCAAACTGGTCTCCTCTTATGAAGAAAGTTAATCTGTGTCAGTTTTCCCTGAGGGTGAGAACCAGCAGATTAAAAGGCTTTCCTATGAAGTCTCTGGACTTTGCATTTTTCCTATTCTGCCCAGTATGTGGCGCTTCTCTGCCTGCAGGCCCCACCAGCATAAGGTGATGCAGTACCTTGAACTTCAGCAGACTCTCCCTGCTGGGGGCATGGTGGAGACAGAGGAGAGGTTGTAGGATGGCTTTAATCGCTTCACTTTTCCAGATCCTGGAGGTCTGAACTCCTTGAGGGAGGGATTCTACCTGGCTGGGCCACACCCCTCTCCTGGGGAAGGCACAGGCTCCAGACAAGCACTCAGACAAGCTTAATTCTGCCCATGCCTGGGGCAGGTGGAGCCCGAGAAGCCATGCAGCTGTATCCAAAGAGTAATCAATCCATAAAAACACAGCCACAAAAGAGAAAAAGAAAAATCCTTTTAGGAGCAGGACCCCATTCCTCAGGTTTGCCAATCAAGAGCTTAAGTTGGCACGTTGCTCTGTGTATCTCCAGGTCCTATGTGCCCCCTCTTTTCCTGCAGGGCCCAGACCTTTTCAGATCCAAAAAACCTGTTTCTTTTCTTTTTTCTTTTTCTGTCAGCCCTTCCCCCTCTGTGCCAGGGCAAAAACCAGCGACCTCCACTTTTACTGGAGGTTCAGCTGAAGTGGGGGCCTACTTTTAGTAGTCAGAATATGTTAATTCCACAATTGGAGTTTTGTTGCACTCAGCCCCTGCCACTAGTAAAGTCTTTTTTTCTTTCCCCTCTGGGAAGTAGCCTGTGGGGGAGTGGCACTGGCCACCATGGCTTTGGGGAACTCACAGTTTTGGGGGTTTTGCAGCTGATGCAGCTGGTCCAGACTGGGGTATGCTGTGTGTCTGGTCACTGACGGCCCCAGCAGTTGTTCTGTACTGTTCCTGGCTATTTACTAGCTGCTCTGGAGGACGAACTAAATTCCGCACCTTGCTAAGCCGTCATCTTGGCTCCCACCCCCACCATGATCATTTTTTTTTTTTTAACATTTACATCTCTCTAGCAAAAGAAAGAAAAAACTTATATACATACCCATACCACTTACCCCTCCTGCCACTGACCACTACTATTTCAATCTACTCAATTTATTTCAACCTTTGTTCCCCCAATTTGTTTATTTTTTATCCATATTTTTACTCATCTGTCCATACCATAGATAAAAGGAGCATCAGACACAAGGTTTTCACAATCACACAGTCACACTGTAAAAACTATAGCATTATACAATCATCTAAAAGAAATATGGCTACTGAAATGCAGCTCTACAGTTTCAGGTACTTCATTCCAGCCTCTCCATTACATCTTGACTAACAAGGTGATATCTATTTAATGCAGAAGAATAACCTCCAGGATAACCTCTTGACTCTGTTTGGAATCTCTCAGCCATTGACACCTTATTTTGTCTCATTTCACTCTTCCCCCTTTTGGTCAAGAAGGTTTTCTCAATCCCTTGACGCTGAATCTCAGCTCATTCTAGGATTTCTGTCCCATGTTGCCAGGAAGGTCCACAACCCTGGGAGTCTTGTCCCACGTAGACAGGGGGAGGGTGGTGAGTTTGCTTGCTGTATTGGCTGGAGAGAGAGGCCACATCTGAGCAACAAAAGAGGTTCTCTTGGGGGTGATTCTTAGGCCTAATTTTAAGTAGGCCTGATTTATCCTTTGTGGGGTTAAATTTCATGTGAACAAACCCCAAGACGGAGGACTCAGTTTATTGCTTTGGTTGTCCCCACTGCTTGTGAGAATATTAAGAATTCTCCACTTGGGGAAGCTGAATTTTCCCCCTTTCTCACCATTCCCCCAAGGGGACTTGGCAAATACTTTTTTACTCACTGTTCAAATCATTCTGGGGTTTACTGGGGCATCACTCTGGACAAACTTACAAAATCTTATGCCCTATTCAAGGTTTCATGTACTTATGGTATTCAATTCAGCTGTCCACATAAGTTATATTAGGAACTGCACTAGTCAAAATATAAATTTTATACCAAATAAACATTTTTTGCTTTAGTCTCACACATAAGTTAAAAATTTTAAATATTAATTACCATCTATTTTCAACACCCTGCAGTAATGACATTCCTCTGTTCTTCCACATGCAAAAACATTTTTTAACTTGTACCTTTAGTCACTATTATTATACACTCAAGGCATTCCTAGATTATGAATATGAACTTTTTGTTAAAAAAAAATATGGTTATCACGTTAACTTTCTAGAAAAATTAAGTGTTTGGGATAGATTTTTGAGTGTTTCACAATGTTGCATCTCTAGATACCTGGAGAGATTCAAGTATCAAAAAACCCAAGAGGAAATACTGCTGCATAATATTTAATGCAAAGTAGACATTATAATATTTCTTTTTCATATAAAACAAATCATCCCAAATTATACATATTATCTAAATATTCTGAAGAGATTTGAATCTTATTTAAAACCAAGGCATCTTTAAGAATATTACAAAAATATAGAAATTGCATTTGATTCCTTAGGTAACATCTTATGTAATTCCTATGCATATTTCTTACATATATCTAGAAATTTTAGGGATATTCTAGGCAAAATGATAATCATATTCACTTACCTTAACTCTCTGTAGGAAAATAGTAAATTTAGAGAAAATGTCTTTTAATAGATCAAACCACTGGAGAAAATTCAACATTCTCATCTGATCTGCAAGCCTAGGGAAAAAAAACACAAAAATAATGATTGTCTCTGGGCAATATAAAACCTGTAAATCAGAGAAAACTATATTAAATCTTTCTAGTAAAGAAAGAAAAAAATGTAATTTCATCTAGATACCTATTTAAAATTGTAGAATTTTGAGTGAAGAGGTCTACCACCAAAAAACTTCTTGTTTAAACATCTTTAAGATTAGTCTAATCAACTTTACTAACATAGGACCCATATCATACAGTAATTCCACTGAAGATATTTTGTAATCACTGGATGAATGAAACAGAAAAAATAAACTAATTTTGGATAAAGGTGGAGAAGATATATTCTAGAATGAACATAGGTACATAACATCTCCCCCAATAAATTTAATAAGCTACTTTTCTAACTAAAAAGTACTTGCCACATAAAAAAGGTAATAGGGCATGGTGGCTCAGAGCATAGGCTCTGGAGTTGCACTGCCATAGTACAAGTTCTAGCTCTGCCATTCACTAACTATGGGACCCTGGGCAAGTGACTTAAATCTTCTATACCCCAATTTTCTCATCTTAAAATGGAAATAGTATCCTAGAATATAGTAAGCAGATAATCAAAATGTATTGGCAAAGTCCCTTGAGGGATGGGAGAAAGAATATGAAACTATTAACCCTTACCATTAGGGAATTCCCTGATTACTGTTTCAAACTTTAGGGACTACCCAAATCAATAGGCCAAGCCCTTGATCTTGAGGCTTACTCTTGTGAAGCTTATGTAGGTAGCAGAGAACCTTAGCCAACCTATAGGTATGCCTAAGAGTTACTTCTGGAGGACCTCTTTTTTTTTTTTTTTCACATGGGCAGGCACCGGGAAATGAACCCAGGTCCTCAGGCATGGCAGGCAAGCACTCTTACCTGCTGAGCCACCATGGCCCTGGAGGACCTCTTTTGTTGCTCAGATGTAGGCCTCACTTTATAAACCCAACTCTATAAATGAAACACTGCCCTCCCCATTATGTGGGACATGACATCTAGGGGTGAAGTTCTTCCTGGTGACGTGGGAGATGACTCCCAGGGCTGAGTAGCAAATATTATTATTTTTATCACTTACAATCAATAGCTTCAAGATGAAAGATTTAATGCAAAATAGATACTTTGTAGTACTAAAATGATTTATTATGCTAAATTTTTAATGAATGCTTCTGTAGCTAGAAGTTGATTCTCAAAGATATTTCTATTGTTGAAAGAGAGGAAATTCTCTACTTAAAATTCCCCAGTGAAAAATAAGAAAAAAAATGACTGACTCTCCATGTCCATGAGGCCTCTAACAGAATCCCAATGACTTATTACTAATGATTCTCCCATTATTATGGTTGCCTTCAACTGATTCTGAAACAGAATTTTCACTAGGTAATAGCATGGAAGTTAAAATTCCACAATCCCTATTTTCTGGGCTTGGTCATAGTTTTCCATACTGATATCCATATCTTAAAGCAGTTATTAAGGCAAGATAGCTATATGAATGAGAAATTCATAGTTGTAAAATATTTCTCTCTATTCTCTCAAAGTAAAGAAACAGGAATTGCAAAGGTGAAAACAAAAAAACAGACCTAAAAATACTCAGAGAGAAAATGAGAGGGCTACTACCCGAACAATTAAAAATCATTCACTCAAAACTTTTCAAAGCCCAGTTAGAAGGTGAATTTTAATTATATAGCTAAATAATTAAAATTTAACACTTGCTGTACCCTGTAATGAATCACCCTCCATTCTCCCCTTCCATATCTACATTCTATCACTCTCCACCTGCTCCCTTCCCTAGAAGGCTGTCAGGCTGGCTTTGCCCATTGAGGAGCCCTTCCAAGACTGGAAGGAAAGGTACTTACTCCACCAGCTCCCTCCCTGAGGGGCTGCCTCAGGATAACTATGTCCCTCCACTGAAGGTCACAGCTTTCCTCAACTACTCCAGCTACAGGTCTCTTTCCCCTTTTGAATTCTGTTAATTACTCTCTCCCCTTGTCTTTTAAAATGGACAATTCACTTGTGGTTTTCCTACCTCCTGCCTATAACTTAGTAAATAATTCTTTAACTAAATCCTAAAATTATTCTAATTTGCACGTGTCATATTTTCCCTGACTGATAATCCCCAATCTACATAGATATACTTACTTTGCAACAACATCTGTGTCTATTTCTTCTATTTGTGAAATTTTAGTAATCACACACTGCAAAATTTAAGAAAAAAAATTAATCTGATTGTCTTTAGAATCCTAAGAACACCATGTTCCAGTTTTACATTAAAAAAGGACTCACTGATAACACCCATTTTACCAGGCTTCTATTGTATCTGTTATACATACCTTAAGGTGTTTGAAAAAACTACAGCATTACTTTTACACTATTAAATAATTATTTCAGAATATGTATAACCATAATAATTTAAAATCTACTACTATTTAAAATAGCTTAAAGTCATACAGCAGAAAAACAAAACTATAATACTTAGTAGCAAAGTATAAGCTCCATATTAAAATCCTCAAAAGGAATTCATTTTGGAAGTTACACTTCCTTGCATTACACCAACAGTTTAAAGATATTTTTAAAATATGCTTAAACTTCAGAAGTCTGGGAATTAAAACATAAGAGTTAAAAAATTATCAAAGTGTAACACATACAGAAAATTGTACAAATAATGCTTACAGTTCAGTAATATTTTACAAATGAAAAACATCTGTATAACCAGAACTGAGTTCAAGATACTGAACATTATTAGAACCCACAAGCCTCTCTCCTATTCCCCTCCCAGTCACTCCTTCTTCCCAAAGGAAACTACTGCTTTTTTCTAATACCATAGATTTAGTTTTGCCCATGGCTGAACTTTGTATAAATGAAATCATAAGTATACACTCTTTTGTCTTGCTTCTTTCATTCCACATTATGTCTGTGATATTCATCCATGTTGTAGCATGCTGTTGATTTATTCTCATAGCTGTATTGTATAAATATACCAGAATTGTATTTATCCTTTCTACTGTTGATAGAATTTGGGTTGTTCTTTTATAATTACAAATAGGGCTGCCATGAACATTCTTGTACTATCTTTTGTGAACTTATGTATGTAGTTCTACTGGGTAAGTACCTAGGAATAGAATTGCTGAGTCATAAAATATGTGTATGCTTGGTATTTACAAAGTGGTTGTACTGATTTAAAACACTGTTTTAATCAGTGTTTGAGAGAGGGGTTGAAGAAGGCGTGACTACATCTCTTTTTGCTTATTTTATTTAAAGATTAAAAACTCACATGTTCAACCCAATGATGATGATCAATTAATCTAGTAAATATATATAACATTATGTTATCTCAGTGAATGAGATTTATCCAAGCTAAAGAAGTTAAAACAAAGATCAGGGAAGACAAAAAAACACAAGGATTTTAGTTAATAATTACAATTTCTCATAGGTCAGAGTAAAAAGAAATGAATATTTATCTACTGCTGGTGAGAGTACACATTGGTAAGATAATTTTAGATAGTATTTAAATTTAAAAATTTAAAATTTAAAAATACTTTGCACTCTCTAACCAATGCTTCTACTTCTGGGAATCAGTTAAGAAAATAGTCTTAAATGTGGAGGGAAAAAAAGGCTTTCTATCAAAGATGTTTGTTGCAGTGTATTTACGGTATCAAATGGAAGACAACCTAAATATTCAACCCAGAAGAAAGGTTAAGTAAATGTTGGTTTAATCAACCTAGTAGATAGAATTTTATATAATCATTAAAAATCATGTTTCTGAAGGCTTATATAACAGGAGATAATGCTTTTATTATGGTTTATATGTACAATTCAAAACCATATATACAGTATAATAGCAACAACGAAAACCATCAGTAACAATCTACATATAGTAATATTCTTAAAGTGGTAATCTTTTGGCTGGTCCAGCTGGTTTTTCCCTTCTATTTTTCTAGATTTTCATTTTTAAAATAAATGAGCAAATAATAACCATTATTTTACTACATATATATTATTAGGATAATGTAAAAAAATTTTCACAGAAGATTCTAGACCAAAATATATCAAATAACATATATAGTTACCTGTTTAATGATATTCTTTGCAGTAATAATCATTTCTTCACCATAGAGTTCTAAAAAATTGAGTTTTCTTTGTTTTAAAAGTCCAAATACAAGGGATACTAGCCTTTCCTAGTAAAATGAAAGAATATGTAATTTCACATTTAAAATATGAAATAATCTCATTTAGAGGTAGAAATATTCAGCATCAAGGGTTTTATTGCTTGATCCTCAGATGTCTATCCTTACTAAGATATTTTTGTAGAAATCTGAAAAAAAACAACCCTTCCATAGCAATCCTGTTGTTTAGATTTTTGGAGTCAACACTCTGAAACAACTAAATTCTATTCCACCTCAGTAGTTCAAATGAAGCTAGTTTGAGAGCAAAGCAATACAAACATTGCTTTAGGCTAGTTTCAACAAATAGAAAGTATCCCTCTTAAACCCTAACTACCAATAAATACTCCACAAGTCCCATGATTTTTAATTAGTGATTAGGAAGAATGGAATGATAACCTGAACTCTTAATGAGAAACTGACTGCTAACATGTACAAAAATCTCTTTAACTACTTAAGTTCGCCATGAGAATTTTTTGGATTTGTCACTAATTTTTGGCAAATGTCAGCATTGAGATGTTACCACATACATGAAGCCTGGATATGATGCATTTGTATATGAACATGCATAAACATAATCCTGACAGGTACTCAGCAAATTTGAATGACTGATAAAATTACTGTATTAAGTGATCACTTTTTATAAAAGAGAAACCCAAGTGTACACATGGAATATAAATTAATTCTTTAGCCATATTTTGAACTTGGCTTGTAAGCTAAAGACTTTATTTAACTTCTAGTTAAGCTATAAAATTATTGTATTCTCTAATTTCATAGGATACAAAACAATTATGGGGCTTGCTAAGGTAACATAGGTTGTAAAGAATTTCACAGGTCTGATGGACCTTGAAATTTAATACAATTTTGCTTAATATAATCTAAGAATGTGTTCCAAAGCTGTTAGAATTTAACACTAACAATGATATTAATTTCATTCCACAGTTCAAAACACATACCTCTTCTAAAATTTGACAATCATCTTCCAGTGGTCTATTTAAGTCACTATGAGAATAAGTAGAAAATTCTGCAATCATCATTTTATCTATCAGTTTTTCTAATTCACAAAGCTGTGATCCCAAATGCCTACAAAGGAAGAGAAAAATATTATATATTCATTAAAAAAACACAAATTCACTTCATGGTCAAGGGAACTAGTAGGTAAAACTTTTCTAGTTGATAGTACCTATGCAATAATAAGCCGTCTACATAAGAGTCTCTTAACTGTTATCAAACTAAATAAGATAATTCCACTAAATCTTCAGAATTCTACTTTTCTCTTCATATCCTTAACCTTGAAACAGCAAAATATATTCTAGAAAACCTGGTTACCTGGTGAATTTTAGGACTCATTTTCATAGACAAAAATATTCAGGTGATTTAAATCCTTTCCGCATAAACCATTTACTGCATATCAATGCCTGTAGTTCCCCAACCACTCTAATTAAGTACAGGAATCTATTGTGTGCCAGCCCTGATCTGGTGTAAATATCTGAAGAGCTTCAGGTTCTAACTGACTCAATTCACTTTCTGATGAGCACTTTGAATTACTGAGGACAGTCCTCAGGTCATTCAACTAAACGTGATTAGAACATAAGGCTGTGAAAATAAAACAATACTGAGTTGTATCTGATCTATGACCACCTTTTTCCCACAAAAGTTCCTTTTACGTCTACCTCTAGTGGTTTCAGATTCTAGCTATGCTTAAAATGAGGAACCTTGGCTGGGGAGAGTTGGGGTGGTAAAGGCAGGTATTACTAAAGGTTTTTCTTTTAGAAACTTTTCTCTAGAAAAAGAGTATACCGCCTAAATGACAAGAATGGTCCCAAATAGTCCCTGCTCTTAAAGAAGAGTACCTTCATATAAAAAGGGATTTTTGTCATTGAATTTAATAGCTTCATAAAAACAATGGACTGAAGAAACCCAGATAATCAAAATGATCTACAGGACTTCAAAACTTAAAAGCAATATAGACAAGTGGGAAATCTGTTTCTACCCCAAAACAAAAAACATTTTCAAAAGCTCTATCTTTTGAGGCAATTTTTAAAACAAACATTTGAAAAAATATATACTAAATTTACTTGAAAAACAATAAATCCTTAATGTGGTTGTCTTTACCAAAAAAGACCATTTGTGGCACAATTTTTAAAAATTAGTTGAAAGCACAAGACCTTTTAAAACATATCCACTGTTCTCCTTTTATAAATATCTGGTAAGTAAGTGCAGTGATAATTTTGAAATACTCCTGATAAGTGAAATAACATATAAGCTTGCATTTTACAATATAAAAATTATGTTTCTTGCAGCTAATTAGAAGACTGATAAGGTTCTCAGAAATGGAAAGAAAATCTCACAATAAATTAATTTGTAACATATCCACTAGTATGAACTAATACATTGCCAAAAGGAGAATTTGACAATATCTAGAAAAATTACATAGGCAATTATCCTTTGACCTAGGAATCCCATTTCTTGGAATTTATCTAAAATATACATTAGCAAAAATACAACAGAACATAATTTCACTGAAGCACTGTTTGTAATTACAAAGGAATGGAAACAACTCAAAAGTTGAACAACAGGGGACTAGTTGAATAAATCATAACACATTCTTAAAGAGACGCCTATAAACTAAAAGATTTGAGGAATATCTGTATATACTGCTATGGAGCAATGTTTGTCAACCTATTTTTTCAATATTATTCCCCTAAGAAGTTCTCTTACTTTTTTCCATAATTGTTCCTCCCCCACAAGTTAACCATCACAGGTAAACTTTTATATCTGTTTATGTGCTGTTGCTCTTTGGATGGCTATAAATTTCTCAAGGACAAATATTTGCCTCCTGGGAGTGATATTCCCCCACTGAGAATACATCTCCAGAATATATTTCCAGGATATATATATTTGATCTTCAGGATATACTGTAAGTAAAAATAGCAAGGTGGAAAAAAGCATGTATAGTATGAGGAAAGTATATAAAGTATGTTAATGGATGGATAGGTGGATAGATACGTAGACAGATAAAAACTAAACCATTTTAGAAACAGTGACATAGGGCAGGGGAGGGAAAGTGTGGAAAGGATGGAAACTAAATTTCTCTGAATATACCCTGTTTTACAGATTTGACTTTGGAAGCATGTAACTACTTGACATAGTTATAGAACTATATTAAAGTTTAATAATGTAATCCTTAAATAGCAAAGGTAAATAAAACAGGGAGGAGCCAAGATGGCAGCTTAGCAAGGTGTGGGATTTAGTTCATCCTCCAAACAATCTGAGGGGGAAATCAAGAAATGAATTCCATTTACAATTGCAACCAAAAGAATAAAATATTTAGGAATAAGTTTAACTAAAGAGGCAAAAGACCTATACAAAGTAAACTACAAGAAATTATCAAAAGAAATCAAAGACCTAAATAGATGGAAGGGCATACTGTGTTCATGGACTGGAAGACTAAATATAGTTAAGATGTCAATTCTACCTAAATTGATTTACAGATTCAAAGCAATACCAATTAAAATCCCCAAAACTTACTTTTCAGAAATAGAAGAACCAATAACCAAATTTATCTGGAAGGGCACGGTGCCCCGAATAGCTAAAAGTATCCTGAGAAAAAAAAATGAAGTCAGAGGTCTCACACTATCTGACTTTAAGGCATATTATGAAGCTATAGTAGTCAAAACAGCATAATACTGGCATAAAGATAGATATACTGAACAATAGAATAGAATAGAGTGTTCAGATATAGACCCTCTCATCTATGGACAACTGATCTTTGATAAGGCAGTCAAACCAACTCACCTGGGACAGAACAGTCTCTTCAATGAATGGTGCCTAGAGAAGTGGATATCCATATGCAAAAGAATGAAAGAGGGGCGGGCCGCGGTGGCTCAGCGGGCAAAGTGCTTGCCTGCTATGCCGGAGGACCTCGGTTCGATTCCCGGCCCCAGCCCATGTAACAAAAACGGAAAAACAAAATACAATAAAACAAGAAAATGTTTGAAGATGTTTCCCTTTCTTCCTTCCTTCCTTCCTTCTATCCTTCCTTCCTTCTCTCTGTCTTTCCTTTAAAAAAAAAAAAAAAAAAAAAAAAAAGAATGAAAGAGGACCCATATCTCACACCCTATACAAAAATAACTCAAAATGGATCAAAGACCTAAACATTTACATCTAAGACCATAAAACTGTGAGAAGAAAATGTAGGTAAATTTCTTATAAATCTTATACTAGGAGGCAGTTTCCTAGACCTTACACCCAAAGCAAGAGCACTGAAGAAATAAATAAATAAATGGGAACTCTTCAAAATTAAACACTTTTGTGCATCAAAGAACTTCGTCAAGAAAGTAAAAAGACAGCCTACACAATGGGAAACAATATTTGGAAACAATATATCAGATAAAGGTCTAGTATCCAGAATTTATAAAGAGATTGTTCAACTCAACAACAAAAAGACAGACAACCCAATTACAAAATGGGCAAAAGACTTGTAGAGACACTTCTCAGAAGAGGAAATAAAAATGGTCAAAAGGCACATGAAGAGAGGCTCAACTTCCCTGGCTATTAGAGAAATGCAAATCAAAACCACAATGAGATATCATCTCATACCAACCAGAATGGCCATTATCAATAAAACAGAAAATGAGAAATGCTGGAGAGGATGTGGAGAAAGAGTCACACTTATCCACTGTCAGTGGGAATGCCAAATGGTACAACCGCTGTGGAAGGCAGTTTGGCGGTTCCTCAAAAAGCTAATTGCCATATGACCTGGTAATTCCATTGCTAGGTATCTACTCAGAGGACATGAGGGCAAGGACACAAACAGACATTTGCCCACCAATGTTTATAGCAGCATTATTTACAGTTGTGAAGAGATGGAAACAGCCAAAATGTCCATCAACAGAGGAGTGGCTAAAGAAACTGTGGTATATACATATGATGGAATATTATGCAGCTGTGAGACAGAATAAAGTTATGAAGTATGTAATGACATGGATGGACCTTAAGGACATTATGCTGAGTGAGATTAGCCAGAAACAAAAGGACAAATACTGTATGGTCTCACTGATATGAACTGACATTAGTGAATAAACTTGGAGAATTTCATTGGTAACAGAGACCATCAGGAGATAGAAATAGGGTAAGATATTGGGTAATTGGAGCTGAAGGGATACAGATTGTGCAACAGGACTGAATGTAAAAACTTAGAAATGGACAGCACATTACCTAACTGTATTACAATTATGTTAAAACACTGAATAAAGCTGAATGTGAGAATGATAGAGGGAGAAGGGCTGGGGGCACAAATGAAATCAGAAAGAAAGACGGACAATAAAGACTGAGATGGTATAATCTAGCAATGCCTAGAATGTATAATGATAGTGACTAAATGTACAAATTAAAAAAATGTTTTTGCATGAGGAAGAACAAAGGAATGTCATTACTGCAGGGTGCTAAAAACAGATGGTAATTAATATTTTAAAATTTTACCTTATGTGTGAGACTAAAGCAAAAAATGTTTACTTGGTAATAATTTATATTTTAAGTAGTACATTTCCTAATATAACTTATGTAGACAGCTTAACTGAACACCATAAGTACGTGGAACGTTGAGTAGGACATGAGATTTTGTGGGTTTGTCCAGAGTGATGACCCGATAAATCTCAGAGTGATTTGAACAGTGAAGAAAAAAGTATTTGCAAAGTCCCCTTTGGGGAATGATGAGAAAGGGGGAAAATTCAACTTCCCCAAGTTGAATTCTTGATATTCTCACAAGCAGTACGGACAACCAAAGCTATAGGCTGAGCTCCCAATCTTGGGGTTTGTTCATCTGAAACAACCCCACAAAGGATAGGTCAAGTCTACTTAAAATTAGGTCTAAAAGTCACCCCCAAGAGAACCTCTTTTGTTGCTCAGATGTGGCCTCTCTCTCCAGCCAACACAACAAGCAAACTCACCACCCTCCCCCTATCTACGTGGGGCATGTCTCCCAGGGGTGTGGACCTTCCTGGCAATGTGGGACAGAAATCCTGGAATGAGGTGAGATTCAGCATCAAGGGATTGAGAAAACCCCTAGAATGAGCTGAGACCCAGCATCAGGGGATTGAGAAAACCTTCTCTACCAAAAGGGGGAAAGAGTGAAATGAGACAAAATAAAGTGTCAATGGCTGAGAGATTCCAAACAGAGTCAAGAGGTTATCCTGGAGGTTATTCTTATGCATTAAATAGATATCACCTTGTTAGTCAAGATGTAGTGGAGAGGCTGGAGGGAACTGCCTGAAAATGTAGAGCTGTGTTCCAGTAGCCATGTTTCTTGAAGATGATTGTATAATGATATAGCCTTCACAATGTGACTATGTGATTGTGAAAACCTTGTGTCTGATGCTCCTTTTATCTACCTTGTCAACAGACGAGTAGAACATATGGAATAAAAATAAATAATACGGGGAACATGTTAAAATAAATTTAGTTTGAAATGCTAGTGGTCAATGAAAGGGAAGGGTAAGGGGTATGGTATCTATGAATTGTTTTCTGTTTTCTTTTTATTTCTTTTTCTGAATTGACGCAAATGTAAGAAATGATCATGATGATGAATATACAACTATGTGATGATATTGTCAATTACTGATTATATATGTAGAACGGAATGATCAAAAGTTAAGAATGTTTGGTTTTTTTTTTTTTTTTTTTTTTGTTTGGTGTTTTGGGTATTTAAAAAATAAAAAAAATTTTTTTTAAAGTTGTGAATGTTTGCATTTGGTGTTTTTTAGTATTTAAAAAAATTTTTTTAATCAATTAAAAAAAGTAAATAAAACAGAGGAGCTATGCACCAAATTAGTGACAAAACCACGCAAAGGAAAAAAATTTCAAATGACTTCAAAACATAGTAATTTAATTGTTCACATGGATATATCTTAAAAAGTCTTTACTGTTTTTAGTAATAAGATTGTTAGTTCTGGGGACATTCATGCATGTACTTTATAATAAAGCAAATGAGTAATCACATTGCTGTCATTGAGAGCCACAATTTTCAGCCTAGTTGAAAGGAAAAGATATGTAAAACTGAAGAAGTAAAAGTCCTATAGCTCTGAATTTAAACTGGAAATAACGGGATAAACTCACACATTTTTACTTTAAAAAAAGTACAAATATTTTCCAGCTCTGTCTCCTAGGAAGGCCTAGAAATAATGAACCAATCCAGAAGCAAGAAACACCTCTCGTACCCAGACCATGATCTCTACACACCATTTTCTACTAAAAGAAACCAGAGCTCCTGAGAGAATAGACTGATTACAAATCCAGGGTAGAAAATGCATAATATGAATATTTGTTACAATACAAAGTAAGAAAACTATCAATAACTACTCATAACTACTCATGGTATTATGTCAAAAGAACTTAAGAATGAACTTAAGGAAGCACCTTAAAAAATTGGACAACTTTAACATCAATAGAAATATAAACAGCAAAGAACTTAAATATTTCAAATATATAGCTAAAACCATTATATAAATAAACACATTTATAAAATGGGAAAAAGAAAAATGCATCAGTCATTGTTAAAGGATACTAGATTTACAGTTCAAACTTTGAAAACTGCTAAATAAAGGGGGGAAAATCCAGAATTTATCTTGCTGTCCTTATAAGAATTGTCCTTCAGAGTAATCAAATACTCTTTATAGGAACATCAATTTAGAGAAATACTCTAACTAATAAATGCAAAGGAAGTATAAAGTTGGAATATCATGATTTATGACCCATAATGAAGTGATAAATCTAGGCAATGATCATCAGATGGATGCCAATAGCATAAAAAGAGACAACCAGATACATGCCTCCTGACTGAAATATATACCACTACCTATAAGGTACTCCTGCCAAAAAGTAAACCTAAATCTGATCAAGCCCTTAAATCCTATTACCAATTTATAGAAAATATTGATGAAATAAGAATGTGCTAAGCATGGGGATACAGTCAGCAAAATTCAGACTGTGAGAAGCTCCACAAGATAAATAACCCAATTTCTTAAAAAAATACTTTGAAAGGGAAAAAATGAGAAGTGAGAAACTATATAGTAAAAGATACTTTTTGTTCAGCTTCACACAATTCCCTCTACTTTTGTGTCTGTCTGAATTTTCAATAACAAAATGTTTTTAAACAAAGCAACTGCGTAGATATAAATTTATACATAACTTCAACATTGATTCGCAACTCATTTTCACAAAGATCACAGATTCCTTCTTTATTGAACACTACAGGTTAACACTCTCAGTTGAAAAAAACTTACTGATGAAACCTTTCCTAATACTTATCATTTGAATTCTTAATAGGTAAGAACAGTCTTCAACAAATCACAGAAAAGAATTAGGGTGCTAAATCCATATGATTGCATCTACTGGTATTTGGGCATCAAAATTTGAGCACAGAACTCCCTGTCAATTCAGCATAACAACTTAAAGTGAGGTTCTATTTGACCTGGGATATTATCTTCAATAACTGAGTAGCTTCATTTTAATGAATTCTTAAATAAAGAATTTTAAAAGTCTGATTAATGTAAAAAGAACAGATACGAACCTCAATACTTACATCTATAGTACTTATTACATAATCACAGGTGTCTAATAACACATATAAAGACTTGTCTACACAAACCCTTAAACGCAACCTCCAGAATTATAATGTTCTACAAGAGTTACCTATTGATCATAGCTCTAATTGTTTTTTAAAGATATTCTTGACTAGTTTAACAATTGGTGCAATAATTGTGGTGTAAACCACAATCATTGTGCCAGTTTGAAAATACTATGTACCCCAGAAAAGCCATGTTTTAATCCTGATTCAATCTTGTTTCCTTTAATCCTGATTTAATAAGGTAGGTTGGAATCCTTCGATTAGATTATCTCCACAGAGGTGTGGTACACCCAACTGTGAGCATTAACCTTTGATTAGATGGAGATGTGACTCCACCCATTCCAGGTAGTCTTGATAAGATTACTGGAATTCTTTAAAAGAGGAAGCATTTTGGAGAAACCTCAGAAACAACAGAACCTAGAGAAATGACAGAAGCATCAGCCAACAGAATCTTCACAGCAGAGCTGACACAGATGTGGACACGCAGAGAACAGAGACACAGTTGTTTGGAGATACTTGGTGCCCAGCAGACATCGCCATGAGATGTTAAGCAAGTGAGAACCTGGAGAGAGTCAAGGGAAGCCAAAAGATGAAGGCCAGCCCCAGAGAAGCAAAGTGAGGAACCCTCACAGGGACAGAGACTGAAAAAGCAACAAAGCCTAGGAGCCAGGGACCAGCAGATGCCAGCCATACGACTTCCAGTGATAGAAGGGTTCCTGACCCATCAGCCTTTCTTAAGTGAAGATAACCTCTTGTTGGTGCCTTAATTTGGAAACTTTCACTTCCTTAGAACTGTAAAATTGTAACATCAATTTGTCTTGACAAAAGCTGTCCCAGTTCTGATATATCGCATTCCAGCAGCTAGCAAACTAGCACAAGCATTATTAATACCTTTTCAAAATTATGTAATAGTAGATAAATAGGCTAACAATTTACTTTGAAAGTATGCATGCTAATAGTCATATGCAATAACTTAGAGTGGTGAAAGAAATATACTGAAATGACAAATAACCAACACCATTTTCTGAAAAACCACTTAGGCCCACACATTCAGTAAAGTAAATTTGAGCAATTTCAATACTATCTACTGTGATATTAATGTGGATCTGCACATTAATTCAGATTTTCTACCAAGCTTTATGTTCACCACAGTGACCTTTGTGCTGCTTTTATCAGAGAAGATTGTATATCAATTAAACTCTACAATAATACGAGTTTCATTAAATAGCAGAAACTGATTTCTTGGTTTCATCTCCAAGTATATAATGTGGATATTCTCTTAATAAAATATTTTGAAGATCTAAATTATAGATTATGTTAGGGTCAAATATTTTATTAAATACCTTTTGATACTTCTAATAATAAAAATCCCTTAAATGGAATCCCAAGGTAGCCAACTAGTTTTGAAACTACAGTAAGCTGGAAGCTATAATTCTGAATGTTTTCCTCTTTTTCTTTCCTAAGAAAAAGGCACATGACTAAAATCCAAACTAGTTTCATTAATTTTTATCCTAAAACCAATTACTATAAGTCCTCAATTGCCCACAGTTTTCACATCTACAGCACTATAAAATTAGCACTGATGTTCACAGTGATCTGTTTGAAGTCATATTAGAAATCAAATATATTGAATATTATATGCAGATGAGACCTGAGTTGAATGCCGACTCTACTGTTTTATAACATGCTGTAGAACATGGAATAAGTTATCAAAGGCTTTGGAGCCTCAATTTCCTTATTTGTAATAATAGGGATAAGATTAACTATTTCATGGAGTTTTTGTGGGGGAAAATCAAATAATACACACAATATGCTTAGCATAGTGCCTGGTACAGAGTACCAAAGAATTCAATAAATGTTTCTGAGTTGTATGGTAGTAATGGTAATAGAGTAATACTGATAATAGGTAGTAAGAAAAAATTAACAACAATGATAAAAACTGATGAATTGCTATATAAACCTTTTCAATAAGAAAGAACAGATAATAACACTACAGCCCTGAATTTTAAGGTAAGTGAAACTTTTCTATATCAAAATCTGCAAGATATCAAGGTGTAAATGTATTCTTGCCCCAAAATGAGACTTCTGTTTTATATCTGCTTAACATTTCAATTTCATTAACCTCAGTAATACTTTTAGCAAATTAGTATAAAGCATTAAAATCATACATACTATTTCAATGATAACCATTTTTACTACTAATAGCAGAGTATTCATTTATCAAAAATATATTCTAATAATTCAGTGTCCAATTTTATAATAATTTAGGCAGTAAAACCACTTAAAATTTTTAATTACATAACCAAAAATATAGAAAAGATTCATTTAATAATTTCTGTACTAACAAAGAATTATGCAGTAAGCCAAAACCCCCCACTGTGTAAATGAGATACATTGTAGCCCTAACACATTACCCACAATGTGTCTCTTTGAAAAAAGGCAAGAAGATACTTTAGTTGAAATTTTTGTTTTATACAGAACAAAATTATGTAGGAAGATGCTACCACTTTAATTACAAATCCTGAAAAAGGGAGAGTACCAAATGAGTCTGGTGTATGTGTGTATGTATATATACATACTCTTTTTTTTTGCACAGGCAGGCACTGGGAATTGAACCCAGGTCTCCAGCATGGCAGGTGAGAACTCTGCCTGCTGAGCCACCATGGTCCACCCTCTGGTATCTTTTTTAAAAAGCTCTTCTAGGGGTTCTAATATGCAGCCAGGGTTAAAGAACTACAGTCACTACAAATGGTTAATCAGGGCCAGTGGTAACAGAAAGAAAAAAAGGAAAGGAAAGGAAAGGAAGAAAAAGAGAAAGGTATAAAATGTCAAGATAAATTGCCAAATATCCTAGATTATTCACAGATTACACAAATATTTATTAAAGATGTATATGACAAAGTCCTTGCCCAGGACATTTAGAGCCCAAAAGAAAGAAAAAACAAAAGTACAAACAATAAATAAAATAAAAATCTGTTCTAGTTTGCTAGCTGCCGGAATGCAATATACTAGAAACAGAATGGCTTTTAAAAATGGAAATTTAATAAGTTCCAAGTTAACAGTTCTGAGGCTGAGAAAATGTCCCAATTAAAACAAGTCTATATAGAAATGTTCAATCTAAGGCATCCAGGGAGAGATACCTTGGTTCAAGAAGGCCGATGAAGTTCAGGGTTTCTCTCTCAAGTGGAAGGGCACATGGCAAACACAGTCAGAGTTTCTCTCTCATCTGGAAAGGCACATGGTGAATACGGTCAGGGTTCCTCTCTTATCTGGGAGGGCAAGTGGTGAACACGGTGTCATATGCTAGCTTCTTCTCCTGGCTTCCTGTTTCATGAAGCTCCCAGGGACATTTTCCCTCTTCATCTCCAAAGGTCGCTGGCTGGTGAATTCTGCTTCTCATGGCTATGTCGTTCAGTTCTGCTCTCTCTGAATCTCTCTCATTCTCCAAACTGTTTCCTCTTTTATAGGATTTCAGTAAACTAATCAAGTCCCACCAGAATGGGTGGAGACATGCCTCCAGCTAATCTATTTTACCAACCATTCTTGATTAAATCACATCTCCAGGGAGATGATCTAATTACAGTTTCAAACATACAATACTGAATAGGGATCAAAAGAAAACGGCTGCCTTTACAAAATGGGATTACGATTAAAACATGGCTTTTCTAGGATACATATATTATTTCAAACCAGCACACATAGTATTCTGAGATTTCAGAAGTCACAAAAAAGTTTTTCCACAAAACAATTTCAAGGTCAAAAATGACAAAAAGAATAAGGGGACAAAAACCTCATATGTGAGCATTATTTGCTACAACTGATTATAAAAAACAGCTCAATGGTACACAGAAAAACTGTACACAAAACTATTTGAATTCTATTTAAAAAGTAGAGATTGGCATTTGTATGAACTTGACTATTGGAAGATTTTGGTATGAAAAAAATTTCTTTAAAAGCAAGAGAAAGAACATTAAGTCAAAAGCATAATTTGGGATTAAGATCTATAAAAGGAAAAGAATATTAATAAATTAATTCATAGTGTTCTTTGGTTGTTCTATTGAGAGAAAAAATTCTTATTTTAAGTAAGACCTCTAGGTTTTTCTAAGATATGTCCCAGAAAAAAATGACTAAAATTTGGTCTCTAGTATATAAAAAAAAGGGACAGACATGCTAAATTTAAGTACTATATTTCTTATCTCCTACGTGGAAAGCATAATTATTTTAATAAACTAAGGCACAGACAGCTTATACCACCAATAATCACAGCAGACAAGACCTATATTACACATTATCTTGACTAATAGTCAAAAACCAAAAGGTCCAAAGCTAAATCACATTTATATTTCCAAATAAAGTCAGATGGGTTTAAAAATATCTGTGAAGTTATACAAGGAAATAACTATTATGGGAATTTGACACTCTTAATAACAAAAAAAGAGATAATGTCAAGAAAGTATGATAACATTTTGAAAATTTTCAATTTATTTTTTAGAACTTATATATATAAAATGTGTAGAGATTATTTATTCTTAATGTAAAACATTTCTGCAAAGCTGCCTATCAAATGTCACTTCTGGTATGGATTATAACTGTATAAAAGTCTAGTATCAGAACCTTTGCTGAGTTTCTAACTTCAGATAAATATCTTCATGTTTAAATAATTTTTAAAGATAAGAAAACTCTAGATGAAAATTTTTTTCTCATCAAGGAAGTATAATGACCCTTAACTCAAAATAATTTGGCATATTGTAATCCAGTTTTTTGTTTGTTTTTATATTTCAAACAAATCCTATGTGATGATTCTGGATAGAATCTTGATGGCTTACAATTGGACAGTCTATAAATTAAACATTTTGATGTGATGTCACATAAAATAACAAAAACCCTAATTCTTAAACATATTTTTAAAATAAGAACTTAGGGTAAATTGGGTCTTTTCCATTTCTATGTGAAATTCTTCGCAATTGAAAAACGAATTGGAAATGATTTTTATAAATATTAAATTTAAAACCTATTAAAGGGCTTTTTAAATTAACTGAATTTTAGAAATACTGGTATCCCCCCCCCACCTCACCTTTCATCTTCACATAAAACTATTTCAACATTTTCAAAATGTTATCATTTTCAAAGTTGTGATTGGCGTTTTACTTTCTTCCAATAGAAAATTTTAATTTTATGTATCCATCCAATGTCCCTATAAATATCAATCCTTATGAATTTGTTTTGTTAACACTAAAATATCAGAATAATAGCATTACTGCACAGATGAATCTGGAAGGAAAAAATAAACATCTAATTTTTAATAAACATTCTAGTTCTTCAGCCAAGATTACATGCTAAAATTTATCCTTCAAAAATTCCTAACATTATTTCTAATGGCTTACTTAATTAACATACCGGAAACTGTGAATGCCTTGAAGTTCTTGCTGTAGAACCTCCTGTGTTGTTGCTATTAAGTCTAATGCTCCAACAAATTCAGAAGTAGATAGCAACACCTGTACTGTAGGCTGAGTCTGATGTACAGTGGCCATCAACTTCAGTTTATTGTACACTTTAACACAATTATTTCTGGTAAGTGCCAGTCTTAAAATGTGTAGTGATCCTTCACACATCACTTTATCAATCTGTGCAATTTTATCTCGAAGCATTTTTACAGCTTGGGAAGTTTTCTTGAGGTAGTCCTGCAACTCGTGTTGAGAGGTCATTGCATGAAAAAATGCTTCTGAACGTAGAGAGATCTGGTGAGCAATGTTCACTTCCACAATATCCAGATAATGGCTCAGCTTAAGAGGGAAGGAAAAAAAAATCATGGAGTATTATAAGTATACCTTCCTTGACCACCCAAATACTTCTGAAAGTGAAAATGATGTAAGATTTCTACATATACTTTAAATTTCATTAGGTGAGTTGTTTGTGGAACCTGGGAAATTGAGAAGAATAAAATGGAAGGCAGATGAAAGGTATAGTCCAAAGATTAATAAATATAAGATAAAACGGTAGAAAAGAAAATAGATCATTTATGGCTTTCTTCTGTTTCTGCCTTTACTGGCCTCCAAACACCAGCTACTTTATAAATCTAGTTTCAGAAGTTCTAATTTCTAAGACAGAATGATCTCCTAGCCCCCAACATCATCCTAACCATCATCACAAGAAACTTATCCAACTAAAAGATGATTAGAGTAACCATTTATTGACCTCCCTTTTCTATGTAGCAGGCACTAGTTTTTAAACACACCATTTTCTAATTTTAACACTTTTAGAAGACAGATATTATCATTATTGATATTTTACAGAGAAGAAACTGAGGCTCAGAGACATTAAATAACTTGAATAAAAACACAGTTATTGAATGGCAAAACTAAAATTGAATGTAAGTTTGCCTAATTAAAAAACTGAAGCTCTTTCTACCTACTATGTTGCCTCAAAATGCTAAAGAATCACATTTGCACACTGGGGTTTATGGCAACAGGGTTCCTAATTCACAATGGATGGAGGGGGTCTAAAGGTACAAGGACTGATAGGGAACTGTGGTATATACATACAACAGACTACTGAGCAGCCAGGAGAAGGAATAAAGTTTGTCAGACATGCAACTAGGTAAATGAACCTCAAGGACTGTGTGCTGAATGAAATGTCAGAAACAAAAAGACAAATATTATCATGCCTCACTCATATAGACTAACTATAAATAAAAACTTGGATGAACTGAAGTCAAGAACATGAGTTATCAGGTTGGGACCTATTGTAAAAGTTCCTTGATTGTAGGCTCTTACAGTAGCCACATATATTTAGGACTTCTGCTATTAATAAATTGAGATTCTGAGCATTTACATATAACCTGATGATTCCCAGAAACTTCAGGTATTTAGGTGACACCTAATACTCAGAGTTAGAGCATTGAAGCTATATAAGTCAGCACTACCCCATACAGGAATTGTTTAAAAAGCTGAAAAACAGATCAGACTTAAACTAGATATGAATGAAGTTGATCTTGGTAGGATTATGGTAATTCAGAATACAGGATAAAGGATGATATGGCCCATAATTTAAAACTTCAACTTCTGTGTGAGACCAAAGAGAGATGCTTATTTGGTGCAAAATTTGTATTTTGGGTAGCACATTATCTAATTTAATTTGTATGGTCAGTTTAGTTGAACACCATAAGTACGTGGAATTTTGAATAGAGTGTGAGATTTTGTTGGTTTGCCTAGGTTAGTGCGGTGCCCAATATATCTCAGAGTAATTTGGGCAGTGAATAAAGAAGTACTTGCAAAGTCCCCTTGGGGGACTGGGGATTAAGGAGGAAATACTCAATTTCCCCATTTAAAGAATTCCTGATATTCTCGCAAGTAGTGAGGACAACCAAATCAATAGGCTGAGCCCTCGATCTCAGGCTTCGCCCCTATGATACTTATTCTAAGCCTACTTAAAATTTTGCCTAAGAGTCACCTCCACAGAACCTCTTTTGTTGCTCAGATGTGGCCTCTCTCTCTCTCTCTCTAAACCAACTCTGCAGGTGAACTCACTGTCCTCCCCTTCTACATGGGACATGACTCCCAAGGGTTTAAATCTCCCTGGCAACATCCCAGAACTCCTGGGATGAGATGGGACCTGGGATTAAGAATGACTTCTTGACCAAAAGTGGGAAGACAGAAATGGCACAAAGTAAAGTTTCAGTGACTAAGTGATTTCAAACACAGCTGAGAGGTTATCCTGGAGGTTATTCTTATGCATTATATAGATATCCCTTTTTAGTTTATGGTGTTTTGGAGTGGTTAGAGTAGAGTACCTGAAACTGTTCAGCTATGCTCCAGTAACCTTGATTCTTGAAGACAACTATACAGCTTTTACAACATGATTGTGTGATTGTGAAAACCTTGTGTCTCATGCTCCTTTTAGGGTACGGACAAATGAGTAAAGAATATATATAAAATAATGGGGGGGGATAATGGATAAAATAAATTGGGTAGACAGAAATATTAGTGGTCTTTGAAAGGGACGCATTAGTGGTATGGAATGAAGAACTTTTTCTTTTTATTTCTTTTTCTGGAGTGAGGTAAATGTCCTAAAAATGATTATGGTGATGAATTCATAACTATGTGATGATATTGTGAGCCACTGATTGTACACCATGTATGGACTGTATGTGTGTGAAGATTTTTCAATATAAAATATTAAAAAAAAAATGCTAAAGAATCCATGAGAGACAAATTAATGGTCCAGTCATTAGACTCTAGAAATTACTAGAATTCATTTGGATTTTTTTCTCAAAGCTGCTTATTTAACATTTCAAAAATTGATTATTCTATCAATTTGTAAAATTTCATTTATTTCCAATGTATTTTCCTCTTAAAAGGTTGACAAAATGCTTTATATAATTAGTTCACATATTTTATCTGGAAAACTACCAAGGTTAAATTCTCATGATAATGTATATAAACATGCTTTCATGACTTTAAATCTCTTGAGTTCATGCCCATTTGCTCTTTTTTTCCCCCTTTTTTGATACAGGTGTTCTGTTCTTCACCTAAAAATCAATATGGGCACAATTTATAGTGAATGGAGAATGGATAAGTCCTTAAGGATACTACTACTCAGAATGTGGTATGTATATGTATATATATATTGGCTGTCAGTCTACAAACTATTCATCAGTCCATGATAAATAAATGATCTTTGTCAGAACACGTAACTATAGCCCTAAGCACACTGCATCTTCCCCGCCCCCCATAGACTTTCCGATGAAGGAAGAGTGCAATGATTTACAGTGGTGCAAGTTTTGTATTTAATCACAGACCAGCACTTTGAGTACCGCTACATGAGGATACAAATTTCTCTAACCTAGGTTGTAGCATCGCCTCTCTTCAAATCTAAGATGATAAACCATCCTCATAAAGTGAATTCGAAAGTGCTCTTTGGAATCCTGTCTTCCATTTCTATTCTAAGAACAAAGCAGAATGCGAAACAACCAAGAATGTAAAAATCAAAACACCTGTTTCTGCAACCTACACATTAAAAAAAAATCCTTTTACTTTAGCCATATTTTAAACATTCAGCATCAGATAAACATCTCACTTAAATTTCAAAGATTTCCGGAATTTATCAATATTCCTTTGATCTACTCTTTTCAAAGGCATAATATCTACATAATGCATTTTCAATTAAAATACTATAAAAGAAACAATTGCAAAAGTATTCCGAAAAGTATGTGAACAGATTGATGAGATTTTTATTGTTTTTTGTCATTTTTATTTTTTAAGGTATTCTGCCAAGGCATATACTTGGAATGTGAAAAAGCATTTGGAGTGAACCTATGTCAGTACATTCTTTTCAACAGATTTGTGAACTTGTTCTTAATCGAGGTAAAACTGTTCTTACTTTACAGGTAAAGCTGTTGTCAAAGGGGAAAATGAGCTCCTCATTTTCAACTGTGGAAAAGGAATACTCATGATTCTTTTCTATCATTTCTTCTCTCCTCAAGCTAGTACTCCCCAAGCTAGTACTTTCTTAACTGATACTAAGGAGAACTAGCCTAATTTATTTCTTCCTTAGATAAACTTTCAGAGTGCCATAAGATGTAACTAGAGTAAAACAAAATACTTTCTTCTCATTTAAGAGCCACAGTCAGTTCCAGAAATGCTCTAAAGTGAGTGCTGAGAAAAAATAGAGTTCAAAGGTCTTTATTCTCCATTTAAGTTTTAAAATATTCTAGATATGTGAGTTAAGATATGTTTAAAGTTCTACAGTGAATAAAAAAGTATTTGCAAAGTCCCCTTTGGGGAATGGTGAGAAAGGGAGAAAATTCAACTTCCCCAATTTTAATTCTTGATATTCTCACAAGCAGTGGGGACAACCAAAGCAATAGGCTGAGCCCCCAATCTTGGGATTTGTTCATAGGAAACTTAACACCACAAAGGACAGGCTAAGCCTACTTAAAATTAGGTCTAACAGTCACCCCCAAGAGAACCTCTTTTGTTGCTCAGATGTGGCCTCTTTCTTTTGGCCAACACAGCAAGCAAACTCACTGTCCTCCACCTCTCTACATGGGACATGACTCCCAGGGGTGTGGACCTTCCTAGCAACGTGGGATAGAAATACTAGAATGAGCTGAGACTCAGTATCAAGGGATTGAGAAAACCTTCTCGACCAAGAAGGGGAAGAGTGAAATGAGACAAAATAAAGTGTCAATGGCTGAGAGATTCCAAACAGAGTCGAGAGGTTATCCTGGAGGTTATTCTTACGCATTGGGTAGATGTCACCTTGTTTTTCAAGACGTAATGGAGAGGCTGGAGGAAACTGCCTGAAAATGTAGAGCTGTGTTCCAGTAGCCATGTTTCTTGATGATGATTGATAATGATATAGCTTTCACAATGTGATTGTGTGATTGTGAAAACCTTGTGTCTGATGTTCCTTTTACCTACCTTATCAACAGACGAGTAAAACATGGAATAAAAATAAATAATAGGAGGAACAAATGTTAAAATAAATTTAGACTGAAATGCTAGTGATCAATGAAAGGGAGCAGTAAGGGGTATGGTATGTATGAATTTTTTTCTGTTGTCTTTTTATTTCTTTTTCTGAATTGATGCAAATGTTCTAAGAAATGATCATGATGATGAATATGCAACTATGTGATGATATTGTGAATTAACGATTATATATGTAGAATGGAATGATCGTAAGTTAAGAATGTTTATGTTTGTTGCTATATATATATATTTTAATTTAAATTAATAAAAAAACATCAAAAAAAACAATTGACTGACAAAAAAAGAAGATATGTTTAAAGGTCTAAATTTTAAATGACCTTCAGAATGTGGAATTCTGAAATATAGAACATTATAAAACAAAAAACTGCGGACTTATAATATGCAAAAGAATTAGGTTTTGCAAAGCTAAAAATATAATTGGAATATTGTACTTTTTTAAACTATGACAAGCATTATATTGCTTCAAAATAATCATCCTTACTATGTGAAGAATAGTATGAGATGAGGAAACAAATGAGGAGGAATAATACCTAAGGAAAAGTTGGTTTTCTTTGCTTTAAATCATAAAGAATATAAAATTAGCCAATCTATAACTAAAGTGTTCAGAGTAAAATGCAAAGCTATTAATTGTGTTATCTGATATATCCTTTCAATAGAAATTTCATCAACTGCTGTCCAGATCAGAAGCACTCAAATAATGAATTTTTCCTCTTTACCAATATAATATGTATTCCATTGAACCAAAATGCTATTACTTTATTAGTTATAACTATTTACTTTTTAAGTTAAGAAGGCTTATAATTATCAGTACCAATAAAAATGAAACAAAATAGGACTTATCAAATAACTAAATCTGAACATATACAAATGGGATCAGTTAATTAGAATAAAGTTTTTTATACGAGAAAAAAGTCAGAGTAATTACCTTTTCTTGAAGCAACTTTGAGGAAGCTGCATCACGATTTCCTTTTCCACCAGCAGTATTAAAATGAGACCATGGTAAAACTGAATTAAAAGTTAAAGAATCGTCCAAGGCAAAATCTGGTTTCATAAAAATCTATTAAAAAAATGCATTTCTTTCAATTAGACAAACATTTTATTTACATCCATTATTCCTTCTAACACCATAAGACCACTGAACATAAATTAATTTGGATCTCAAGTGTGAACAACAAACACAAGTGGTAACAGGTTGAATTATCTGCATAAAGGCCTGTATAAAAAAAATTTACAAACCCTGTTTTGCTAAGCTTCTAATACACATGAAAAATAGAAATGTGCATTTTTGTCTTTACAAGTGAAAATGATCTTTTTTTTTTCCCATGGGCAGGCATGAAGAATCGAACCCAGGACTCTGGCATCACAGGCGAGAACACTGCCACTGAGCCACCGTGGCCCGCCCGTGAAGATGATCTTTCCATCACTACTTGATCAAATACACAAATGCAGTCCCACCAGACTCAGGCCAAAGGAAAAAAGACTTTTCCTAAAATTTCCATATTTCCCACTGGATAGTGTTTTTTAAAACACCAAATCTCAAGTTCTTTACATTTGTATTTCTATTTTTTCCTGCTCAAAACTCTTTCAAAATTAGTTTTTCAGATTGAAGATATATTAAATTTAAAAACCAAAACAAATGTAAATTTATGAAGAGACTATGCCTTTTCCCCTACATAGGACATATAGCTAGGCAATTTCTACCCACTGTATTTCCTAAATAACCCTTGAATCCCCTCTTTCCTTTATCTCCATAGGACTGCATTAGTTCATTTCTTGATTATCTCTAGATTAATGGAAAGAGGTACTTGTTTATGTCCCTCCCAATATCTCCCCATATTGTCCTCAGAGATGCCCTTCTAAAATGCAAGTGTGACGACATTAACTTCCCTGTTTAAAATTCTCAATGAATTACTATGGTGCACATACCAAATGCCTCAGAATGGCACCCAAAATCCTTCATATTTTTGGACGCCATTCTACATCATTCTATCTACTTTTTATATCTTGCCACTCCCACTATTCATATGTTACATTCTAGCAATATTCAACTATCTTCCATTCATTCTGGTACTTAGAAATCTTTGTATCTCCTTTTGGTCTAAAATGACCTCTCTCTCCTATGTTCCTGGACAACATGAGCTAATCAAAAGGGCACATGTGTCTCTGTGTATGATCAGAGATTAATCACCCCCACCTCTGAACATAAGTATACCAAGTATATTCATCTTATACTTCACAGAAATTATTTATTTAATGTGTCTTCCTTCCCAGAGACTGTATATTTCTGCATGGTTAGACTTAAAGCTTTAATTACTAATCTTTGCATCTCTAGTACCTAACAGGGGCTGGAAATATGGTTTCATTAATTAATATCTATGCTATATGTTACTATATTTACTGAATTATTTTACCTTGATCCAAAAATTAGTATGAATATGATAGGGAAAAACTAACTAGGGACATTAGTAAATTTTTAAATCTCTGCTTTGGTATTAAAATTTGGTTGATTAATCCAATAAATACTTAACTCTTATGCTAAGTACTTAAGGAGAAAGAAAGACAAATTATTTCACGGGTCTTCATCTCAATGATCTTCCGGCAAAAAGAAGTGATAATGTACATAAAATACAAACATCCTAAAAAGGGAGGTGTGATAAATACCTTAAAAGGGGAGTTCTGGATAAAGTGCTATGGGAATTCAGCAGAAGGGCCAATTATCTTCAATGGGGAGAAACTAGAAAGTATTTATGTAAAGTTGCCATTTAAGCAAAAGTTCATAAGGGATTAGATATAGGAAGATGGAAGAAAAGTCTTCCAGGCTTAAGAAACAGTGCAAGTATAACACAGAGAAACTTAAAAAAAAAACAGTTTGGTATATAAAGACTAGTAGGCAAAAGTTAAGCATATGACTACTGATGAAAGGCAAGTAATTATGAGCATTAAAAGACATAGTTTGGATGGCCAAGATGGCGGCTTACTGAGATGTGGGATTTAGTTCATCCTCCAAAGCAGCTAGTAAATAGCCAGGAAGAGTACAGAACAACTAATAGGGCCACATCAGTGACTACACACACAGCATACACCAGTCTGGACAAGCTGGACCAGTTGCAATCCTACCCAGAACCATGAGTCCCCCAAGTGGCAGAGCCAGCACCCCTCTCCTAGGGGGCAGGGCTGATGGAAAAAGGAAAAAGAAAAAACAGAGGTTTTTCTAGATTGGACAGTACAAAATACTTGAAAGGGTCTGGGCCCTGAAGGAAAGGAGGGGGCACATAGGATTTGGAGATACACAGGGCAATTTACCAATTTAAGCTCTTGATTAGCAAACCAGAGAAACTGGGTCCTGCTCTGAAAAGGATTTTTTTTTTCTTTTCTTTTTTGGCTCTGTTTCTATGGTTTGACTGCTTTTTGGATACAACTGCAAGACTTCTCAGGCTCCAACTACCCCAGACAAGGGTGGAATTAAGTTTGTCTGAGAGCATGTTTGGAGACCTTACTGTCCCCAGGAGAGGGATGGGGCCCAGCTCAGTTGGAATCCCTCCCTTAAGGAATTCAGACCCCAGGGTCTGGACAACTGAAGTGATTAAAACCAGACTACAACCTCTCCTCTGACTCAACCACACCCCCAGCAGGGAGAGTCTGCTGAAGTTAAAGGCACTACATCACTTTGTGCTGGTGGGACCCACAGGAAGACAAGCACCACATACTGAGCAGGATAGGAAAAACACAGAGTTGAGAGGCTTCACAGGAAAGTCTTTCAACCCACTACATCTCACTCTCATGGAAAACTGATGCAGGTAACTCTTCCCTCCTGATAGGAGACCAGTTTGGTCTTGGAAAATCTGGCTGGGGTCGATAATACCTAAGTAGACCCTCCTAAGGGGGAAAAAAAAGATACCCTACAAGCAGGGCACAAAACAAGAAACAAAAATTTCTGATCTGATAAACAAAACCTAAGCTACAGGTCTAGAATAAGTTGAACTGAATGTCAAAGGACAGACAGACAACAAAGTCATCCAGCAAGAAAATCTTAGGGAAAAAAAGTGAAAACAATCCCCAGAATAAACTAACGAAGGAAATTAAATGCCTAGAAGGCAGCAAAAAATAAGGAATCATACTAGGAAAACTGAAGGTACGACCCAGTCAAAGGGACAAATCAACAATTCAAATGACATTCAGGAGTTGAAACAATTAATTCAGGATGTTTAAACAGATATGGAAAACCTCACCAAAAACCAAAACAGTGAACTGAGGGAGGATATAAAGAAGGCAAGGGATGAACAAAAAAGAAGAAATCGAAAGTCTGAAAAACAAATCACAGAACTTATGGGAATGAAAGGCAAAACAGAAGAGATGAAAAAAAAAAAAACAATGGAAACCTACAATGGTAGATTTTGAGAGGCAGAAGATAGGATTAGTGGACTGGAGGATGGGACAACTGAAATCTGACAAGCAAAAGAAACTATAGAGAAAAGAATGGAAAAATATGAGTAGAACTCAGGGAATTGAATGACAACATGAAGCGCAAGAATATATATGTTATGGGTGTTGCAGAAGGAGAAGAGAAGGGAGGAGAAAAACTAATGGAGGAAATCATCACTGGAAATTTCCCAACTCTTAACAAAGCCTTAAAAATTACAAATTCAAGAAGTGCACTGTATTCCAAGTGGAATAGATCTAAATAGATGCAGCCCAAGACACTTATTAATCAGAATGAAAGATGTCAAAGAAATAGAGAATTTTGAGCAGCAAGAGAAAAGCAATCCATCACACACAAGGGAGGCACAATAAGACTATGTGCAGATTTCTCAGCAGAAACCATGGAGGTGAGAAGCCAGTGGAATGATATATTTAAGATACTAAAAGAGAAAAACTGCCAACCAAGAATTCTATATCCAGCAAAATTGTTCTTCAAAAATGAGAGGGAAATTAAAACATTTTCTGACAAAAAAATCACTGAGAGAATTTGTGACCAAGATACAAGCTCTGCAAGAAATACTAAAGGGAGCACTAGAGACAGATAGGAAAAGAGAGGAGAGAGAGAGAGGTGTGGAGAAGGCTGTAGAAATGAAGACTATCAGTAAAGGTAAAACAAAGGAAAATTAGATATGAAATATAAAATCCAAAAGGCAAAATGGTAGAAGAAAGTACTGCCTGTACAGTAATAACACTACATATTAATGGATTAAACTCCTAAATAAAAAGACATAGATTGACAGAATGGAATAAAAAACAGGCCCCATTTATATGCTGTCTACAGGAGACACACTGTAGACCCAAGAATAAATATAGGTTGAAAGTGACAGGTTGGGAAAAGATATTTCATGCAAACAATAATCACAAAAGAGCAGGAGTAGCTATACTAACATCTAACAAATTAGACTTCAAATGTAAAACAATTAAAAGAAACAAATAACGTATTATTAATACATAAGACACTATATATTAATAAAAGGAACAATTCAACAAGACATAACAATCATAAATATTTATGCACTGAGCCAGAATGCTCCAAAGTACATGAGGCAAACACTGAAAAGAGAAATAGACACATCTACCATAATAGCTGGAGACTTCAATTCCCCACTCTCAGCAATGGACAGAACATCTAAACAGAGGATCAATAAAGAAACAGAGAAGTTGAATAATACAATAAATGAGCTAGACTTCACAGATATTTATAGAACATTACACCCCACAACAGCAAGAATACCTTTTTCTCAAGTGCTCATGGATCATTCTCAAAGATAGACCATATGCTGGGCAAAAAAGCAAGTCACAAAAAAATTTAAAAAGATTAAAATCATACAAAACACTTTCTCAGATCATAAAGGAATGAAGTTGGAAATCAATAAAAGGCAGAGTGCCAGAAAATTCACAAATATGTGGAGGCTCAACAACACACTCCTAAACAACCAATGGATCAAAGAAGAAATGACAAGAGAAATCAGTAAATATCTGATTTACTGGCAAATGAAAATGAAAATGAAAACACAACATATCAAAATTTATGGGATGCAGCAAAGGCAGTGTTAAGAGGGAAATTTATTGCCCTAAATACCTATATTAAAAAAGAAGAAAGAGCAAAAATCGAGGAATTAACTGTCCACTTGGAACAAGTAGGGAAAGAACAGTAAATTAACCCCAAAGTAAGCAAAAGGAAAGAAATAATGACAATTAGAGCAGAAAGAAATGAAATTGAGAACATGAAAAAAAATTCAGAAAATCAACAAAACCAGAAGATGGTTCTGTGAGAAATCAATAAGATTGATGGACCCATGAAAGGTTGACAAAAAGAAGAAGAGAGAGGATGCAAATAAATAAAATCAGAAATAGAAGAGGAAACATAATCACTGACCCCACAGAAATAAAGGAAGTAATGAGAGGATACTATAAACAACTTTATGCTAATAAACTCGACAATGTAGATGAAATGGACAACTTCTTAGAAAGGCATGAACAACCAACACTGACTCAAGAAGAAATAGATGGACTCAACAAACCAGTCGCAAGTAAAGAAATTGAGTCAGTCATTCAGAAGCTCCCCAAAAAGAAAAGTCCAGGACCAGATGGCTTCACATGTGAATTCTTCCAAACATTCAAGAAAGAATTAGTACCAATCTTGCTCAAACTCTTCAAAAAAACTGAAGAGGAGGGAAAGCTACCTAACTCATTCTATGAAGCCAACATTACCCTCATACCAAAGCCATACAAAGATACTACAAGAAAAGAAAATTACAGACCAACCTCTCTAATGAATATAGATGCAAAATCCCTCAACAAAATTCTTGCAAGTCAAATTCAGCAGCATATTAAAAGAATTATACACCATGACCAAGCAGGATTCATCCCAGGTATGCAAGGATGGTTCAACATTAGAAAATCAACTAATGTAATCCACCATATCAGCAAATCAAAGTGGAAAAGCCACACAATCATCTCGATTGATGCAGAAAAGGCATTTGACAAAATTCAACACCCTTTTTTGTTGAAAACACTTCCAAGGATAGAAATAGAAGGGAACTTCCTCAACATAATAAAGGGAATATATGAAAACCCACAGCTAACATCACCCTCAATGGGGAAAAACTGAAGCTTTCCCCCTAAGATCAGGAACAAGACAAGAATGTCCACTATCACCATTGTTATTCAACATTGTGTTGGAAGTTCTAGCCAGAGCAATTGGATCAGAAAAGGAAATACAAGGTATCAAAAAATTGGAAGGGAAAAAGTAAAGCTCTCACTGTTTGTAGATGATATGATACTATATGTTGAAAACCCTGAAAAATCCACAGCAAAAGTACTAGAGCTAATAAATAACAAGATCAACACTCAAAAATCTGTAGTGTTTCTATACCCTAGTAATGAACAATCTGAGGGGGAAATGAAAAAAAATTCCATTTACAATTGCAACCAAAAGAATAAAATATTTAGGAATAAGTTTAACTAAAGAGACAAAAGACCTATACAAAGTAAACTACAAGAAATTGTCAAAAGAAATCACAGAAAACCTAAATAAATGGAAGGGCATACCGTGTTCATGGATTGAAAGACTAAATATAATTAAGATGTCTATTCTACCTAAATTGATTTACAGATTCATGCAATACCAATTAAAATCCCAAAATCTTACTTTTCAGAAATAGAAGAACCTATAACCAAATTTATCTGGAGGGGGAGGGTGCCTTGCATAGCTAAAAAATATCCTGAGAAAGAAAAATGAAGTTGGAGACCTCACACTACCTGACTTTAAGGCGTATTAGGAAGCTATAGTGGTCAAAACAGCATGGTACTGGCATAAAGATAGATACACTGACCAATGGAATCAAAGAGAGTGCTCAGATATAGACCCTCTCATCTATGGACAACTGATCTTTGATAAGGCAGTCAAGCCAATTCACCTGGGACAGAAAAGTCTCTACAATAAATGGTGCCTAGAGAACTGGATATTCACATGCCAAAGGATGAAAGAGGATCCATATCTCACACCCGATATGAAAATTAACTCAAAATGGATCAAAGACCTAAGCATTAGATCTAAGATCATAAAACTGTTAGAAGAAAATGCAGGGAAATAGCTCATAAATCTTATAATAGGAGGTGGTTTCCTAGACCTTACACCCAAAGCACGAGCATTGAAGAAAGAATTAAATAAATGGGAACTTCTCAAAGTTAAACACTTTTGTGCATCAAAGAACTTCGTCAAGAAAGTAAAAAGACAGCCTACACAATGGGAGACAATATTTGGAAATGATATATCAGATAAAGGTCTAGTATTCAGAACACATAAAGAGACTGTTCAACTCAATAACAAAAAGACCGATGACTCAATTACAAAATGGGCAAAAGACATGAACAGACACTTCTCAGAAGAGGAAATACAAATGGCCAAAAGGCCCATGAAAAGATGCTCAACTTCTCTGGCTATTAGGGAAAAGTAAATCAAAACCACAATGAGATATCATCTCACACCCACCAGAATGGCCTTTATCAATAAAACAGAAAACAACAAGTGCTGGAGAGGATGTGAAGAAAGAGGCACACTTATCCACTGTGGTGGGAATGTCAGATGGTACAACCACTGTGGAAAACAGTGTGGCAGTTCCTCAGGAAGCAAAATATAGAATTGCCATATGATCCAGCAATATCATTGCTAGGTGTCTACTCAGAGGGCATGAGGGCAAGAACACAAACAAACATTTGCACACCAGTGTTTATAGCAGCACTATTTACAATTGCCAAGAGATGGAAACAGCCCAAATGTCCATCAACAGACGAGTGGCTAAGCAAGCTGTGGTATATACGTACGATGGAATATTATGCATATATAATATATTGTGGTATATATGTACGATGGAATATTATTAAGACAGAATAAAGTCATGAAGCATGTAACAACATGAATGGACCTTAAGGACATTACACTGAGTGAGATTAGCCGGAAACAAAAGGACAAATACTGTATGGTCTCACTGATATGAACTGTCATTAGCGAATGAACTTGGAGAATTTCATTGGTAACAGTGACCATCAGGAGATAGAAATACCATAGATATTGGGTAACTGGAGCTGAAGGGATACAGACTGTGCACAGGACTGACTGTAAAATTTCAGAAACGGATAGCACAATAGTACCTAACTGTAATACAATAATGTTAAAACATTGAATGAAGCTGAATGTGAGAATGACAGAGGGAGGAGGCCTGGGGCACAAATGAAATCAAAAGAAAAGATAGACAATAAAGACTGAGATGGTATAATCTAGGAATACCTAAAGTGTATAATGATAGTGACTAAATGCGCAAATTTAAAAATGTTTCTGCATGAGGAAGAACAAACGAATGTCAGTAATGCAGGGTGTTGAAAATAGATGGTAGTTAATATTTTAAAACTTGAACCTACATGTGAGACAAGCAAAAAATGTTTATTTGGTATAAAACTTATACTTTGACTACTGCATTTCTTAATATAACTTATGTGGACAGCTTAATCAAACACCATAGTACTTGGAACCTTGCGTAGGGCGTGAGATTTTGTAGGTTTGTCTAGAGTAATGCCCAGATAAATCCCAGAGTGATTTGAACAGTGAATAGGGAAGTATTAGCAGAGTCCCCTAGGGGGAATGGTGAGAAAGGGGGGAAATTCAACTTCCCCAAGTGGAGAATTCTTGATATTCTCACAGGCAGTGGGGACAGCAAAAGCAACAGGCAGTGCTTCCAATCTTGGGGGTGGTTCATATGAAACTTAATCCCAGAAAGGCCTACTTAAAATTAGGCCTAAGTGTCACCCCCAAGAGAACCTCTTCTGTTGGTTAGATGTGGCCTCTCTCTCTCTCTCAGCCGACACAGCAAGCAAACTCACTGCCCTCCTCCTCCTCTCTTCGTGGGACATGACTCTCAGGGGTGTGGACCTTTCTGGCAATGTGGGACAGAAATCCTAAAATGAGCTGGAACTCAGCATCAAGGGATTGAGAAAATCTTCTTGACCAAAAGGGGGAAGAGCAAAATGAGACAAAATAAAGTGTCAATGGCTGAGAGATTCCAAACAGAGTTGAGGGGTTATTCTGGAGGTTATTCTTACACATTAAATAGATATCACCTTGTTTTTCAAGATGTAATGGAGAGGCTAGATGGAACTGCCTGAAAATGTGGAGCTGTGCTCTGGTGGCCATGTTTCTTGAAGATAATTGTATAATGACATGGCTGTCACAGTGTGACTGTGTGGTTGTGAGAGCCTTGTGTCTGATGCTCCCTTTGTCTACTTTATCAATGGACAAGTAAAGCATATGGATTAAAAATAAATAAATAATAGGGGGAATAAATGTTAAAATAGGTCACTCCCTTCCCCCTTCCCGGGCCGGCTGGGAGAATTGGAGAGGCGGTCCCTTGAAACCGTGGCGGCAGGCGCCCACACCACGCACGGCCCCCCGGACCAACTAAGAGAATTGGATCAGAAATCCCCAGGCCGCGGAGAACGGTGACGGGGGGAGGCCCCTTCCAAACCCGTGACTCCCCGGGAACGTGCACTCTCCCGGGCGGGCCGCTACCGCTGGCGCCCTCCCACCACGCTTGTCGCCCAGGCGACTAGGAAATTCGGATGGGCGCTTTCCCGGGCTGCGGCGGCCAGCAACCCTCCCCGCATTCGGACCCCGGGCCGGCTCGAACCCTTCCAAGCCGCTTCGGCTAGCGAACCTCCCGGACGGTGAGAGTTTTCCGAAGTTAAAGGTCCCACAGCACCTTTTCTGGTGGGACCGGCAGACAAACGTGTGCCACGAGCGCCACCTACTGGGCAGGATAAGAAAAACAGAACCCAGAGATTTCACAGAAAAATCTTCCACACTTTTGGATCCAATACCCAGGGAAATCTGTCTAAATGCGCAGACGCCAACAGAAGATAACGGATCACGCTCAAATAATTGAAAATATAGCCCAGTCAAAGGAACAAACCAATAGTTCAAATGAGATACAGGAGCTGAGACAACTAATGCTGAATATACGAACAGAAATGGAAAACCTCTTCAAAAACGAAATCGATAAATTGAGGGAGGACATGAAGAAGACATGGGCTGAACATAAAAAAGAAATAGAAAAACCGAAAAAACAAATCACAGAACTTATGGAAGTGAAGCACAAAGTAGAAAAGATAGAAAAAACAATGGATTCCTACAATGATAGATTCAAAGAGACAGAAGATAGAATTAGTGATTTGGAGGATGGAACACCTGAATTCCAAAAACAAACAGAAACTATCGGGAAAAGAATGGAAAAATTTGAACAGGGTATCAGGGAACTCAAGGACAATATGAACCGCACAAATATACGTGTTGTGGGTGTCCCAGAAGGAGAAGAGAAGGGAAAAGGAGGAGAAAAACTAATGGAAGAAATTTTCACTAAAAATTTCCCAACTCTTATGAAAGACCTAAAATTACAGATCCAAGAAGTGCAGCGCACCCCAAAGAGATTAGACCCAAATAGGCGTTCTCCAAGACACTTACTAGTTAGAATGTCAGAGGTCAAAGAGAAAGAGAGGATCTTGAAAGCAGCAAGAGAAAAACAATCCATCACATACAAGGGAAACCCTATAAGACTATGTGTAGATTTCTCAGCAGAAACCATGGAGGCTAGAAGACAGTGGGATGATATATTTAAATTACTAAAAGAGAAAAACTGCCAACCAAGACTCCTATATCCAGCAAAATTGTCCTTCAAAAATGAGGGAGAAATTAAAACATTTTCAGACAAAAAGTCACTGAGAGAATTTGTGACCAAGAGACCAGCTCTGCAAGAAATACTAAAGGGAGCACTAGAGTCAGAACCAAAAAGACAGAAGAGAGAGGTATGGAGAAGAGTGTAGAAAGAAGGAAAGTCAGATATGATATATATAATACAAAAGGCAAAATGGTAGAGGAAAATATTATCCAAACAATAATAACACTAAATGTTAATGGACTGAATTCCCCAATCAAAAGACATAGACTGGCAGAATGGATTAAAAAACAGGATCCTTCTATATGCTGTCTACAGGAAACACATCTTAGACCCAAAGATAAACATAGGTTGAAAGTGAAAGGTTGGGAAAAGATATTTCATGCAAATAACAACCAGAAAAGAGCAGGAGTGGCTATACTAATATCCAACAAGTTAGACTTCAAATGTAAAACAGTTAAAAGAGACAAGGAAGGACACTATATACTAATAAAAGGAACAATTAAGCAAGAAGACATAACAATCATAAATATTTATGCACCGAACCAGAATGCCCCAAAATACGTGAGGAATACACTGCAAACACTGAAAAAGGAAATAGACACAATACCATAATAGTTGGAGACTTCAATTCACCACTCTCATCAATGGACAGAACATCTAGACAGAGGATCAATAAAGAAATAGAGAATCTGAATATTACTATAAAGGAGCTAGACTTAACAGACATTTATAGGACATTAAATCCCACAACAGCAGGATACACCTTTTTCTCAAGTGCTCATGGATCATTCTCAAAGATAGACCATATGCTGGGTCACAAAGCAAGTCTTAACAAATTTAAAAAGATTGAAATCATACACAACACTTTCTCGGATCATAAAGGAATAAAGTTGGAAATCAATAATAGGTGGAATGCCAGTAAATTCACAAATACGTGGAGGCTCAAAAACACACTCTTAAACAACGAGTGGGTCAAAGAAGAAATTGCAAGAGAAATTAGTAAATACCTCGAGGCAAATGAAAATGAAAACACAACATATCAAAACTTATGGGATGCAGCAAAGGCAGTGCTAAGAGGGAAATTTATTGCCCTAAATGCCTATATCAGAAAAGAAGAAAAGGCAAAAATGCAGGAATTAACTGTCCACTTGGAAGAACTGGAGAAAGAACAGCAAACTAATCCCAAAGCAAGCAAAAGGAAAGAAATAACAAAGATCAGAACAGAAATAAATGAAATTGAAAACATGAAAACAATAGAGAAAATCAATAAGACCAGAAGTTGGTTCTATGAGAAAATCAATAAGATTGATGGGCCCTTATCAAGACTGACAAAAAGAAGAAGAGAGAGGATGCAAATAAATAAGATCAGAAATGGAAGAGGAGACATAACTACTGACCTCACAGAAATAAAGGAGGTAATAACAGGATACTACGAACAACTTTACGCTAATAAATACAACAATTTAGATGAAATGGATGGGTTCCTGGAAAGACATGAACAACCAACTTTGACTCAAGAAGACATAGATGACCTCAACAAACCAATCACAAGTAAAGAAATTGAATTAGTCATTCAAAAGCTTCCTAAAAAGAAAAGTCCAGGACCAGATGGCTTCACATGTGAATTCTACCAAACGTTCCAGAAAGAATTAGTACCAATTCTCCTCAAACTCTTCAAAAAAATCGAAGTGGAGGGAAAACTACCTAATTCATTCTATGAAGCCAACATCACCCTCATACCAAAACCAGGCAAAGATATTACAAAAAAAGAAAACTACAGACCAATCTCTCTAATGAATACAGATGCAAAAATCCTCAATAAAATTCTAGCAAATCATATCCAACAACACATTAAAAGAATTATACATCATGACCAAGTAGGATTCATCCCAGGTATGCAAGGATGGTTCAACATAAGAAAATCAATTAATGTAATACACCATATCAACAAATCAAAGCAGAAAAACCACATGATCATCTCAATTGATGCAGAGAAGGCATTTGACAAGATTCAACATCCTTTCCTGTTGAAAACACTTCAAAGGATAGGAATACAAGGGAAGTTCCTTAAAATGATAGAGGGAATATATGAAAAACCCACAGCTAATATCATCCTCAATGGGGAAAAATTGAAAACTTTCCCCCTAAGATCAGGAACAAGACAAGGATGTCCATTATCACCACTATTATTCAACATTGTGTTGGAGGTTCTAGCCAGAGCAATTAGACAAGAAAAAGAAATACAAGGCATCAAAATTGGAAAGGAAGAAGTAAAACTATCACTGTTTGCAGACGATATGATACTATACGTCGAAAACCCGGAAAAATCCACAACAAAACTACTAGAGCTAATAAATGAGTACAGCAAAGTAGCAGGTTACAAGATCAACATTCAAAAATCTGTAGCATTTCTATACACTAGTAATGAACAAGCTGAGGGGGAAATCAAGAAACGAATCCCATTTACAATTGCAACTAAAAGAATAAAATACCTAGGAATAAATTTAACTAAAGAGACAAAAAACCTATATAAAGAAAACTACAAAAAACTGTTAAAAGAAATCACAGAAGATCTAAATAGATGGAAGGGCATACCGTGTTCATGGATTGGAAGACTAAATATAGTTAAGATGTCAATCCTACCTAAATTGATTTACAGATTCAATGCAATACCAATCAAAATCCCTACAACTTATTTTTCAGAAATAGAAAAACCAATAAGCAAATTTATCTGGAAGGGCAGGGTGCCCCGAATTGCTAAAAACATCTTGAGGAAAAAAAAACGAAGCTGGAGGTCTAGCGATGCCGGACTTTAAGGCATATTATGAAGCCACAGTGGTCAAAACAGCATGGTATTGGCATAAAGATAGATATATCGACCAATGGAATCGAATAGAGTGCTCAGATATAGACCCTCTCATCTATGGACATTTGATCTTTGATAAGGCAGTCAAGCCAACTCACCTGGGACAGAACAGTCTCTTCAATAAATGGTGCCTAGAGAACTGGATATCCATATGCAAAAGAATGAAAGAAGACCCATCTCTCACACCCTATACAAAAGTTAACTCAAAATGGATCAAAGATCTAAACATTAGGTCTAAGACCATAAAACAGTTAGAGGAAAATGTTGGGAGATATCTTATGGATCTTACAACTGGAGGCGGTTTTATGGACCTTAAACCTAAAGCAAGAACACTGAAGAAGGAAATAAATAAATGGGAGCTCCTCAAAATTAAACACTTTTGTGCATCAAAGAACTTCATCAAGAAAGTAGAAAGACAGCCTACACAATGGGAGACAATATTTGGGTCTAGTATCCAGAATTTATAAAGAGATTGCTCATCTCAACAACAAAAAGACAGCCAACCCAATTACAAAATGGGAAAAAGACTTGAACAGACACCTATCAGAAGAGGAAATACAAATGGCCAAAAGGCACATGAAGAGATGCTCAATGTCCCTGGCCATTAGAGAAATGCAAATCAAAACCACAATGAGATATCATCTCACACCCACCAGAATGGCCATTATCAACAAAACAGAAAATGACAAGTGCTGGAGAGGATGCGGAGAAAGAGGCACACTTATCCACTGTTGGTGGGAATGTCAAATGGTGCAACCACTGTGGAAGGCAGTTTGGCGGTTCCTCAAAAAGCTGAATATAGAATTGCCATACGACCCAGCAATACCATTGCTGGGAATATACTCAAAGAACTTAAGGGCAAAGACACAAACGGACATTTGCACACCTATGTTTATAACAGCGTTATTTACAATTGCAAAGAGATGGAAACAGCCGAAATCTCCATCAACAGAAGAGTGGCTAAACAAACTGTGGTATATACATACGATGGAATACTATGCAGCTTTAAGACAGGATAAACTTATGAAGCATGTAATAACATGGATGGACCTAGAGAACATTATGCTGAGTGAGTCTAGCCAAAAACTAAAGGACAAATACTGTATGGTCCCACTGATGTGAACAGACATTCGAGAATAAATTTGGAATATGTCATTGGTAACAGAGTCCAGTAGGAGGTAGAAACAGGGTAAGATAATGGGCAATTGGAGTTGAAGGGATACAGACTGTGCAACAGGACTAGATACAAAAACTCAAAAATGGACAACACAATAATACCTAATTGTAAAGTAATCTTGTTAAAACACTGAATGAAGCTGCATCTGAGCTATAGGTTTTTGTTTTGTTTTGTTTTGTTTTGTTTTGACTTTACTATTATTACTTTTATTTTTGTCTCTATATTAACATTCTATATCTTTTTCGGTTATGTTGCTAGTTTTTCTAAACTGATGCAAATGTACTAAGAAATGATGATCATGCATCTATGTGATGATGTTAAGAATCACTGATTGCATATGTAGAATGGTATGATTTCTAAATGTTGGGTTAATTTCTTTTTTTCCGTTAATTAAGAAAAAAAAAAAAAAAGAGAAGGGGTAATTGGAGCTGAAGGGATACAGACTGTACAACGGGACTGGATATAAAAACTCAGAAATGGACAGCACAATACTACCCAATTGTAATGCAATTATGTTAAAACACTGATTGAAGCTGCATGTGAGGTATAGGTTTTTTTTTTTTCCTTTCTATTAATGTTTTAATTCTTATTCTGTTGTCTTTTAATTTCTTTTTCTAAATCGATGCAAATGTACTAAGAAATGATGAATATGCAACTATGTGGTGTTATTAAGAATTACTGATTGTACATGTAGAATGGAATGATTTCTAATTGTTTTGTTAATTCTTTTTTTAATTAATAAAAAAAGTAAAAAAAAATTATGAATATTATGCTCTTTACTATATGTATTTCATAGTTCAATGTTAATAAAACTAAAAAGAAAAAAGAAAAAAAAATTGCCAAATCAATTTTATTCACCACATTAAAAAAAAAAAAGTTAAAATAAATTTAGTAGATTGAAATGCTGGTGATCAGTGAAGGGGAGGGGTAAGGGGTATGGTACGTATGATTTTTTTCTGTTGTCTTTTTATTTCTTTTTCTGAATGAATGCAAATGTTCTAAGAAATGATCATGATGATGAATATGCAACTAAGTGAAAATATTGTGAATTACTGATTATATATGTAGAATGGAATGATCATATGTTAAGAATGTTTGTGTTTCTTTGTTGTCATATTTTTAACAAAAATTTAAAAATTAATTTAAAAATTTTAAAAAAAAAGAATGTTTGTGTTGCAACAAGCAAACTCATTGCCATCCCCCTCTTTACATGGGATATGATTCCCAGGGGTGTGGGCCTTCCTGGCAACGTGGGACAGAAATCCTTGAATGAGCTGGGACTCAGCACCAAGGGACTGAGAAAACTTTCTCAACGGAAAGGGGGAAGAGAGAAATGAGACAAAATAAAGTGTCAATGGCTAAGAAATTCCAGAGTCGAGAGGTTATCCTAGATGTTATTCTTATGCATGAAGCAGATATCACTTTTTAGTTAAGGCATAAAAAAGAGACTGGAGGGAACTGCCTGAAAATGTAGAGCTGTGTTCCAGTAACTATGTTTTCTTGAACATGATTGTATAATGACAGAGCTTTCGCAGTGTGCCTGTGTGTTTGTGAAAACCTTGCGTCTGATGCTTCTTTTATCTACCTTATGGACAGATGAGTAAAACATAAGGATTAAAAATAAATAAATAATAGGGGGAGCAAATGTTAAAACAAATTTAGTAGACTGAAATGCTAATGATCAATGAAAGGGAGGGTAAGGGGTATGGTACGTATGAATTTTTTTTCTGCTTTCTTTTTATTTTTTCTGAATTGATGCAAATGTTCTAAGAAATGATCATGATGATGAATACACAACTATATGATAAAAAAAGAACATTCATACTGTATGTTGATGAATTTTATTAATAAAAATTAAAAAAAGAATGTTGGTGTTGTATGTTGATTAGTTTTATTATAAAAATTAAAAAAAAAAAAGATACAGTTTGATTTCAGGTATTTATGTGACACCTGAGACTCAGAGTTAGAGCACTGAAGTCAGGAGTTCCCCATACAGGAACTGTATAAAAGTTGAAAAAGTGATCAGACTTCAAGTAGAGATATGAATGAAGGTGATCTGGACAGGACTAAGGTATATCACAATACAGGATAAAGGATGATATTGCCCATATTTTAAAATTTCAACTTCTGTATGAGACTAAAGGCAGAGATGTTTATTTGATGCAAAATTTATACTTTGTGTCATGCATTTCCTAATTTAACTTGTATGGTCAATTTAGCTGAATGTCATTAGTACATAGAAACTTGAATAGGGCGTGAGATTTTGTTGGTTTGCCCAGGTTAGTGTGATGCCCAATATATCCCAGAATAATGTAGGCAGTGAATAAAGAAGTATTTGCAAAGTCACCTTGGGGGACTGGGGAGAAAGGAGGAAATATTAAACTTCCTCATCTGTGGAATTCCTGATATTCTCACAAGCAGTGGGGACAACCAATTCAGTAGGCTGAGCCCTCAATCTTGAGACTTGTCCCTGTAAAGCTTATTCCTGCAAAGGATAGGCTAAGCTTACTTAAAATTATGCCTAAGAGACACCTCCACAGAACTTCTTTTGTTGTTCAGATGTGGCCTTTCTCTCTCAGCCAACTTGGCAGGTAAACTCAACTGCCCTTCATCCTACATGGGACATGACTCCTAGGGGTATAAATCTTGGCAATGTGGGACAGAAATTCCAGGATGAGCCAGAACCCAGCATCAAGGGATTGAGAAAGGCCTTCCTGGTAAAAGGGAGAAGAGAGAAATAAGACAAAGTTTCAGTGGCTAAGAGATTTCAAACAGAGTCAAGAGGTTATTCTGGAAGTTATTCTTACACATTATATAGATATCTCTTTTTAGTTTATGGTGTACTGGAATGGCTGGAGGAACCTGAAACTGTTCAGCTGTGTTCCAGTAACCTTGATTTTTGAAGAGAATATAAAGATATAACTTTTACAGTGTGACTGTGGGATTGTGAAAACCTTGTGTTTGATGCTTCTTTTATTTAGAGTATGGACAGATGAGTTAAAAAAAACAGATAAATAAAATAAATGGAGGGACAAGGGATAAATTGCATATATGGAGACATTAGTGGTCAATGAGAGTGAGGTATAAGTGGTATGGCATGTTTGAGTCTTTTCTTTCTTTTTCTGAAGTGATGCAAATGTTCTAAAAAATTATCAAGGTGATGCATACACAGATATGTGACAATATAGTGAGCCACTGATTGTACACCATGTATGGAATGATGTATGTGTAGATTTCTCAATTAAAATATTTTTTTAATCAGTTTGAATTTTATTTTGTAGGAAGCAAAGAACTTTTTTATTATTATTATTTTTTTTAATTGACAAACCAAAACAACATACAAACATGAACATTCTTAACATACAAAACATTCCATACATGGTGTACAATCAGTGGCTCACAAGATCACCACACAGCAGTATATTTATCACCATGATCACCCTCTAGAACTTTCAGAAGCAAAAAACTTTAAAAAGCATCTCCCTTTCCCTTTTTGTCTCTGCTTGTTTCTTTCTGTCTCTTTCTCTCCCTAAGGCACAACTGCAACAGACCTCTTTGAGAGTCTAATGAACGTGATGGACTCATTCTCCAAAAGAGAAAAAAAAGGAATCAATTATACATATCCACAAAATTTTCATAACAAAAAAATCTCTTAATAATTTGAAAGGATGGGTACTAAAACCAAAAATATTCTTCTTTAGAATGGAGAGACAAACATTTGAGAGTTCAGTAATGAAGAAGAGATTGATGATGGATTAAAAAAAAAAGAAGAAAAATGATGCAATAAAACCCTAGGAGAGGCTAAGCAACCAAAGTGTCAGAAAAGTGCCAAATGAAAGCTTCATACAAGGCAAAATTAAAGATCAAATTATTAAAATCAATATTCTCATTTTTTTTAAGCTTTGTTACCTTAGGTACTTGCTCCAGATCTGTCCTGGATTTATCTATAAATAAAGTAAAAGGAAAAATATGAGTCATTAAACTTGTTTACATTTTACCTCCATAAAATATATTCTGAGATTCACTATTATACAGTGTCACAACCAAGTAACAACTTGTTTTTCCTTTAACAATTAAACAATTATCTGTCAAGCATCTAAAAAGATGTAAAAAGCACTGAGTAAGTAGATGAAGCACTGAATAAGACAAATATTTCAAATAATTTTGACCAATTATTTAGCAGCAATGAAAGAAAGAATGAAATACATTTCAAGACTTTTATAAATGGACTCAGAAACTTGACACTAATTTAAGTTTTGGTGAGATTAAGTTTGCATTCTACGTAGTTTTTAAAAAAATGAATTAAATTCTAAAATAGAAATACTATATTTATTATTCAATCTATCCATCATCCCATCCAGAATGTATGGTCAAAGATTGCTGTTTATATCATATTAAGCAATTCTGCAACTGAATCTACTTGACCTTCTTCCTATCAATCCAATCTCTGACAAGGTGCCTTCCCATTCCAAAACTAACCTCTCTGTATTTGGAATTCATCCCTTCCTGATTCTTCTGTGACCTTGTTCCAGCACTTGCCTTCCTTCCTCTGTATCTTCAGCCTCTTTTCATCTACTAGGTCTTTACTCCTCTCATATAAAAATGCTGCTTTCTCACATTAAAAAAAAAAAAAAAAAAAAGGAGAGGAGAAGGGGAGGGGGAGAAAAAGATAAAACCCGGAGCCAGGACTAGACGGAGACAAAGGTGACACCTAGGATTCAAAATTTAAGGAAGCACTCGTTCCATTGTTAAGGTCCTGCAAATGCCCCTCTTGGCCTCATCTGATCCTGGCCATGTAAAACTGTCCCTTCACTCTGTTCCCTCTAGCACATGCCCTACCAATCTCAAATTTTAAAGTCACTTCCATAGTTGTAGGCACCATTTCTTTCTCTTGTATTCACTCCTTAATACACAGTATTGAGGCTTCCATAATGGCCATCCCAGTCTAAATGCTTTCCCTAAGGTCTCTTAATTGCCAAATCCAAGGGAACTTCTCAGTATGCAAACTGATCTATCCCTGAAGTATTGTGACATTATAGACTAATCATTCTGACTTCTTAAAACTTGCATTACCTTTCACTTCCAAAATAGAACTCTCTCTCTTGGTTGACCCTCCTATCTCTTTGACCACTTTTTTTCAGTCTCCTTCACGGTTTTTCATCTTTCTGCCTACTGAATGTGACAGCTTCCTAAGTTTCTATCATAAGTTCTCTCTTGTTCTAATGATTCACATACTCCCAGAGTGAGCCTAACCAAGTTCTTTGATTCAACTACTACTCTATGCTAATGTCTACCATGTCTACATCACCACACCAGATCTTTCTTTCTTGATATCCAGTTGCTACCAGACATCACCTTCTCTGCAAATGTGCACCTAAACTAGCCTCCACCTTCTCCAAAATACCTAATACTGTAGCCTTTCTCACTGAGTTGTTCCTTTTACTGGGTCATATCTTCATTTCTCCTAGTATGAGTTGTAATTTTTGCTGGTGCCTAGGCATCTGACTTCCTTAATTAGTTTATTCTGGAATTTGTTTTCATTCTTTTACCTAGGGTTTTCTTGGTGGTTGGCTTTGTTTGCTATCTGTTCTTTGGCATTCAGTTCAACTTATTCTAGACTTCTTCTGTTTAACTGATCAGAAGTTTTCAGCTCTGATTTTTCTGGTTCTTGCTCTGCCTATATGGAACCTTTTTTTTTTTGAGGAGGGTCTCCCCAAATATGATCCATTCCAATCAGATTTTCCTCTACCAGACAGGCCCAAGTCTCAGAGACGGTGTTTCCCTGAGCATGAGACCCAGCATGTTGTCAGAGATTCCTGGTTAGTCTCTAGGCTCTGTGCTTTTCCTATCCTTCATAGAAGGCAGCTCCTACTAGCCCATAGCTACCCACTGGTGTAAAGTGGTACAATGCATTTAATTCTAAGCAGACCCTGTTAACTGCCAGGGGTGTGGTTGAGACAGAGGTTGAGGTCTGAATTCTCTGATTGAGGGCCACCACTTGAGCTGGGCCCTGCCCCCCTTTGTCTTGGGGTAGATAAGCCTTTTAGGGAATTATCTCCTTCACTTGACTCTCCTTATTTTGTCTCTCAGACCTATTTTAACTCCACCCTTGCCTGGATCAGGACGAACAACTGAAAATGCCTGAGGCATTCTCTAATGAACTACTTCGACTAGTTCAAAAAAAGAAAACCCGTTTCGGAGCTGGTCTCCAACACCCCACCTCCACCCCCTGGGTTTGTCAATCAAGAGCTGTAGTTAGTACCTGGCTCTTTGTGCCCCTTTTCCAGTATTTTGAGCTCATCCAACTATAAAAGCCCCTGCAGGGTGAAACCTCCAGATTCCTTCATACTTGCTCCAGGTTTATCTGTGCTCAGAGAGTATATTCAGGAGTCTGAATTTATTAATTCCACAACTGGAGCTTGGTTGAGCTACCTTCCTTGCTCCTAGGAGAGTGGGTTTCTTTTTCCCTCAGGAAAAAACCAACTCTGAGACAGCCTGTGTGCCAATGGGGAGGGGTGCCAGCCTCCATGGCTTGGGAGACTTACAGTTCTATGTGGGATCTTGGCTCTTCTACCCATTTCAGACTGATATGTGTCCAGTCACCAAAGTCCCCTAAACAGTTGTTCCAGATAGTTCCTGGCTATTTACTAGTTACCCTCGAAGACCAACTAAATTCCACACTTCACTATGCTGCCATCTTTCCCCCTCTCTCTCACTGAAGTGTACCTTTCAATTAATTAATCAGTTGCCCAAGTCAGAAATCTGGGAGTCATCCTTGAATTATCCTACTCCATTACCTATATTCAACTGCCCACCAAAACTATGCCACAATCTCTGAGTTATCTCTAAAAGGGCTAATTTCCCCTTCATTGTAATTATTACTGGGACATCATTTCTTACTCATACAATTGCAAAAGTCTTCAATTGTCTCCTTGCTTCAGTATTATCATACCCAAATTCATTATCCACAACTACTTTTACAATGAAACGTATAATCATAAATTTGATCATGTCTAGTTAAAAATCTTTGCAGCTTTCTACTGCCTTTAAAAAAGTAAAACTCCTTAGCATGGTATATAAAGCTCTTTAAGATCTGACTCTTGCTTACTTCTTACAGTTCCTTGATCATGCTATGTTCTCTTTTGATTCTATGGCTTTGTAAAAACTGATCCCTTTTCCCAGAATGCTTTTTCCAATAAAAGTCTTCTCAGCTAAATATTTTAAGATACAGGCAATCATATCAACTCTAGAAAGCCTTCTAAGGCTAAGTTAGGAGCTTTATACAACCTATCACACTAAACTTACAAGCTTAATACAGAGTGCTCCAATAGTTGGTTTATGAATTTAGTCTTCTTCAGAAAAGCAGCAATACCTTGAGGACAGGTATTATTTCTCACTTATCTTTAACTTTTTTAATTGTACAATATAACATATAAACAAAGGAAAGAAAGAAAAAAGCAGTTGTTTTCAAAACATTCTTCAATAAGTAGTTATAGGACAGATCCCACAGTTTGTTATGGACTATCATACCATCTTCTCAGATTTTTCCTTCTAGCTGCTCCAGAACATTGGAGGCTAGAAGGAGTCAATAGACATTTTTTATAATTCCAATTGACTATTTTCTTCTTTGTTTGTGAAAAATAATGTATATACAAAAAAGCAATAAATTTCAAAGCACAGCACAACAATTAGCTGTAGAACAGATTTCTGGATTTGGTATGCATTACAATTCCACAATATTACGTTTTTACTTCTAGTTGCTCTAAGATACTGGAGACCAAAAGAAATAGCAATATAATGATTCAGCAATCATACTCATTTGTTAAACCCTACCTTCTCTGTATAACTCCATCATCACCTTTGATCTTTCTCCCACTCTTCAGGGGTATTTGGTCTATTCTCCTTCCACCTTTTTCATATTGGAAAGGATTGTCAATAATATGGGGTAGGGAGATGGATCTACCTGATGTTCTGAAAAGGCTGGCCCCTCTAGGTTTCAGGACTTATCTGGTCCACAGACCCATCTGGAGATTATACATTTTTGGAAAGTTACCCTAGTGCATGGAACCTTTGTAGAATCTTATATATTGCCCTAGGTATTCTTTAGGATTGGCTGGAATGGTTTTGGTTGGGGGTTGGCAAGTTATGATAGGTAGCAATGTCTAGCTGAGGTTTGTGTAAGAGCAGCCTCCAGAGTAGCCTCTTGACTCTATTTGAACTCTCAGCCACTGATCCCTTATGCGTTACACTTCTTTTCCTCCTTTTGGTCAGGATGTCATTGTTGGTCCCACGGTACCAGGGCCAAATTCATCCCTGGGAGTCATTTCCTATGCTGCCAGGGAGACTTTCACCCCTGGATGTCTTGACCCATGTAGCAGGCAGGGCAGTGACTTCACTTGCAGAGTTGGGCTTAGAGAGAGTGAGGCCACATCTGAGCAACAAAAGAGGTCCTCCAGAAGTAGCTCTTAGGCATACCTATACGTAGGCTAATCTTCTCTGTCACCTACATAAATTTCACAAAAGCAAGCCTCAAGATCAAAGGCTAGGCCTATTGATTTGGGTGTCCCTAATGTTTGACGAAGTATCCGGTATTTCCCCAGTGGTAAAGTTTAATAGTTTCATATTTTCTCTCCCATCCCTCAAGGGATTTTACCAATATTTTTTGTTACCTGCTTAATATATTCTAGGATGTATCCAGACATTGCATTAAACTGTACAGGATTAAAGGACCTCATTTTTATTCTGGGCTTCCTGTGTTTTGATTGTTTAAATGAGCTGTCTAGACAGGATGAGTGAGATTATGTGCTACAGAAAATTTGGTTTCCGGAGAAAATAAACCTTTCTTCCTTTGGTTTCAAAGAGTAGGTGAGGGTCTAAAATATAGACAATGTCTTCCTTACCCCTGTGTTCTGAATTGCCTTAATCCTGACCTGATGGGCTTTGTTCTTATTTCTAAATATCAGGTTATTCATATACAGAAGAGTCTCTCAAAATCCAGAAATAATAATTACCACTCCAGACTAATTATGTATGCTATAAGAGTTTACAATCTAGGCCCCTGCTTTCTTAGAAGTATTTTCATACTCATCTATTTGTAAGCAACAAGCAAAATCCTCACACCCAGCTATTCAATAAATATTTGTTGAACTGAAAAATACTACTACTATTGGACACGTGATTTCTCTCTTAAAATCTTTTAAAAATTAAAACACTGTAATTGTAGTCTTTAAAAATTTATTTTAGAAATAATAATTAGGGATATGACAGCCAAGTTCCTGAAATCAAGATTTTATTCAGTAATATTTATGCTATGCTTTATTATCTACAAATAGCATACATGCATACCATGAGTATGTAAGAGAGTCCTGTCAAAGGTATCTTTAGGAGGACAAATATTCTTGCATCTCTCATGAATCTTCTCTCTCTAATAAAAAAGATAATTAAGTAAATAAAGCATCAATGCTATATGGCAATATGAGCATTCAAAGCATCAAAATGTTTCATAACAGAATATCAGAATATACCAAATTAGTTCTACAATTTTTAACATGAATCACTAACCTCTCAAAATGAAATACAATGAACAAGTGTGCTTACTAAACCAAATACCACTATGACATCACAGCTATGAACACATATAATTAAACTCAACCCATCTTATATAATTATAGTAAAATCTCCATAAATCTGGAGTAGAGTAGGAAAGCAAATGGGAAATATTTATTTTAAATATCAGATACCAATTAAGATAATTTTTTAACCATAAGGAAGAAAATTTGAAAATTATATACGTATTTAGAAATTCGTTATTGACAATTTGTCACTTAGTCAAAAGAAAAAAAAAGAAATCCCACTCTAATTTAACATCAGATGACCATGAACAAAGTCAAACTAAACATCTTTCTGACTATTCCTGACTCTAGCTTCAAGATTAAACCTTACCTGAGAGACTTCCTGCTGATAGACTGTAAAATGTTCTTTGCTGATCTGCGGGAGGTAGAATGAAGGTATGACTTCAGTGTCCACAAAGTCCAATCCCCATGTTTTTGTAAAGAAGTCAGACTCTCTTTTTGCCAGTCGAGGATCATTTAATGCTGCTGGGAGATTTACTTTGGAATGATATATAGTCCATCTATGTTGATCTGTAACTAGAGATGGAGCAACACATAAACTACTTGAATCACCTGTAAAAGGTAAACAAGATAACTCTTTGTAGTTGGTTGTATGTTTGAAAGTATATCCTAGAAAACTAAAAATGCTTAGATTCTATTATATACAAACCAACTAAATGGTTTCTTCAATAACAAATATTTTCATAAAATTCAATCTGTTTAAATAGTCTTCAGCTTCCAGTACCAATTGCAAGGTGGGGAATGAAGGGTGGGGAAGAGAAGACACGCACAAGATAAAGGGTAAGCAAAATTTGAGAGTTATAGTTGCAGGTGGGGAGAGCAATGAAGAAACAGTCATTTATCAATGCCCTTCCTTAATGTACAATTTCTCTAACATTTTTCAACATTAAAATTCTGTTATCTTCTATTGTAAATCATCTATCCTTTAATGCCTTCAGTTTGGGTTTTTTTTTTTTTTCAGGGCTTTTTTTTCTATTGTATTAGGGCAAACACTTCTGGCTCCAACACCCTTTGGTTTACCACTAAAGGACATGAATGCTGCTGTGCAGTAACCATTGAGGAAAGAAAAAATACTATATTTAAGCAGCTTTTCCTCTATAGCTTCATTTTCAACACTCTTTTTTCAGTTTATATAAGTAGCTTCTTTTATTGAAATACATGAAAAGACATGTATTTCAATTTCCCAATCAACTTTTTCCCAGATCTGCACTGGTAGGTCAATTGCATATATTTTAATAGTTTTAACACCATAAACTTCTCTATTTAAAATAAGTGTATGAAATATAACTACTCATTTAAAGATAATACAAATCTTCTATAAAAATAAAGCACTACGGGCGGGCCACAGTGGCTTAATAGACAGAGTTCTTGCCTGCCATGCCGGAGACCCAGGTTTGATTCCTGGTGCCTGCCTATGCAAATAAATAAATAAATAAATATAATAAAGCATTACCTGTGGGTTCCTTGGGACACACATCTGGCAGTGACTGTACAGCTCGAATGTGTTTTGTTGAATCTACCTCCTTTTTAAAGAACATATCACTGCTGCTTCCTTGAGGCACTGGTGAAGAACTGTGGCTTGAAGCCATTGCATAAAATCACCACTCAACTGAAAATGAAACAAATAATAATCCAGTAATTTAATACAAATCAAAATTCATCTATAAGTATCACGCATGTTCTAAATTTTCTTTCAAAAATAAAAGCATTTTTCAAGATTTCTTAAAATCCAAGTACACAATTTGAACATTTGCTGTTAACTGTGGGAGTGGTTCATATTATTTAGTTCACCAAAAAAATTATTTTTCCTTGTTAAAAAGTTCTCCCCAAACTGAAACAACCCTTAGTCTTTTATCTGAACTGTGAATAGACACCAATGCTGGGCCCAATATATATTAAAAATGAAAGTACTGCACTCATAGAGGATTTACAGCAAATGGATTACAGCAAAATGGATAAGCGCTTGCATTTTTTAATTGTGCCTACTTGGGTTCATAGCCCAGCTTCACTCATCAGCAGTATAACCTTGAGGAAATTACTAAACCATTGTGAGTCCTCCTCATTGTAAAATGGAGATAAGAGACCCCATCTTATAAATATATTGCTAGAATTAAATCAATGAATATAAAGCATTTAAAACATCTGCCTCAAAATTAGTGTTCATATGTCAGCTACTATCATTATGACAATTATTATGTGATTATCATTAGATAAAATTGCAATATGTGTCATTCTTCAAGGAGTTTTCAATTGCATTAAGTAATCAAAATAAACGTATGTGAACAAAACACAAGTTATCCTATGTCTACATTTTTTAGTAAATGTTGGAAGAATTTATGGGGCAGGACAATGTAATATAGTTCAGATTAGTTTATCCATTCCAATTCCCCTCTAGTTTGCTGGAAGGCTTAAATCTATGTGCTGGTTTAAAAGGATGTATGTCCCCTAGAAAAGCCATGTTTTAATCAAAATCCCATTTCATAAAGATAGAATAATCCCTATTCAATACTGTATGTTTGAAACTATAATCAGATCATCTCCTGGATGATGTGATTTAGTCAAGAGTGGTTGTTAAATTGGATTAGGTGACGACATGTCTCCACCCATTTGGGTGGGTCTTGATTGGTTTACTGGAGTCCCATAAAAGAGGAAACATTTGGGAGAATGGGAGATTCAGAGAGAGCAGAGAATGCTGCAGGACCACGAAGCAGAGAGTCCACCAGCCAGTGACCTTTGGAGGTGAAGAAGGTAAATGCCTCCCAGGGAGCTTCATGAAGCCGGAAGCCAGGAGAGAAAGTTAGCAGATGATGCCGTGTTCGCCATGTGCCCTTCCAGCCAAGAGAGAAGCCCTGACTGTGTTCGCCATGTGCCTTCTCACTTGAGAAAGAAACCCTGAACTTCATCGGCCTTCTTGAACCAAGGTATCTTTCCCTGAATGGATGCCTTAGATTGGACATTTCTATAGACTTGTTTTAATTGGGACATTTTTTTGGCCTTAGAACTGTAAACTAGCAACTCATTAAATTCCCCCTTTTAAAAGCCATTCAGTCTCTGGTATATTGTATTCTGGCAGCTAGCAAACTAGAACCACCTATATTTTCTAGCTAGACTTCCTGATAGATCTATCTCAATCTTTCCAATGCAAAGGAAATACAATCAATGACACCATTTGCTGAGAGTAGAAGATAAGAATAAACAACTTGCTAAGAAAATGCACAAAGATAAATAACTTAACTCAATGAAACATGTACTGTTAACAGTTTGAACAAAGGTTAAGGGACATGGGATTATCATAAAATGGTGTGTGACATGTTTGCATTGGGAGGTGCAAATTTATTATATTTATACAACACATACACACACACACACACAGAATATGGTCAGACTATAGCTGGTTCTATAAAGGAGCCATTAGAGGTTTGGAAAAAAAGACTACTATGGCAAAATGACATATGGGAAAATCAATTAGGGTCTTGGTTTGAAAAGCATCATTAGTTGTTAACATTTAATCCCAACACCTTAAGTGTATGGATGTTTCTGTAGAAAAGCATAAACCTATTTAAGAGAGCAAATATATAAAGGATAGGAAATGTACATACAAAATTCTATACATTAGGTGTTTGGTAAAGACAATCCTAAACTTAAGGTTGAGTTTTATTAACCTGTTTGTTCATTTCTACCCAATAAAATGGTCAAAATAAACACATTTTAACCCTTAAAGAGGTAAGCTTCAGATATCTAGAAATTATATTTATGTAGACTGCCCACTGCTTGGTTTCAGATAAATGAGATGTTGATTCCAACAATAGCAAACTACCATTTATTCTATTTACCATTATGTTTTTGTTTTGTTTTGACAGGAAAAAGAAATCATAAATGCTACCTCAGGAAGCTGAGATGCTCAGAGAGATGGGGAAATATATATGGACATTTCTAGACTCCTGTAAGATATTTCTATACTGATGGGGGAGGGAGAGGAGGAGGAAGATGGGAAGAGGGCTGAGAGGGAAACACACCTTTATTTACTCCATAAAGATTAAAAAGCATATCAAGACTTGTTTTGGTTTTTTCCTACAATTCTCCTCATTCTCTTTATGAGAAGAAGGAAAATCTCTAGTTATAAAGAGATTATGTAAAAGTAGAGGACTGTCTATATAAGTGACCCCAAGTTTCAACCATTTGCTCTCCATTTCCTTCACCATCTTAAGTTAATTAAGATGACCTCCCATTAATACCAAAATTTGTATTAATGACCACTTAACAGCTATAAAAAGACATTTTGGAAGTGCAATCACTGGTAATGGTAGATGTATCCATAAGGCATACATGTATAAACAAATACATCAAATCAACATGGCCTCTGAACCAGAAAATTTCAACAAAGAAATAATTTTTCATTGAAAGGCTAAAGATCAGAAATGATGAGACATTTTGGTAAGAAGTCTTCAGCGTAAGCAAAGAATAAGTCTGTCTGGCCTGAAAAAAAGATTAAAAAATAAAGGAGGGGAGGAGTGTAGAAAGATAATGACCTCGTTCGCTCCAGGATTCAATTCTTCCCACCAGAACAATGATTAAACAGGCAAGAACTCTATGAAAAAACTACTTTGAAACTCCATAGGCCAGTATTATACTGTACAACACCAAAAGAAGAGCAGGAAGAAGAAATTGATAAATTACAGTGAAGACCAGCAACTGTTTACACTGTGGTCAATAGTGATGCCCATACCCCTTGCTCGCAGCACAACACTGTGGTGTCCAGCACCTGGCTGGTTTGCTGGTGATAGAAATGGACTAAAAAATCCTCTTTCCCAAGACTAAGGGTGCACAGCCAATCACTAATCAAGGCTTTTGATTAACTTCAGAACACTGGGGGCCCGGCTCTGGAGGGCTGCTATTAATCCAACTGGTCCCAGACAAAGGTGACTATGGAAGAGCCTTAAAGACTATAAACTTCCTCAGGATTGTGGGGACAAGTTCAAGGGCTCTATCTGGGCAGGTCAAAAGAAAGCTCAAGGGTGGTGCAATGATGGCTCAGTGGCAGAAATCTCCCCTGCCATGCACCGGTGCTTGCCCATGTTAAAAAAGAAAAGAAAGTTCAAGGAGCCCGAAAAGAAGCTCCTGGTGTACTTCCCAACCCCTTTCCCAGGGTGCTTTGGATACAGTTCACAACCTGCTTCTTGGGTCCCCAGCCCTGTTTTGGCTAGGAAAAACTGATTTGTGATACTCCTTTAGGGCATGCCCCCCTCCCAGAATTTGCCCTTGAGGCAAAGAAAGAAAATATACAGTCTAACAGCCTGGGAAAAAGGTTTGCCTGCTTTAAAAACCCAAGAGACAGAAATCTATCAAATGGGAAATAAAGTGCACATTCAGTCTTAAAACAGGGTAACTCCAAAACAACTAATAAGCATAAGCCCAGGACAAGATCCAGAAAAGATAGTGAGGATCCTGCAGGTTGTATTTACCTTGGTCAGACCTTACTGATAAGAAGGCTGAAACTCAAGTAAATCTCTATCCTATCACTAGCTGGTTAAAAGTTCAAGAAACAGACATCTTAGGGAATATCCCAGCATTAACTTTCAAAATATTAATAGTTACAGCATGTGAGAAAAGAGCACAAAGACAAAACAAAACAAGAAATGACAGCCCTTCCAAAGGAAGAGGATAAAAATCCAGAAAACAAAAATGAAGAAAATCATAATGTGGACATACCAAACACAGACTTTTAAACAAACGATCTTAAAAATGCTCAAGAAGATAAAGGAAAAGACAGAGAAAGAACTAAAGGATATCAGGAAGACAAAGAATGAGCAATATGAGAATTTAGGAAAGAAACAAATTTTAAAAAGGAACCAAGAAGAACTAACTACTGGAGATGAAGTTCACAATAACTGAAATGAAAAGTTCCCAGGAGAGTTTAAAGAACAGATAGAAGCTGGTAGAAGAAAGAATAAGCAAACTTGAAGACAAGACTATTGAAATGAGCTGGGATGATGAACAGAAAGAAAAATGAATTTAAAAAGTGAAAATAGCGTAAGAAATCTCTGGGATACCATCAAGTATAAATACATTATGGGATTTCCAGAAGGCCAATAGAGAGAGAAAGACGCAGAAGGGATATTCAAAGAAATAATGAAAAAAACTTACCAAATTTAGCAATAGACATGATATACACATCCAAGAAGCCCAGAGAACAAACAGGATATACATGAAGAAAAATATACCCCATCATACATTGATCACACTACCAAATACAAAGGACAAGTAAAAAGTTCTGAAAGCTGCAAGAGAAAAGAAATGTGCTATGTACAAGGGAGTCCAAATCAAGACTGAGTGCCAATTTCTCATCAGAAACCATGGAAGTAAGAAGGCAGTGCACTGACATACCTACAGTGTTGAAAGAAGGCAACTACCAACCAAAAATTTTATATCCCGAGATACTTTCTTTCAAATGTGAGGGTGAAATTAAGACATTTCCAGATAAACAAGGCTGAGGGAGTTCATCACCACTACACCTGCCCTACAAGCAATGTTAAAGGGAGTTCTTTAGACTGAAAACAAAGGACAAAACACAGGGGTTTAAAGCAGCATAAAGAAATAAAGACCTCTGATAAAGGTAACCATTTCGGTAATTATAAATGCTATTATTACTTGATACATAATTCTACTTCTTATTTCCCACAGTTGCTAAAATGCAAAAAATGTAATAATAAATATATGGTTTTGGACATACAGTGTACAAAGATGTAAGTGGTAACAAGCATAAAAAAAAGGCGAGAGGACAGAAAAGAACAGAAAACTGTATATATATATATATGCAACTGAAGTTCGTACCAAACCAAATATGATTGTTATATATTTAAGATGTTAAACCTCATGATGACCACAAAGAAAATATATGAAAAATATATCCAGTTAGAAAAGAGAAGGCACTCAATATGGGTACAACACACACATACACACAAGTATTAATAGAAGAACTGAGAGACAAAAACGGAAAAGACTTACAAAATCTAAATAGCAATATGGTAGAAGAAAGCACTGTATTATCAGTAGTGATTTTAAATGTAAATGAATTAAACTCTCCAGTCAAAAAGCAGTATTGCCAGAATGGATAACAAAGTTTGACCCAACTATATGCTATCTGTAAGAAATTCACCTTAGCTTTGAGGATGCAAAAGTGAAATTACAGGAAAAATATATATATATCATGTAAGTAATAACCAAAAAGCAACCTGGGGTAGCTAGAGTAACATAAGATAAAAGAGGTTTTAAGTCAAAAACCATTATGAGAGACAAAATCAGTCACTATATACTGATAAAGGGGTCAATTCCAACAAGAAGATGTAACAATTATAAATATATATGCACCTATAGCAGCCCGGTGATGAACCTCTCAGAATGATACTTTAAATGCATAAAATAAAATATATAAGATAACAATGGACAACAATTATACTGAAAACAGCTATTAAAATACTTTTAAAATTATAATACAACAATATTTTTACTTCCTGATTAATGTGAAACTAATAACTGTTTTAATTTCAAAGAATAAATGAAATAAATGCTATTTCAAAATACCTGCAACAGTTTAATGTGATAAGAAAATACTTGTGACTTCTATTGTGGCAAAGGTATTGGTACTGTGGAGGGTTTTCTACATTCATAATCAGTGGAAATGCTAAAGCCATTTAGAGTAGGGATTTTAACCTCAGCACTATTGACAGTCTGAGCTGTACAATTTTGTTGTGGAAATCGATCTTGTTCATTCTAGAATCTTTAGTAGCACCCCCCACGATGCCATTAGCACCCTCTGCACAGCTGTGACCAAAATGTATCCAGATATCAAGTTTCCTTGGGAGAAGAACGAGAAAATCACCCTATGATATCAACTTGGAGATTAGTTAAAAATAAATATTTAATTTTTTCCCCATCCAAGTTCACAGACTCCCTGACTTCAATTCACGGGACCATACAGAGTCTGAAACCAAGGTTCTAGATCTACCTTACACTTGATAGGAAACAGGACAATGGGGTTTAAACCACAATATACAGAGACAATCTGAGAAACTAAGAAAGTAATACATTTTACAAGAAATCTGGCCTGAACACTTAGGTCAAGGTCATTAAAAAAAAAAGTAGGAAACTAGTCTAGATGAAAATAGACAACAACTAAAAGCAATAGTAAGCCTTGACTGGATTCTGGTTCAAAAAAACAAAATGTGTTCTAATACATTCTTGGGACAGTTGGGAAAATTTAAATATGATTTAGATGCTAGATGATATTTTGAAAATGTTCATTTTTAGGTGTATTAATGGTATTTTGATTATAAGGAAATGTCCTTATGCTTAGAACATAATGTTTAAGTATTTAGAAGTATGATAGCAATTTACTTTCAAATGTTGCAGCAAAAAAATACACACACATAGATAAAGCAAATATGGTAAAAATAGTAACAGTTTATCTAGGTGAAGTATACATGAGATTTCCATATTCTATTCTTCTATTTTTCTCTATGTTTTTTATATTTTAAAATAAGAAGTTGAGAGAAATGGGTGCAAAGGTAATTCAGTGGTAGAATTCCCGCCTGTCATGCAGGAGACCTGGGTTCAATTCCCAGCCCATAAACTTCACAAAACAAACAAACAGTAAAAAACCAAACAAAACTTCAACAAAAGGTGCTGCAATAATGGGATACTCACATGGAAAAAAAACAAAATGTGACCCCTGCCATACAGCATTAAAAAAAAAAAAAAGTTTGGGGAAAAAACCTTGTATGTCTGTAAATAAACATTGCAAAAAATGAGTATCTGAAAAGAGGAAACACATCCAATCTCTGTTACTTAATCTACCTCAGGATGGCATTATTGTACAACTTCAAATACAGAAAAAAAAAACCCAACTATCAATAGATTTCAAATTTTTATATTTCAGAAGCATAATATACACAGAAACTGGAATTCCTTAAAGGCTGAATTAGAAGGCAGCTGGGATAGAAAGAAACACTAATCAGAGACATTACCATGATAATATGGAAAATTTCCTTCCTACCCTTTGCACTATAATAGTAACTGCTCCCAGGGATGAGCTTGGCCCTGGTACTGTGGGATGGACAACACCTTCCTGGCCAAAAGGGAGAAAAATTGTAACAAAATAAGGTATCAGTGGCTAAGAGTTTAAATAGAGTCAAGAGGTTATCCTAGAGGCTACTTTTATATAAGCTGCAGCTAGATATTGCTAATTACCATGGTCTGCCAAACCCCAACCAAAACCATTCCTGTTAATCTTAAAGAACGCCTAGGACTCTGAGATTCTACAAAAGGTTCATACACTATGATTACTTTCCAGAAACCTACAACCTCCAGGTTGGCTCCTAGGCCAGATAAGCCCTGAAACCCAGAGGGGCCAGCCTCTGCAAGAACATCAACTAGTTCCATCCCCCTAACCCATACTACTGATATTCCTTTCCAACATGAAAAAGTTAGAATGGGCACAGCTCAAATGCCACTAAGGACTGGGAGAAGGATCAAATGAGAAGGAATTATAATGGAGAAGATAGGATTTCATAAATGAGTATGACTTCTGAATCATTATGCTGATATTTCTTTTAGTCTCTAGTGTGTTGAGAAGGAAAAAACCTAAAATTGGGGAACTATAACCCATACCAAACTCTGAAATCTGTTCTATAACTATACTTGTTACAATGTACTTTGAAATGTATTTCTTTTTCATACACATGTTATAATTCACAATAAAAAATGTTTTCGAAAAATTAAAGAAAAAAAAATGAGAAAACCAAATTTCCTGGTCCCATCCTGAATCTACTAGTTTAGTAAAAGAAGTAGGAATTGGAATGTATATTTTAAAAAGTATCTCAGGTGATTGTTTTTTTTTTTTGTATGTTGTGTACAGTAGGGGTCACATTGCATTCTTTTCCATGTGAATGTCCCATTACCACAGCATCATTTCCTCAGGTAATTCTGATTTAGCTGAATTAGAGTAGAAGATGATCTGGATAGAAATATTCCCACCAAACAGAATAAATATGTTTTCCCTGTTTAGGGAAAGAAAAATGATTAATAGGGTGCATTTACTAATTTTAGAAAATTTCCCCAAATTTCTTTTCCAATCCCTAGAAACTGATATTATTTGTCTTCCTGTGAGAGCTAGTAGAATATAAAACAACTATTTAAAAAGACTCAGAAGTGAAGATGGCGGACCAAGATGGCGGTTTAGCAATGTGCATGATTTAGTTCATCTTTCAGAACAGCTACTAAATAACCAGAAACAGTACAGAACAGCTCCTGAGCCACGTCAGTGACCAGACACACAGTGTACCCCAGTCTGGACCAGCTGGATCAGCTGCAAGCCCCCCAGAACCGTGAGCTCCCCAAACCACGGCGGCCGGCGCTCGACTCCCACAATCTGCTTCCCAGAGGGGAAAGGAAAGACTTTACCCGCAGCAGGGGCTGAACGCAACCAAACGCTAATTGTGGAATTAATTCAGAAATTCTGATAACTTAAAATAGGCCCCCAGCTCAGGTGAACCTGGTCAAAGCAGAGGTAGCTCATTTTTGACCCAGTGCCAAGGGGGCAGGGCTGACGGAAAAAGCAAAAAAAAAAAAAAAGAGATTTTTGTGGCTGTGTTTCTACAAAGGCTTGACTGCCCTTGGATACAGCAGCAGGACTTCTCGGGCTGCAACTGCCCCAGGCATAGGCAGAAACAAGCTCGTATGAGGGCCTGTCTGGAACCTGTGCCTTCCCCAGGGAGGGGCGAAGCCCAACTCAGGTGGAATCCCTCCCTTAAGGAATTCAGACTCCAGGGCTTGGTAATTTGAAGCCATTAAAACCAGCCTACAACCTCTCCTCTGTCTCCACCATGACCCCAGCAGGAAGAGTCTGCCAAGGTTAAAGGTACCGCATCATCACATGCTGGTGGGACCTGCAGGCAGACAAGCACCACATACTGGGCAGGATAAGAAAAACAGAGCCCAGAGACTTCACAGGAAGTCTGGGTCTCACCCTCAGGAAAAACCAACATAGGTAACCCTTTCCTCCTGACAGGTGGCCAGTTTGGTCTGGGAAAATCCAGCTGCGGTCTATAATACCAAAGTGGACACTCCTAAGGGTGGGGGGGGGAAGGCACCATACAAGCAGGGCAAGAAACAAGAACTGAAAAATTTTCCTCTGTTAAACAAAACCTAAGCTAGAGGTCCAGAAAAAGCTGAACTGAATGTCAAAGAACAGACAGACAACAAATTCATCCAGCAAGAAGACACTAGGTAAAAGAACTGAAAGCAATATCCAGAATAAACTAATTAAGACAATTAAATGCCTAGACACCAGCAAAAAATAACAAATCACACCAGGAAAATTGAAGCCACGGCCCAGTCAAAGGAACAAACGAACAATTCAAATGAGATTCAGGAGTTGAAACAATTCAGAATATACAAACAGACATGGAAAACCTCATCAAAAATCAAATCAATGAATTGAGGGAGGATATAAAGAAGGCAAGGAATGGACAAAAAGAAGAAATGGAAAGTCTGAAAAAACAAATCAAAGAACTTAAGGGGATGAAAGGCAAAGTAGAAGAGATGAAAAAAACAATGGAAACCTGCAATGGTAGATTTTGAGAGGCAGAAAATAGGATTAGTGAACTGGAGGATAGAACATCTGAAATCTGATGAGAAGAAGAAAATATAGGGAAAAAAAGGAAAAATATGAGCAGGGACTCAGGGAATTGAATGACATTATGAAGTGCATGAATATATGTGTTGGGGGTGTCCCAGAAGGAGAAGAGAAGGGAAAAGGAGAAAGAAAACTAATGCAGGAAATTATCACTGAACATTTCCCTACTCTTATGAAAGACTTAAAATTACAGATCCAAGAAGTGCAGCATACCCCAAAGAGAACAGATCCAAATAGATGTACTCCAAGACACATACTAATCAGAATGTCAGAGGTCAAAGAGAAAGAGAGAATCTTGAAAGCAGGTAGAGAAAAGCAATCCATCACATACAAGGGAAGCCTAGTAAGACTATGCATAGATTTTTCAGCAGAAACCACAGAGGCAAGAAGACAGTGGGATGATATATTTAAATTACTAAAAGAGAAAAACTGCCAACCAAGAATTCTATATCCAGCAAAATTGTCCTTCAAAAATGAGGGAGAAATTAAAACATTTTCAGACAAAAAAAAAACACTGAGAGAATTTGTGACCAAGAGACCAGCTCTGCAAGAAATAGTAAAGGGAGCACTAGAGACAGATACAAAAAGACAGAAGACAGAGGTGTGGAGAACAGTGTAGAAAGGAAGACTATGAGTAAACGTAAAAAGAAGGAAAATTAGATATGACATATAAAATCCAAAAGGTAAAATGGTAGAAGAAAGTACTACCGCTACTGTAATAACACTAAATGTTAATGGATTAAACTCCCCAATCAAAAGACATAGACTGGCAGAATGGATTAAAAAGCAGGACCCATCTATATACTGTCTACAGGAAACACATCTTAGACCCAAGGATAAACATAGGTTGAAAGTGAAGGGTTGAGAAAAGATATTTCATGCAAATAGCTGTCAGAAAAGAGCAGGGGAAGCTATACGACTATCTAACAAATTAAACTTCAAATGTAAAACAGTTAAAAGAGACAAAGAAGGATACTATGTATTAATAAAAGGAACAATTCGGCACCAAATACATGCACCAAACCAGAATGCTCCAAAATACATGCAGCAAACACTGAAAAGGGAAATAGATACATCTACCATAATAGTTGGAGACTTCAATTCACCACTTTGATCAATGGACAGAACATCTAGACAGAGGATCAATAAAGAAAAAGAGAATTTGAATAATACAATAAAAGAGTTAGACTTAACAGACATTTATAGAACATTACACCCTACAACACCAGGATACAGCTTTTTCTTAAGTGTTCATGGATCGTTCTCAAAGAAAGACCATATGCTGGGCAAAAAAGCAAGTCTCAATAAATTTAAAAAGATTGAAATCAAACAAAACACTTTCTCAGATCATAAAGGAATGAAGTTGGAAACCAATAATAGGCAAGGTGCCAGAAAATTCACACATATATGGAGGCTCAACAACACATTCTTAAACAACCAATGGGTCAAGGAAGAAATGACAAGAGAAATCAGTAAATATCTTGAGGCAAATGAAAATGAAAACACAACATATCAAAACTTATGGGACACAGCAAAGGCAGTGCTAAGAGGGAAATTTGTTGCCCTAAATGACTATATCAAAAAAGAAGAAAGAGCAAAAATCTAGGAATTAACTGTCCACTTGGAAGAACTAGAGAAAGAACAGCAAACTAACCACAAAGCAAGCAAAAGGAAAGAAATAATGAAGATTAGAGCAGAAATAAATGAAATTGAGAACATGAAAACAATTGAGAAAAATCAACAAAACCAGAAGCTGGTTTTATAAGTATATCAGTAAGATTGATGGACCCTTAGCAAGACTGACAAAAAGAAGAGAGAGGATGCAAATATATAAGATCAGAAATGGAAGAGGAGACAAAACCACTGACCCCACAGAAATAAAGGAAGTAATGAGAGGATACTATGAATAACTTTATGCTAATAAACTTGACAATGTAGATGAAATGGACAACTTCTTAGAAAGGCATGAACAACCAACATTGACTCAAGAAGAAATAGATGACCTCAACAAACCAGTCACAAGTAAAGAAAATGAATCAGTCATTAAGAAGCTCCCCAAAAAGAAAAGTCCAGGACCAGATGGCTTCACATGTGAATTCTACCAAACTCTCCAGAAAGAATTACTACCAATCCTGCTCAAACTCTTCAAAAAAATTGAAGAGGAGGGAAAGCTACCTAACTCATTCTACAAAGCCAACATCACACTCACACCAAAGCCAGACAAAGATATTACAAAAAAAGAAAATTACAGACCAATCTCTCTAGTGAATATCAATGCAAAAATCCTCAACAAAATTCTAGCAAATAGAATCCAGCAACACATTAAAAGAATTACATATCGTGACCAAGTAGGATTCATCCTAGGTATGCAAGGATGGTTCAACATAAGAAAATCAATTAATGTAATACACCATATCAACAAATCAAAGCAGAAAAATCACATGATCATCACGATTGATGCAGAAAAGGCCTTTGACAAAATTCAACATCCTTTCCTGTTGAAAACACTTCAAAGGCTAGGAACAGAAGGGAACTTCCTTAAAATGATAAAGGGAATATACGAAAAACCCACAGCTAACGTTATCCTCAAAGGGGAAAAACTGAAAATTTTTCCACTAAGATCAGGAACAAGACAAGGATGTCCACTATCACCACTATTATTCAACATAGTGTTGGAAGTTCTAGCCAGAGCAGTTAGACAAGAAAAAGAAATACAAGGCATCAAAATTGGAAAGGAAGAAGTAAAACTCTCACTGTTTGCATATGATATGATACTATATGTTGAAAACCCCAAAATATCCACAGCAAAACTACTAGAGCTAATAAATGAGTACAGCAAAGTGGCAGGTTACAAAAGCAACACTCAAAAATCTGTAGTGTTTCTATACACGAGTAATGAACAATCTGAGGGGGAAATCAAGAAATGAATTCCATTTACAATTGTGACCAAAAGAATAAAATATTTAGGAATAAATTTAACTAAAGAAACAAAAGACCCATACAAAGAAAACTACAAGAAATTGATAAAAGGAATCACAGAAGACCTAAATAGAAGAAAGGGCACACTGTGCTCACGGATTGGAAGACTAAATATAATTAAGATGTCAATTCTACCTAAATTGATTTACAGAGTCAATGCAATACCAATCAAAATCCCAACAACTTACTTCTAGAAATAGAAAAACCAATAAGCAAATTTATCTGGAAGGGCAGGGTGCCCCGAAGAGCTAAAAGCATCCTGAAAAAGAAAAAATGAAGTCAGAGGTCTCACACTACCTGACTTTAAGGCATACTATGAAGCTACAGTGGTCAAACAGCATGGTACTGGCATATAGATATACTGACCAATAGAATCGAAAAGCATTCAGATATAGACCCTATCATCTATGGACAACTGATCTTTGATAAGGCAGTCAAGCCAAGTCACCTGGGACAGAATAGTCTCTTCAATAAATGGTGCCTAGAATACTGGATATCCATATGCAAAAGAATGAAAGAGGACCCATACCTCACACCTTATACAAAAGTTAACTCAAAATGGATCAGAGACCTAAACATTAGATCTAAGAACATAAAACTGTTGGAAGAAAATGTAGGGAAATATCTTATAAATCTTCTACTTAGAGGCGACTTTATATCTTACACCTAAAGCAAGAGCACTGAAGAAAGAAATAAGTAAATGGGAACTCCTCAAAATTAAACATTTTGCGCATCAAAGAACTTCATCAAGAAAGTAAAAAGACAGCCTACACAATGGGAGACAATATTTGGAAACGACATATCAGATAAAGGTCTGGTACCCAGAATTTATAAAGAGATTGTTCTATTCAACAAAAAAAAGAGAGACAACCCAATCACAAAATGGGCAAAAGACTTGAACAGACGCTTCTCGGAAGAGGAAATACGAATGGCCAAAAGGCACATGAAGAGATGCTCAACTTCCCTGGCCATTAGAGAAATGCAAATCAAAACCACAATGAGATATCATCTCACACCCACCAGAATAGCCATTATCAATAAAATAGAAAATGAGAAATGCTGGAGAGGATGTGGAGAAAGATACACACTTATCCACTCTCGGTGGGAATGTCAAATGGTACAACTGCTGTGGAAGGCAGTTTGGCAGTTCCTCAAAAAGCTAAATACAGAATTGCCATATGACCCAGCAATACCACTGCTAGGTATTTATTCAAAGGACATAAGGGTAAGGACACAAACAGACATTTGCACACCAATGTTTATAGCAGCATTATTTACATTTGCAAAGAGATGAAAACAGCTAAAATGTCCATCAATAGATGAGTGGCTAAACAAACTGTGGTATATATATACGATGGAATATTATGCAGCTGTAAGACAGAATAAAGTTATGAAGTACGTAACAACATGGATGGACGTTGAGGACATTATGCTGAGTGAGATTGGTTTAACCAGAAACAAAAGGACAAATACTGTATGGTCTCACTGATATGAACTGACATTAGTGAATAAACTTGGAATATTTCACTGTAACAGAGACCATCAGGAGATACAAATAGGGTAAGATACTGGGTAATTGGAGCTGAAGGGATACAGTTTGTGCAACAAGACTGAATATAAAAACTCAGAAATGGACAACACAATACTACCTAGCTGTAATACAATTATGTTGAAACACTGAATGAACCTGAATGTGAGAATGATAGAGGGAGGAGGGCTGGGGGCATAAATGAAATCAGAAAGAAAGATAGACAATAAAGATTGAGATGGTATAATCTAGGAATGCCTAGAGTGTATAACAATAATGAATAAATATACAAATTTTAAAAATGTTTTTGCATGAGGAAGAACAAAGGAATGTCATTACTACAGGGTGCTGAAAACAGATGGTAATTAATATTTTAAAATTTCAATTTATGTGTGAGACTAAAGCAAAAAATGTTTATTTGGTACAAAATTTATATTTTGACCAGTGCATTTCCTAATATAACTTATGTAGACAGCTTAATTGAATACCATAAGTACATGGAACCTTGGGTAGGACATGAGATTTTGTTGGTTTGTCCAGAGTGATGCCCTGATGAATCCCAGAGTGATTTAATCAGAGAGTGGAAAAGTATTTGCAAAGTCCCCTTCGGGGAATGGTGAGAACGGGGAGAAATTCAACTTCCCCAAGTTGAATTCTTGATATTCTCACAAGCAATGTGGACAACCAAAATTATAGGCTGAGCCCCTAGTCTTGGGGTTAGTTCATATGAAATTTAATCTCACAAAGGACAGGTCAAGCCTACTTAAAATCAGACCTAAGAGTCACCCCCAAAAGAGTCTCTTTTGTTGCTCAGATGTGGCCTCTCTCCAGCCAACACAACAAGCAAACTCACCACCCTCCCCCATCTACATGGGACATGACTCCCAGGGGTGTGGATCTTGCTGGCAACATGGGACAGAAATCCTAGAATGAGCTGAGACTCAGCAACAAGGGATTGAGAAAAACCCTAGAATGAGCTGAGACTCAGCATCAATGGATTGAGAAAACCTTCTCGACCAAAAGGGGGAAGAGTGAAATGAGACAAAGTGTCAATGGCTGAAATACTCCAAACAGAGTCCAGAGGGTATCCTGGAGGTTATTCTTACACATTAAGTAGATATCACCTTGTTATTCAAGATGCAATGGAGAGGCTGGAGGGAACTGCCTGAAAGTGTAGAACTGTGTTCCAGTAGCCATGTTTCTTGATAATGACTGAATAATGATATAGCTTTCACAATGTGACTATGTGATTGTGAAAACCTTTTGTCTGATGATCCCTTTATCTGCCTTGTCAACACATGAGTAGAACATATGGAATAAAAATAAATAATAGGGAGAACAAATGTTAAAATAAATTTAGTTTGAAATGCTAGTGATCAATGAAAGGGAGGGGAAAGGGGTATGGTATACATAATTTTTTTTTTTCTGCTTTCGTTTTATTTCTTTTTCTGAATAGATGCAAATGTTCCAAGAAATGATCATGATGCAACTATGTGATGATATTGTGAATTCTGATCATATATGTAGAAGAGAATGATCAAAAGAGGAATGTCTGCGTTTGTTACATGTTTTTTGGTATTTAAAAAAATTAAATTAAATTAAAAAGAGATGCACATAGCCATCATGAGACTTCCGTTTTTTCATAGATACATGCAGTCATTACTGTGATTTTATACTCCATATATAGAATTAAAGGTGTCCTTTTCTGCCATTAAAATTGTTTTTTGTACTTAAAAAAATTAAAAACAGTAACTGTTTATAGAGAACCCTGATATTATAAAATCATTTACAGTCAACTCTCAATTTTCCATGAAGTTGTCTATTTCAGGTAAAAGCAAAAACCATTTTTTAGCCTACAATTTCAATCTAAATAGAACATTTTACCAGAAAGGTTAACACATAGATCTATTAACAAACCTGTTTTATTTCCATTTTCCTATTCATCCAAAGTGATACTGAAGATAATGACTGAGATGGTATAATCTAGAAATGCTTAGAATGTACAATGACAGTGACCAAATGTACAAATTTAAAAATGTTTTTGCATGAGGAAGAACAAAGGAATGTCAATACTGCAGGGTGTTGAAAATAGATGGTAATTCATATTTTAAAACTTTAACTTATGTGTGAGAGTAAAGCAAAAAAATGTTAATTTGGTACAAAATTTATATTTTAACTAGTGCATTTCCTAATATAACTTATATGGACAGTTTAATTGAACACTGTAAGTACTTGAACAGGGCATGACAGTTTGTAGGTTTGTCCAAAGTGATGCCTCAATAAATCCCAGAGTGATCTGAACAGTGAATAAAAAAGCATTTGCAACGTCCCCTTAGGGGAAGAGAAGGAAAGGGGGGGAAATTCAACTTCCCCATTTGGAGAAGGCCTGATACTCTCGCAAGCAGTGAGGACAACCAAATCGATAGGCTGAGTCCTCAGTCTTGGAATTTGTTCAAATGAAACTTATCCCCACAAAGGATAAGCTAAGCCTACTTAAAATTGGACCTAAGAGTCACCTCCAGAGAACCTCTATTGTTGCTCAGATGTGGCGTATCTCTCAGCCAACTCAGCAAGCAAATTCACTGCCCTCTCCCTCTCTATGTGGGACATGACGCCTAGGGGTGTAAACCTCCCTGGCAACGTGGGACAGAAATTCTAGAATGAGCTGGGACTAGGTATCAAGGGATTCAGAAAACCTTCTCAACTCAAAGGGGTAAGAGAGAAATGAGATAAAAATCTTTCAGTCAGTGGCTGAGAGATTTCAAACAGAATACAGAGATTATCCTGGAGGTTATTCTTACACATTATATCACTTTTTTAGTTAAGGTATATTGGAGAGGCTGGAGGTAAGTGCCTGAACATAGTAGAGTTGTGTTCCCATAGCCATGTTTCTTGAAAATGATTGTATGATATAGCTTTCACAATGTGACTGTGTGATTGTGAAAACCTTGTGTCTGATGCTCCTTTTATCTATGGTACAGACAGATGAGTAAAACATATGGATTAAAAATAAATAAATAATAGGGAGAACAAATGTTAAAATAAATTAAGTAGATTGAAATGGTAGTGATCAATGAAATGGAGCGGTAAGCAGCATAGAAAAAATTGGGGAAACATAAGGCTAAAATATATTGGGTAAATGGAAATACTAGCAGTCAATGAGAGGGAGAGGTAAGGGGTATGGTATGTATGAGTTTCTTCTTTTTTCTTTTTACTTTTTTTTCTGGAGTGATGCAAATGTTTTAGGAAATGATCTTGGTGATGAATATACAGCTATGTGACCATATTGTGAACCACAGATTGTACACCAAGTATGGAATGTTCATATGTTAAGAATGTTTGTGTATGTATATTGTCTGGTTTTGTCAATAAAAATTTTTTTAAAAAGTGACACTGGAGAAAATATTTAGAAACCACATATTCAACAAGGGTTTAATATCCAGAATATATAAAGAAATCCTACAACTCAACAATAAAAAGAAAAAAATCCAGTTTAAAAATGGGCAAAAGACTTGAATAGGTATTTCTCCAAAGAAGAAATACAAATGGCTAAAAACCACATGTGATGATTCTTAACATCACTAGCTATCAGAGAAATGCAAATCAAATCCACCATGAGATATAATTTCACACCTACTAGCGTGGCTACCATTAAACAAACAGAAAACTACAAGTTTGGAGAGGATATGGAGAAACAGGAACACTTATTCACTGGTATCACCCCTGCGGGAGATGGTTTAGATGTTTCTCAGGAAGCTAAGTATAGAACTGCCTATTAGTGGCAATCCCACTAGTAGGTACATACCCAGAAGACCTGAAAGCAGGGATGTGGACAGACATTTGCACACCAATGTACACAGTGGCATTATTCATAACTGCCAAAACATGGAAGCAACTCAAGTGTGTCCATCAACCAAAGAATGGATAAACAAAATGGTATATACATACAACAGAATATTATTCAACGGTAAGAAGGGATGAAGTTCTGAAGCATTTGACAACATGGATGAACTTGAGGACCTTATGTTGAGTGAAATTAGTCAGATACAAAAGGGCAAATATTGTATGATTTCACTAATATGAACTAATTATAACAAGTAAATTCAGCTTTAAAATATAAAATACAGGTTACAAGAAAATAGAATGAGGGTATACAATGGAGAGTAGATACTTAGTATTTGCAGAATTTATTTTTAAATTTTTATTAATAAAACCAATCAACATACAATACGAACATACTTTTTTCTTTCATCACATAGTTGTATATTCTGCATCAGAATCATTTCTTAGAACATTTGCATCAATTCAGAAAAAGAAATAAAAAGAAAACAGATAAAAATTCATACATACCCATACCCATTAGCCCTCCCTTTCATTGATCACTAATATTTCAATCTACTAAATTTATTTTAACATTTGTTCCCCATGATATTTATTTATCTTTAATCCATACGTTTTACTCATCTATCCATAAAGTAGATAAAAGAAGCATCAGACACAAGGATTTCACAATCACCCTGTCACTTTGCGAAAGCTATATCATTATACAATCATCTTCAAGAAACATGGCCACTTTCCAGTACTACATTTTCAGGCAGTTCCCTCTCTGTTACACCTTAACTTAAAAGGTGATATTTATTTAATGCGTAAGAATAACATCCAGAATAACCTCTCCACTCTGGTTGGACTCTCTCAGCCATTGACACTTTATTGTGTCTCATTTCTCTCTTCCCCCTTTTGGTCGAGAAGGTTTTCTCAATCCCTTGGTGCTGAGTTCCAGCTCATTCTAGGATTTCTACCCCACGTTGCCAGGAAGGTCCACAATCCCTGGGAGTCATGTTCCACATAGAGAGGGGGAGGGCAGTGCGTTTGCTTTTTGTGTTAGCTGAGAGAGAGAGGCCACATCTGAGCAACAAAAGAGGTTCTCCTGGGAGTGATTCTTAGGCCTAATTTTAAGTAGGCTTGGCTATCCACTGCGGGGTTAAGTTTCATATGAACAAACCCCAAGATTAGGGGCTCAGCCTATTGTTTGGCTGTCCCCAGTGCTTGTGAGAATATCAAGAATTCTCCACTTGGGGAAGTTATATTTTCCCCCTTTCTCGCCATTACCCCAAGGGGACTTTGCAAATACTTTTTTATTCACTGTTGAAATCCTTCTGGGATTTATCAAGGCATCACTCTGGACAAACCTACAGAATCTCATGACCTACTCAAGGTTCCATGAACTTATGGTGTTCAGTTAAGCTGTCCACATAAGTTATATTAGGAAATTGTACAGAATTTTTAACTAGATTGCATTTAAATGTTTGGAAATGGATAGACAATGGTAGCCCAATATGGTGAGTGTAATTAACAGCACTGAAATATGTGTGTGATTGCATTAAAAGGAGAATTTTAGAATAAAATATGTCACTAGAAGGAAAGCTGGAAGATAAAACAGATAACTGTATAATACAGAGAACCCTGTGGTGGACGATGACTGTGATTAACAGTAAAGATATAAAAACGTTCTTTCATGAACTAGAACAAACATAAAAGGAGAAGTGTAGAATAAAATATGTCACTAGAAGGAAAGCTAGAAGATAAAACAGATAACTGTATAATACAGAGAACCCTGTGGTGGACGATGACTGTGATTAACAGTAAAGATATAAAAATGTTCTTTCATGAACTAGAACAAACATACGTCAGTATAACAAGGAATTAACAATAGAGTGATATATGGGGAAAATGTACCTACTGCAATCTACAGACTATAGTTAATAGTCTGTAATATTGTAATTTGTAACATATACTGTAATATTACAGTAATATTTTAATATTCCTTCATCAACAGTAACAAATGTACCGTACAAATGCTAAGAGTCAATGATAAGGAGGGAATAAAGGTCATGGGATGTGTTGGTTCTTTTTATTTTAGTTTTTGTTTTGGAGTAATGAAAATGCTCTAAAGTTGATTGTGGTGATGAACACACAACTACATGATGATGCCGTGAATCACTGATTGAATATTTTGGATGGATTGTATGAATATTTTGGATGGATTGTATGATGTGATTATATCTCAATAAAACTTCCCCAAAAAGTGACATTATAATACTTTATAAAAATCTAAACTTGCCTTCTCTTTATTTTGCTCCTATCATACTATGGTCTCCTAATTGGTCTCCCTGCTTCTAGCCTAAATCATTCTGCATATAGCTTTAAGATTAATTTTCTAAACAATTTTCATACATCAGCTCAAAACTTGTAATAATTACTCATTACATCCCAAGCATCATATGCTGGTACTCAAGCTTTCTACAATTTGATACTTATCTTCCTTTCTCACCTATTAGCACTCTGTGGGTAACCTCTACCTCAGCCAGACTGACCTAATGGTCCCTCTAATTCATCATGCTATTGAGGTTTCCTTGTCTTTATTCATGCTGTGCCCTTCCTGGAATATTTATCCCATCACTCTATCTCTTTTCCCTTCAAAGGTCATTTTAAATTTCATCTCCTAATAAATGAATACATGCAAAATCTAAAATATGTACATGAGCAATTCAACATAATTTTTCTGAGTGAAAAAATTAAAACCAAACTCTTCAATAAAAAGGAACTGATTAATAAACTATAGTACAAGAAAATAATCTTGATTTAACATGTTATGAATTTGTGATTAAAGATTTGATTCTAATTTCAATTTAATATGTGACTTTCACAAATATATATAGAACCAATGGAGGAAATACATTGGTTCATCACTGACTGTGCTCTCTAAACTCTTTATTTGGAGGATTTTTCACTCTTTTTCTCTGATTGGAAAAGGTAGATATTTATTTGTTGTAAATAGCAAATGCTATACTTGACTAATATATTAAATCCGGTCTCTACTCCAGCCTGGGAGTTGATGTTTGGTTCTTTCATGCACTGTGTTGATTTGAATGAGATGCTGATTCTCCTGTGGTCATTTACGTAAGAAATCCTGCAGGGTTGTCTGCTTATTTTTCATGGGAGAAGCCAAACGGGCTTCTAAACCTTCAAAGGGCTAGTAAACCTTCAATGGCTTACTGAAGGAAACACAGAAGCCCACCTTCCCCAAAGCAAATGAGCATTTTAGGATCAGTAAACTGACCAGAAGCTAAGTTTGTCCATTTGACCTTGGCATTTTCAGCTACAATATCATATAATGATCGAATATTTCCAAACATTCATTTTCAAAATGCATTCACCATCACAAGAGTATGCGTAGAAAACCAGCTACTTTCTCACTTACTGTTTAAAAACAAAAACAAAGAACACCTTGAGGAAACAGATAAAGTGCATGTATGTGTGGTTTTTTAAAAAACTGCTTGGTTATTGTCATTCACATGCCATCTCTGAAAAGGTCTGCAAATTTGGAAAATATTTTCTTTTTGTAAAAACAAACAAACAAACCCACATAACATATCCTTAATAAAATTTCACAACTTTTTTTGGTACTTTTACGTACAGCTATTGAAGTCCTTCTACTAGGAGTAGAAAGAGAATCCAGCTCTGTACTTTGTGCTTTAGTTATGGTTCCCTCACTAGTATAATCTTTCATCCAAGGTTTCCACGAAGGAATCATTTCAGGTTATCTATTTTGTGAGAGTTGATATAGTTAAAACTATGTAACACAATCTGTAAATCCATTTAACCATTCATGTAAACTATATTACATCACAAGCATAAAATATAAATGAAAGAAACACACTCTTAATCCCTCTGTGTTTACTCTCTAATGTGAACTGTACCAATCTGACATATGGACATATGTAACGACTAAGGTACTGGTATCAATCCTTACAATAAGTATTAGTAAAGATTAATTCCTTCTTTTTTAAGATATAAAAGAAATATTCATTAAACTGGGTGGTAGATACTCTATTTAACTGCATATAAGATAAGCACACATAATCTTCTCTATGTATTTATCATTAATTAAACTTAAAAATGAAATAAAATACAGCCATACATATGATGTCTTAGCATTTGCAATATATCTGTTGACTCCCATTTAAAATGTACATTTCTTAAAACGTACACCATATCTTCCAAAGACCCTTTTTTTTCCCTCTTCTTTTCCTTGTGTCATAGCTACTACCTAACCTCAGTTTGCTTTCCAGGTAGTAAAATGTATTAAATTATCACAGTTCAACTAAATTTCAAAGAGAGACATCTAGCAAGGAAATCCCAGGTAAAAGAGTGAAAAAAAACTCCAGAATAAACTAATTGAGGAAATCAAATGCATGAACTTCAGCAAAATAATGAGTCATACAAAGAACATTGAAGATATGGTCCAGTCAAAGGAACAAACCAGCATCTGAACTGATACAAGAGTTGAAGCAACTATTTCAGGATGTCCAAACAGACATGGAAAATCTCATCAAAAACCAAATCAACAAGTTGAGGGAGGATATGAAGAAGATATTGGGCAAACAAAAAGAAGAACTCGAAAGTTTGAAAAACAAATCACAGAACTTATGGGAAGGAAAGTCAAAATAGAAGAGATTAAAAAAAAATAGAAACCTACAACAACAGATTTGAAGAAGCAGGAGAAAGGATTAGTGAACTAGAGGACTAGACATCCGAAATATGATACACAAAAGAAAATATAAGGAAAAGAATGGAAAAATATGAGCAGGGCCTCAGGGAACTGAAAGACAACATGAAGTGCATGAATAAATGTGTTGTGGGTGTCCCAGAAAGAGAGGCAAAGGGAAAAGGAGGAGAAAGACTAATGGAGGAAATAATCTCTGAAAAGTTCCCAACCCTTATGAAAGACATAAAATCACAGCTACAAGAAATGCACCATACCTCAAACAGAATAGATCTAAATAGATATACTCCAAGACACTTACTAATCAGACTGTCAAAGACAAAGAGAGAATTTTGAAAGCAGCAAGAGAAATGCAATTCATGACATAAAAGGAACGCTCATTACGACTATATGTGGATTTCTCAGCAGAAACCATGGAGGCAAGAAGACAGTGGTATGATGTATTTAAGATTCTGAAAGAGAAAAACTGCCTATTAAGAATTCTATATCCAGCAAAATTCTCTTTGAAAAATGAGAGGGGGATTAAAATATTTTCAGACAAACAATCACTGAGAGAATGTGTGACTAAGAGACCGGTTCTGCAAGAAATACTAAAGGGAACACTACAGGCAGATAGGAAAAGGCAGGAGAGAGAGGTCTGGAGAAGAGTGTAGAAATGAAGACTATCAGGAAAGTAAAAAAAAAAAAAAAATTAGCTATGTCATATAAAATCCAAAAGACAAAATGGTAGAAGTACTGCCTTTACAGTAATAACATTAAGTGTTAATAGCTTAATTCCCCAATCAAAAGACATAGAATGGCAGAATGGAATAAAAACGAAACCCATCTTTATGCTATCTACAGGAGACTCATTTTAGACCCAAGGACAAAAATAGGCTGGGAGTGAAAAGTTAGGGAAAAGATATTTCATACAAACAACAATCAGAAAAGAGCAGAAATAGCTATACTAATAACTGACAAATTAGACTTCAAATGTAAAACAATTAAAAGAGACAGAGAAGGACACTATGTATTAATAAAAGGAACAATTCAAGAAGAAGATGTAACAATCATAAATACCTATGCACCAAGCCAGAATGTTCCAAAATACATGAGGTACACACTGACAACACTGAAGAGGGAAGTAGATATCTCTACCATAATAGTTGGAGACTTCAATTCCCTGTTCTCATCCATGGATAGAACATCTAGACAGAGGATCAATAAGGAAACAGACATTTTGAATAATACATTAAATGAACTAGACTTAACAGATATTACGGAATATTACACCCCACAACAACAGGATACAGTTTTTCTCAAGTGCTCATGGATCATTCTCAAGGATAGACCATATGCTGGGTCACAAAGGAAGTCTCAATAAATTTAAAAAGGCTGAAATCATATAGAACACTTTCTTGGATGATAATGGAATGAAGTCTGAAATCAACACACAGAAAGCCAGAAAATTCACACATATATGAAGGCTACATATATCACACATATATACATATGTACATCACATTCTTAAACAAGCAGTCGATCAAGGAAGAAATTACAAGAGAAATCATTAAATATCTCAAAATGTAAATGTAAATGAAAACACAACATATCAAAATTTATGGGATGCAGCAAAGGCAGTGCTGAGAGGAAAATTTATTGCCTTAAATGCCTATACTAAAAAAGAAGAACGAACAAAATTTGAGGAATTAACTGCTTATAGGGAAGAACTAGAGAACAGCAAACTAACGCAAAAGATAACAAAAGGAAAGAAATAATGAAGATTAGAAAAGAAATAAATGAAACTAAGAACATGAAAATAATCAAGAAAAATCAACAAAATCATAAGTTGGTTCTTAAAGAAAATCAATAAAATCAACGGAACCTTAGCTAGGTTAACAAAAAAGAGAGAGAGAGAGAGGCGTGGGGGGGGGTGAGAGGATGTAAACAGATAAACTCAGAAATGGAAGAAAAGACATAACCACTGACCCTGCAGAAATAAAGGAAGTAATAAGACAATACTATGAGCCGCTATTTACTAATAAACTAGACAACACAGATAAAACGAACAACTTCTTATGCTGATGTGAATCTATTGTGTACCCCAGAAAAGCCACGTCATTTAGTTTTCATTTAATACTGCTGGATGGTATCTTTTTTATTGTTTCCATGGAGATCTGTCTCCACTCATTTAAGGTGAGGATGCTTCCTGGAGCCCTTTAAGAGGTAACCCTTTTGGAAAGAGCCACGAAAGCCCTTATTGGAGTTGAAGAAGAAAAACGCCCCCAGGGGAGTTTTGTGAAACAAGAAGCCAGGAGAGAAACCTAGCAGACATCACCATATATCCTTCTAGCCAAGAGAGAAATCTCAAACTTCGTTGGCCTTTGTTGAGTGCAGGTAACCTCTTATTGGTGCCTTGATGTGGACATTTTCATAGCCATGCCTTAATTTGGACATTTTCACAGCCTTAGAACTGTAAGCCTGCAACTTGATAAATTCTCCTTTTTAAAAGCCAATTCATTTCTGGTATATTGTCTTCCAGCAGCTTGCAAACTAGAACAGGCATGAACAACCAACACTGACTAGAGAAGAAACAGCTGACCTCAACAAACCAATCACAAGTAAAGGGATTGAATCAGTCATTAAGAAGCTCCCCCAAAAAGAAAAGTCCAGGACCAGACGGCTTCACATGTGAATTATACCACGCGTTCCAGAAAGAATTAGTACCAACCCTGCTTAAAATCTTCAAAAAAATTGAAGAGGAGGGAAAGCTACCCATTCCCTCATTCTATGAAGCCAACATCACCCTCATTCCAAAGACAGACAAAAATACTACAAGAGAAGAAAATCACAGACCAATCTCTTTAATGAATATAGATGCAAAAATCCTCAACAAAATACTTGCAAACTGAGTTCAGCAGTACATTAAAAGAATTATACACCATGGCCAAGTGGGATTTATTCCAGGAATGCAAGGCTGCTTCAACATAAGAAAATCAATTAATGTAATACACCATATCAACAAATCAAAGAGGAAAACTCACATGATCATCTCAATTGATACAGAAAAGGCATTTGACAAAATCCAACATCCTTTCTTGATGAGAACGCTGCAAAGGATAGGAATAGCAGGGAACTTCCTCAACATGATAAAGGGAATACATGAAAAACCTACAGCTAACATCATCTTCAATGGGGAAAGACTGAAAGCTTCCCTCTAAGATCAGGAACAAGACAAGGATGCCCAGTGTCACCATTGTTATTCAACACTGTACTGGAAGTTCTAGCCAGAACAATTACACAAGAAAAAGAAATAAAAGGCATTCAAATTGGAAAAGTAGAAGTAAAAATCTCACTATTGCAGATGATATGACACTGTATGTTGAAAAATCTCAAAACATCTATAGCAAAGCTGTTAGGGCTAATAAATGAGTACAGCAAACTGGCAGGTTACAAGATCAATGCCCCCAAATCAGTAATGTTTCTATACACCAGTGATGAGAAATCTGAAGAGGAAACCAAGAAAAAAATTCCATTAAAAATAGCAACCAAAAGCATAGAATATTTGGAATAAATTAAACTAAGGATACAAAAGACCTATAATCACAGAAAACTACAAGAAACTACTAAAAGAAATCATGGAAGGGCATACTGTCTTCATGGATTAGAAGACTAAATATAGTTAAGATGTCAATTTTACCTAAATTGATTTACAGATTCAATGCAATACCAATTAAAATCCCAACAACTTACTTCACAGAAATAGGAACACTAATAACCAAATTTATTTTGAAGACCAGGGTGCCCCGAATAGCTAAAAATAACTTGAGGAAGAAAAATGAAATCGGAGTTCTCACATGACCTGACTTTAAAGCATATTACAAAGCTACAGTGGTCAAAACAGCATGGTACTGTCATAAAGATAGATATACTGGCCAACAGAATCAAACTTAGTGTTCAGAAATAGACCCTGTCATCTATGGACAATTGATCTTTAATAAGCCAGCAACGACAATCCACCTGGGACAGAGCAGCCTCATCAATAAATAGTGTTTGGAGAACTGGATATCAATATGTAAAAGAATGAAAGAGGATATATAGCTTACACTGTAAGCAAAAACAAACTAAAAATGAATCAAAGACCTAGACATTGGGGCTAAGACCATAAAAAATTTTAGAAGAAAATGTAGGGAAATATCTTATAAATCTCATAATAGGGAGTGGTTTCCTAGACCTTACACCCAAAGCATGAGCAATGAAGAAAGAAATAGATAAATGGATGTCCTCAAAATTGAACTTTTGTACACCAAAGAACTTTTTCAGGAAAGTAAAAAGGCAGCCTACCAATAGGAGACAATATTTAGAAATCACATATAAGGGTTTAGTATCCGGAATGTATTAAGAGATTCTTCAACTCAACCACAAAAAGACAAACAACACAATTCAAAAATGGGGAAAAGACATGAACACATACTTCTCAGAAGAGGAAATACACATGGCTAAAAGGCACATGAAAAGATCCTCAACTTCACTGGCTATTGGGGAAATGCAAATCAAAACCACAATGAGATACCATCTCACACCCACTGGGAATGGCCATTATCAAAAAAATAGAAAATGACAAGTGCTGGAGAGGATGTGGAGAAAGAGGCACACTTATCCACTATTGGTGTGAATGTAAAATGGTACAACTTCTCTGGAAGGCAGTTGGGTGGTTCCTCAGGAAGCTAAGTATAGAACTGCCATATGATCCAGCAATCCCATTACTAGGTATATATTCAGAAGAACTGAAGGCAAGGACACAAATGGACATTTACACACTGATGTTTATAGGGCATTATTTACAACTGCCAAGAGATGGAAATAGCTCAAATATCCATCATCGGATGAGTGGCTAAACAAGTTGTGGCATATGCATACAATGGAATATTATGCAAGGTAATGTAATGTAACAACATGAACAAACCTTGAGGACATTATGCTGAGTGAAATTAGCCAGAAACAGAAGGACAAATACTGTATGGTCTCAATAATATGAACTAATATTAATGAATGAACTTTGAGAGCTAGAGTTGAAAATAAAGTTTATCAAGTTACAGAAAGAGATCAGAGATTGGGCATTTGATGCTAAAGGAGTACAAAATGTTCAAAAGGATTGATTGTATAGATCAAGAAATGGATAGCACAATATGCTCTCACGGCAGCACAATTATATAAGTATACTTAACAAAAATGAGTATGAATATGGTTGAAAGAGGAAGATTAGGGGCATGTAGGACATCAGAAGGAAAGACAGAAGATAAAGACTTGACTGTATAACTTCACAAAATCTAGAGTGGTCAATGATGGTGATTAAATGCCCAAATATAAAAACGTTTTTGCATGAAGGAGAAAAAATGAATGCCAACAGTGCAAGGTGGTGAAAAATGGGATGGTATACAGGGAAAATATATAATCAATGCATGCAAGCTAGGGTCTATAGTCAACAGCAACATTGTAATGCTTCCACTGAATGTAACAAAGGCATTAGCTAAAGCTAAATGTCAACAAGAGGGGAAATGGGGGAGGGGTATGGATTTTTTGCATAAGAAAATGAAATGTCTTTATATAGATTATGGTGGCAAAGGTATAGCTATTTACTTAGATTGAATCGTATTATGTGCAAATAAAACTATTTAAAAACAAACAGAGAGAAGCAAGCTAGAAAAAATGTGGAGAAAGAGATGTACCTATTCACTGTTGGTAGGGAAGGTGAAAGGTGCAGCTCCTCCAGAGGGCAGTGGGGTGGTTCCACAGGAGACTAGGGGTGTGGCTGCCATTTGGTCCTGCAACCCCGTTGCTAGATTATACCTGCAGGAAGTGAGAGTGGGGGCAGAAATGGATATTTGCATACTGGTGTTTATGGTGACAGTGCTTGCAATTCTCAATGGATGGAGGACGCTTAAGAGTATGACTGAAGAATGGAAGAGGGAACTGTGATGTATACATGCAACTGACTACTAAATGGCTGCAAGAAGGAATGAAGTTGTGATGCATGTAACCATTCCTTAAGGGATGGGAGAAAAAATATGGAACTATTAAACTTTACATTAGGAAATCCCCTGATACTGTGTCAAACATTAGGGACACTCAAATCAATAGGTCAAGCCCTTGATCTAGAGGCTTGCTCTTATGAAGCTTATGTACATAAAGGAAAAGCTTAGCCTATAGGTATGCCTAAGAGTTACTTCTGGAAAAATCTCTTTTGTTGCTCAGATGTAGATCTCTCTAAGCAATTCTGTAAGTGAAATCATTGTCTTCCCCACAATGTGGGGCATGACATCCAGGGGTGACAGTCTCCCTGGAGAAGCTGGAGATGACTCCCAGGGATGAATTAAGACCTGGCACGGTGGGATCAACAATTCCATCCTGATCAAAAGGGAGAAAAGAAGTGTAAATAATGAAGTATCAGTGGCAGAGAGAGTTCAAATACAGTCGAGAGGCTACTTTGGAGGTTGTTCTTACTCAAGCTTCAGTTACACATTACTAACTATCATAACTTGCCAACCCGCAACCAAAACCATTCCAGCCAATCCTAAAGTACACCTATAATGTAGAATGAATATATAGCTTTCTACAATGGTTCTATGCACTAGGGTAACTTTCTAGAAACTTACAACCTCGAGATGCATCCCTGGACCAGATCAGTTCTGAAAAAAGAAAAAGTCAATATGATAAAAAATAAATATTTATTCCTTCGAGTCTCCTATATTCTGGAGCAGCTAGAAGGAAAAATATGAGAGGATGGTATGGTAGCCCATAACAAACTCTGAGATCTGTCCTGTAACTGTCTGTTGAAGAGTGCTTTGAAAATTATTGCTTTTTTCTTTTTTTACTTTGTATATATGTTATATTACACAATAAAAAAAGTTAAAAAAAAAAAAAAAAGTATTGGCAAAGTCCTTAGGGATGGAAGAAAAGTATGGAACTGTTAAACTTTACCACCAGGGAAACCCCTGATACTGTGTCAAACATTAGGGACGCCTAACTCAATCAGCCCAGCCCTTGATCTTTTTTTCTTTTTTTAAACATAACAACATACAAAAACGAACATTCTTACCATATGATCATTCCATTCTTGGTATATAATCAATTACTCACAATATCATTACATAGTTGTATATTCATCACCATGATCATTTCTCAGAACATTTGCATTAATTCAGAAAAAGAAATACAAAGAAAAAATTAAAAAACTCACATACCATACCCCTTACCCCTCCCTCTCATTGACTGCTAAGTATTTCCAACTACCCAATATATTTTAGCCTTTGTTCCCCCTATTTTTTTCTATACCCCTTATCACTCCCTTTCATTCATCATTAGCACTTCAATCAACTAAATTTATTTTAACATTTGTTCCCCCATTATTTATTTATTTTTAATTCCTATGTTTTGCTCATCTGTCCATTCCGTAGATAAAAGGAGCATCAGACACAAGCTTTTCACAATCACACAATCAGATTGCTAAAGCTATATCATTATACATTCATCTTCAAGAAACATGGCTACTGGAACACAGCCCTACATTTTCAGGCACTTTGCTCCAGCCTCTCCAACGTACCTTAACTAAAAAGGTGATATCTATATAATGCATAGGAATAACCTATGCAGAGTCCAGGATAACCTCTCGACTCTGAAATCTTGCAGCCATTGACACTTTATTTTGTCTCATTTCTCTCTTCCCCCTTTTGGTCTAGAAGGCTTTCTTAATCCCTTAATGCTGAGTCCCAGCTCACTCTAGGATTTCTGCCCCATGTTGCCAGGAAGGTTGACACTCCTGCGAGTCATGTCCCACACATGGGGGTGGGGGGGCAGTGAGTTTGAAGCCCTTCATCTTGAGGCTTGCTCTTGTGAAGCTTATGTAGGTAGCAGAAAAGCTTAACCTAAGAACTACTTCTGGAGGACCTCTTTTGTTGCTCAGATGTGGCCTCACTCTCTCTAAGCCACACACTGCAAGTGAAATCATTGCTCTGCCCACTACATGGGACAAGACATCCAGGGGTGAAAGTCTCCCTGGCAGCATAGGAGATGACTCCCAGGGATAAGTTTGGCCCTGGCATCATGGGACCAACAATGACATCCTAACCAAAAGGAGGAAAAGGAGTGTAACAAATAAGGTATCAGTGACTGAGACAGTTCAAATATAGTCAAGAGGCTACTCTGGAGGTTGCTCTTATGCAAACCTCAGCCAGACATTGCTACCTATCATAACTTGCCAAACCCCAACCAAAACCATTCCAGCCAATCCTAAAGAACACCTAGGGCAATATATAAGATTCTACAAAGGTTCCATGCCCTAGGGTAACCTTCCAGAAACCTACAACCTTCAGATGGGTCCCTGGACCAGATAAGTCCTAAAACCTAGAGGGCCCAGCCTCTCCAGAACATCAGCTAGTTATGTCTCCTGACCTCATAGTATTGAAAGCCCTTCCAATATGAAAAAGGTAGAAGGGGCATAGCCCAAATACCCCTAAAGAGTGGGAAAAGATCAAAGGTGATGATGGAGTTATACAGAGAAGGTAAGCTTTAACAAACGAGTATGACTGCTGAATCATTATATTGATATTTCTCTTAGTCTCCAATATTTTAGAGCAGCTAAAATTATAGAATTGTAACCCATTCAAACTCTGAAATATGTTCTACAATTGTTGTGTTGTGCTTTGAAATGTATTGCTTTTTTGTATATACGTTCTTTTTCACAAAAGAGAAAAAAAGTAATGATAAAAATATATATTCTTTCTAGTCTCCAATGTTCTGGAGCAGCTAGAATGAAAAATCTGAGAGGGTGGTATAGTAACCCATAACAAATTTTGAGATCAGTCCAGTAACTACTTGTTGAAGAGTGCTTTGAAAATTATTGCTTTTTTCTCTCTTTGCTTTGTATATATGCTATATTACACAATTTAAAAAGTTTTTAAAAATTAAAAAAAAGTTATACTGGACAAATCCTTTCCCCTTTCTGGGCTGCTATTTTTATAATAAGTAAAGATTTTGACTAGAAGATTGCTAAGGCCTCTTCCATTTCAATAAGCCTGTTCATAATCCTACAAGCATTACTAAACTTACTCTTCATGCTGGATTGTAATAACTAATTGCTAGAGGTGATTTTTGGCCATTAATTATTTTAATCCAAAATGGGCAAAGCCAGTATAACAAAAGATTTTAGTATTTTCCAAGCAGCAATAAAGAATAATGACTATTTGTAATAGCCTACATATATGATCAATTATTCATATTTAGTTGCTATCTAGTTTCATAATATAGGATCTAATGAAAACTAATGTTCTACATTTGTAAGGCAGTCATGACAAAAAATATATATATTTTAAGCTTACAAAATTCTTAAAATATTTTAATGGTTTAAGCCTTAATTATATTAAGAAAAAATGTTTAAGCATATTAAATGCTTACCATACTCAATTCCAAAACTACAAAGACGGTCAATTGGAAAGAGAATTTTATTACTTATATGGTTACTATCCATTCCTCACTCAATTTTTTCTTGCAAATAGAGATTATCAATAACATAATAAGCTCTAAGTTTTTTTAAAAATCTGCCTATAAAAAGATAAAGGTAATAATTGCAATGAGACTATAACCTACTTACTGCCCCTACAATTAGGGTGCATGCTATTACAAGGTTATATGTAGAAAGGGACTGCACACTATATTATAAGGTGTCATTTTTAAATAGCTTAAATTTGAGTGTGTAAGCTCCTTTTTTTAAATGGGAATCTAAACATCACCATGGCACTGACAATCTTAGAAAACTGTCTTAAAAAGAACTATTTTATGCTAGTGTCAAATGAAAGGGAGGGGTAAGGAGTATCATATGTATGAATTTTTTTCTGTTTTCTTTTTATTTCTTTTTGTGAATTGATGCAAATGTTCTAAGAAATGATCATGATGGTGAATATACAACTATGTGATGATATTGTGAGTTACTGATTATATATCAAGTATGGAATGATCATATGGTAAGAATGTTTGTGTTTGTGTATTATGTTTAATAAATAAAATTAATCAGTAAAAAAAGATTTTAAAATATGAAACAAAAAAATTGGCTCTAGTAATACATATAATATACTTATTCATTCCACAAATAGGCACTACTCACAAAGAATACTAGATGCAAAAAAGGAGACATCCTATGCCATAAAGTGTGGAAGTCAGAAAGGATCAAGCACACATCTCAGACTGGGAGGATCAAAAAAGGCTTCCAACCATGTTTGAGCTGAGTCTTAAATGTTAGGAGTGACAAAAGCAAACAAGAGGGAGTAATTAACACAAGCAGAAAACAGAACACAATGCACTTACAGTCATAATGAGAAAGGGCCTAGCAGAGAGGGAATGCAAGTAGGTGGCCATATGGGCAGAGTGAAGTGTTTCGGAAGAGGGGCAAGGAAAGAGCTGTGTGGCAGGCAGAAGCCAAATTATAAAGAGCCTTGAATACTTTCCAGAGAAGTGTGGACTTCATCCACAACTCTGGTAAGTCATTAAGACACTACTGTTGAATATATCACTCTGGTAGAGTAATAGTAAGAGAGAAGGGCCAAGGACAGAACCCCAGAGGACGCTAACATTTCTGGAGAGAGCAATGAGAGGGAGGCAAGCTTGTGAAAAGACAAGAGGGACTATACAAGAAGGTAAGAGAAAAATCAGAAAAGAAATAGTACCCTAGAATTCACAAATAAAATTATAAGGGGAGAAAACCTCCTTTAGATTTGGCAATTAGGAAATCACCAGTCACATCAGAAAGCAATGTCAAGTCCAAGAACTGGGGTGGAAGGCAGACCGAAGAGGTTGGGATAGAATAGAAAGTGAAGAAACTAAAAAAAACATGTGGGCTATTGTTTCAAGAGACTCAATTATAGGGTTTTAAAACAGAATACACATTTCAATATAAAAACTTCACATGGCTATAATGTATGGAAAGGTATACAACAAAATGTTAACAGGGTTATCTGTGTCACTGTCTAGTAGGATAATAGGCCTTTCTTAACAACCCTCTCTAAGTATATCCTCCCCCAACCTGAGTCCTTCTCCCCACTCCCTCATATACCCTCTGGCCAACACACACACACACACCATTATTCTCTACCACTAGGCTTTATAGTTTGTGATCTTAATATTTCCTTAAACTATAAGTATGTATTTATCTCCTTATTTCCTGTCTTCCCTGCATGCTCCCCTCCCCCCAATATTACAAAATTCACCTTTCTATACCACACCCAGTGCAGTGAAGACCACAGAAGATACGCAATAGACTGCATGAATGTCTAATGAATTAACGAACAAATGAATAAATGACTATCATGGAAGAGGAGGTAAACACAAATAAGCCACTAACAATTTCTCATATAGATTCATACATTCAAAATAATCTAAAAGCCTAGGCCAAAAATGAATCTTCTTGTTTGTATAACATTATTTTTCTTTTTGAAGTTTGATTCTAGATCTCTACCTTTCTGTAACGCAGAATACACAGTTAAGAGTACTGGCTACAGAGTGAGTCAGATCTTTGTCATTTATCAGTCATGTAAACTTTGACAATTTTCTTAGCTTCCTAAGACTCACTTTCCTCATTTTTAAAATGCGGACAACAACATGTCCCTCATAGAAATGTTGTAAGATTTATATGACATAGCATATCTAAATTCATGGCACAATACTTGGCACATAGTAGGCAGCTGACAAATAACAGCAACTACTACTATTATTAAACAATATTACTTTTTAAATGGCCTGCAAGAGTTAACATTTGGGCAGTTACATACAAAGTTTTAAATTAAATTTAAACTTAAGCAAATTAGGGGAAGGCAAACTAATCTGGGCGGGTATAATGTGCTGTTAGAAAAGTAGCCAAAGCATAGAACAATGGTTCTCAAAGCTAAGCCAATAAAGGGAAAGAAAAAAGAAAAAAACAGGAAAGTGATGATAAAGATAGAAAACATGGTGGCTTAGAACAGAATCAATTTTGATGAAAAAAAACTGTGCTTGTGGGAAAGAAAATGGACAAGGAGACAGTTGGGGGAGGGACTGGTAGAATGCTTTGGAAGACATGAATGAAGGTGAAAGTTGAATCCATAGTAGTGGAATGGATAAGAGAAAAATTACAATCTCTGAGTTAGAAAAGACATTAAATGACTATCTGGCTCAGCTTTCTATCTAATGAATGAATCCTTTCTATAAGAGGTCTTTCTCCCTCCACTTGAAAAACTTCAATGGTGGAGAATTTACTACTTCAAAAGTAAATTATTACAGTAAAACAATTATAATCACTTTAGGAAAAAAAAATTCTTTTGCGTAGTGAACAAAATGCTGCCTCCCTGAATTTTCCATCATTGTTCCTGGTTCAACTACATTACCAGAAAGGTAGAGTAGATAATTCTAATAATATGAAAGTGATATTACAAAGGGGAAAGTGTGGAAAAAGAAGAGAACTAATGAGAACCAAGAGCAAGGAGTGAGACAAAAACATTTAGAGGAAAGAAAGAAAGGGAAAAAAAATACCAGAGGAGAAAGATAGTACAGTGTTAATGAAGCCAATGGTGAACTGCTGTGAAGGAGGAAAATGTAAGCAGCGGTGTCAGCATGATGCAAAAAAATCAAGGAGGTTACTAACTTCAGAAAGAATACTGGATTACAGCAGTTTTAGGACAGTGATTGGGGCAGAAGCTATCCCAAAGAGGTTAGGAAGTGATGAAATAATAAGGGCAACAAGATCAACATCTCCTTGGTGGTGACAGAAAAAGATTAAGAATTGAGCAAGAATTCTTTAGGATATGGGAAGCCTGAGTATATTTATAGACAAACAGCAACAAACCAACTGAAAATAAAGAGGTACAGAAAGAGTGGCCTTATCTGAAAAAAAAAAAAAAAAGATCATCAGCTGGCACTTGGGCAAACCTGGATTGCTGCACTCCCACCACAAATTCTGAAAGTAGTTCCCTGAAGTCCTAAAATCAAGAGTACAGTGAAAACATTATCAATGAAAGAAGGAAGTATAATAGGGAAAAGAGGAGCAGCGAAAAGACAATAAGAAGAATTATATCATCACTAATATTTGACTAGCACCATACAGTTCATAATTGCTCCCTTTCATTTAAATTGTTTTACTGGCTTCAAAACAACCTAGTGAGATAAACATTTTTAAATGAATGAGTAAATTAATGAATTAATGATCCCTATTATAAGGATGAAGAAACAGGTTCAAGAGTGACTTGATTTCAGACCACTTAGCTAGTTAATTGTGCCAATAGGATTTGAATTCAGCTCTTCTGCTTCTAAAGTCTGTGCTTCTGTCACTACACTATACTGCCTCTCCAATGAAAAAATCTAAATTCTTCTCTCCTGCCTCCCACCCACTTCAGGTACCCAGCACTTTCCTCTTCTTTCTCTTTTTATCCTAATCAGATCAGTTACTTATTTGAAAACAATTATTTACTTGGGTAATTATTATTGATGTCCACCTTATATTAAAATTTTAAAATAGAAATAATTGACATTTAATTGTGATAAGAATTTTATAAGACTGGGACTGACAGAAAATTATGCCACAAGAAGAAAGATACAGTACATTTTTATCAGTGTACTTTACCATATTTTTCTTTGCAAAGGGATAATTCATTAGCTGTATATGAGATAAATGTGCTATAGACTATCATTTTAGCACATTCAACTGGAAATTCTGAATTCCAAATAACTGATCTATAAATTAATTTTTGCAATGTATCTATTTGAATTGGAACTATATGAATAAAGTGGGTTTTTTTCTCCTACAGTGGAGACAAAGAAAGGTAGCATTTTGGGGTACAATTTCAGTTTAAATTTAGTAAAAAAAGTCAATACCCACTGCTATTGTTGAAATATTAAACAAAAAACAGCAATCTTTATTTTCCCAAATTTAGAAGTACTGATATATGCAAGAAAAAAATGCTGAACACCATATTGTAATGTATTACCAAAGATCAATTTATTAGAAATCAGGAGTAATTTTTTATCATGGTTGTTTAAAATATCTCATATAGCTCATATTCTATGAAGCATTTTCCACAACATTTTGAAATATTAAGAGTCAATTTCTGATAAATGGTAGAGTTAAGCTTCTTTCATACAACTTACATATAAACAACAATATACTTCTATACTACTTAAGTATAAGATTTATCATCTGGCAAAATCTAGTTTAATCAGCATTTTTTAAAGTCATCAAAGTATTTTTTAAAATTGGGCATCATACACATTGTTGCCCTCAACAATTTCAATAATGAAGCTAAAACTTAAAGATCTGGGCTTTCAAAAAATACTAACAATTTACGACTGTCATATAGTCATATGAATCATATATATCTACTCATCTGGAGCTTTAAAGGAATATGGAAGAAGTTAAAGGAACCCAGAAAATATGAATAATGTGGTACTAATCTGCTTTTTCTTTACATTCCCATTCGACATTTATGAGATCCTGTGCCTTGCAGGAAACTGAATGCCTCTGCTTCTTAAAGTTGCTTACTTTTAATGTAGTGACAAGAAGAAATAAGAGATCATGTTGGCTAAAAGGATAAAAACTGGAATTCCAGTGAGCTAACAGTTTATAACTATTTGTAAGATCGGCTTTAAATGTTTTTAAATGGCTATAAGTATAATTTATGGGTAATAGCCATGCAAGAAATTTTAAAAGTCATATATATTCCCATATAATAATATGTAATTTATAAATCTGGATTTTATTCAAAATAAAAGGAATGCCTTTTTCCCTAGTGCTCATCATAGATTCAATACACCAAAATAACAATACTACATTAGCCAATGAAATTACAGGTTACAGGCCTGGTATCTATCTCCAGCATGTAAAAATTTTAATGAAAAACAAATACAGTTTGGGTGTTTTATTTTACTGTTCGGGGTCATTGATATTGACTGCAGTACTAGTGAAATTTTTGTTACTCAAAGTGAAATAAATCCTAAAACTACTCATTCAAAGTTTTGGAGAGTAGATATATCACAATTATGTAAAGCCGATAAGCATTAATTAAAATGCCTACAAAAAAATTTTAATAAAATCTGCATAATTCACCCTTCCTTGAAAACTTTTGTTAGAAGAAACCATATCTTAATATATTCCTAAAAACATCTCCAGTATTGTAGAGTAGCTAGAAGTAAAAATCTAAAATTGAGAAATTGTAACCCATGTCAAAGTCTGAAATATGTTCTACAACTAATTGTGGTACTGTGCTTGGAAATCTACAGCTTTTTTGTATATATGTTATTGTTCACAAGAAAAGAAGGAAAAAAAAGTCGATCATGATGATAAAAAAAGTATTTAAACCCTCTAGCCTCCTATATTCTGGAGCAGCTATAAGGAAAAATATGAGAGGATTGTATGGTAGCCCATGACAAGCTCTGGGATCTGTCCTGTAACCACTTGTCAAAGAGTGCTTTGAACACTACTGCTGTTTTATTTGCTTTGTATATATTACACTGTACAATAAAAAAAAGTTAAATATATATATATTCCTAAAAACAACTCATGGATTCATCCACTGTTTTATATTCTCCCTGTCTTGCTTTACTCCAGAGTAGAAGTAAGAGTGTTAGCAGACTATCTTTGTTAATAAGATACATTTTATACCTAAGTCCCTAGAGGGCAGGGTCTTCAAATAATCTAAAAGAGTGGGTACACAATAAATGTTAAGTAACATTACAGGATTCTTATTTAAGGGAAAATAAAGCAAAATAGCTAGATACTCGTCTGCAAAGTCAGTAAATGCTTCAAGAATGAAAATATTAAGTGTTAGTTAAGGTATAATGTAACTATAAAGTTCATATTCTGCAAAGACTAATTACTACAAATTGCAAGCCAACCCTAAATTAGCATTTTATACTCACTACCTTGACATTTACATGATACCTCTCCCTACTGTTTGGGAGTCTTAGCCCAGTTCTCCTCTATCCAGCTTCTCTACTTAACCTGGATCCCATGGTCAATGCTTCAACAGTTTTTCCTACACTTTTAATTCCTCCCCTCATCTTCAATACAATCTTTCCTTGCTTTGTTCTTGGCTGCAAAACACTGACAGAGAAAACTGTAAAATCATGCTGATTACAAATGTGAATTCCAATCTCAGATGAGCTCCTGATACTGCCAAGCAGTCCTTTCACTTATCATGAAACACTTCTCTTTCCCATCCCCCACAGCATTTGTAACAAACTTTCATCACTCTCTTGTCTTCTAGCCCACCTCCATCAATTGAACACTCAAAAAAGTAACTGCCTCAGGCAGTGAGACTGTGGCTCAGTGGCAGAATTCTTACCTGCCATGCTGGAGACCAAGGTTCAATTCCCAGTGCCTGCCCATACAGAAAAAAAAAGTATCTCTCTCATACACACACAATCCTCAGATATTATTTTTCCTTCCTTTCATATCTTAACAAACCTAATTCTCACCTATATCCACCTCCTAACTTTCTGTGATAGATGAATAGGTTTTACCCTTTTCCAGAGTTAATTCCCAACTGCTGTTCTAGATCTCCCCTCTTCCCACTTCTTCTCAGATCCTGTTCTATTAATTATATCCTGACTCCCCTATCTTCAATTTCATCACTTTACTCAAAACAAACAAAAAAGTGTGAGTATTAATGTTCTTTTCTCAACACTGTCTCCTTAAGCTACTTCTTCTTATCTCCCCTTCACTGGCCAATCTCTTGAAAGAATAGTACTTAGTTCTAGTATTTCCTTGGTCCATTTTCTTAGCAATCTGTCTCCCATCTTCACCGGTATCTTGACTCTGGAAAAGTTAGGAATCGACTGATTTCTAAATTCAATAGCCTACGTTCGGTATTCATCTAACCTGACCTCACTGCCTTCAAAAATCAATTAAGGGTGCACGGGTGGTTCAATGGTAGAATGCACCTGCCATGTGGGAAAGCCAGGTTCAATTCCCAACCACTACCACCACCACCACCATACCAAAAAAAGTCAATGAAGGTAATAAATGTAAAAGGAATTAAACTTATTTAAAAACACATAAAATAAGAGTCATAAGTGGAGGCTACAGAAAAAAAAGATGAGATCCACATATAAGCTTTGAATTATTTTGGACATTCACAGCATAAATAAATTAATTTAACATACTTTTCTTTTCTTTATAATTGAGGCTGTCTGCCAGAAAAAGCACTTCTGGATGAGAAAATGCAACATATCAATTTCCAATTTCAAAAACCTACTACATCAGTAACTGAAATTCAAAATGTAATAATAATACTTAAAAAAGGTAGTAAAATAAAGCTACCATTTTCAGGAAAAAATATTTTCTTCAGCGTTAAGGAGAACTAAACTTAAAGAATATCTGTATTATGTCAAAGATTTCCTTAAAATTTTCCCCTCAATTGCCTCTGTCATCAAAGACAGAAAGTTGCTAGAGGATCTAAAGAGAATGTAATTCACTCACTGAAACTATTTTCCCATGGAAATTACTTTCTCATATAGTGGGGATCAGGAACCATAGCTTGGACCCTCACCAGAGTCTTGCAAACCATAGGTTTAGAAAGGTGTTATGTGTCCTGTGCATTGCAGGATGTTTAGCAGTATCTCTGGCCTCAACCCAATAGCACCTCACCTTCAGTTGTGACAACCAAAAATGTCTCTACACACTGCCAAATGTACTTTGGAAGGCAAAATCACCCTGGTTAACAACCAATGGTTTGTAAGTTGGGGTCCTTGGTCATTGAAAAAGAAGGTGTCCAACCAGTCTTGTTAACTGTAATTTTTTTTAATGAATTTTGCTTTAAAAATTTGTATTTTTAAAATTAAGACGTTAATACTACAAGAAGATGTCTCAAGAATATATATGCCACCCTCCTTAAGTTATAATAAGAAAAAAGCATTTTACAGGATTCCATAACATGGATTTTTATCTTAGTCAATATGTTAATTCAACTCCACACCCCAAAGTTGGGGGAATGTTCAGTTTTTTCCTTGCTCTATCAAATGAATTAATTTAAACAGAGCCTAAACAATTCTAATTTCCAAATACCAATTTCTTGCCTTACGTGGTCATGGCCACATCGTGTATCCTGAGCCATGCATCCTAGAGAGTCAAGCTTCCACTACTCAGATTTTCTTATCTGGTTTCTGCCATATATTTGTGAGGCAAGCAGGAAGTACACAGGTGACCTTTATGTTGTTTTCCAACCCCAGCATTTTAATATTCAATGGTAAGCTGAACTTTTTTTTACTTATTGACCCCCAGGTGCCCAGACCACCTCTAAAGGTCACTGAAGCCATTCATCTTAACTCGTTTCTTTCTCCAAACTTTTCTTTCTCCAAATGCTGAGCACAACTGAACTGTATGTCAACTGTTTAAAAATGGTTTTCGATACTGGTGATCAATTGCATACTCTCTGACCCACATAAAAAACGTTTTTAAACATGTACACTGATTTCACAACATTGTGACTGTAATTAACAGCACTGAATCATATAAGCGAACATGGTTAAAAGCAGATATTTTAGATTATATATACATTACTAGAATAAAAATTAAAAGAAAAAACATAGGATTGTACAAACATTGAACCCTATTGTAAATGGACTATAATTAATAATTATAAAAATGTTCTCTCATGAATTGTAACAAATGTACCACATTAATGCAAAGTGTTAATAAGAGGGTGGTATATGGAACTCTGTATTTTATATTTTATGCATGCTAGTTCTGTAAACCTACAACTTCACTAACACAAAAATTATTAATAAAAAATTTTTAAAAAAAAACTTTTCAAGAAACGTATGGGCTGGTTCCATTCATATGAAAAGCACATAAGAGGCAAGTGTATAGAAACCAAAGTAGATTAATGATTGCCTAGGACTGGGAGTGCAAATGGAGAAATGGGAATGACTGTTAATGGGTACCAATTGGTTACTTTTGAGGTGAGGAAAATGTTCTAAAATTAGACTATGATGATGTTTGCACAACTCAAAACATATACCATTAACTGTACACTTCAAATGGATGTACTTAATAGCATGTTAATTATATCTCAATAGTGGTGATTTTTTAAAAAAGCAAATTCTAATCAACTTTTATTGATAAGAAAAGGAGTGTGATTAAAAACTTCTGCAAAGTTTGCCATTTCATGGGTTAAGATTTTAATTGACATAAAATTATTAACTACCTATCAAGAAAAAAAATAACTTTACCTGAATACATAAACATATGTACGCTTAATAATTTTTCCCTGATAAACTTTAGAACAATTTTACCAACCATAATTTTGAAAACAATGAAAACATTCAGAAAGGCAAATGCTATAGTAACAATACCTCTACAAAGCAAAACATGAGAATTACCACCAACAACAAAAAAATGGACAGTCCGCACAGCTTTGTTATGATACATTCCTCATATAAAGAAAATCATCAAAGCATTTTCTTTCGGGGGGGCATTCCTCAGATTATAATGTTTTTCAGACTGGTAGTGTAATAATTCTGACATTACCAGAGCATAATTTAAAAACAGCTCAATTACAATAAATTGCAAACACTAATCCCTCAAACCACAACTATCCACTACCCGAAATTTACATATATTGATCACTTTTACCAAAACCTATGATGTGCAGCAATGATGATCACTATGAACCAGCAAGTAATACCCATCTCTCGGAAATTAGACTCTGACTGCAATACAAACGGTCAAACAAAAACAAACCTCATCATTCCATCTGTTCTATCATAACTGCTTAGAAATCACTAAAGCTGTCAAGGTACTTTTCAAATTAGAACTCCCGCCACATTTATAATGTTACCCCGAATGTCCAGCTGCAGTTTATCACAGTAACGCGTTTCGGAGGCCACTACAAATAATTCAAGTATTGTAAGTATTTACTATAAAAATTGCCCCGGGTTTGACAATTCAGAAAGTCAACTGAAAATCAAAAACCCTCCAAACAATTTAATTCTCTGAAAGTAAGGCGAGCCTCCAGTGAAGACCAAAAAATAAAGCTGACCAAAGGGGGATTAAAAATATACATAAAGAGTTTCGCAGCTCTGGTCGGCGAAAACTCTAAAAATACCACCCCTGAACTCAGCACATGGACAGACAAAGTTGCTAATTTTAATGGGCAGGCAAAAGTTCCCTAGTCAACGACTAGAGGGCAAGGGCGGCCTGTTTTTGTATTCAGGTAGGGATGGAAAGAAGCAGAACTGGAGAAGAAAATCAATTATTGAAGAAATTATTACGAGCGAAAATTCCCAAGCTGCAGAACACTGAGTTATTCTTCCCTAGTGGAGAAAAAATAACATAAAATGTAAGTGATTTCATAAAGATCAAAAGGGGGCTACGGGCCCGGCCGGAAAAAAGAAGGGAAAGTTTGGGGGCAATGTCTAAAGGGGGTGGGCCAAGGGGAAGGGGGGGGTAGTTCCCAAGCCGGGATCCCGGAGAGCCGCGAGGGGGGCTAGAGCGGGCAGGCGGCCGCGGAGAGGAGGTGGGAGAACAGCTGCCAACCTCGATCCTGGAGGGAGAGGAAAAGGAAGACGAGGTGGCAGACCGGCGAATGGAAGATTCAGCGCGGGTCAGCTGGGATCGAAACTCAGCTTTGGGCCGAAGAGGAGGAGACAGAGGGGGTGGGGTTTCGGTCCTTTTTCCCACCGCAGATCGGGTCGAGGGTGGGCCGCGAAGCCCTGGGGGCCGAGGGAGACCAGCCCGACACTTACCTACGGGTCCCGGGCAGCTGCCCCAGAGCGAGGCCTACTGCATCGCCGCCGCCTCCAGCCCTCCACGTCGCGCACAGGCTGCTCCGCGGCCGCCGCCTCCCGGCGCCCCGGGCCCCGCTGAACCCGAGCCCGGCTTCCCGCTCCCGCCCCGCGCCGCCTGATCGGTCGGCCGGGAGTGCGCAGGGCCGCGCTCTCGAGCCCGGCTCCGCTCAGGGATGAGAGGCGGCAGCGGCAGTTCCCTCACGTCTCTCCCGGGTGTCCTGTCAGCCAGCAGTTCCCCCCGGGTCCGCAGCGCCGCCTCCGCCGCTGCTGCCACCGCCTCTCCCACATCCCCGGCCTCCAGAGGAGCCGCCGCCGCCGCCGCCGCCACTGCCGCCGCTCCGCGACCACTGCCCCTAGCGCTTCTGCTCCCTGCTCCACCGTTTCTCCTCACCCCGCCGGCCAGGCCCGGCCCGGCCCGGTCGGGAAGACAGCGCGTAAGGCCGCCTCGAGGCCGCTGCAGCCCCCAGCCCACAATCCACCGCGCGGCTCCACTGGGGCGGGAGGGCCGCGGCCTGGGGCGGGGGGAGCGCCCGCCACCTGGCGAGAGGGGCCTGGGTGCGGGACCCAGCGCCCGCCGCGGACGCACTCCGCGTTCCGCGCGTAGGGAAATACCCCGCGCTCCGCTTCGGGGCGCCTCTAATAACCCTGCACGTAAAGACAGAAATCCACGCTGAGTACTTTCTTTTTCCTGACAACCCTCCCCCCACCCTGAGTTGTACGCAGGAGCAACCAGGTGGTGCCTCCGGCCTTCCTTGGGACAGGGTCGCGGTCACTCAGCGTGGCCCTCGTCTACCCCACAGCCAACCGACTCCAAACGCTGTCAAATCACCCAGGACCTATTAACGCAGATACTTCCGCAAAATTACAGCTCCCTTTTTACCTCTCAAAGGGGCGCTGAGAGTTTCCCAAATAAATTTACTTTCAAGGATTATAGGTCTTTTCCCTTCAGCCCCCCAAGAACACCACTGGACTCTGAAAACAGTGCATCAACTTTCTATGAAGGCCTTCTCGAGCCCGGTCCTTCTGCGTGTCTTCCCCTAGCTCCGGGTTTCCTTTCAACACCTATAACACTTCTCTAGTCCTGAAATCGGTTATTCCTACTCTCTGTGCGTGTTACTAATTACTCTTCGGTCTAATTCTTAAAAGTCTTCCAATTCAGCCTAGTTTCAGAGGGCTTGCAGTTTAAATCACTAAAATGGGATCCACAAGAAAGAGAATGTCTTAGAATACTTTTTTAGAAGTCCTCAATCATTTGAGTCTTAATTTTAGCAAGATTTCACTCAATTTTTAAACTACTTTTCTTAAAAATAGGTTTTTAAGTATCAGACCTTTATAAGATACTTAGTATATTTTAAAGTGAAAATGTAACTCTATTACAATTGGGGATTGAAAAAAGGTTGATGAAGTTTCACTAAGTCACTTTAAAACTGCAAATTCTCTGCAAAATAGTATTTTGCCCACTACAAAGCTGAAGTTTGGAAAAGGGAAGGACAAAAGGGAAGGAAGCCACGAAAATAGTTGAGAGGAAATTGTTACACTGTATTTCCCTAAATTCAGTCCTCTACTATTTTGTAATAATGATGGTAAGAAAATCAATCCCCAATAAGAAATAAATTTAGCTGCAAAACCATAAAGAGATCCTCTTAAATCTCCAAAATTTAATATAAAACCAAATGAACTTAAATTATGAAAATATTAAGGAAAAGATTAACCAACTTCCACCTAAGGCCAAGGAGGAAAATAATTTCATTTTAATATGGAATTAACTCATAAATTATATTCAGAAGTGGATTTAGCAAGTTCCAGGAAGTCAGGGAACATTTTCTGACAGCTACCTTAAGCCCGACTAGTTTGACCTTTATAAAGATATTTTTTAATTTATTTATATGCCAACTTGTACCAAAAAGCAATCCAAGTTGCTTTAGTTGGCTCTTAGATTAAATGTTACAGTCATCAGGTGTCTTCTGGGCAGGCGAACAAGACAGACTGGATTACGTGTTCATTATCCATCTGTAGATAACATACCATACTATACCACACCATAAAATACACATTGATTATTGTGCTTACTTGTTTTAGGGATCTCCAGTATGCTTATGTTTACTTTTGCTCTTAGACGGAACAGTTCCTAATCCTGAATCAAAGCAGAAAAGTAAATGCTAATGATCAAGTTAGCCAAAGAAGTGTAAAGCAGACAAGCAATTTCTTTGAAAGGCGGATAAATTTCAAATAATATGTTCACTTGATATCACTTAATCATTTCAGTATAATACAGAAAAATGAAATCATAAATAAATATGTATAAATATAAGGGATCATTTCCAGAAAGCTCAGATGAAATAACATTAAGAAAAACTGATAGAAATAAGATCTATCATTGCCCTCAAAATAAGCCAATAAGAAGAGAATATTTAGTTACTATATTACCAATGCTGTATTTGTCATATTTATTATAACTGTCAAGAATCATGGAGGGCGGGCCATGGTGGCTCAGCAGGTAAGAGTGCTTGCCTGCCATGCCTGAGGACCCGGGCTCGATTCCCAGTGCCTGCCCATGTAAAAAAAAAAAAAAAGAATCATGGAAAAGTGAGTCATCAAGGTCATAAACTCTCATCAGAGGGAGTATGAACATATTTTCTAATGCCATACCCCCTATAAATGGCCTGTGCTTATATTTACTATATTGTTCATTGCATTTCGTGTACATGGCAGTAATGAGGCTAACATGTCTACACAATCAATGAATATTGCCATTTTTAATGATTTGTTTCACAGAAAATATACATTTACATGCCAATATAAATACAGAAGGGAAAGAAGACACTGGTTGAAGGAATGGGCAGAGAAATCATTTTGCCGTTTTTTTCCACACCTCTTTTTTTTTCACAATCGCAAGCATTGACTCTCAAACGGAAATCCACCCAAGTTCTTTAACTTACTCTATTATACATATAGCTGAATAAGTATAATTATGTTGTTTCTTTAATAGAAAAAAATATTTTTGGTAAACAAAATCCCCATGCACACATGAACTGTAAGTTGCTAATAATGGTTTCATCAGAGTTTGGCTTTTTGATCCAATGCCTTGAGTTATTTTACCCACCATACTTACCCAAATTTAAAACATTACAATGTTTTAAAAACATAATTTATAATAATATAATTCTAACTCAAACTATGTTTTGTTATAAAATTTTCCAATTTAATTTGATTATGGTATAAGACATTAAAATTAAATGTGGGTACAAGTATCACTAGATTTTATCACACTGTCACATGATAATAATGTACTCAATAATTTACAACTTTTCTACATCGTATCTCTTTCTGTCTTCTAAATCAGCTGTTTATTACTTTGAAAGCAATTATTTACCTGTTACATTTCTCTGCTACATTTCTTTTTTATTCTGATATTCCTAATTTCCATTCTGATCATCGTAATAATAGCAGCCATCATTTAATAAGAACTTAATAAATTCCAAATATAGTAGAAAAACAAGGTAATATGATACATTAATTTCATATTGTCATGTACAAATTACCACAGATTTAGCAGCTTAAAACTGCAGACATTGATTATATCATAGTTTCTATTTGTTGGGAGTTCAGGCATGGCTTAGAACAGTCTTCTGCTCAAGGTCTTGCAAGGCTGCAATCAGAGTATCAGCCAGGCTACATTTTCGTCTGGAGGTTTGACAGGAAGAATCTGCTTCCAGACTTAACTCAGGTTGTTTGCAGATTACAGGACTGAGAGCAACATCAGACCCTATCTACTTTTCCATTTTATTTTTCTCCTTAGCCTTTTTTCATCAGCAAATCCATCAGACATTTTACTTATTTAGTTTTACTGTCTGTCTTTCTCCATAAGAATGCAAACTCCATGGGAGCAGGAAGTTTTGTCTGTTTTGTTCATCACTTTGCCCCCAGTGTTTGGAACACTGATGCAGAGTAAGACCTCAATAGATACAGTTAAACGAATGAATGAAGACAAGCTTGCATTTATAAATAGAAACCACTTTCTTCAATACACTAAGCAGAATGAACAACCAATAAGTCTAACCTCTTGAAAACGAATTGACACTGACTTGTTATAAGACACAACATTTTTGTAAACCACTATTAATTTATTAAATCTATGACAAAGATTATAGCCTTGACCTCTTTTATAATTAGAGTATTTTAAATAGTTACTTTAAAAATTATTATTTAAAAATATGAAATTCTATAATAAAATAGAACTGTAAGAACAGAATGGTCAAGAATTTTTAGGGGGAAATATTCATTTAAAACTTCTCTAGAAAAAGCAGGGGTTTTGTTTAAAACTTTTCTAGGAAAATTATGAACAAGTCAGGACTCTTACATATTTAGAAAAACAGAAGCCAGGGCTGCTCTCAAAGGATTTCCTCAAGAATCACCTTATATATCAAGTCATTACATGACTCAACACCCATCATTGCTCAGAAAGAATTCTATAAGCAGCAGGAATACAAATTCTTATATCACTATGTAATATTTTTAAATAGAAAAAAAAAGCAAGCAGTGAGGAAATATTTTGCAAGCAAAATAAACAGAGAAAACACAAAACTGGGGAATCATAAAATCAGGATAATTTCATTATGTAATTCAAAATAAAAGATTAACATAACAGTGGATTCTAATTATATAATGGACTTTCCTTGGATACCAAGATGCATTGTAAGAGTCATTTCATTTTCATGCCACTGTCTGGTCATTTTGGTTCCCATTATACCAGACAGTAAAATCTTTGTGTTTCTAACCTGTTCTCCTTACTTCTACAAGTTCTTGAGCTTTAATAAGAACAAGTCAAAATCTGTTTTCAATTTAGAATTTTTATTTCCAAAAATCTTTAAAACTACCTTGACTTTAGGGTAGCACTTTTTCCTTCCATATTTTAATTTATTAACTTTTATTGCTCTTTATAAAATAAAAATAATGAACTCAAAAGAAAGAAAACATCATTGAAATTAAAGACTTTTGGAACAGAAGTGCAAAGGATTGAGATAGATGTTTTTGTAATGGTACCCGATTTCCAGTCAGATGCCAGGCTTCAAGACTAGCACCCCTGTACTCTTTCTCCAATGCCATACTTTGGGAATGCTATGGCAATAAATCACCAAAAAAGTCAAGAATTATGTTAAATGGAATTACTTATTATTTGAATCCAAAAATTATCAGATCCTGCCCCTCACCCCAAGTGAAGAAAACCTAGGGTTCTTTTCCTAAAGTGTAGAATATGAAGTTTCTCATTACTTGTAAGAAAAAAAGATCTTGGAAGGAAGATTTTTACTTGGGAATAGTATTTAATATTTTGGGAACTAATCAGTGTAGACTGATCATTACTTTAAGCATAATTTGCCATTCACGAATCCAACCTATCATTCCCATATTTCATCATATGAATAAAGTATCTTAGAAAATGTGTTACTTTTGTGAATTCCTCCTTTATAAATATGCAAAAGCCTACTTTCATTCTTCTAAGTATATACCATCTTTACTTTGCAATTCAGTATCCACAGCAAAAGAAATAGTAAAGTGAACATAAAGGGCACATTTACAAAACATACATATTTATTTGTGTATTTCAACTACTGGCAGTTTTTTTTCTTCAGGGCCCTACTAATATGTATCAAATCAATGAGCAAACAAAATGCTGTGTAAATGGGTTTGTCTTCATGATTAAACTGGCTTACTGATGCATTCCAGGTAGTCAGCATATTCTCCAGGTAATGACCTCCATGAGGGAAACTGCCTGATCAGTCCAACTGCCTGATCCTTTATTGTTTGCCTAAACCACCTGCATTTTGCCCCAGAATGCTAGAAGCTACCCCAGTGACTCACTACTTACAATTGCATAAAAACACCAAATATCTAAGAATAAATCTAATGAAAGCACACAAAACCCCACTACACAAAAAAAACTTTAAACATTATTAGGAGATATTGAAGATGATCTAAATAAATTAAAGAATATCCATGTCTATGGATTGGAAGTTACAATGTTGTACATATGTCAGTTCTTCCTAATTAACGTGTAGAGTCAATGCAATTCCAATGAAAACCTCACAGGTTTATTTGTGGAAAATAGCAAGCTTGTTCTAAAAGGTATATGGAAATGCAAAGGACCAAGAATAGCCAATATACTTTAAAAAGAAGAACAAGGTGAGGCAGACTTACTCTACTGGTTATCAAAGTTTATTATAAAACTTCAGTATAATATATGTGGCATTACTACAGTATGGTATTCGTATTAGAGTAGGCAAGTAAATTAGTCAAACAGACTAAAGAGTCCAGACCCAGATTCATGAAAAATGTGACCTGCAGAACAATGAGAAAGGAAAGATCTTTTCAAATATTGGACAACCATATAGAAAAAAATGAAACTTGAACCCTGCATTACACCCTACCCATAAAAAATTAATTCCGGATGGAGCTGAATGTGAAAGGGAAAAAGTAAAGCCTTTAGAAGATAACATAGGAGAATATTTTACATTTAGACAGAACAGAAAGAAAAAGAGCCAAAAGGAAAAAGATGGATAAATTAGAGTACATTAAAATTATAAACATCTGTTCATCAAATGATACTATCAAAAGAATGGAAAGGCAAGCCACATAGTGGGAGAATGTATTTGTAATATAGTAATTAAAAAGAGTTCATACCCAGAATATTAAAAAATAAATTAAAACGAATGAAAAACTTTAAAAACCTCTTACAAATAATTAAAAAAAAAAGATAGACAACACAATAGAAAAATAGGCAAGACACTTAAACAGGCATTTCACAAAAAAAAAAAAAGACTATCCAAATGGTCAATAAACTTATGAAAAGGTATCCAGTCTCATTAGTAATTAGGGAAATGCAATAGTATACACTGCACATTCACATTCAAAAGACTGGTAAGACCAAATGTAGGATAGGATATGGAGCCACAGATCAAGAAAATAAAATAGAAGACTAAATTGATACAATCACTTTGAAGAATACTTTGGCAACATATTCTAAACTGAAGATCTATACCCTATATGTGTGTGTGTGTATGTGTGTGTGTAGAATATAAGCAACTCTACACTTAAGAACATATCTAATAGAAATTCATGCATGTGTGCCCTGAAGGCATTTACAGTGTCTGACAGAAGCTAAATACATAAAAATACATATTATATGTTTCTGTTAATAAAAATTTCAAAAATTTTGTATTACTATTTATATAATGTTCAAAGTCCAAACTATGGTGCTAATACCCAAGAGAATGGTTAATTGGGGTGGGGGGGAGTGAGGGATAAATGATTGGGAGAGGCTTTAAGGGGATACTGTTCTATTTCTTGATCACGGTGACAGTTTAATGGGCATATAGGCATTTTGTAGTATTTTTTGGACCCAAACATGTGTCTTGTGCATTTTTTTTCTCTGTGTGAGTGATGGTGTGTCAATAAAAAAGATTAGAGGGAAAAAAGTGTCGCTTCCTGCCCTCGGGACTTTATATTCTGTTGTGAGGATTCCTGCCTCCTCCGTTTTGATTAACTTCAATCTCAGGCTTCAGATGACGGGAAGATGGCCGCCACTGGCTCCCGAAGTACAACTTCACTGTTCAAACCAGGCATACTCATTGTCTTAAAGGCTCAGCAAAATCCTAGATCACCTCTAGGATGTACACATCCATGAACCAATCATGAAGCCAATGTGAGGCTCTAATCGGTCAAACCTGAATCACAGCTAATCCCTGAAGCCAGAGTCAAATGGAGCTCACACCACCATAATACATACAATGAAAATGAGGAAAATAAATGTGTTTCTCCATAACAAGCTGGGGCCCCATTCCAGAAAAGGAAATGAAATTAACATGAGCTGAAAAAAACAGCAAATGTCCCTAACAGGTCTCCTGCAACTCAGAACTCGGATTTGCTATTTCTCTTTAGGCCTTTTCATCTCTTTCATTTACCACTCATGTCTCAGGGATTTGGCTGCTTACTTCCTCTTGTTATTCTGATTGCAAATGGATGCTTCTTCCCTTTGGTCAGCTGAGAAATAGGGTACTCTCCCCTACTCTTGTTTTTCTGACTTTGAAATAAGCTAAAACTAATCAACCAAACAAGTGGAAAATAACAATAACAAAAATCCATTTAGTGTTTTAAATGTTTACTTCTGCAAGAAACTACAGAGTAACAAGAGGGTTAGTTAAAATGTCAGACCTTGGAAGATAAGTTCTATTCCTACCTACGTTTAAAGGCTCCTTTCAGGTACCTCCTCTAATAAAGTTTCCTGATCCCTATGCCAGATCTGAGTCCTCTGTAGCTGTGCTCATTTATGATGTATTGTAATTTCTGTTTACTTAGTCATTCCCAAGGGAACATAGATTCCTTGAGGAAAGGAATTCTGCCTTTATCTCTATACCCACAGCACAAAATCCAATGTCTAGGACATACAAGGTGAAAGGTCAATAAATGTTTTCTCAATGAATGAGAACTTTTTGTCCCTATCTCACTTAAACCCTGTGAGGTAGAGATTAGCAAACTGAGACATGATGGCAACGTAAGTGACTTGCTAAAGATCACACAGCCAATTGAATCAGGATGTGAGCACAAATCTATCTGATGCCAAAGCCTGAGCTCTTGACCACTGTCTTGGTCAAAATTTCATTTATTTGGTAAAAGGATCAAACTCCTTAGCTTACAAAGTTTTCCCCAACTGGATTCCACCTGCTTTTCTAAGCCTTTCCATCATTGCTCACCTTTATGCATGTTGCCTCACAGTCCTTGAACAGACTTGGGCTTTCCTGGCTCTTTAGTTTTGCCAGGCAATGCTAAATTTACCTACTAAAATCTTATCCTTTCTTCAAAATAAGTCCAGATGCTCCCTCTTTTCTGAAACATTGCCTATCACTTAGCCAGAGGTGACATCCTCCTCTGAGTTGTGATATAATTTACTTCCTGAACCACAGACATATATGATATGCTGTTTGAGCTATGACGGACCTGTTAACTTCCATGTTAGACTACTGGATCACGCATGTCTTCCATCACACCTAGCTGGGCAATCTGCATATGGTAGACATTAAAAAATATTTACTGAATTAATGGTGGCAGCGGTGACTTTTGTGCATACCCCTCCTTTCCTGCACTGTCTAGGGTTTAGGACTGTGCAAATCATTGTTAAATCTGTCCACCCAACTCATATCCCAAAGACTATGTTCTCTTGATCCCCAAAGGGATCTTATGAGTTCAGAACCAACAATTAGCAAATTGAGAAATTTAAGTGTAAAAGGGCTTTTGATATCTGTTAACAACATAGCTTCACAAATAGTTGAAAATGTGGTTTTCTGGATAATTTCTTCAGTTTAAAAGGGCTAGTGACTGGAAGAAGAAACATGAGGGAATTTACTCTGGGTGTTTCTAAAGCAGAGGTAAATTGGTCTGCTAACAGTAAAATCCCAAATTAACCAGAACCCAATTAACTGGCATTAATTGTTATCTCCAATTACACACATACACACAAGGCAGAGAGAGAGACAGAGAGGACCTTACCTTAAGTAAAAGGAGACAAATGATAATAAAATAATATCAGGGGATATTCAAAATGGCAACTAGTAGCACATGTCCTGCTCTCAATAACAGCATCATTTTCAGAAATGAAACAACTTGAAATTCTGAATCATGAAACAAGATTGAAAGATTAAAAGGTTTAACCAGAAATTAATTTAGGCAGCACATGTCATTTCCCACAAATGTGGTTAAGCAATGTTACACCCTAACACTCCAGTGAATCACCTGGGGGTGGTGTGTAAGTCTGAATGTTTCATATTCTTTAAAACAACAACTTTGTAAAGTCATTTAAGAAATGACTTATACAACAACAACTAGACTAACTAGAAGTGGAAAGGCATTTTTAAAAGAGACCAGAACCTGCAATATGCAACCACAGCAGAAGATACTGGTGTATGTGCCTTGTAGGCTTCTTCAATGATCATGTTTTCAGTTTCACTGCAGCAAATGACTCAAAGTGATTATTTAGCTCACAAAAGATAAGAATATAAAGGGGCATGATTGAAGTACTGAAAATTGCAATTACAGAGGACACCTGAAAATTGATTGGTTCTCCTTTTATCTGGTTGAACAATACAGGAACGAGAGAATGAAAAATAAATTTTAACACTAATGGAAAGATCAGAGAAATAAGCGTGATTTCATGCAGCATTTAAAAAGGAGTACTATTTACAGTGGAAAGAGAGGCATGAGGAAAATACTGCACTAAAATAAATGTTTTTTAACTGAATAAATACACACACTACTATTTAGTGACAGATACAACAAAATCATGTTTCAGATGATTAGAACCCAAGAACTTTCAGATTAGCTCTGAAGATTCTGTTGGAAGAACACAAGAAGAGTTATAAGTAAGGTCAGAAGCCAATTAAAATGGTGAGCCAAGAGGTCAAATAGGCCAAATAACAACAACAGTAACTGCATTAATAAATAATAACAATAATGATGTGATAGCTAGTATGTTCATAGCTATTTAACCAGCATGAACTTTCAATTTACATTTTTATTTGATTTCTCTCACCTAAAAAAAGAACAGGGACGCAAGAGTTACCAGACAATTGAGAAAAGCCCTGAACATCAAAGATAAGAAATAAATAAGTAAACAAAAAAGGAACTCAGGGAACAAAGATTGTTGACACTCTCTCCATTCCCAGTCAGTTATCTAATGTGGAACACAGAAGAAGCCTATAAAAAATAATAATAATAAAAGTTAGAAAATTTAAATACAATCACTGAAACAAAAAGTCCAAAAGACAAGTGGGAGGAGAACATTAAGACACGTCCCTGAAAGTCAAACAAAAAGACAAAGAAATGGAAAATGGGAGGAAAAAAGCTGAGACTCAAAGAATCAACGCCAACTTATCCATTGTTCAGCCAGTAGGAAATCTAGAGAGTACAGAACAAAAATGAAGGAGAAAAACTTTAAAGAAGTTGAAGAAAATTTATCTGAACTGAAGAATATGACTCTCCAGGTCACCAAATATCCCACCCAAAGAAAGAGAGAAAGTCGAAAAGCATTTGATCGTGAAATGTCAGAGCACTAGGAATAAAGAGCACAAATGCTTCCCAAGAGGAAAAATTGACTATCAAAAGGATGGAGAAACAGAATAACTTCAGGCTTATCAGCAGCATCAATGAATTCTAGAAGACAGTTAAGTAGTTAAGTATTGCCTTAAAATTCTCAAGTGGAATTATTTTTAGCTAAGAATTTTATACCCAATAAAAGCACCAATAAAATGTTAGAGTGGAATGAAGATATTTTCAGAGATTCGAGTACTCAAAGAATTGGATCTTTCCTTAGAAAATTTCAGGAATACAAGATTGTAAACCAAGGGGTCCAGGAAAAGGGGATCTAACATAGAGGGTTGGTAGGGAAATCCTAGAATTATGAGCTTGTCCCAAGTCTAGGGAAAGGGCAGTCCTATTAGATCAGGAGACAGAGAGCTATGGGACGGGGGTCTTAAGAGAAAAATAGAACCGATAGATTGTTGGATGGTTTTGTGTTTGGAGGTTTAGAAAAATGATTGCTAACCATTTGACATTTGAAAATCTTTGCAGAGTCATAATTATGTAAATCCTTACCAAATTAATTAAAATATTTTTGCCAATAAGCCCTGCTGTGTGACACTTTAAGATTATGATAAAAGTATAGTAGATAGATGTGGAAAAGGAAAGTAGGGATAGAAGTTGAGTAAGAGCACTGAAAAAAAATCTTCAATTGATTGGATTATCTCATTGTGGGAGACATGCCTCAGTTGATTGCAGATGTAGTCATCCACAGATGCAGTCAACTGACTGAGGATTTAATCAACCAGCCATGAAATATCTTTGCAGCAAAGGTCAGGGCAGTGCCTGCCTAACCAGACAACTAGGTATTATCACTTGGCCAAGTTGGCAGCAGAACCTGACCATCACAGTCCATCCCTTGTCAACTTGGCAGCTATACACATCACCTTGAAACACACTTCACCTCCAAACAGAACACAATAACAGACATATGTTTCACCGAACAATATTCAATTGTCCCATGTACAACTGGAAATGCACTACATCTCTCCAGAATAGGCTACAAGTCCCTAGGTAGCATTAACTCTTAAACTTCATATTCTATGACTTAAATACTACACCATGAACAATACAACTCATATCATATGATAAGCGGGCAATAAAATATTTACTTATATACGAATGCAAACATAACAAAACAGGAAGGAAATATTCATATAATCACGGTCCTCATTCCTGCAACTGGTCATATGGTAGTAGTTCATATTTATCACTACCTTATTCTATTACCCATTGCATATTCCCTTTACCCTCAGTAAGCAATCCAAATGGCCGTGGTTCTTTGTCAGGTGGGGTGACCCAGACTTTCATTCCTGAAATTTGTAGTCTTGCCTGGATTGGGTTGATTGCAGTTTTTCATTGACTTTAATAACAGGGCATGGTAGTACTAAGAGATGGGATCTCCTGTATTTCAGGAAAACTCTTCTTTACCTCTATTGTGTAGTTGCAGTCCTATTTCTCTTTGATCGTCAGGATCAATCACCCCAGACAGATCAGTAATACCCTTTCATGCCTGATGATTAAGTGGCATGAGAAGCTCAAAGTGGCTAGGTGGCAGTCTTAATTTCCAGTTCAATGGAATCAGTGTTGTGTCTCCTGGAAGGAGCACTCCTCCTTTGGGAGCTAAGACTTGTAGACCAGGAAAGCTTAAGGTTTCAGGGACAGGAAGAAAAATTTGTCTTAGTGGGTCACTAGGAGCAACAGTGAGTGGTGCCACTCCCATTTCCACCCCTTAATTCCTGGATCCGTGAATCCTGGCTATGGGAGAAACAGCACCATAGAGTGGATGCTGATTCAGAGCATACACAGCCTCCTGGAGAACACTGCCCCAGCCATGCAAGGTATTGCCACCTAATTGGCACTGTAATTGGGTCTTCAAAAGGCCATTCCACTATTTGATTAACCCAGCTGCCTTTGGATGATGGGGAACATGGTAGAACCAGAGAATTCCATGAGCATGTGCCCATTCCCACACTTTCCTTTGTTGTGAACTGGGTTCTTTGATCAGAAGCAACACAGTGTGGAATTCCATGAGAGTGGATTAGGCATTCTGTAAGTCCATGTATTCTAGTTTTTGAAGAAGCATTTGGTGCAGGGAATGCAAACCCATATCCAAAGTATGTCTATTCCAGTTAGAACAAATCACTGCCCCTTCCATGATGGAAGTTGTCTAATGTAATCAACCTGCCACAAGATAGCAGGCTGATCACCTTGGGAATGGTGCCATATCAAGGATGGAGTGTGGGTCTCCGCTCCACTGGGCAGATTGGGCACTCAGTAGTGGTCATAGCCAGGTCATAGCCTTGGTAAGTGGAAGTACATTTTGCTGAGTCCATGTATAACCTCCATCCCTACCACCATGCCCACTTTGTTCCTAAGCCCATTGGGCAAGGGCAGGAGTGGCTGAGGAAAGGGGATGACTTGTATCCACAGGATGGGTCATTTTATCCACTTGATTATTAAAACCTTCCTTTGCTGAAGTCACTCCCTGGCGAGCATTCACATAGGAAACAAATATCTTCAAGTTCCTTGCCTACGCAGAAAGGTCTATCCACACACCTCTCCCCAGACCTCTTTGTCACCAATTTTCCAATCACACACCTTCCAAGTTCCTGACTATCCAGCCAAACTATTAGCAATAGCCTATGAGTCAGTATACAAACACACCTCTGGCCAGTTCTCCTTTCAAACAAAATGAACAACCAGGTGCAGTTCTTGGAGTTCTGCCTACTGGGAGGATTTCCCTTCACTGTTGTCCTTTAAGGACTTCCCAGAATGGGGTTGATGTGCTGCAGCTGTCTACTTCTGGGTGGTCCCTGGCTATAATGCAGAACCACCTGTAAACAAGGCCTGAGTTTTCTCTTCCTCAGTCAACTGACTATAAGGAACTCCCCAAGAGGCCATAGCTCTGATCTGGGAAAGAGAAAGTAATGTTGCAGGAGTCAGGGCCATGAGCATTTGGGTCACTTTCTCATTAACTTACTTGTGTCTTCAAGACGTGCTTGAGCCCTATCTCTAATATACTATTTCCATTTAATGATGGAGTCATAAATATTTTTTGTGGCTTGCTGGGTCAGACAACATCCAGCTCATGATAGGCAACTCAGGTCTCATGGTAACTTGGTGTCCCATGATTACGCATTCAGTCTCTACTAAGGCTCAGTAGCAGGCTAACAGCTGTTTCTCAAAAGGAAGGTAGTTATCTGCAGTGGATAGTGTTCTAGTTTGCTAGCTGCCAGAATGCAACATACCAGAGATGGATTGGCTTTTAAATAAAAGGGGATTTATTTTGTTGGTTCTTCAGAGGAAAGGCAGCTAACTTTCAACTGAGGTTCTTTCTTATGTAGGAAGGCACAGGATGATCTCTGCTGGCCTTTTCTCTAGGCCTCTAGGTTCCAACAACTTTCCCCAGGGCGATTCCTTTCTGCATCTTCAAAGGCCTGGGCTGAGCTGCAAGTGCTGAGATGAGGTATGCTGAGCTGCTTGGGCTGTGCTACTGAGCTCTCTCATTTAACCACCAGTCAATTAAATCAAACATCATTCATTGCAGCAGGCACACCTCCTAGCCGACTGCAGATGTAATCAGCAATAGAGGAGGTTCACATGCCATTGGCTCATGTCCACAGCAATATAACTAGACACCTTCACCTGGCCAAGTTAACACTTACTCTAACTACCACAGATGGTAAGGCTTTGCTCCAAAATCTTAAGTGTCTGCATTGTGATTGTCCTATAGGGCCTGCCAGAGACTCCAGACAGCATCCGTACTTGCCACTGACACTTTCAGCACCATTGGATCTGCTGGATTATATGGCCCATATGGCAGAGCAGCTTGCACAGCAGCCTGGACCTGTCGCAGAGCTTCCTCTTATTCCGTCACCATTTAAAACTAGCAGTTTTTCTGGTCACTTGGTAAATGGGCCAGAGTAGCACACCCAAATGAGCAATGTGTTGTCTCCAAAATCCAAAGAGGCCAACTAGGCATTGTTCCTCTTTTTTGGTCATAGAAGGGGCCAAATGCAACAGCTTATCCTTCACCTTAGAAGGGATATCTTGACATGCCCCACATCACTGGACACCTAGAAATTTCACTGAGGTGGAAGGCCCCTGTATTTTTGTTGGATTTCTCTCCTGTCCCTTGACTTGCAAATGCCTTACCAATAAGTCTAGAGTAGTTGCAACTTCTTCCTCACTAGATCCAATCAGCATGATATCATCAATATAATAGACTGGTGTGATGTCTTATGGGAGGGAGAAATTATCACATTCCCTGCAGACAAGATTATGACACAGGGCTGGAGAGTTGATATACCCCTGAGGCAGGACAGTGAAGGTATACTGCTGGCCTTGCCAGCTGAATGCAAACTGTTTCTGGTGGTCCTTATTGACAGCTATTGAGAAAAAAAGCATTTGCCAGATCAATAGCTGCATACCAAGTACCAGATGATGTGCTGATTTGCTCAAGCAATTATACCACATCTGGAAGAGCAGCTACAATTGGAGTCACCACCTGGTTAAGTTTACAGCAATCCACTGTCATTCTCCAAGTCCCATCTGTTTTCTGCACAGGTCAAATAGGAGAGTTGAATGGGGATGTGGTGGGAATCACCCCCTCTACATCCTTCAAGTCCTTAAGAGTGACACTAATCTCTGCAATCTCTCCAGGATACAGTATTGCTTCTGATTGACTATTTTGCTAGGTAGGGGCAGTTCTAATGGCTTCCACTTGTCCTTTCCTACCATAATAGCCCTGACTCCATGAGTCAGAGAACCAGTGTGGGGATTCTGCCAGTTGTTAAGTATGTTGGTTCCAATTATGCATTCTGGGACAGGGGAAATGACCACAGAATGGGTCCACTGAACCCACTGTAGATAAACCTGAGTTAAAACTTTATTGATCACCTTACTACCATAAGCCCCTATTCTGACTGGTGGATCAGAGTGATGTTTTAGGTCTGCTGGAATTAGTGTCATTTCTGAACCAGTGTCTAATAATCCCTGGAATATCTGACCATTTCCTTTTCCCCAGTGCAAAGCCACCCTAGTAAAAGGCCATAGGTCTCCCTGGGGAAGGCTGGGAGGAAGGTTAACAGAGTAAATATTGGGCTGTGTAAAAGCGTCCTTCCCCAAGGATAAGGCCCTCCCCTCATTCGAGGGGCTCTGGGTCTGTAAACTGTCTCAAGTCTGGGAATTGATTAAGGGGCCATGACTCTGTTTTTGTTTTTTTTTTTTCTTAATTCAAATTAGACTTCTATTCACTTAACCTAGAATTTTTCTGCTTATACAGCTCAAACAAGAATTTAGTAGACTGCCCATCTATTTTACTTCTAGGTACCCCATGATCTACTAGCCAATGCCACAAGTCTCAGTGAGTCAGATTATTTTGACTGTTACTTTGAGTCTGCTGTCCAATATAGTGGCCATGTTCACCTTGTCCGTGGTGATTAATTGTCCCCACATGGCTTCTGCCAACTCAGGATCCAATCATTCCCATTGTGTTTAAGGATTCCAGCTCAGTTACGCAATTTCCGCAGAGAAGGGCAACTACAGAGCTCTTCAGGGATGATGGAGCAAGTCTTACAAATTTATTTCTCAAAGTTCTGGTGAAAGATGTGTCCTCTGGACATTCCTGGGGTGTTTGAGCAGGTCTTCCATGATAAATCCACTCTAACATTCCCATCTCTCTAAGCCTCTGGATCCCCTCATCTACATCACACCAGGACAGCTCTGGCATTTTTACCCCAGGTAATGTCAACCACCTTTGGGTCTATGTTTCATCCAACCATCCAAACAAATTGTTAATGCCCTTTCTAACCTCTCAAGCTACAACATTAAGTGCAGAATCTCTGCTAAGTGATTTATTGATTTTGTGGGCCCATATCAATAAATTCAGCTTGATCCAATGTTATATTCTTTCCACCATTATCCCACACCTTTAATATCCATTCCCACACATATTCCCCTGATTTCCATCTAAATGGATTGGAAAACTCATGCAATTCTTTTGGAGTATAGTGTACCTCCTCATGGGTTACACTTTGAACCTCACTTTTCAGGGCCTGTTGGGACTTTAGTCAGTTATATAGGTCTTGAAGAAAAGGGGGGTGGTACGGGTGGGTCATTAAAAGAAATAGAAGTGTCTTTCAAGCCAGTTACCTCAGGGCAATCCTGAGGTTTCATCTGGTGAAACAGAATTGGTTGCTCCAGACAGAGAGGTGAGGGCTGATTCCCCAGGAGACATGGTTGCAGGATTAACAGGCAGTGAAGGGCTAATCTTGTTAGGTGGAGGTTGGATGGCAGACTCCTCAGAGGAGACTGGAGGTCAGGAAGCTGTTTCCTCAAGGCAGGCTGGAGGTTGGGAAGTTTTTTCCTCAGGGCAGTCCATTACAGATCTATCTAGCAAAGGGTATGCACAATCCAGGGATCCCATCTCCCCATCACCATCCCACATTTAAGGATCCCATTCTTTTCCAAACAAAACCCTTACTATAACAGTACATGCCCCGCAAGGTTGAGATTTTAGTTTATGTTATAAATCTGCTGCTCGCATAATGAGGTTTCGTGTCTGGTTTTCAGAGATCTCAAGTCTGTAAACACAGGAAATAAGATTTTCTTTCAGGGCACATGTGAAAACTTTTACATCATTCATACAGCACTGAAGTGTGGACTGTCGGTGCCATCTTGATTATTGGAAACAGAGTCATTAGTGCCTTTGAGTCTAGTCAGAGTAGAAAACCAATTGTAAAAGCCTATTTTTAAGATTCAGTTTTTCAAGAACCACTCCTGGTACCAAGCTGTGTTAGTCAGGGTTCTCTAGAGAAATAGAATCAACAGGAGAGATCTGTAAATCTGAGATTTATAAAGTGTCTCACGCAACCAAGGGAATGGGAGAGTCCAAAATCCATAGGGCAGGCTGTGAAGCTGGTAGCTCTGATGAAGGGTCTGGATGAACTCCACAAGACGTACTACCTGGCTGAAAAAACAGCAGAAGTGTCTCTCTTCTTCTTTAAAATCCTCAACTGATTGGATTATCTCATTGTGGAAGGCATGCCTTAGTTGATCACAGATGTAATCATCCACAGCTTCAATCAACTGACTGAGGATTTAATCAACAAGCCATGAAATATCTTTGCGGCAAAGGTCAGGGCAGTGCTTGCCTGACCAGACAACTGGGCATAATCATTTGGCCAAGTTGACACCAGAACCCAACCATCACAGTAAGTGAGAGTGACCATTTCCCCACATCTTTGCCAATCTAAGTTATCTTTTAAAATCTTTGCCAGTTGGTTAGGCAAAACAAAACAAACAAACAAAAACTTTCCATCATTATTCAAAGTACATTTTCTTTAAGTGAGTCCTACTTTTAGCTGATGCTAAGTGGCAAACTTTCAGTTTCCTTCCTGTTCTAATGAGTTTCTTGGCTTAATACTTAGAAATGCTTTTAACCGGAAAGGATCCGTAGAAGATTCTTTTGTCTGATAACTTGGACCCCCTTGAACTACACATAAAATCAACGAATTCTTGAAAATTTGTATGAGCAGAAACACTGCTAGTCTGAAAGGGACAGGGGCAGGATGAAATGAAGGAAAAATGACTTCAAGGGCAGATCCATGAAAGCAGAGGTCTGTACCAAAGAGGGTTCATTGGATGTTTGTTCATTGGGTGCAAGCACCCCAGTGCTTGTTAGAGAAAAATGCAGCTGCCACTCCAATTCTCAGAGAGGGTGGGTTCATGCCCTGGCATTCAGGGAGACCTGGCCATCACCCTTGGAGAGGGTGGGATCCATGTGCTAGCACGTGGGAAGAGTCTGGGTGCAAATACACCCATAATTTATTTTGATGAGACTTTGGACTTAAGAGTTGTTACTGAAATGACTTAAAGCTTTTTGGATATTAGAATGGGCGAGTACATTTTGCATGTGGGGAGAACGTGATGTTCTGCGGTCCAGAGGGCAGACTACTGGGGGTTCAATCATGTACACAAAAGGCATGTTCACGGCCACATTTGGTCTGAAGTTATAAGCATATATCTGAATTCTCAGACACTGAGCTATATGTGTATCAGCTGGTATTTCCCTGGAATTCTGAGTAACTCTATGATACCTAGGTCCCGGCAATGTCATGCTAGAGACCTGAAAGTTATCACAGCTATATATAATAACAGTTAAAGTAACCAAAAAAGAGATCAGGCCTCAATTAGAGCGTAAAACAAAGCCAATCTGGCTGAGTCTAAGGTAAATTAGAATGCAGGATAAAAGATTATAATGTCCTTCAGTTACTGTATGAGATCAAAGGCAGAGAGATTTATTACATCTAGAACCTAAATTTTCTGTAATGCATAATCTAAATCAACCTCTTTGAATAGCTCATTTAAACAACCCAAATTCCTGGAGTCCAGAATGGGAACAAGGCCTTGTAATTCTATATAGCTTAATATAATAGCAGGATACATCTCAGACCATGGTGGGCTGATTAAAAAGTGTTGGAAGAGTCCCTCGAAAATCTGAAGGGGGAATACATATATATATGGAACTATTAAACTATCCCATCTGGGAAACCCCAGGTACCTCCCAACCATTGGGAACTCCCAAGAAAATAGGCCAAGCCCTGGATTTTGAGGCTTGTCCTTATGTAACTTTTCTCTGTAGGGGAGAAGCTAAGACTACCCATGATGAGGCCTAAGAGTTGCTTCCAGGAAGCCTCTTTGTCACTGAGATGTAGCCTCTCTTTCTAAGTACAACTCTGCAGGGAAATTTATTTCCCTACCTCCTACTGGTACAGCCGTGAAAATCTCCCTGACAACATGGGGCATGACTCCCAGAGATAAGTCTGGCCCTGGCACAGTGGAATCAACAACACCTTCCTGACCCAAAGGGGAAAAAGAAGTGTAATAAATAAGTCATCAGTGGCCAAGAGAGATCAAATGGAGTCCAGTTCTGGAGGCTGCTCTTAAGCAAGCTTCAGATAGTGCTAATTGCCATGGTTTGCTAACCCCCAATCAGCATCGTTCCTATTGACTCTTAAAAACACCTAGGGTTCAAACTGAGACTCTATGAAGGTTTCGTGCAGTAGGTTTGCCTTCCTGGAACATTCAATTCCCAGAGGGTTCCTAGGTCAGATAAATCCTGAAACTCAGAGGGACCAGGCTCTCGAGGATTATTAATTAATCACATCCCCTATCCTTTAGTGTGGATACCCCTTCTCAACATGAAAAAGTCATAACGGGCATTGCTAAAGATCCCTATAGATTGGGAGAAAGATTCAAGGAGAAGATGGGGGTATAACAGAGAAAATGAGATTTAACAAAAGAGCGTGGCTGCTGAATCACTGTATTAAAATTCCTTCAGTGTTGGAGCAACTAGTAGGAAGAATCTGAGATGATGAAACGGTAGTCCATGACAGACTCTAGGATCTGTTCTATAACTATTTGTTGAACTGTACTTTGAAAATTATTGCCCTTTTTCTTTCTTTGTTTTGTATATATTTTATACAATAAAAAGAGTAAAAAAAAAAGGCAAATTCAGAGGGGCCAGCCTCTCCAGAACATCTACTAGTTCCATCCTCCTATTCCATTATATTGACAGCCCCTTCCAACATGAAAAAGTTAGAATGGGCATAAGCCAAATAATCCTAAAGAGTGAGAGAAAGATCAAAGGAGATGGTGGCATTATACAGAGAAGGTAGGGTTTAACAAATAAGTATGACTGCTGAATAATTTTATTGATATCTCTTTTAGTCTCCAGTGTTTTGGAGCAGCTAGGAGTAAAAACCTAAAATTGTGGAATTGCAAGCCATATCAAACTCTGACATCTGCTCTATACCTAATTTTGCTATATGCTTTGAAATTTATTGTTTTTTTGTATATGTGTATTTTTTCACACAAAAAAGGAAAAAAAGTTGATTGTGATGATGAATGCACAGCTATATGATGATACTGTGAACCACTGTTTGTACACTTTGGATGAGTACATGGTATGTTCCTATATAATATATATCAATAAAATTGCATTTAAAAGGCATGTTCATAGATTAAAAATAAGTAAATAATAGGGGGAACAAATGTTAAGATAAGTTTAGTAGATTCAAATGGTAGTGATCAATGAAAGGGAGGGGTAAGGGGTATGGTATGCATGAATTTTTTTGTTTCCTTTTTATTTCTTTTTCTGAATTGATGCAAATGTTCTAAGAAATGATCATGATGATGAATATATAACTATGTGATGATATTGTGAGCTATTGATTATATATCAAGAATGGAATGATCATATGGCAAGAATGTTTGTGTTTGTATGTTGTTATGTTTAATAAAAAAAAAAAGGCATGTTCAAATCCTAATGTGTTCCTGTGGGTGTGAACCCATTTTGCAAATAGAACCTTTGAAGATGCTATTAGTTAATGTGTGCCCAAACTGGATGAGGATGGGCCTTAATCCATGTGGCTGAAGACTTTATAAAGGAAGGAAATTCAGATGTAATTAGTTGTTAGAAGCCAGAAGTCAGAAGAAGTTAGGGAGAAGCGAGAGATGGCCATATGCAGAGAGCACTGCCATCATTAGAACATTACTGATCCCAGAAGGAAGCATGACCTTGCTGACAACTGGAGTTTGAACTCCTAGCCTTCAAAACTGTGAGACAATCCATGCTTGTTGTTTAAGACAACCTGTTGTGCCGTATTTGTCATAGCAGCTCTGGCAAATGGAGATAAAAAGTTCTCAAACTTGGATGTGCTTTAGAATCATCTGAGCAATTTATTTTAATTGGTGATAGGAATAATTTTAGAAAGAATGTTGAAAAATCATCTCTAGAGGATTTTAGAAATCAGATAATCTATTATCTGCTAGGATGATTTAAATAAAATCTGTACTTGCAAAAGAGCTGGGTCTAAGTTGCTGAAACACACTAAATAAGTTTATATTTAAAGCTATCCATAATACATTTGATTTTTTTTAAGTCAACCTATCCTATTAGGAATGTTTTCAAAAGAACCAGCCCAATTAAAATTACAGAAGGCTCTTAGCTATCTTTAAATCCATGTTTTTAATATTCATGGTAGGCTCTCTTTTCTGCTAACATCCATAGACAACTGGCAGTAACATTTCTCAGTGTTTAGAGTGCTGCATCTCTAAATTTAATATGCAGAAAAATCACCTGTAGCTCTCATTAAAATGCAGGTTCAGCCTTGAGTAGATCATGAAATTTTGTTGGTTTGTCCAGAGTGATGCCCCAATAAATCCCAGAGTGATCTGAACAGTGAAAAAAAAAGTATTTGCAAAGTTCCCTTTGGGGATTGGTGAGAAAGGGGGAACATTCAACTTCCCCAAGTTGAATTCTTGATATTCTCACAGGCAGTGGGGACAGCCAAAGCTGTAGGCTGAGCCCCCAATCTTGGGGGTTGTTCATTTGAAACTTAACCCCACAAAGGATGGGTCAAGCCTACTTAAAGTTAGGCCTAAGAGTCACCCCCAAGAGAACCTCTTCTGTTGCTCAGATATGGCCCCTCTCTCTCCAGCCAACACAACAAGCAAACTCACTGCCCTCCCCCTGTCTACGTGGGACCTGACTCCCAGGGGTGTGGACCTTCCTGGCAACGTGGGGCAGAAATCCTGGAATTAGCTGAGACTCAGCATCAAGGGATTGAGAAAACCTTCTCGACCAAAAGGGGGAATAGTGAAATGAGACAAAGAGGCAATAGCTGAGAGATTCCAAACAGAGTCAAGAGGTTATCCTGGAGGTTATTCTTATGCATTAAGTAGATATCAACTTGTTAACCAAGATGTAATGGAGAGGCTGGAGGGAACTGCCTGAAAATGTAGAGCTGTGTTCCAGTAGCCATATTTCTTGAAGATGATTGTATAATGATATAGCTTTCACAATGTGACTGTGTGATTGCGAAAACCTTGTGTCTGACGCTCCTTTTATCTACCTTATCAATGGACAAGTAAATCATATGGAATAAAAATAAATAATAGGGGGAACAAATGTTAAAATAAATTTAGATTGAAATGCTAGTGATCAATGAAAGGGAGGGATAAGGGGTATGGTATGCATGAATTTTTTGTTTTCATTTTATTTCTTTTCCTGAATAGAAGCAAATGTTCCAAGAAATGATCATGATAATGAACATGCAACTATGTGATGATATTGTGAATTATGGATTATACATGTAGAATGGAATGATCAAAAATTAAGAATGCTTGTGTTTGTTTGTTTTTTGGTATTTAAAAAAAATTTAAAAATTAATTAAAAAAAAAAAATGCAGGTTCAAGCCAATGAGATGGTGGCTCAGGGGCAGAATTCTTGCCTGCCATGCCGGAGACCCGGGTTCGTGTCCAGGTGCCTGACCATGTTAAAAAAAAAAAAGTGGAAAAAAAAATACAGATTCAGATTCAGCAGATCTTGGGTGGGGCCTAAGAGTCCACCCTTCTACCAAGCTCCCAGGAGACATCTGGGGCCCACTCGGTGAGTAGCCTGTGGCTTTTTATCCTTCCCCTCCAGCCCACGCCTCATCCTGTAATAAATTCTGTCCCACTTTAGTCCTTTGGGGATTAAGCCAATAAATTCATACTGCTTGGGATGTTCAAATCTGGGAGGTTAATTGGTCCCAGAATATGCTCTGTTCTGCCCTGCAAGTTAGAATGGAAAAGTAAAGAAACGAAAAAGTAAACTATACTACAGAAGGTAAATACAATTAAAAGCGTGACCACACTCTTCATATTGATTCACACTCCCCATGCCATTTTACTTCAGCAGCATTATTGTCACATCTTGACTTCTTGTCAATTAACAAGATTTTAAAAGACATATTGATGAAAATGAGGGTTTAAACAGCTTATTGCAAATCAGTACGTTTCTTTTGAAAAGCTATTTAGTAATCTGTAATTGTATTGAGATGTAAGTTTGTTTACAGCGGAATTGTTCTAATGTTTGCCCTCATATTCTCATTCTCAATTATTTGCTATAAATAATTAACTTAGTTCTACAATAATATTTGCTAATACATCCATGCTCCTTACTGTAATGGGTGGCAGACTAATTTGAAAGAAGGAAAAAGAAAAATACTTTCCATGAAGATATTTATTTCAGTATTAACTAATATGAAAAACATCAAAACAAACTAAATTGCCAACAACTGGAGAATAATTACATATATTGAGATATAACAACTTAAATAGTACAAGACATTTAAAATGTGTGGATTTCAAATTTATTTGTAACATGAATGCAAACGAAAAAAACTGTAGAAACAGAGAAATGAAATGAAAACCAGGGAGGTGGGATTTTAAATATTTAGTATTGTTACAATGTTATGATAAATCCAATTTGCCTTTAAAGAACTTATTTGAAAATGGCTCACATACACACAAATGAACAGAAGCATCAGATACTTCTGGCTCATTTCTTTGGCTATTGATACAGCCCCTTATTAAAGCTTCTCTTACTTCAACAAAAACATTTTTGTCATTTCCTGCCTCCAAAGTCTGCTTCTTTCTGCCTGTGGATGTAGGTGAATGTAGGTGAGCTATGTCAGGGTGGGGGCCTAGAGCCCCCAGTGATTAACAGTGAGGAAAATGAGACAGTTTCCTGAAGAGTTTGGCAAATGTTATGCAGATACTTCCCATTTCTGTCAGCAGGATGACATCAGGTAACAATGGATGATTTCTTTGGCTATTTGTGCCTAGAAACTGTTGGATTTTTTTTCCTATTTTCTCAGATTTCAAACTTGAATATTAGATATTTAGTTGTAAAAGTCAAATTATTTATATTTGAACTTACACAACAGGGGAATCTCTATGTAATTCTTTAAGCTCCGTAAGTTGGCGGACACAAAGGTGCAATTTCGGGGAGGCAGTGGTAGGGGGGAGGGCAATGATACTTTTCTTTTTTTTCTTTTTTTTTTTTTTTTTGCTGGTGAGTGTTTTAGTTTACCAGGCTGTTTAAAGCAAGTACCACAAAATGGTTTGGCTTGAACAATGGGAATTTATTAACTTACAGTTTCGAGGCTGAGAAAATGTCCAAATCCAGCCATCATGGGCGATGCTCTCTTCCTGAAGACTGGCTGCCAGGGGTCCTTGGTTCCTCTGCCCCACCCAGCAGAGGCACATGGCGGTGTCTGCTGGTCTCTGCCTTGCCCTCCCGGTCTCATTACTTTCAGCTCCTGTTTCTGAGCCTTTCTTTCCATCTCTGTTCATTCCGTTTATAAAGGCCTCCGCTAATAGGATTAAGACCCATTCTGAATGAAGTGGGCCGCCCCTTCACCTAACTAACCTCATCCAAAGGTCCTACTTAAGATGGGTTCTCACCCACAGGGACCGGTTCGTTTTGAGAACATGTTCACTGTGGCACACGCAGCTCGGAAGCACCACAGTGAGTGAAACATACTCCTAAGGAGGTGACGGGGGAGGGAAGCTGCTTTGGGGGATGCTGGCACTGGGGTAGGGCTGGGGAGTGAAGGAGAAGGAATGGCGGGTGCAGACTGAAGTCATGGGCCCTGTACCAACAACTCATTCTTGCTTTTGTATTTCTTGAGTCTTGAAAATATTATTCCTTTTCTTGGGCAAACTGTCCCTACCAGAAAGACTAAGAACAAACAAGCAAAACTTCCTATAATGAAATAGGCACTGCGCTGAGCCTGGCCCCCAAAGAGCAGCCCTGGATTTCAGCAGGAAGTCAGGGCCCCAGGCTCAGCGATGCCGCCCTGAAAACTCTAGATTTAGTATCCTTTTTACCCTCTCACCTACGGAAGACTTGCCAAGGTTTTGAAGAATAGATTAAGATGCACAGAACCAGAAGGCTGGAGGAAGTAATAAACCTATCAGCAGCAAGAGATTTTCTGGAATCACTATGAGCGAATTTGAAAAACGTTGCTTCTGAGTGCCTAAGAGAGAAGGGCTGCCCTTACCGCCCGAGTGATGGTGGCACCCGTCCCTTCCGAACGTCATCCGTATGGATGAGTTTGCCTCTTGGGCCCACCTCAGGGCACTTTAAAAGAGTGCTTTCTGGTTTGCCTTCCTCTTTACACTCCTGACACACAGAGATGAAGGCAGGTGGGGCTGTGCATACGTTAATTTTGTATGAAGGAAGTGGTTGTTCAGTGATCTTGGAGAAAAACATGAAAAGTAAAAACCAATGCTCATGTAATACAGCAGGTGGCAGCCTTTCCCTGGGAGAGAAGGAGGAGCTAGTCCGACCTAATGCAAAATTGGTTTTTGTTTTCCTTTAGCTGTTCCTTGCTACAAGGGCCAGGTGAGTGACCTAAGACCTGGACTTGAGACTGGCTTTATCTCAGGGAGTGGGGAAGGCGGAAAGGAACCTACAAACCCAAGGGTGTGGGGGGGAGGGGCAGTCCCATAACCTCTGGCTCTTAGTAACAGAGACTGTCTCAGGGTCCCTGGTCAAGTTCCAATTCTAGTGACCAGACTTGGTAGACAAAGGCATCGGCTTGGGGCTTAAAAGGGGGCTCCGAGCAAGAGTTCATACGGAAGGTACAGATATGGCCCAAAGAGAGAACCGGAGCAGATCAATAATTAATCCTGCTGTGTGTTGTGAGGGAGGACGAATGTTTATAAGCAAAAGTACCCCCATTTCATTCCTGATATGTAAGGCAGCTTTTAAGCTAATCGGTCAAGAGTTTTTGTTTTTTTTTTTTAAAGTCATTAAGTTATTTGCATTCAGTTTACAAAGTGCTTAGTGGAAAGTTAGACTTGGCAGACAGCCTGATGCTGGAAAATGTCCAGGTATTTTTCCTGCGGATTTTGGACTATCTCTGTCATCACAGAAACTTCTAGTGATTAGCATCAGCCTAGAGGAAAACCAAGGAGGATCATCAAGAGGAAAGGAGGGTGCTTAAGAACAAACACTCTCTGAAATACTAATTATCGTCCCAATAATCACCAAGAGTGGCAGGAGTTTAAAATAGAGGACCTCACACAATCCTGTCGCCAACTCACAACCCAAACAATAACGCTGCTGGCATTTGTCTGAACCTTACTGAAGGCTGGGCACTGAAGGCTGTATTGGAATAAATCATTTGATCTTTGCAAGAACCCAGGGAGAAAAATACTGTTGTTGTCCCTGTTTAACAGATGGGGAAACCGTGGCAGACAGGCGTTTGAGTACCTTATCCAGAGTTAACTGACTTGTAAGGAAGAGCTGGGATTCAAACCCAGCTTTTCTGGGTTGTAACAAATTAGAGAGAAGGCATGAAAAGGCCTAGCCCCCTCCACGCATGAGTGAAATTTGCTCTTAAGTCACTTTTCTCTAAGCAGGCCCAGTTCTGTCACCTAATTGTCTGACTGAAGAAGGCTTAGTGCCAATTTAAGAGAGTAACAATGATCCCCTGTTAGCCAGGAAGAACCACTTCCTTCCCCCCAGGGCAGCGTCTGCTGTCTGTATGAGGGAAGTTGGTTTCTCAGAAGCTCACCTTTGTAGAAACAAAACTAATGTGGGTGAAAATTTTGAAGTAAACTATTCATTTGAAGACGAAAACAGACAAGAAGTATATATGGGGAAATGCTATTTTCTCTAGGTGGTAAGATGATGAAAAATTATTTTCACTTTATTCAGTTGTATTTCAAAACTCCTCTACGTGGTATGTGCAGCAGAACTTGAAAAAAAATCAACGCCAAATACTGCGTAGTAAAAAAGCATTCGTCGACTACATTTTCCTTAGGCTTTTGATATTATAGTAAATACTTTAATACTAATAGCTAATAAAAATAATTTGAACTGAGTGCTAAATACTTTAACCATGGCAGGAGAAGTGGGGAATTTAATATAAAAAGGCACCACACAATGTACAGGCACTCAGTTCTCTTCTGCGAGCAGGACTCGGTTATTTTGTGTCCGTGTCCCTGGAGACATTTGCCTCACATCATACAGTGCAAGGCGGGGCTCAATCTGGTCAATTAGAACAAACAAACAAAAAACCAGGGATTCATCAATGAATCACACTTTTACTTTAATTATCAATAGTTTCTAAAAACTATTAAACTCGTGTGGGGTACAAAATAAGGGGGCTTTATCTAAACTACAGCACATATGTGCATCCGTTCAAGTTGAGACTCCTATGGATGTGAAAAGCTACTGAGTACGTTGCAAATGCAAACAGTAGGGAGGAGGAAAAAAAAAGAGTGAGATTGAAAACTGGTTTGTGATTATTAAGGTTCTTTTCTTCTATAAAATTCTAAGGTTCTGTGATAGCCTTAGTTTAGGAGACTATATACTTTTTACAGTTCATTTTCTTTAATTAAATTTGGCGTGCTGGTAAATATCCTGATATACCATTAGCTAAATCTGCAGGTGAGTCCATTATATGGAAACGGTAGCCAAAAACAATTTAAGCATCTAAGTATTCTGAGTGAGTGCAGTTGACAGATTCACTCACTCTACTGGCAAAAGAAAAAGATTTCAAGTGCAAAAGATAACTCAGAGGAAGAATCCAGTGATGAGATAGCACCAAAGAGTCAAGAATTCATCCCCTGCCTCTCTCATTTCCCCAACCCTTAAACCCTATTTAAAAACGGTTTATGCTTATGTTATAGTGTAATCTAAGCAATGTAGCTATTTAGTCTTAAAGCTAAGGAAAACAAGAGACTATGAATCCTCAGCAAACTCCCTGTCTAAGCAGGCAGTTTGAGAGGAGAGAGCGAAAAGGGCAACAGATTTACTGCACAGGTGGTGTATGCAGCTGTGAGGACTTGGGTCAGACAAGCCTATTCTCAGAAACAGAGAAATATTCAGTCTTGTTCTCTTTCTGTCCCTGTAAGAGGACAGACCTGGCAGCCTAGAAAGGAAGAATTCTGGAATCAGTACCAGGCTCTTTTGTATTCCCTATTTGACTGAAGGCAATTTGAGGTAAATAAAATCAATTCACTTAAAAAAAATTATATATATGCAAACATAGGCATATGAGTTTTCTATTGCTGGATAATGCTCAATCATCTACTTTTGCCAACTAAATTGTTTTTGCAGATGTCTTGGAGCTCCCTGTTTGCAGCCTCTACTCTGCTTTTCATACTTATATAATATTTCAAATAAGTTTTCTTTTTGTTTGGTTGAAATAACCAAGTTAGTGTAACTGAGCTGCCAGCACACACACCGTGTTCATTCTTGGTCTCACCCTGTAATCTGCTTTCAAAAATAAGACTGCATTTGGGCTCTGATGTGTAGAGTTCAGGTTGCAATTCTTTCCTCCACTGTTTTTCTCGCCCCCTCTGGTTCTTCACAGGTGTGTGCTCTGCTCAAGTGTCCCCAGAGACCAGGATGGAGCAGCTAGCTGCTGCTTACATGGCTGTTTACATAGGTTATCTCAAAAGGCAGGCATCACACGTGACTCACTTCTGGAACGAAAAGCTTCAAGAAAGATAGGGTTTTACTACAAAGATAAGGTTTAGATATTTTTCTCTTTTGGATTTGAACTGCAAAGACAAGTTCATTGTTCTCTTCAGTTCGTTGTTCACTATCATCTTGCATGAGAAGTTTTCTTGTTTTATTTTACTTTGTTATTTTCTCCCCAGCCTTGACAAGTGCTGTAATGTAGTTAATATATTCTTGTCTATGCACATATCCTCGGCTGTTTTTTAAATAATGTTGTATGAGTGTATGTGTTTTAAGTCCGTATGGCTCAATAGATCTCATTCTGTTTCTTGCTTTTTTACGCAATGCTGTTTTAAGATCTATGTTGCCTTATGCACATCTAGATAATTTCTTCTAACTTCTGCATAAGATTCCATATTATATGTCTGATAATTTTAACATAACATTCCCTTCATGATGGATCCCAGGCTCCCTCTACCTCCCCTGTATCACAAACAACCTTGTGATGGCCTTCTTTGTACTTGTCTCCTTATGAACGTGTGTGGAGAGGAATTCCTGGGTCATATGGCACATACTTAAGTTTGTCAGTAATGATCTTCTTTAATTTTGAAGATCTGTCAAAATTTTCTCTTATGGCTATGTTTTTTGGGGACTGATTTAAGAAGTCTTCCCCACCCCCAGGGTCATAAAGAGATTCTATATGTTCTTCTATTAGTTTCATCGCTTTATAAGGTCATAAGGCACTGGAAATATGTGATTAATTATTGGGCACCCCTAAAATTGTGTAATACAGCACTGTCCTTATAGTAGGAACTTAATAAAGAAATATTCTATTTCTATCACTAGCTCTCTTTCTCTGTTAGTGAAGTGAATGGCTGCTCTGGTGTGGACTGGTTGGTGGTGAGAGAGCCCTTTCTGATCTGGGCACCAGGAAGTCAGTAGTTTGCTTTCTATTTCCCCTTGGTCTGAGCCACATGGCCTTATGTCCAGACTTCTGCAGGAGCTTCTAAATGGCCTTTCTTCATTTACCCCTGGCTTTTTCCTATCCATTCCGAAACGCTGCTGCCAGAGAGATATAAGAGCTTAGAACAGTGCTCACATATAGTAAGTGCACTATCAACGTTAGTTATTATTATCATTATAATCATTAATATTACTACAGAGCTTGGCGCCTTGTAAGCACTTAATAAAAGAGTCATAAATGAGTTAATGTCTTCATTGCACTCATGGTTTTTATGAATCTTTTGCTTTCTAACTTTAGACTAACGACCAGTGTTTGGCCATTCAACATCTATTATGGTCCCCAAATCATAATCCAGAACATACATCCCCATTGTATAAGATGTGAATTGTGTAAATTGGAGGTCAATCTCTACAGACTCTAGGACTTTAGGACATATCCTGGTGGTTGTGTTTAAACTCAGCCTTTGCTTCTAGCTTCAATTATTGGTTGCCTATTTTTTCTTATAGAATTCAAGGATGTTGTACCAGTTGAGATCCAAGTAGGAGACAGAACCACACTGTAGTTTCAATAGGGATAGGAACAGAGGTAAAGAGAACTCTAAGCAATATAGGAATAATGGGTGATGGGGAGCAGCTACTGCCTCTAGGGCAGGGATTCTCAACTCTTTTTTTTCATTATCACTCCCCTAAGGAGTCTTTTCAGACATTTTTTTGTCATCACCCAAGAAGTTTTAACATTGCAGATATACTGTATATCTGTTTATGTACTGGAACTCTGGGGGGGCTCAAACCATTATATTGCCTAAAAATTTTTCAGTTCCACCCGGCCACGAACCAGTTTTCACCCACATTGAGAATGCTTTGCTCTAGGGCTAATGTACATGACCCAAGAAGGGAACACATTTGGAAAAGTCCTCTCTGTCCAAGGCTGAGATTCTGACTTCATTGAAGAGGGTGTAGTTGCCACCCACTGGATGGTAGAGAAGTTTATGAAGGGCTGCAGATTGGGGACACCCCCTCCCCTCCCACCCACCCCCAATAAGAGAGAACCTGTGAGACTCCCCTTGGTGTGAGTGCATCTGGGAGGCCAGCACACTGCTGGCCACCTTACCGCTGGAGAAGGAAAGCACACCTAAACCAGACAGAGAAGCCATTTCCTTCTTCAGGGGCCCTCCAGCACCCTTTTCTGACAAACTCGACATTGTGTCAGCTGTGAAGGAAAATTGTTTACAGGATCCAGCTACGGTATCACAAAACGGAGCAGTGGCAGGTGGATTTGGAGCTGAGAGGGAATAAATGGATAACTGGACTATATATCCAAAGAAGTTCTTTTAAATTAAGAGTACTGGCTCTTTTAAATTAAGTTCTTTTAAATTAAGTTCTGGCTAATTAAAGTTTTATGGTGCCAAGGTTTTATGATATTTTGGTATATGTATATCGAATCACCCAGAAACTTGTAAAAAAGCAGGGCACGTGGTCAATAAAGCAAATTATGAATCTTAGATGTTGGCATGCATTTATATCTTTGACTGACAATTGAAAGAATTCATACTTTGAGTTCTTTTATTGAAAATTAAAATAAATGACTGATTTGTCTGTATTTTCTCTCCTTGCAATTCAGAGAGAGAATGGGCTGACCAGCTAGCACCAGTCTTCTCTCTTTGACAGTAACATTTCTCAGCATAATTCAATGGACATATTGACTTGCCAGTAGACCTATTGTGAGGTTGGCAAACACGTCAGTTTCATTAGGCCCGGATTTTTTGTGGGTAAACAAATGAACCACAAAGCTAAGGTCCAAACCAGAGTGAAGGTACAAGTCACTATAACAAGGAAGTGTGGCCTGGCTGGGCGTGGGGGGCTGCCCCACCCAGCAGATACTGTGCCACCTAAGAGTCATGTCTGCAGCCAAGGACGGAACAAAGGTAGCTAATCGATGCCCTCCATTGAAATTTGCCCCAGTGCTGATTACTTATGCAAGCCTGTAGATGCCATAGTTCCACACTTGTAGTTTGGATTTTCGTGTGAAAGGACTCAGTGAAACTGGGCAAATGAATCACGTTCTCTCGGATTCAGTTTCATTGACTGTAAAGTGAGAAAGTTGGAAAAGATTATGTAAGCGGTAGGCTGAAGAAGCACAAATCTCTGACCTAATCAAAATGTAACTTTATATGTATATAAAGTGGAAGAGAGAGGTCCAGCTTTCTCTGCTCTGCGATGAAAACTCTCCAGGCCTTAAGTTTTCTGGTCATTCTGAGGTCATGGTCTGTCCTATCATCACTGTAAGTTACAAACACAGTACCAAGCTAGAAATTAGCATGCTCAATCCAGGATAGTAATCAAGACTGCAAACCTAATTTTAAGTTCACCCTGATGCTTGCTGTGGGAAGGGGGAAGGGGTAAGCCTGAGTCCTCCTTGGCTCTCCTTGTCAAGTGGATGTAGGTATCATCATGCTGGATATCTCCCATTTGCTCCCCCAGATCCACTCTCCACCCTTTCCCACCTAGCTCTCTGTTGTGGGAGGTTGACCAGTACAAATGGACTCCCTTCCCCTTTGGCTTCCGGTTGGGTTTTGTCAGTGTGGACCCCTGCCAGGAGGCTAGAGGGAGGCAGAAGAAGAGGTCAGGGTATTTATTCCCTTGGCTGTTTCCAAGTGAGGTTGCCTCTGGCTCCCTATATCCCTCGAGAAAAGAAAGGTCACTGCTCCCCGCCAGGTGGTCTGTTCCAAAGCACGCTTCCTTTCCAGGTTCTGAAAATCACTCTTTCCCCTGTTCCTTGTTCCACTTTGCTTCTTCTAACCCCTAAGACCTAGACTATATCTTGTGATTCTATCACTCTCCACCCATCCCCTTGTAAGTAGTCTCCTTGAAAATAAACCCTCTTCAAATTATTCTAATTTGAATGAGCCATCTGTTTCCTGCTGGGACCCCAACTGAAGCAAATCAATCAAAATTCATATTGCATAGCAACACTTGCTGTTTAAAAAATCTGCATTTCTACCATCTTCTCAGATTCACCAACTCACCTCACAAACTCACTCATAGAAAACCATTTGCCCTGCAATATCATTATTCAGAGTTGATCGACAACTCTGGTCCTAGAAGAGTACGATCTTGATTCTACCTCGTTTGAACAGAAAACAGTCAGTTCTAGATTTCCAAAAGGGCAGAGTTGGTGCTTATTTCCTCCCTTGATGCATTTCTTTCTGTCCTTTCCAAGCTCTCTTAATGGTGATTTCTCCCACAGGGAGGAACATGGATCTAATTAGTTTCAATATCTTCATGAATTAGTCTAATATGTTTCCAGGAATATATGCACTTTTAAAGAGCACTCCAGGATAACAAATGAATCCCTAATGGTGTTAGGGAATCATGCCTCCCACAAAAGGCACATTCAGATCTCAACTTCTGTCCTGTGGGTCTGAACCCCTTCGGATCTAGCACTTTCGGAGATGCTATTAGTTAAGTTGTGCCCCCAGTGGATGAGGATGGGCCTCAATATTGCTTAACCCAATACTGATAAAGTCCTTAGAAGCAAAGAAAGCTGGATACAGAAAGAGAGAAGTCATGGGGAGCAGCCAGAAGCTGGAAGTCAACAGAAGCCGGAAGAGAAAAGAGAAGATGCTGCCTTGTGCACTGCTGTGTGATCCCCAAAGATTGCCCACCAGCCCAAAGGTACTGACCCCAGGAGGAAGCAAGCCTTCTAGCCTCTGAAACTGTGCTGAGTAAATCAAGTCAACCCATTGTATGGTATTAGTTTTAGCATCCCTGTGACACCAGAGATGGAGAAGGATGCTGACCTCATCTGGTTCTGCAGATGACCAAGGCAGGGCTAATAATGTTCTTGCATCTTTGTCCTAAATGCATCATCCAGAGCAAACTTTTAAGTCCCTGCTTCAGTGTTTCTGGGACTGCTCAGAATTTTCTAATATATCAGTTATTTAACACTTCTAGCTCCCATCAAGGACAACTTAGTTTTTCAGTGTCGAGAGTATAAGAAATACTTCAAGATTACTAGTGGTTGTTTGATGGTATGCCTGAAAAACCATTAACATTGTCCTTCTTTTTATCTCCTGCTTCTGATCGGCCCTGCCCACTCGGCCACATTTAAAATGAAAGACATCAAGTAAACAACGTCCAGAGCTTGAGCCATCAGGGGACCCTAAAATAGCAGGTGATCTGCAGCAGGGTGTAGCCACACAAACACATATGCAAATCGTTCAGATTTGGTACCTAGCAAATAAGGGTAACAATTTATACTTTGATCTGACTTGATTATTTGAAAAAGCTGCCTTTCTGTGTATCTATAAGTATAGGCTCTCATTCCATCATGCAACCAAGTTTCTTACCAGAAAACCACGTTAGAATTCCCTTACACAGAAACTGGCAGAATTGGATGATTTCTTCTAAGTGGTAAAGGAATAAGATGGTACCCACTTAGTGCTTGTTGGGTTAAACAGTATTATCTTCTTTCCTTTCCCCCTCTGGTTGAAATAGTTGGTTTCAGGTCACAAATCTTTACCGAGTGCTTACCATGTATCAGGCACTGTTTAAATACAAGAAATACAATCCTGAAGAAGACAAAGTCCCTGTCCGTGGTGGTTGCATTTCAAGTGAGGGGGAGGTAGGTAATAAACTTGTAAACAAACACATAAATAAATCATTTAATTTTAGCAACTAAAGGCAATGAAGAAGATAGGATAATGTGGTAGATGGAGTCTGTGGTGTGGTGTGACTATTCAGAAAGGGTGGTGACATCTGAACTGAGACCTGAAGGCTGAGAAGGAGGCAGCAAGGTGACAATCTGGGGAAAAACTCTCTTAGCAGAGGAACAGTAAGTGCAAGGGCCCTGGGGTAGAAATGAGCCTAGTGTGTCTGAGGGCAGAAAGGGAAGTGTGGCAGAAGCCCAGTAGAAGGGCAGGCCTGGAAGAAGTTGGGGAGATGAGGTTGAAGATGGAGGCAGAGGTAGATCAAAGGATGATTGGAAGTTATTGGAGAATTGAAAACAGGGAAGCAAGAAAGTGATATAATCTAATTTATATTTTTAGAAGACAATTCTAAATTTGGGCAGAAAATAAAAAAGTAATTGCGAAGTCCCTTTGAGGGACTGGGGAAAATGTGGAAATATTAAACTTCCCCACTTGGGGAATTTCTGATATTTTCACAAGCATTGGGGACTACCAATTTAATAACCTACATCCTTGATCTTGGGGCTTGCCCTTATAAAATTTATTCCTGCAAAGGAGAAGCTAATCCTATTTATGATTATTTCTAAGAGTCACTCCCAGAGAACCTCTTTCATTGCTCAGATGTGGCCTTTCTCTCTAAGGTAGCTCAGCAGGTGAACTCACATCCCTCCCCCTACGTGCAACATGACTCCCAAGGGCGTAAATCTCCCTGGCAACGTGGGACATGACTCCCAGGGATGAGTCTGCCCCTAGCAACATAGGATTGAGAAAGGCTTCTTGACCAAAAGAGGGAAGATAAATGAAACAAAGTCTCAACAGCTGAGAGATTTCAAATACAGTTGAGAGGTCATTCTGGAGGTTACTCTTTTACTCTTATGCATTATATAGATGTTCCTTTTAAATTTCTACTGTATAGAATAGCTGGAAGGAAATACCTGAAACTGTTGAACTATATTCTAGTGGCCTTGATTCTTGAAAATGATTGTATAACTATGTAGCTTTTACAGTGTGACCATGTGATTGTGAAAATTTTGTGACTAACACTACCTTTATCCAGTGTGTGGGCAGATGAGTAAGAAAACAAAGGCAAAAAAATAAATAAATATTAGGGGAAGTTGATAAGAAGTATGGGCTGTTTTGGCTGATACATATATATATTTTTTTGAGTAATGAAAATGTTCTAAAATTGATTGTGGTGATAAATGCACAACTGCATGCCGATACTGTGAGCCACTGATTGTATACTTCGACTGATTACATGGCATATGAATGTATCACGATAAAATTGCATTAAAAAAAGACAACTCTGGGTGCGTTGTAGAGAATGGATTATAGGAGGCCAAACACAGAAGCTTGGATAACAAAGAGGGGATGTGGCAGAAGCCTAACTGGCAAACAATAGCGATGATGGCTTGGTCCAGGGTCTCAGCAACTAGGCCACAACTGGCCCATACAAGGCCTCTCTGAAAATTAGAAAATGGATTCTCTTTCCTTTTGCAGCTCAGAATAACAGAAAGATTAATTGCAGGGGGTGAAGAAAAAAGAGGAATTCAAAACGAATATGATTACTGAATCATTAAACTGATATCTCTTTCAGTCGCCAGTATCTTAGAGGCTAGAAGTGAAAACCTAAAATTGTGGGATTGTAACCCATGTCAAAGTCTGAAATATGTTCTACAACTAATTGTGGTGCTAAGCTTTGAAATTTATTGCTTTTTTGTATATGTTATTTTTCACAAAAAAGAAAAGAAAAAAAGTCAATTGTGGTGATAACAATATTTAAACCTTGTAGCCTCCTATATTCTGGATCAGCTAGAAGGAAAAATCTGAAAGGGTTGTATGGTAGCCCATGACAAGCTCTGGGATTTGTCCTGTAACTGCTTGTTGGAGAGTGCTTTGAAAACTGTATCTCTTTTATTTCTTTGCTTTGTGTATCTGTTATACTATACAATAAAAAAGTTTAAAAAAAAAAAGAGAGAGAGAGAGAGGGATTCAGAATAACTCAGAGTTACACCTAAATAATTGGGTGGATAGTGGTGGAATCAGGAATCAGTGGTTCAGTATCAATCACCATTTACTTGAGGATCTTGAAATTTTCCATGTAGTAAGTGTACCCATGTTATAATCTGAAAATTCAGTTGTACTTACCGCACTGAACTTGGTTTCCCTCATCTGGCACTGGAAACCTTATGCTGATGTAATGGAGCTAACGTTTGAGAGATATTAAACCAATGTACTTGTGTTCCCCGTAACCCTCGTGTGTCCCAGTGACTCCCCCACCCATTGAGTCAATGACATTGAGTCACAGAGAGAAAATAAACCCCACCTGAGAACAAGTAAGCCACCACATAGCTTGGCATTTCCAAACAGTACTTTAAAGAATTTATAGCAAGACAATAGTTTGAAATCACATGCTTTTGACTAGCAAAAGCCAGACTTTGTTGAAAGAAAGAGATGTGGTCACACAGACAATGAGGCACAGCTGGGAGGACACCACAAACGGGCCATGGCTAGAGCCAGGAAGGGCACAGGATATGACGTCACAGCCATTTTCCCCATGAATGGAAAGAGAGATAAAAGTTTAAGTAGCAGGCAGGAAGTGGGGAGATTCAGAGGTATGTGCACAGGGCTGCCCCAGTTGAATGGAGGGGGAATCCTAGGGCAGGAGAGGTGGGGACCCTGCTTTCCATTTGGAACTGGGGCAACGACACAGAAGTGCAAATGCTGTGGGTAGGCAGGAGGCCGTGAGAGAGGGTTCTGGGGCCTGCGCGTAGCCTGTGGGACCCAGTGCGAGAATGACCAAGGCTGACAGGAGGAATGGGCTGGAGGGGTACTGGCCTTGGGCCAAGAGGGTGCAGGGTGTGTGGCCTTTGCCTGTGGCAGGGGCCATGGCTGTCAGCTGGAGTCAATGTAGGTCCAAAGGAGGAGAAGGGGCCCAGAGAAGGGCAGGCAGACGTCCCTGCCTCTCTGTAAGCTTCCCTTCCACCTGGGTGACATCTCGGGAAAGGGAAGGGGAGAGGAGACCTTCGGATGAGGAAGAAACCCTGAAAGGCTGAGTAATTTCCTGAAGGAGACCTTTGACTGGCAAGATCAAGTGTTTTCCACTTCCACCAAGAATGGGGACTTTCCAGCAGGAAGTCATTGTAGACCATAAAGTTACTTTAAAAAAAAAAAAATTTGTATTTTTCAACCCTGCTGCATTTGGAAGGTCTGTATTGTTACTGAATGAAGAGAACTCAGCTTGATGTCCCTGTGCATCTAATAGAGAGAAGGGAAAAGGAGAGAGGGACTGGTTCTCTCAGGAGCAATTGAGTCCAGGGAGAGGAACAAGGTAACTCAGACACAGAGGAGAAGAGGAAGACATTGTTCACTGTATACCTTTTGTAACATTTGAATTTATACTACATGCAGGCATTAACTATTCAAAAAATAAATTAAAATGGGAAAAAGTAAAAGTTTCTGTAATGAAAAAATGCAGATGCACCAAAATCTGACATTCACTGCTTGACAAGTAACAATAAACACTTCTCATCTCACCAGGAATCTTTGAGCTGCTCCCCCCTCCTCTGTGCACTTTGTAGTTATCTTTTTTGTCTGTGCTGATGCCGGCTTTATAAGCTGTCTTGCCGCCCCAATTAGCCCATGACCCGTCTGTGGTCTGTACCTCACAGCCTGCAGGTGGGACCTCTTCTCCAGGGGAAGCAGTCCTCCTGTTTCAGTTGGTCTGGCCTGTGGTCCTGAATTGAGGCGTGGGAGGATTGATGAGGTGCCTCTGTCCCCATTCTGACTAATGTGAAAAGAACTTGGGCACTGGAGCCAAACTCTCTAGGACTTCCCTTTGCCAACTACTAACTTTGCATCCTTAGGAGAGTCTCAAGTTTCTTTTTCTATACATTGGAGTTGACATGAATCTCGTTGGATTATCCCAGGGATTAAGTAAGAGCTTTGGTAAAAATTTCTAGCTCTTTGCTTGACCTGTTATGATTACTCTCAACCCCCAATCTGAGCAAACAGGGGTTAATTTTTGTAAAATCTCACATTAAGCCAAACTCAACACACCACTTCTCCCTTTTCCTTTCTACCTGTCATAAGCCCCTCCACTCATCTACTGTATCCATTACCTCCAATTACATCATTTCCTTGCCCCAACCTCCCCCTGCCCACTTCTTTTATTAATTAATATGTTTTCATTTGCAATTAACAGAAAATTTAAGTCTAACTGGATTAAACTTTAGGGAGATTTATTGGCTCAACTAACTGAAGAGTCAGTAGCAGAGAGGGCCTTGGGGCTGGTTACTCTGTCAGGCCAAGGTTACCAAGGCCCCTGTTTCCTTCTGTCTTTCCTCTCTACCACCCTCAGTATCAGCTTCATTCTAGGGCTGGTTCTCCTGGTGGTTATAGTCTGGATGCCAGCAGCAATAGGGCTTCCTCATTGCATCCAGGGAGACTGAAGGGAAGTGGATACATACAAGATGGATGGAGCTGGAGAAACCATATTGGACCATGACATAGAAGGCAGATCCTAAGGCAGGGAAAGAAGCTAGAAATAATCTGGACTCTTGATACCATGGAGCTCTATTCTAACCTTATTTCTTCTACCTGAATTTTTTCATAAGAGAGCAATCAACTTTTCATGTTTAAGCAACCACTATTTGTGTCTTTATGTCACTTGCAGTCAAACACAATTAATATAACAATACCGGATCAATCTAACTGCCTTCCCACACCAATTTTGGAGGTTCTAAATGTTGATGGTCAAACCACCTAACTAAGCAGGTCAAGTGCCAATATAAAGTGTGTTCTACAACCTTAACTGGGCTGCCCTGTTGTCTCTCCAATTCTCTCCAGTACCCATTTCAAATCTTCCTCATGCTTCTCAAACTTTACACTTCTCTTTCTCTTACTTCCCTCTAAGCAGTTTACCTCCCTTATTTCAGAGAGAAAATGTAAGAATTCGTTAGATAAGAACGTCCCCCCACTGCCTGCCTCCAAAATTACTTGTATTCACACTCATTCTTTTTTTCCTTTCCTCCAGTTACAATGAAAAAGGTGTCTCTTCTTCAGCCTACAGCTAATTCCTCCCCCTGTATCATGGAGCTTGTTCCCTACACCTATACAGGGACTATCTCTATCACCTTACACCTATTTTACCGAACTCTTCCTCTCATCTGCAAAACAAAGAAAACCTTCCTTCAACGCCATGTCCCTTTCCAGTCCTCTCTCTTTCTCCTTCCTTCTCTGCTTCCCTTCCTCTTTCTTCCTCTTCCTTTCCTCCCTTTCATAGCCAAATTACTTGGCTTTTCTGGGTCTCCATTCTTCATCCCTCAGCATCTTCTCAGACCTCTGGAATATGTCTTCTGCTCCCACCACTCCATGAAAATGCTGTTGTAAAGGTCACCAACACTTTCCTCGTTGCTATATCCAATGACATTACTTAGTCCTCTATTTGTTTTGCTTCTTAGTAATGTAATACTGTAGATATTCCTTCTTAAACATTCTCTTCTGTGGCTTCCATATCATTGATCAGTTCTGAATTTCTACTCTTTTTTTTTCTGACATCTTTCTCAGTCTTTTTTTATGGGTTTCTCCTCTTCCACCCTACCCCTTAAGTGTTACTCTTCCTCAAGAGTCTGTCTAGGTCCCTGTGCTGGTTTGAAAGGATGTATGTTCCCTAGAAAAGCCATGTTTTAATTTAAATCCCATTTCGTAAAAGCAGAATAATCCCTCTTCGATACTGTATGTAATTAGATCATCTCCCTGGAGAGGTAACCCAAACAAGAGTGTTTGTTAAACTGGACTGGGGGAAATGTGTCTCCACCTATTTGGGTGGGTCTTGATTGGTTTACTGGAGTCCTATAAAAGAGAAAACATTTTGGAGAATGAAAGATGCAGAGAGAGCAGAGCAGGATGACATAGCCACGAGAAGCAGAGTCCACCAGCCAGTGACCTCTGGAGGTGAAGAAGGAAAATGTCTCCCAGGGAGCTTCATGAAACAGGAACCCAGGAGAAGAAGCTAGAAGATGATGCTGTGTTCGCCATGTGCCCTTCCAGATGAGAGAGAGACCCTGACCATGTACGTCATGTGCCTTCTCACTTGAGAGAGAAACCTTGAACTTCATCAGTCTTCTTGAACCAAGGTATCTTTCTCTGGATGCCTGATACTGGACATTTCTATGGACTTGTTTTAATTGGGATATTTTCTTGGCCTTAGAACTGTAAACTAGCAACTTATTAAATCCCCCCCCTTTTTTTTAAGATGGAAAGATTTTCTTTATTAATGACCCCAACTGTATTTCTTTAGATACAGGAGTTTTGAACTCAAATACTTGGGAGAAAACAAGTTAAGACTGCATTGTCCTGCAACTCATTAACAGTAACATATTGCAAAGCAAAAGAGCTTGGGAAAGAGGGTGGAAAGGAAGGGAGCGAGGGAGGGAAGAAAAAAGAATTAAGTTGATCAAGTGGAATTATTCTTTGTATTATTATTATTTTTTAATTCTTGGTAACTATGAAGTCCTTGCAAGCACAGCTCATTTCTGCAGATTATTTTCCAAACGTGTACAAAATGGAACCAAAATGGAGAATTCCTTAAGAACCTGAAGAGGTGCAACATTAAAAGCTACGATTATCCAGTAGCAAGTGTTCCAGCCTTCAGCTGCCAGCTACTTCCTCCTTCTGTGCCCAACAGTTAGCGGGATGAAAACGTCTTCCCCGTGATTGTTTTCATTTCTTTTTTCTCAGCATCTGAACGTGCATGGTTCAGCACCTTAAGGAAGTCAGATGTTTTTGCCCGCCTACGTGTGTGAATATAGGCCTTGGAGCACTTGATGTGATAGTGCGGGTAATCTCGAAGGTGAATCAGGTTAGTGGTGTTGTCTCGGGCACTGGCATTGGTGTGGCGAGGGAACAGCACAAAGGTAATACAGCCAGTGTTGTCACCCACAGCGGCATCTGTGTCTTTCAGCTCCAGAGGCGGTTCCCTGTGGCTGAGCAGGACCTGTGGGGCTGTGGGGCTGGCTCTGCGTCCTTCTTTGAACTTCTGCATAAATACCTTTCCAGTGACCACATCATCATCATCTTTAAACACTGTGCTGAAGACTACCGTGACTCTGTCCTTTCTGGACTCAACATACATGGTCTCATCATCCCTATAATGGATAACTGCCCTGTTCTCTCCTTCCTTGCCCTCTTCTTGGAACTGGAAGTATTTCTCAAAAACAGAGGCAAAACAATTTCGTTTCAACATGCCAGCCTGATGCATAATTGAATCCTTGGATGCAGGGAGATTTTCAAGGTCATATAACAAAGAGACATATAGCAAAGGTCATATAGTAAATCCTGATTCTGGATTTACCAAGAAACTCCCGTGCACCCTCTTTAATAACTCGTGAGCACCATGCGCCTGAAGTTCCTTATAGAATTTCAAAGAAATACTGACCATCACATTTGTTTTGTCTCCATTAGGATTTGAAATATGATAGAGGACCCCATCAAAATCTGCAAATGTTACTTCTACTGCTTCTGGTTTGTTTCCGGCGGCGGCGTTCTCGAACTTGAGCGCAAGTGTCTCCTCGATGATGGGTTGTTCCCCTCCCCAGCAGGATCATGGGGGCGGCTGGCCCCTGAAGCCTGAACCCGCCTGCCAAGCCGCCGCCGCCGCCGCCTCACCTAAATTCCCCCTTTTAAAAAGCCATTCTGTTTCTGATATATTGCATTCTGGCAGCTAACAAACTAGAACAGTCCCAGAATAAGAAAGAGGTCCTTTAGTCCTATATATAGATCAATGTAATGCCTGGATACATCCTAGAGTATATCAAGCAGATAATCAAAAAATATTGACAAAATCCCTTGAGAGATGGGAGAAAGAATATGGAACTCTTAAACCTTACCATCAGGGACTCCCCCAATACTGTGTCAAACTTTAGGGACACCAAATCAATAGGTCATGCTCTTGATCCTGAGGCTTACTCTTGTGAAGCTTATGTAGGTAGTGGAGAAGCTTAGACACCCTATAGGTATGCCTAGGATTTACTTTTGGAGGACCTCTTTTGTTGCTCAGATGTGGCCTCCACTCTCTCTAAGCCCAACTCTGCAAGTGAAATCATTGCCCTCCCCATTACGTGGGGCATGACATCCAGGAGTGAAAGTCTCCCTGACGATGAGGAAGGTGAGTCTCAGGGATGAATCCAGCCCTGGCACCATGGGATCAACAATTCCATCCTGACCAAAAGAAGTGAAAGAAGTGTAACTAATAAAGTATCAATGGCAGAGAGAGTTCAAATAGAGTCGAGAGGCTACTCTGGAGGTTGCTCTTATGTAAGCAGTTAGACCTTGCTACCTATCATAACCTGCCAACCTCAACCAGGACCATTCCAGCCAATCCTAAAGAACACCTAGGGCAATAAATAAGATTCCGCAAGGGTTCCATGCACTAGAGTAACTTTCCAGAAACCTACAACCTCCAGAAGGGTCCCTGGACCAGATAAGTCCTGAAACCTAGAGGGCCTAGCCTCTTCAGAACATCAGCTAGTTCCATCTCTCTACCCCATGTTAGTGACAGACCCTTCCAACATGAAAAAATTAGAATGGCCATGGCCCAAACACCCCTAAAGAAAGCAATGGAAAGATCAAAGGTGATGGTGAAGTTATACAAAGAAGAAAGGATTTAAAAAATGAATATGAATGCTGAATCATTAAATTATTGTCCCTTTAGTCTCCAGTATCTTAGAGCAGCTAGAAGTAAAAACCTACAATTGTGGAATTGTAACCCATGTCGATCTCTGAAATATGTTTTACAACTAATTGTGGTGCTGTGCTTTGCAATTTGTTGCTTTTTTGTATGTATGTCATTTTTCACAAGAAAAAAAAAGTCGATTGTGATGATAAAAAAATATTTGAGCATTCCAGCCTCCTATATCCTGGAACAGCTAGAAGGAAAAATCTAAGAGGATGATATGGTAGCCCATGACAAACTCTGGGATCTGTTCTGTAACTACTTGTTGAAGAGTGCTTTGAAAACTATTGCGTTTTTATTTCTTTGCTTTGCATATATGTTATACCATACAATAAAAAAGTTAAAAAAAAAAAAAAAGAGTCTGTCTAGATCATGTCTTCCTGGGGAATCTCACTCATCCATAGGAACTCAGACTGAGGACCCTCAAATCCAAGGAAGATTTTTGGGACTTCAGACCCATATATTCAACAATCAACAGGAAAGCATCCTGGATATCTTGCAGTGATCTCAAACTGCACTCGTCCCTCCTCTCCTGTCTTCTAAACCTGCTCTTTTATTATTCTAATGAAATGAATGAACTATTATGCATCTAGTTGCTCAAACCACAATCATGACTCCTCTTTCACCCAATCAGTCATAATGGCCTACCAACTTTACTCTTAAATAAGTCTCAGATCCATCTACTTCTCTCCATTCCCACCGCTACTTCCTTTATGCATTTTCCCATCGTTTCTCACTTGGTCTACTCTACAACTTTCTAAATGAGTCCTTTCCTCCAGTCTTGCGCACGCTATACCATTCTCCACGATATAGCAAACTTGACCTGCTGATCTTGTCATTCCCTGCTTCATTATAGATGTTAAGATAAAAGTTCACCACCTTGATTTGTCTTACAAAAACCCTGTCTTATGTGTTTCCTGCCTGTGTCTTTGGCCTCTTCTCTTGCCGCTCCCTTCCTTCTACGCAATTCATTCAATTTCAGGTCCTCAAATATGCTGTACTCTCTGTTGGTGTTAAACAGCTCTCCTTCTCTGGGGCTTCCCCAGGAGTCCCACGGTTCAAGGAGAGGGGGTGAGGTGTATCACAACTGTCAACAAAGTCCCTTTTCACTTTCCTACTCCACTCAAGAGTGGATTTTCTCTTTCCTATTCTGTGATCTCAAGATTGCTAGAAAATTAAAAATAGCTCTTCCATGCATGAAGAATGAAGGGTACAGTGCTAATGTGCTCAAATATTCAATGAATATTTAACTGAAGGTTGACTATATGCAAGACACTTTTTCTATTTTTCACAATCTCTTCAGGTTTCATAAAGGGTCAAATCTTTGTCTCCAGCAAGTAATTTATGCTCACACATAGAGCCACCCTTCAAGAAAAGGGAACTCTTCCCTATTGCCATAGGTCCCTTAGCCTTCAAGTAGCAGAATCAAGTCAGAAAAATAGTTTCGGCTCCAGTCATACAGGCCCAAATCATACTACTAATTCTAAACAAAAAAAGCATTTTGCTTTGAGTTGGCTATACTAACCATACTGATTCTGCTTCGTGGCACTATCCACACTCTCTTATCCAATAATTCCAGAATATATCAACCCCTGGTACACATTTGTGTGAGTGCTGGTCACAGGATAGTTTTTCTCCATGAGAAAATAACTGGCTCAGAGTGGGGGTCAAATTTTAGATTTATTAACCAACCAACTTCACTACCTTTAACTCCACTTGAAAGAGAACTGATCTCCAAGGAGTCCACACAAATATGACATTATTTTATTGGTACCCATATAAGTTTAGTTTGCTCTGAAACAGCACTAAAAAACAAAAAGCAAATGCTGGCATTCCAGAAATGCTGTGTTAGCTGGAAATGAACCATGCAAACAGAAGCAAATGAGAAAACGAGTTGAGACTCAATAAGTTCTTTCCAGTCAGGAAGATAATGTTGTCATTGCATAAGATTCCATTTTGTTTAAGTATACCTAGCTCTCTAGAAAAATAAAGAGGTCTACCACCTTTCCACTTAAAGAGAAACTTCAAAGAAACAAAGCCATAAAATAGGTATGAGGTATGAACCTTTTGTGTGCAAATCTCTTCCAGTAAATACGGGTTCTTACAAACCAGACCAAGAGTGTTTGGAAATCCAGAAGGTTAACTGACAACCCAAATGAGTGATAATGAGCAACAATAATGGCAAAGGACAAATTAATGTAATGTTCTCCAAGTGAAGATGTAAATTGCTGATGTTATGTCATTTCTATCTCCCACGTCGCTCTCATTTTATGTTTCATTGCTAAGCAGCCGTAATTCACCATAATAAATGAAAGCACAAAAAGGTGAACTTTCCGTCTAAATTCCCATTACATGAAAACAGTTTTGAAGGTAAAAAAGATGTTAACATGGTGCTGATGACCAATTGCTCCAACTCATGCATAGATCAACATATAATTAAATTCCAATATACAGTTCCTTGGAATTGGTGGTTACGGAATTGGACATGTTGGGGCACTGCTTCTGTACTCTACCCCCCAAACCATACTATTTCATAAGTGCTTCACCTATGAATAATTTGGATTTGTTCTTTCCGTTAGCAATTGAATGATAAAAGGGTCCTTGGACTGAAGATAATTTTATCTTTAATTTAAGGTGCTTCTGCCTCTGTTGTATTAAAAATAGGCTACTGAACTCCCCAAGTGAAGAAGCTATAGATTTATTAGTCAGGACCATCTGCTGTTTCAAGCCCAATTCCATACATAGGACCAGCAACTAAGGAACTAAGATGAGGTGGAACGAATATTAATTCATTGACACCGAAGAGTCGAATTATCTTGCTCCTCTAGGACGCATATAATGAGATTCATGGCCACAGACAGAGCCAAGGAATTAAACATAAAAATGTGCCACAAAATTGCAGGAAATGTTGGTTTGAGTACAACAGGATTCTCTCAGAAGGGCAGACTGTTTATCTACATATTTTCTAACTCCCTCCACTCACTTAATTTCCAGTTTATTTACAATGAATAAAACAGTCCATTTTTACTTACTCTGATAAAGGAACATCTAAGGTCTGTATGTGAGGTCAGACTGAATTAAAACTTGGACTCACATCTTGTCTGAAGAATTCCAAATATTTGTGAAACTCTAACCAGGCACTGTTCTCAACAGTCTTTTTGTATTGAAAGAGGAATTCAAACATTTTAGTAAATAAATATGGTCATATTTGAAGTCAGTAGCAATAATGAAACTATAAAAGCACTTCAAACAAATTCTTGATTAACTCTCAAACTTTAAAATTTTATAGCATACACCAAAGCAGTAAAATTCTCTTTAATGCTTCTCTGCAAATGGTGGCATATTAAAAGTAATATCTTACATTTTCATTTTATCATTTAAGTATCACTTGACAGTTGTATTATTGTACTTCTTGACAAGATTGCAAGCTTTGCATAGTACAATTGATTTAGGGATCCTTGCCATGGTTTAGTTCTTTCAATAAAATCAATAAAAAATATAGTTAGCATTTGCATTCATGTATACAAGCAATAAGATGAATATGGAAATGACACTGATAACAAACTTACTAGAGTTTACACACTCAAGTGAACACTATTTTCTTCAAACTAGCCTCTTGAGAAACTATTTATTCCAAAATTGAGAGTGAGGGAGGGGAGGGAGAGAGGGAAAGGAGAGAGGGAGAGAAAGTTCTCCAAGAGACTGACTGCCTCTTGATGTTATAAGTCCTTCCTAAAATTTCCATATCTGAAAATTTGGACAATTACTATGGCTTCTCTGGTGGGGAAGCAGTAAGTTCTTTAATATTCCATTCAGTGCAATTTCGACTTTAGGGATTTTAACATGTTACCAACACCCGTAGTGGAGAATTCCTCTCCCAACCTCCACCCCCAACTCCCAACCCCAGCTGCTATCTAAGCCCATCCCTGCCTTTGGGAACTCCTAGCTGCTACAGATCTGTTTGTCTGTAGGAATGTACCATTCTCTTATCCCTTGACATCTGGTCCAATTCAACTCCTGTTCCTCAACCAAGGAATTTGCTCCTAATGATTCATGATTTAGACAATTTTATGGACTCTTAGGATTCAGGTTACCATTACTATTCAACTATATTGTGGATTAAGAAAGATTTTGAGAATTGCTTGACAATCTAGTAATTTTAACATTTTAAATGAGAGAATATAATCCTCATTTCAATTAACTGGTCTTTCAAAGGTCATTTGACAAAGAATCCAATTGGAAGTTGGAGGACATCTGAATGTGTTGCATTCCTGCAAAGGTGTGGTATACAAAACAGTTGTCCTAACTTTACATTAAATAGAAAAGTAAAATAACAGACTTGTCAGTGAGTGAGCACTCAGTTTCCTGAATGATTTATGTAGAGTACCAAAGGGCTGTAAATGACACTATTGGGCAACTCTTGATTCTCTCTCCCTATTCTTGTCTTTCTTTTCCAAACTAGGGCAAATCCTAGTTCATCCAAATGAATTCTGAAGCAGACCATTCTCCACATTTGGTGACCATTTTTTATTTGACGTCGAAGGCAGAAATTTTGATTCTGCTGACATTTTTTTTTTTAATAAAAATTATTAAAATACAGTGGACTTCCATGAGCTTCAACAAACAAAATATTCTCATGGTTTGTTTGACAAACTTCAAACCAAAAAGTTTTGGTGGCAAGTTCACTGTAATGAAGGGCAGCCACAGAGGACCTAGGTTTATATCAGATATATCAATCAGTAACTTCTCCTTACTAGGCCTTACTTTCCTCATCTGTAACTTGATTGCCAAGATCCCTTTAGTTTACATTCTATGATTTCTTTCTCCTTTTTTTTTTTGTAGAGGAAAAAGAATGCCAGATTTTATCTTGTAACAATAAAGTTTTTAGAATAATAATTTTAGAAAATGCATCTAAAAAAATGGAAGAAAATTCTTACAATATACATGACAGGTCAAGAGCTGCCTCTTTAATTTATAAAGATATTCAATCAGTAATAAATTTCTTAATACAAAATTTGCTGAGCAAATAAAATATAAATAAACATAAGGAACTATTTTAGCCAATAAAACTATCAAAGTTTTAATAGAGTTGATACCAGTCGTGTTGGTTTGAAGCTACTATGTTTCCCAGAATAGCTATGTCCTTTAATCCTCATTCAATATTGCTGGGTGGGATATTTTTCTGATTGTTTCCAAGGAGATGTGACCCACCCAATTGTGGGTGGTAACTTTCTTTTTTCCAATATATATATATTTTTAACATTTGTTCCCCCTATTATTTATTTATTTTTAATCCATATGTTTTACTCATCTGTCCATACCGTAGATAAAAGGAGCATCAGACACAAGGTTTTCACAATCACACAGTCACATTGTGAAAGCTATATCATTATACAATCATCTTCAAGAAACATGGGTACTGGAACACAGCTCTACATTTTCAGGCAGTTCCCTCCAGCCTCTCCACTACATCTTGACTAACAAGGTGATATCTATTTAATTGTGTAAGAAAAACCTCCAGGATAACCTCTCGACACTGTTTGGAATCTCTCAGCCATTGACACTTGATTTTGTCTCATTTCATTTTTCCCCCTTTTGGTTCAGAAGGTTTTCTCAATCTCTTGATGCTGAGTCTCAGCTCATTCTAGGATTTCTTTCCCACACTGTCAGGAAGGTTCACACCCCTGGGAGTCATGTCCCACACAGACAGGTGGTGAGTTTGCTTGTTGTGTTGACTGGAGAGAAAGACATCTGAGCAACAGAAGAGGTTCTCTTGGGGGTGACTTTTAGGCCTAATTTTAAGTAGGCTTGACCTATCCTTTGTGGGGTTAAGTTTCCTATGAACAAACCCCAAGATTGGGGGCTCAAACTATTGCTTTGGTTGTCCCCACTGCTTGTGAGAATATCAAGAATTCTCCACTTGGAGAAGTTGAATTTTCCCCCTTTCTCACCATTCCCCCATGTGGACTTTGCAAATACTTTTTTATTCACTGCTCAAAACACTCTGGGATTTATCAGGGCATCCGTCTGGACAAACCTACAAAATCTCATGCCCTATTCAAGGTTCCATATACTTATGGTGTTCTATTAAACCGTCCATATAAGTTATATTAGGAAATGCACTAGTCAGAATATAAATTTTGTACCAAATAAACATCTTTTGCTTTAGTCCCACACATAAGTTAAAGTTTTAAAACATGAATTATTGTCTATTTTCAACACCCTGCAATATTGACATTCCTTTGTTCTTCCTCATGCAAAAACATTTTTTAAATTTGTACATTTAGTTATTTAGTTACTATCACTGTACACTCTAGACATTCCTAGATTATACCATCTCAGTCTTTATTGTCTTTCTTTCCTTCTGGTGTCATTTGTTCCCCCAGCCCTCTTCCCTCTAATCACTCTCACATTCAGCTTTATCGGTGTACTAACATTATTGAGCCACAATTAGGAAGTATTGTGCTATCCATTTCTGAATTTTACAATCAGTCCTATTGAACAATCTGTATCCCTTCAGCTCCAATTACCCAATATCTACCATATTTCTATCTCCTGATGGCCTCTGTTCTTAACTGAAATTCAAGTTCATTCATTAATGTTAGTTCATATCAGTGAGACTATACAGTATTTGTCCTTTTGCTTCTGGCTAATCTCACTCAGCATAGTGTCCGCAAGGTCCATCCATGTTGTTACATGCTTCATGACTTTATTCTGTCTTACAGCTGCGTATGCAATATTCCATTGTTGTATATATCTCATCTTGTTTAGCCACTTGTCTGTTGATGGACATTTGGGCTGATTCCATCTCTTGGCAATTGTAAAGAATGCTGCTGTAAACATTGGGGTGTAAATGTCTGTTTATGTCTTTGCCCTCATGTCCTCTGAGTAGATACTTAGCAATGGTATTGCTGGATCACATGGCAATTCTATACTTAGCTTCCTGAGGAACCACCAAATTATCTTCCACAGCGGTTGTACCATTTGACATTCCCACCAACAGTGGATAAATGTGCCTCTTTCTCCATATTCTTTCCAGCACTTGTCGTTTTCTGTTTTATTGATAATGGCCATTCTGGTGGGAGTGAGATGATACCTTATTGTGGTTTTGAACATTCTATGATTTCTATTAATAGTAACAGCTATGTGATATGATAACAGCTTCAGGAACCTTCAATGTGGATAGATCTTAATCCTCCTTTTCAATTTTGGCTGACTTCTGTGCCTTTCCTCACCAATAACAGACTGTCAAAAAGTACTTGAATATCTGTGTCTTAGTTTCCAAGACTGTTCAAGCAAATACCATGAAATGGATTGGGTTAAACAATGAGAATTTTTTTTGCTCACAGTTTTGAGGTTGGGAAAATATCCAAATCAAGGAATCATCAAGGCAATGATTTTTCCCTGAAGACTGGTGTTCTGGGGTTGGTTGCCAGTGATCATTGGTGCCCATCACATGGCGTGGCACATGGAAGCATCTCCTGGATTCATCCTTCTCTTCCAGGTTCCATGCCAGCTTCCTGCTTCCTGTGGCTTTCTCTCTCTGTCTGAATTTCATTCTCTTTTAGAGGACTATAAAAGAGAGTCCCATTTTTTAAAGACCAATTCTGATTGAAGGGTGGTCCTGTCAATGACTGACAGAGCTACTTAACTGAAGTAACCTCATCAAAAGGTCCTACTACCAATAGGTTCACACCCACAGACACAGATTAACAGTTTAAGAACATGTTTTTCTGGGGAACATACAGTGCCAAACCATCAAAGTCTGGATGACATTTTGGCTATACTTAATATATCTTCTCTTTCCTCCAGGATAATCTTTTCTGTTCTCTTCTGGCACTGCCGATGGGCTTTCTTTTTCTTGTCCTATCAACCTTTTAGTTATTCCTTTTTTTTTTTTTTTTGCAATTAGAGAAGCTGTAGGTTTACAGAAAAATCATGTAGAAAATACAGGTTCCCCAAATATCCTCAGCCTCCATTTTCCCTATTATTATCACTTTGCATTAGTATGGTACCTTTGTTACAATTGATAAAAGAACATTATTAAATCATATAATTATACTATTAACTTTAGCTCACAGTTTATATTAGGATTCACTGTTATACAGTCCTATGTTGTTTCTTAAAAATTCATTCTAGTAACATATATACAACCTAAAAAATCTCCTTTTAACCACTTCAAATATATAATTCCCTGCTGTTAATTACGTTTATAATATTATGTGACCATCACCACCCTCCACTACCCAAATATTTCCATAATTTCAAAGAAATTCTATAGCAATTAAGTATTACCTCTCATTTGTTACCTTCACCCTAAACCCTGGTAACCTGTTCTCATTTCTGACTCTATAAATTTGCTTATTCTAATGATTTCATATGTGAAATCATAAAATCCTCTTAATCTCTCTCTTATTTTTGAAGACTAATTCTTAGTTGGCAATTGTTTTTTTTTCAGTACTTTAAGTATTTCATCCCACTGCCTTTTTGCCTCCATGGAAGTTGATTAGTAATGAACACTTAATCACATTGAGACTCCCTTATACATAACATGCTGCTTTTCTTTTACAGCTTTCAGACTCTTCTCGTACTTGGCAATTGACAGTTTGACTACCATGTGCCTGGGTGTTGTTCTCTTTAAGTTTATCCTTTTTGGATTGGGCTTCTCAGATGTGTACATTCATGTCTTTCATTCAATTTGGGAAGTTTCCTGTCATTATTTCTTTGATTATTCATTCTGCCCCCTTCTTTCTTCTCTTTCTAGACTTCCATAATGTGTAGATTGGTATGTTTGATGGTGTCCCACAGTCTCTTAGGCTCTGTTCACTATTTTTTTTCATTCTTTCCACTCTTCAGCCTGGAACATTTCAATTGTCTAGTCTTTGAGTTCACTGATTCTTCTGTCACCCCCAATCTGCTGTTGAAACTCTCTCGGGAATTTTTCATCTCAGTCATTGTGGTCTTCAACTGTAGTGTTTCATTTTGGTTCCTTTTTAAAATTTCTATCTGTTCACTGAGATTCTCATATTCATTCATTATTTTCCTAATATCCTTTAGTTCCTTTCTGTGTTTTCCTTTATTGCTTTGAGCATTTTTGAGGTTCACTTTTTTAAAAAAAGTCTTTGTTCAGTATGTCTAAAGGCATACTCTGTTGTTGATGGTTTCTGGATTTTTATCTTGTTCCTTTGCACGGGCCATTATTTCTTATTTGGTTGTCTTGTAATATTTTGTTGCACACTGTACATTTTAATATTGTAAAGTCTAAGCCCTAGGATTTAGTCCCTGAGCTATCTGTTCATTAAGTTTATATCCAGATATGACAGAGATTTCCTTGAATGCTAGAAGCTAAAACAAACAAACTGCCAAAATCACCTCTCAGTCTTTGCAAATCGGCTCTGCATTGTTTGGTGCTCTCCTTTGGAGTTTAGCCCTCTAGCCCAGATCAGCCCATGGTGAAAGCAAATTGCAGTCCTGTCTGTCTTTTGTAAGCTTGTGCTTATTCATGGCCTTAGGAATTCCAGTGCCATTTTGACTCCCTATTAAGTCAAATTTCTCCCCCTCCCAGGTATTTTATTGTATGACTTCAAGCAGATAATCTTTTGCCTCAAGTCATTTTTGTTTGGTATATTGTTTTAAGCTGTCCCCAACTGGTTTTGGCTAAAGGGTAAGTTCTGGGAAGGTGAGCCAGAGATCTGTTTCCTGGTTTAGTGTCTCATGCTATTCCCTGTTGTGAACATACAAGTATTCCAGTGTGTACATAGGAGGTTTTCTGCTCCCTTCAGAACAGGGTCAGGGTCTTACAATGGGGAACCCTGGCGACCTCTACACCATGCCAGATTGGGGTGAGGGAGGGACCACTGAAGGTGTCGTAAGTTTCTCCTGCTATTTTACTTTTTTTTTTTTTGGCATGGGCAGGCTCCAGGAATTGAACCCAGGTCTCTGGCAAGGGAGGTGAGAATTCTGCCACTGAGCCACTGTTGCACCGCCCTCTCCTGTTTTATAAAGCTGTTTCCTTCATTCTGCACTTGCTCAGTCACTGTAGACCCTCAACTGTTTTCCAGAGTTACGAGGATGATGGCTCTGTCAGTTTTTGCTAGTTGTTCAAAGATTCTGTAGGGGAATGGCATTCTGGAGTGTCTTATGCCACCAACTTGTTCGAATGGAGCTGTTGTCACTTTTTGTAGTAGCTCCACTTTATCCCCTTTTATCTTTTCAGTTAGTGAAAAAAATTTTTGATAAAATACTTTCTTCATTCTCTTGGTTATTTTTGTCAATGCTCCCCCTTAGAGGCTGTTTTGGTAACTTTAAGATTTGGAGATCTCAGTTTTCTATGATCATCTAAGAAATAAATTTTCTGAGTATCCCTATATGCTAGGCATCATGACATTCCCTTTATCACCTTGGTCAAGAACTTTCAGTATGTTCCATCACTAAAATGGGGAAGCAGTAAAATGTGGCGATCGTGTGCACAGGTGTAGAGTTTGCCCTTTTAGTTTAAAATTCTGACCTCTCTATTTGCCATGTTGATATTTGGTAAGTTACTCAACAATTCTGTGCCTGGTTTCAAGTGTAAAATGGAGACAATAGTTCCTACGTCATATGGTTGTTTTGAGCTTTAAACATATGTAATATACTTAGAATATTGCATTTAAAATAGTGCTTGACACAGCAAATACTCAAATGTTAACTGTCTAGGTATTTATTTTATGCTATGGTTTGACATCCATAACTGGGTTTACAATCTAATGTCAAGTTAAGGAAACATGCATTTCCATCACCTCGTCTTGTGTTTGGACATTATATTTTACATTGATTACTAGGAAGTCTCTTTTGGTCTGATTTACTCCATTTTCTGCTGACAAGTGCTATCAAATACAGGCATTATCTCCTTCAGGTAAGCTGGATATTAAAAGAATAGGTTTAGGTTTAAGAAATCTTTGTTTCCCATAAGCATTTGAATTATTAAAAATTAAACAAAAACCTTAAAACACAAAATAAACACAACTTGTGCTCTGCCACTGCCAAATTCTTTTAAGATTCAATAAAATGAGAACTATTTTTTTAAAAAAGCTAAGAGCCAAGTAAAAAGGTATATATAGGTGAGGAGGAAGAAAAACTGTATCAGAACACTTTGACTAAAGGAAGTTACTACAGTTGAAAAGAGAACCTCATTTTCTCAGAGGGCAGCCAAAGAAAAGAGGGGAACAGGATATATGTCCCAACTTTCAATGAAAGGAAATTCACCACCAATCAGGAGGAATACTTCTTGGTGGTTGTTGTGTCTCAGCTAGCATAGGGTACATGGAGAACACTGATCATAATGGTTGTGAATTTTGCTAACAGTTAAAAAAGAAAAGAGACATCGTATGTTTGGCAAATTATCTTATGTCCAGAACTGTGTTCCTGACTCCACAGTCCCTCCCTCCCCTGTTTCTCCCAAATCTTCCCCACTCCAGTGAATGGCAATTCCATCCCTGCAGTTGCTGAGCCCTATCTGAAATAAGTCATCCTTGACATTCTCCTTTACTTCTCAAATCTGATATGTCAGCAAATGCAGTCAGTTCGGCCTTCAAAACATATCCAGAATCTGATAATTTCTCTTCCTGCTACTGCTACTGCCTTGATCCAAGCCACCATTTTTCTCCAGGCTTATTGTACCAGCCTAACTTAAAATATTTAAGACAGAACATGTCTTAGCCACAGTGGCCTCTTTGGTGGTTTGCAAGTATGTTTCTACTTCAGGGCCCTTGCAATTTTTGTTCTCTGCCTGGAACGCTCTTTTCCTACATAGCCACAACTCCCTTCAGCTTCTTTAGGTCTTTATTCATATATCACCTTCTTTTAGTGAGTTTTCCTGGCCCTCCTATTTGATATTGCAACTCTTACAGTCTTAACCTGTGGTCTCTAAAGAAGGGTAGCACAAGATGATCCATTAGGATGAGGGACTGAAGTGTTAGAATTATCTCACACATTTAAAGAAATAATGGATGGATGGTGATGATGGTTATATAATGATCATAATGACAAATTTTATGTTACAATAAAATTTTTTTTAAATGGAAATAATGGATGGATTTTTTCCTGGTGCCCTCAATCTGTGTCAGAAGGTCATACATCATACGTGGTATTAAGCTATCCAGAGGGAAAAATGGACTGTGAGTACTCAAAAAGCAGATGTAATTACTTATTTACATTATTATTTATTCTTACCTTGCTTCACACATACTAGAATACCCTATTATTATGAGGGAAGCAAGAATTATAGCTTCAAGATTACTTGGTAAGGTAAAGTACCCCTACTTCTGGATACCTGTCTTGTGTTGTTTCATGACCTAAAATTTTAGATGAAAATTAAATTCCCTTGTAAAATTAAAGAACACTTGAACATTAAGATTTAATAAAAGAGCTAAGCTGTAAATATTACCTTTCTTGAGTGTGCATTTAGGAGACCTAAGTACAATTTCTTCTTGGCCAGAATACTGCCATTCCCTTAACACAAATGAAGACGTACAAGTGTCCTACTGGGTAATGACAAAAGGACAAAACTAATTTTCAAAAAGCTCAATGAGAAAAAGTTGACAAATGATGTAAATTCCCTGAATTTTTACAACTTGAATTTGCTAGAAAAGGAAACATATTTTTCCTAGCTTGCAGAAGGACACTTAAGCATTTTGGGAAGAACACGAACATTTATGGTCATAGAGGCCCTATTTAAACAGTACAGTAGACAAAGTGTGAAGTCCTTTCTAGCAGGACTTAACTTAGAAAGGCCTTCAATTACTCAACTATGACAAAGCTGCTTTATTAATAAGTCAGAGATCTCTTCCCAAGAGAAATGAGTATTTTTGGAGTATGGGGTAATCTGTTACAAATTTTCACTTCTGGTTTCCCATTCTGCTATGCAAAAATGAACTCACAGAGACAGATTCAATTATCTATTTTGAAAAGTATTTACTTAGTTTGAATAAATTAATTGCAAATAAAAATTAGCTACAATATATAGCCTGAATAGAAATGATTAGAACAAATACAACACAGGGCTTGATTTCCTTGCATTAGCCACAAGGCATGTGACAATCTAGAAAACTTCAAAATCAATTATATTTCTTTGAAAAGGGGGTAACAGCAGTTACTGATACATAACTAGTAAACTTATAATACAAGTTTCCTGACATGCATTTCCTGAGTGAACCCAAATGATCATTTTTAAAAACAAGGAAATTCTGACAGTTGAAGTAAATAAAATAGTTCATGGCTTCTAAGCAACAATTTTTTTTTTAAACCAAAAGAAAATTCAGAACAGCATAATAATAGGATAAATTAAAGCTATGCTACCACATACAGAAATTTGCTACTGTCAATTAAGAACTATACAACTTTTCAAACTAAAGGAAAACAACGCAAAAGATTAAAAAATGATTCTGTCTAATCTAAAAGTGCATTGATGTCTACAAATGTCACAAAAGGATTTGATGTAGTGCAACTGCCTATGCTTTTTTCCTTTATTGTGGTGCATTATAAAAGGGGTGGGGTGGGGTAGAAATAGACGTTTTCTTGCTTCTGAAAGCAAAAAAACTTATAGGAATTAGAGATTTAAAGACAACACAATTATGTTCTTCCACACTGCTGTCACGGATGCTCACATGCTAGCCAAACATTTACTTGAATCATATTGCGGCAACTCTCCTCAGGATTCATACCCACAGTTAAGGCTGGTCTGCTGGCTTTAAAAAAAAAAAAGGGAAGTGTTGCCATCCCATTCTTTGTATCTCTTAGATTTCCTAATGCCTGGTTAAGGCCAAACACAGAGTAATTAAATATTTATTTTTCTAAAAAGTAAAATAAGTCACTTTCCTTTCTTGTTAATTTATGCTTTTTCTCATGGGAATGAATTTTTTTCTAGAAACAGTGAACAGATGAACCACAGTTTATATCTAAAAAATAAACTTGCCAAATGCTGCGATACTAAAAACAGATCAGTTATCAGTTATCATGGGAGAAAAATAGATAATCTAGATTAAATTGCATATTTAAAGGAGCATATAAAAATGTTTCTTAGCATTACGTTTTTGTTATAATACTATACACAAGAGAAACAATAAGAAAAAAGTTCCTGATAATCTTCAATGTGGTTAAAAACAAACACATCCTATACAATGGTAATTAATATGAATTTGGCTTTACAAAGTATTCTAACCTACCAAATTCCATATTTAGATGGGGAGGGGGAACAGGGTGGAGAAGGAGAAGCTCTCTTCACTTTCCTAGTCTTGCAAATCCTTGAGCTATGCTCGCTAAACTACCATTCACACCAAGGATGTGACACCATTGCTATCATGCTACTCAATCAAGACCATTCTAAGATAGTTTCTATAATAAAGATAAATAGAAAAAAAATTAATATACATGTTGCTGTATTTTACAATGTTTGCAACAAACTGTAAACTAACATAGTTTGAACCAGCAGTACCCTCAGTTATACAAAACAATTTTCCAACACTGAGGATGGGTGATTCAAAAACACTAAAATGAAGGCATCAAATTAGACTACGTCTTTTTCTCCCCCAAATACATTTTCAAAACTCAGAATTCAAAAGTCTGGTACTTTCAGAAATCCCTTTGTTTGAGTTTCCAAGATTTTTTTCTCAGAAATTGCTACTATTTATTATAAACGTTTTAAAAAATTCTTCATCTTAATGTGAACAATCAGAACAGACAAACTGTGATATGGACAAGAGGTTGGAAATCCCAAATTACTTAGCTTATAAATTTATAATGTAGTCCTGGAGGACAACTGTCTGTTAGTCTAGCGGTCCTTGGAAAATAAGTCTGATGTAGCCTTGTTCACCAGCCAACTGATGTGCACAAAATGGACAGGCTGCATGAAAAGTATGAGTACCATGAGGAAGTGGGATTTGGGACCAATAGGCAGTTGTTTTTTCTGAACACACATGCCCACAAGGGCTAAACGCATGGGTTGGAGGGCCGGCGTCCACATAAAATCCAGCTTCACATCCAAGCCACAGAGGGACATAGGGACCAACAGACCTACACATAGGACATTCACGATCTTTTCCATCACGTTCTTCTTTGTTTCCCCAGTTGTGATAGCCATGGACATGGCCACAGTTTAAATATACCCATGGTTGTTTTTCATCTACAACATCTTTCCTCTTCATACTAGGAAATGCTAGTGTGTTGAACCCTACAGGGCACTGAGGTCGGGCTGCATTGATTTCCTGTCTTAAAGCTTCTAAATGCTTCACTGTAGGAGTGTGAGAAAGGCCTTCTGCTGTACGCCACAGCAAGGTTGCACCACAGAGGTCAATTAATGAGCCATCTTGTAACTGATTGGTTTCAATTTCCACCTAGAGGAGAAAAGAAAAATAAAATACATTCACCACAGTGTTTGAATCTTTACATGAAAGTTTTGATCCCAAATGCTGCTTATTCAAGAAACTAGATTTTCCATGATTGTTATACCAAAATAGTCAAGAAACTCTGATGGCAGTCATGAAAAATAATAAGTTTGAAAATCAAGGATAAAATATTGAGCGGTAACATATCTCTTTCCAGCCCTTCAGTAAAGATTGATTTATGATGAAAACACCTCACTAATCAGTAAGTCTACTATCTTCAGTTAGGTAAATATCATGGTCAAAGATACAGGTACAAGTAGAAAATTGTTTCATCACTGTTGTTTAATTTGGAGAAATTTAGATTTTAAAATATATTAATTTAAATATGACAGAAGAATAATCTTTTGGAGTATCCTCACTGAAAAATTAAAGTACAAGCTATCTTCTGGTTTAGTACTTGTTAGCTAGTATCTGATAGTCAGTACTGTGCAATAGTACTACATCAGCAATAGATTTGTGAGTTTTTTTAAAAATGTAATGCTTTCAAGTCCAACTCATCCCATGTGTTTACTGTACTTAAATATTGTACTGAGGCTACATCTCAGTACTTACCATTTTTCCTCTTTGCTGAGCTGATCTGGTTTCACGGAGGCTGAATACATTTCCACACACTGATATTTCTCTCCATATTCCAGGCTTGGAATCTTCTGTGAACCCATTGCGTGGATGCATAACAAGAACTCCATTAGTGGTCAAGCCATCCATTTGCCCATCTGACGTCTTCCACTTGGCTGCCTTCTCCTAGAAAGGTTAATAATGGTCAGTCTCTGTTTATTTGTAGTTTGGAATGAGAAGCTGGTATAAATAATACATTATTTAGGAAAAAAGCACTTTACCCCAAGAAAGATGTTTTTTGATGAGTCAAAGCCTGCAGCATAAATCCGTGCTGTAAAGGGAGGATTCCGCTCACATATGATTCTACAGGCAAATCTTGATATAGTGCTTTGCACTGACTGTGTATCAGAATTACTTTGACTTCCAGGAACAGTGTCAGTTACTACAAAATCGATAGGACTTTCAGTCGACCGACCAATCTAAAGGAAAAAGAAATATCTATAAACTTATTCAAAGGAACACAGTGGAAAATTTATTCACAAAAGGGATGATAAGGGGAAAATGTCAAGTCTTAGAAATTTCCAGAGTTCAAACTTATACTTAACTCTGGGGGCATCTAAACCCTTGAAAGTGAATCTGCCAGACTTTCTCTGATGTAGTAATGAACTTAAACCACAAAATTAAGTGGAAGGTTTTGATTTAATACATATGAAACCCTCATGGAATGGAGAATTTAGGACAGCTGAGATTTCAAAATGCATACCATAATTTTAGCCCTTTTGGATTACAATATTTCTACCAAGTATCACCCCATCTTCTTTAGCAAAATATACTGAAAACAGTAAAGCTTTTTTGGTGACTCCAGGACATTTATCTATGAAAAGAATTTATATTAAGCTGAAATGCAGTGATTAGCAGACTTGCTGATCCTTATGGTAGGCATGTTTTTGGGGCCTGTGTACACTTAGGCTATCGTTTCCTACTGTTTGGCATGCTTGCCTCTAGTATGAGGCAAGCGTTCCTCATATCAGCACACTTCTAGATACAAAACTTTAGCATTTTTTTCTATTAGCAAGTATAAAGCCTTTATTTACTTTGGATAGTTTTAGGTAGAAATAGGCTGGTTAACAAATGTAACTAGATTGGATGTTCCTTTTTTTTATTTTTAGAATAATGATATCCAAAGAAAATGATCTCAGGCCTTTGAAACAGAAACTATTTTCTAAGATAAAAGGCTCTTTCAGAGCCAAAAGATGTAGACCAAGAATTGAACTGCAGATTAATATTCACAATCAAGATATTTAGAAAGTGCACTTATTTGAGAAGAAAGATTATTCCAGAAGAGTTAACATTTGATCTGGGCCTTAGAAGACATAAAAGCAATGTATACTGAATATTTCTTGGTCTCTTTTTTTGGAATAGCTAACATTTTCTGGGTGCTATTAGGCACAGATTTGAGTACTTTTACATCTACTAATTTATTTAAAGCCTCAGACAGAAGAAGAAAACTGAGGTATAGAGTGGCTAATTAACACTGACAAGGAATTGTGATTCCAGAGCCCATCTCTTAACCATGCTATACCAATTTCTCTATATAAATATGAGGTCTAGAAATCAATATATATTTTAATGAAATACATTATTAAAATATGGTAATAATTTATCCAATCACAGAAAAAGCCACCAATAAGGCAGACTGTAAACATTTTTTTAAGAAAAAAATTCAGACGTCACAATACCTGAAACATATCAGTGTTGCTGTCATGAGTATATTCTACCACCACCGTCTGAGCCCGAGATAAGGTATATGATATACTATGCTGGTCTTTATTGCTTATTGCCTGAGAAAGAAAGGGTTAATGGCAAAAATAAGCATGCAGGTCAATCACATTTGAGACTCTTCATTTTTTAAAAAAAAAAGCTAAATGTATTTATCATATCAGACAGATTCAAAGAGTTACCAGACATATTCAAAGCTAACTAATAAAGCAGAGTCAAATAATTTCTTAACCATTTTGTGACTATATAAGTATATGCCACATATTGTGCTAGATAAAAAAATTAATAGAATGATTAAACATTACAAAAGGAAATGGACATAATGCTTATGACTATACTTCTGACTTATGCCAAACTAAAAATATTATTAAAAAGAACTTTTCAGTTTTGTTTTCAATGTATTTAGATGAAGTGAAGATAATATCAGAGAGGGAAAAAACTAATCATCGCACAAAGGAAGTGGAAAAGGTTGTGTAAAAGGAAAATAGATACAAAGAACACAAGAGAGTGATTATAAGGAGCAAAGAAACTAAACGAAAAAAAAGTTTCTTAATTAGAATGTGGGCATTATAAAATAGTACGTGGTTTCAATTTTTTAGCTAATCTGTAATAGCTAAAGCCTTAAGACATAGCTTTAAGATTAACATTGTGAAATTTACAATTAATTATGAATGTGAAAGTTCCAAATAACAAAGAAAATATATGAACACTAGGGTACCAACTACCCGACTTTATCAAAGCTTCTGATTTTTTTTTAAGAAATGAAACTTCAGATATAATAAAAGCTGCCCATATTTCCCTCCCTTTACCTCTTTCTTAGAGGTATACAATCAAGACCACGGTGTTGATCATTTCCAAGCATGTTGTTAATTATTTTTACTAAATATTTATGTATTCATAAATATATCAGTTTAAAAGGTTTTAAAACCTATAATTTAACCCAACATTAAGCAACTGACTTTTCTACCAATGATTTGCTCAGTTAATTCTTAATGACTAAACATATATATTTTTAAACCTATTTTTTGTGTGCTTTGATAATAATTCTTATAACTTTTAACTTGAGAATAAGAACTGTATCGAGTTAAGTTTTGTTCTCACTGGACTGGAAGGCAGGGTTTTAACTACTCATCCTAGATGACTGCCAGACTAAATAATTTTTTTATGACCTTTGATCCTTAAGGTTCTTACTGCCTGTTAAAGAGGATGAAAATGAGATAAAATTGAAAACATGAAGGGTATGGCAGAGTGAAAATGAGAACAAGTTATTTTAGAGGTAAACATTTCCCTAGAATAGTGGTTCTCCACCAGGTATAGTTTTAGCTCTTTAAGGTGGGCATTTGGAAATACAGAAGTGCATTTCTGGGCTGTCACGATGATTAAGGGCTCAAACAACATTGAGTAGGTAGGAACCAGGAATATTACATGTCCTGAAATATATGAGGCAGTTCATTGCCATACCCAAAATGCCCAGAGTCCTCCTGTGGGAAATACTGTGATCTGCCTTGGATTGGATCAATAAGTCATTCACTTTGACTACCTGTTTAGCACATTGCTTCTCTGCAAAGGAGCACGAAGAAAATCTAAAACTCTTTTATACTTATTGGCTCCCAAATAGCAATACAGGAGGCCTATTAAGATTTGAGGACTCTGTTTTAGACAACAAACTGGATATAAAACAAAGCCTAAAATTCAATTAGCTTCAGTGAGGGGAACTGTGATCTAAAAAAGGGTATCATAGGCCAATTATACTGTCTCTGGTTTATTTAATTTCCAAAGATATACCTCAGATGGAATAATATTAATGCCTAGGATAGACATTAATATTATGCCATCTGAGGTATATAAGTACTCACAGAAGCCAAGGGACTCTGTAATTTTTCTCATAACATAGACCAGATTAATACAGTATTAATCTGGTCTATGTTATAAAATTGGAAGTAAAGGAAATCATTGAAAGTGGACTGAAATTCCCTCTACCTGTCTACTATTCCAGGACAAGCCCAAGTGTCCTGAAATGGTGGTCCAGTTTCTAGGAATTCTGGTAGGGAAAGGAGGGGCTAGAACCATTAAATAGGCCAGAGGGTTGAAAAGTTTTACTATGGACACAGTTGGGTATTAGCTTTCATAGTTTTGATTCAATCTAATTTACTGATGTATACTTTAGATGAGGTATTATGTTAAATCTGAGGGCCATAAAACAAAACATAAGTAAAAACAGAACTATGCACAGACTCTGAGTCAAGACCCTCAATTAAAAAAATTACCTGGTCCAAACATCTTCTGATACCTGACTACACATATTACACAAAACACATTCCTCACCCAGCTGAAGCAGGGCCCTTCTAGTAACAGGACAGCAATTCCCTACCTCTCAGGGCAGACAGCTGCACAATCTAAATACTAGGTGAAGTGCCCTCAGACCTCCCCCACCTTTTTCTTTTTTTTAAATAAAGGGAATATTTCCTTCTGATTTCCACCTCCTGATCTGGGTTTGTCATATAAAAAAAATCTGATTCCCCTCCCTTATGGCAGCTGTTCAAATATTATGTCTCCAAAGTGTCTTTTCCAATCTAAACTAAAGGGAATTTCTGAAAGAGGAATGTAAAGAGAACGCTAGAAATATAAGCAACATATATATCTTTCAATTTTTCCAAGTTAATTAATTTTTTTTTTAATTATTACTTTACCTTTGCAGCCTGAGGAGTACAAGCAATATGCACAGTGCTGGGCTTCACCCCATTTGCCTTAGGTCTTTTAAACAAAGCAAACCTACTTTTCCTCCTTCCTCTATCGCCATTTGGGAGAGACCCATTATACCTGATGGAGGGAAAAAAAAAATAGGTGATCTCTTGTATTGACCACAAAATTATAAAACTTTGCTTTACAGAATTAATCCCCTATTAATTAATTATCTATTAGCACATTATAATGATCTCAAATTCCTTTTAACAACTACTTATCACCAGACAAACTGCCTGGGTATGAAACATAATGAGATTTTTTCTGATTTCATTCAAGTCACAGAGAAATACCTTTTGGATTATACATAGCTTTGAGTTAGCTATACTTTTTCTTCTCTCTTTTATTGGAGATAATCAAGGGACTATTATTAATGGGATATCTGACTCCTAATAACTCATTCTATTTTTTTTAAGGTGAATATTTACAAGTGCTAACATAACCTTTAAAAGTACAGTATGTACTGTTCAAAATAGAATCTGCTTTAATTGTGAACCAAATACTTTAAAATATGAACTTCTGCAATAAGGAATTTTAGATAAGTTTAAGTCTTATACACATTCACATTATGTTGGCTGATCCTGTTCAACTGAGATGTCTGTTAAGTAGTAGGCAAACACACTTTTGTTGTTCAAACCTTATGACCATTTCTCTATGATCACATATATGTGCCCTAAGGTAAGTAAGTTATAAGCAAGGATTGAACCAATAGAAAGAAAGTTTAAAAAAAATTTTTGCTTGTTTACTACATACCGGCATTACTGAGTTCTATCCCAGGTATTGCCTCATCTAGCCCATCCTCCTAAAAACTACAAGATTGGTGTTACTGTAATTATATTTACAGTTAGAAAATAGGTTCCTTAAAGGAAGTATGTTATTCTCCGAAGTCACAGGTGATGTGAGAAGCCAGAATTTGAATTCAGGTCTGTTTGTAATGTTTTTGTAACTCTTCTCTATTGCTTCAGTGTGGCATAAGCAGTAGCTTAATAATCATCTCTCCTCATTCCCTGACACTCCCTCCTACCACCCAACAAAATTTTTGGTTGACTGAATTCCATAGAGCTGGTCAATCAGGGAAAATGAGGCAGGGAAGAGTGACAGTTTTGAGATTGGGGGAGAATGTGATCATAAAATGGGCTGAAAAGGAAGAATCATGTTCTAAAGCTATGAGTTATTTCTGTGACTATCATAAATTATATCGATTCTTTATAAAAAATAAAACACACTGATTTCTACTAAAGAAAGTACTTGCTAATCTTGACTAGCCCTTGCTAAAAGTCCAGAGTAGATACCCTAAGCTACTACATTAATTTTGCTATTCTAGGCTGTTTGTTGCCAATAGCTCCATTGTGAGTTCCTTACTGCCCCTCCCTACCATCGTCCATGTTACATGGCTCTTTCCTCTTTCTTTTGTATCTTGTTTTCTATTTCCAAACTGTGTTCTTGTGCCCAAAGCTCCTTTTAAAGTAGTAACAGCACAAAACTAACTACCTTGTCCAGCTTTACCTCTCTTTTTGGAGAGCTGGGAAGAAATAGTATTTGCATTTTACAATATGAAGCACCAAATACAAAGATATTACTATTACTAAGAATTAACTGAGAAATAGCTAGGTTAAGAGAGGTGATTTAAAATTAAATACTGAATTTTATTCTTCACATGACTCTCAAATTTCTTGCTAGAAGAATTTAACTTACAATAATTTTTTTGGTAAAAGCTGTCTGTCAAACCTAGAACCTCCAGATGGTTCCTAAACCAGATAAGCCCTGAAACCCAGAGTTACCAGTCTGTCCAAGAGCATCAACCATAATGTCCATACCCCTTTTCAACATGAAGAAGTTAAAATGGCCATTTTTCTAATATCCCTAAAGTGTAGGAGAAGGAGCAAAGGAGGAGTTATCAGAAGACAGAATTTAACAAATGAGTATGACTACTGAGTCCTTATACTGACAGTTCTTACAGCAGCTGGAAATACCTGAAATGGTGGAATTGTAACCCCTACCATACTTTGAAAATTGTTCTAAAACTATTTGTTAAAATGTACTTTGAAATTTATCACTTTTTTGTATATGTCATGTTTCAAAATAAAAATGTTTAACAAGAGCTGTCATCAAAATAATCTATGTAATATGAAGTTGTAAACTTGTACTTACTCAATATCTTCTAAGTTCTATTTTTGAGAAAACATGTTTAATAAGTCTCAAAGAGCCTTAGATGATCCCTTTGTCATTTTACAGAGGAGCAAACTAAGACTCATAAAAACTTACCAAGGGTCACAAAGCTAGCATTTTGAAGCAAAAATGTAGCAAGGTCCTTAGTCACCATATTACCATATACCTATAAAACTCCTTTCATCAAGAACTACATTAAGTTGGACAGTAAGCACAAAGCAACGGGGATCTTAGAGGGTCAAATAAATAAATAAATACTAAAGTACGTGAAATGATCTAAAGCAGAAGATGGTGGAGGGGATTTTGGGTAAAGTCTGCTGAGACAACTTTTCCGGAAGATGAATAGGGAAGACATATGGAATGATTATGTGATATTAGATAAATAACTTTTTCATTTTATCTTTAGGAAACTTTGTCCTTTCTGGGGCTGAAGGTAAGGCAAAGTTTAAGCAATATTTGAGCACTTTCAAGAGATAGCACAAATGGGAGAAATTAAAACATTTTTTCATTTAATAACATTACCTTGCAGTTTTAAATCTCCTATGGAAGTAGGTAAGATATAAATTTTATATATTGGGTAGATGGAAATACAAGCGGTCAATGAGGATGGAGTAATGGGTATGGTATGTATGAGTTTTTTCTTTTTATTTCTTTTTCTGGAGTGATACAACTCTTCTAAGAAATGATCATGGTAATGAATATACAACTATGTGATGATATTGTGAGTCACTGATTATATACCCAGAATGAATGTTCGTATATTAAGAATGGTCATGTTTGTATGTTGTTATGTTTTGTCAATTAAAAAAAATTAAAACATGAAAAAATGAAGAGATAAATTCTAAATTAAATACTTTTAACAGAGAGGTCAAAGTTACTATATGTCAATCAGCTTTATGTCTCATCAGATGGAGAAAACTTACCCTAAGACAATGAGTTCACCATATTTTACTGGTGCTTTGGATGGGTGATTTTCTTGATCAGGAGAAAACATGAGCTTGGCTGTCTTTCTCAAATCTTTATTCACTGATCAAGAGGCTGGAGACACCTTTTGCATTATCTCCTAAAGGGGAAAAGCTTCAGTTAATAATGTGAACAATGACTTCAGTTTAAATAAAAATGCTATTTTTTAGCAGTCCTCTTGAAAACATTGCGCAAAGCATCACACAGTAAACAAAATATGAGACATTTTCCCCAATAATAATTACGTATTTGTCAAAATCAAAACCATTTAAATGTATTGAAAAGTAAATTTGGAGACTTTCACTTTCAGGAAGATGGAGTTGAAGTGTTTTTCCTTATTCTACCCTCTAAACACAATTTAAAACCCTGGACATTTTATATAAGACATAAGACTCTAAAAAGTGGAAGGAAGGCAAACCGGCTAGGGACCCCTGACCTAAAGGAACAACACAATGTTGAATTTCTTGGCTCTCCTTTTTGCCTCCAGACTTGGAGCTGAAGAAGTCAGAAACCTGTAAATGCCAACAGGCATGAACAAAAAAAGCCCCAACAAAAAAACCTTGCTCTCTCCAACCAAAGAAGAGGAAGGTGGAAGCCTAACAAGACAGAAACATTTGACAATAACTGCTACACTTGAGCCAAACACCACAGAAAACACTGTGTCCCCAATTCCATAAAGGCCAGAAAAAGCCAAGTGGGAAGCTTGGACACACCCTGCCACTAGTAGCATGTACCTCCTTTCTTGGTGGCAACCACTTGGATAGACTGAATGCCCATCTCCAGTGGCAAAAAGGAAGCGCCCCTTCTTCTTCCTACTGGGGTGGTGTCAGATGACGCCTATGGAGGCTTAGGACTTGGCATTGCACAGTGGTAACGAGGCATTCCCACTGCGTTATCAGTAGAGATTATATAGGGAACAGGAATTCTCACCCCACCCAGGATGCTTTTTCTTCAGGTCTCAAATGGGGAACTAGGACTTCTACATTCAATGGATAGTAGTGAGGCAGCACTTCCTATTTCTGTCAGAATGGTATCTGAGAAAGCCAGTGAACAACCGAAGGTCAAGATAAGAGCTGGAGTCCCAGATTATAATATGAAAATATCCAAATTTCAACAGAAAATCACTCATTATACCAAGAACCAGGGAGATCCAAAACTGAATGGGAAAACACAACTGATAGATGTCAATAATGAGATGACCAAGATATTAAAATTAACTGACAAAGATTTTAAAGAAGCCACAATTAAAATGCTTCAATGAAAAACAACAAAACATGCTTGAAACAAATAAAAATGCAGAAAGCCTTAATAAAGAAATAATCAGAGAATAAACAGACACTGCAAAGAAGAAACCGAATGGAAATTTTAGAATAAATTTAGCAACCAAAATAGAAAGGTCAGTGGATGGGCTCAACAGCAGAATGAAAGAGATAGAGGAAAGACTCAGTGAACTGGAAGACAGTACAATAGAAATTACTTAATCTGAACAACACAGACAAAATAGACTAGAAAAAAAATGAACAGAGCTTCAAGGACCAGTGGGACTATAACAAAAGATCAAACATTTATGTCACTGGAACCTGGAATGAGAGGAAAAAAAAGAGCAGGGCTGGAAAAGTACTTGCAAAAATAAATGATTGAAAACATCTGATGTTTGAAAAGAGACATAAAACTATAGATTAAAGAAGCAGAGCAAACCCCAAAGAGGGTAAACTCAAAGAAATTAGAGCTAAGACACAACATAATTGAGCTCCTAAAAAGTAAAGACAAAGAAAATATATTGAAAGCAGCCATAGAAAAATAACAAATCACCTATGGGGAAAAACGATTAGAGTGACAGTGGGTTTCTTATCAGAAACCATGGAGACCAGAAAAAAGGGAAATCAAGACATTCTCAGATGAAGGAAAACTAAGAGAATTTGTTTTCAGTAGACCTATCCTAAAAGAATGGTGAAAGGAAGTTCTCTGAACAGAAAAGAAATGTGAAAGTACTCTGGAACATCAGAAAAGAAGAAAGAACAAGGTAAGCAAAAATATGGGCAAATATAATAAGCTTCCTTACTCTCTTGAGATAGTAAAATTATGCTTAAGAGTCGCAACTTAAATTATAACACTGTCTGATATGGTTTAAAACATATGTAAAGATAATATTTAAGACACATATTATAAATGTGGGTGGATAAAGGAAAATAAAGAGAGGTGAACTGATGAAAGGATGATACCCGTCGATTGTGATAAGTTTAGAGCAAGCGCTAAAAAAAGCTATATAATAAGATACACTAAAAAATATTATAAGTCAAAATGGAATTGAAAAAAACATTTAAATATCACCTAAGAAAGAAAACAGAAATGAAACATACAGAAAACAGAAAAGAAAAAAATAAAATGGCAGATTTAAGCTCCAACACATCAATGACATTACATGTAAATGGTCTAAATATACCAATTAAAAGACAAAGATTAGCCCTAAAACAAACCACCAAATTTAAAAGAATTTAAATCACACAGAATGTGTTTTCTGAACATGATGGAAAAAACCAAAAAAGACAGTAATAAAAAGATAGGAGGAAAATTCCTAGACACTTGGAAACCAAACCATGCACTTCTAAATAATCCATGGGTCAAAGAGGAAGTCTCAAGGAAAGTCCTTCCCCAAAATAAATAAATACACTGCACTGAATGAAAATGAAAACAAACATCAAAGCTCTTAGGACACCACTAAAGCAGTGTTGAGACGGAAATTTATAGCACTAACTATATAAATTAGAAAACTGACCATCATAATAATCTAAATTCCCACTTTGAGAATCTATAAAAAGAGTCAAATAAACCCAATGCACACAGGAAGAAAATGATGAAGATAAGGGGAGAAAGCAATAAAGTTGATAACAGGAAAATTGAGAAAAATCAATGAAACAAAGAACTGGTTCTTCGAAAAGATTGATAAAATTGACAAACCTCAAGCGAGCCTGACAAAACAAATTAAAAACACCAGAAAGAAGACACAAATTACCAATATCAGGAATGATACAGGAGATATCACCATAGGCCTGCAGATACCAAAAGAACAGAAAAGGAGTATTATGAACAATTCTACACATATAAATTTAACAACTCAGACAAAACTGGTCAAATTTCTTGAAAAACAAATTATCATAACTCATCTGCTATGAAATAATATAGTTTGAAAAATCCAGTAACTTAATTATTAAGGAAACTGAATTAGCCGTTTAAAATACACCCCACAAGAAATCTCCATGCCCAGATGATTTTATTAGAGAATTCTACCAAAAGTTTGAAGAATTCTACAGTACACTGATTGTACACTACCTCTTGCAGAAAATAGAAAAGGAGAGAACGCTTCTCATTTCATTTCATGAAGTCAGTATTACCCTGATACTAAAACCAGCGAAGTACAAACAAATAAAACTACAGACCAATATCTCTCAAGATAGACACAAAAATCCAATTCAGCAATATATATATAAATGTAATTATATATATATATATTTATATATATATATATAATTATACACTATGACCAATTAGGGTTTATTTCAAGAATGCAAGGCTAGATCAACATTTGAAAATGTAATCCACCACATTAAAGGCTTATGGTAATATCAATCAATGCAGAAAAAGCATTTGACAAAATTCAACACTCATTCATAATGAAAACTCTCAGAAAAACAGGAATAGAAGGCAACTTCCTCAACTTGATAACACTGACAAAAGAACTTTATAGCTAACATTACACTTGACAGTGAAACACTGAATGCTTTCCCCTAAAGAACAGGAAAAAGGCAAGGAGGTCTGCTCTTACCACATTTTTTTGGGGGGGGAGGGGGTTGCATGGTCCAGAAAATTAAACCTGGGTCTCCTGCAAGGAAGGCGAGCATTCTACCATTGAATCACCTGTGCACCCTGCTCTTAACCATTTTTACTCAACACAGTGCTGGAAGTTCTAGCCACCACCACAAGGCAAAAAAAAGGGAAATAAAAGGCATACAGATCAAGGGCTGTGTGACAGTGGCTCAGTGGCAAATTCTCACCTGCCATGCTGGAGACTTGGGTTTGATTACTGGTGCCTGCCTCTGTCCATGCAAAAAAAAAAAAAAATGTATACAGATAGAAAAGAAATAAAAGTTCCCTATCTGTAGATAACATGACTATCTAAAAAGAAAATACCAAGGAATATAAACAAAAAACTCTTAGAACTAATAAGTAAATTCAGTAAGGTCACAGGATACAAGACAAACATTCAAAGATCAACTTTATTTTTACATATTAGAAAATGAACATGTGGACACCAAAATTAAAAATATAATACTGTTTACAATCACCTCCCCCAAGAGAAACACTTAGGTATAAATCTAACAAAACATGTACAGGACTTGTGTCCTGAAAACTGTATAATGCTGATAAAAGAGATAACCCAGAAATAGACCCATACAAATATTTCCAGCTGACTTCTGACAAATGTACAAAAGTAATTCAATTGAGGAAAGATAACCTTTTCAGCAAATGATACCGGAGTGACTGGACACCCATACACAAAAAAATGAAGCCTCAAAAATGAAGGCTCACATCTTATATAAAAATTAGCTCAAAATGAATCATGAACTTATGTGTAAAATGTAAAAGTATAAAACAACTTTTAGAAAGAAACAGTAGAAAATCCTGAGGATCTAAGGCTAAGGAAAGAGCTCTTGAACGTGATACTGAAAGACAGAGCCATAAGAAAAAATGATAAACCAAATTTCATCAAAATTGAAAACTGTTTGTCAGACTTTTAAGAGGATAAGATAAGTTACAGAATGGGAGAAAATATTTGCAAGCCCTATATGCAACAAAGGATTATATCTAGAATATATAAAGAACTCTTAAAACTCAACAGTAAAAAATTAAACCCAAGTAGAAAATGGGCAAAAGATATAAACAGACATTTCAAAGAAGAAAATATACAGATGACAAGTAAGCACATGAAAATATGTTCTACATCATTAACTGTAAGAGAAATGCAAATATAACCACCATGAGGTATCACTATACAACTAGGAGAATGGAAAAAATTAAAAATTAATGATAACAGCAAATGCTGGTGAGGATGCTGAGAAACTGGATTATTCATATATTGCTAGTAGTGACGTAAAACGCAAAAACGTAAAATGTCTCAGGCAGTTTCTTGAAAAACTGAACATATAACAATCATATGGCCCAGCAACTGAACTCCTGGGCCTTTATCCCAGGGAAATGAAGACTTATGTTCACATAAAACCTGTACATGCATGTTTATAACAGCTTTATTAATAATAGCCTTAAACTGGAAACAACCGAGACATTCTTCACCAGGTGAATGGTTAACTGTGGTACAAAACCATGGAATACTATCCAGTAATAGATACTTGCAAAAACCTGGATGAATCTTTAGATAATTATGCTGAGTAAAAACTGTCAATCCCCAAAGGTTACAAAGAATATGATTTCATGTCAGATTGTTAAAAAGATAAAAATGGAAAACAGATTATATGTTTACCAGGGGTTACTGCAGGGAGTGGGGGTGAGAGGGAAGTAGGGGCTATGAAAGGGCAACATGAGGGAATCCTTTTGTGGTGATGCAAATGTTCTGTATCTTAACTATATCAGTATCAATATCCCGGTAGTGATACTGTGCTACAGTTCTGCAAGACGTTACCATTAAGGGAAACTGGGTAAGGGTACACAGATCTCTCTCTACCATTTCTTAAAAACTGCATGTGAATGTGCAATTATTTCAAAATATAAAGTTTAATTAAAAAATGTAAATTTGTCAAGAATGGAAAACAAAAGACTAACACTTCTTTCTGATAAGGCCAAAATCACTATAATAACCTATCTCTGAATATTATCAAGGTTATTTCATTAGCGGTTTAATGGAACTAGGTATTTCCGGTATTTATTTTTCTTTCTGGTCTTCCTGTTAGAAGGCTTTACTAGTTAGCCCATAAAAGTCTCCCGTTTTATACCTCTACCAGTAGGTCTCAAGGAAAGTCATGAATGAAAATGCCTACTTGTCTTTTTCTACAGCACAATGAATTATATAACAGCACTTTTGGAGAGAAGGTAACACAGAATATTTGTTACCCAGTGAATAATAAGAAGGCGGCCTGGCTATTTTTACCCCTCTTTATTCCCTGGAATTGATACACACCTATTGTCAGGAACTTAAAAAGAAAATAACTTACTAAAATTACTTTAAAGAAGTGATAATATGCTTAAGAAGTATTTTAAGATGAACATTTCCTCAGTTCAAATACAGTAGAAAAACCTCTAATCCCCCTCAATGAATTTGTATTTGCTCACCAGATTTTACTCTTTAGATTGGTTGAAAGGTTACAGAAACCATCATACAGGCATATCACAATTGTGAGACATTAGAATTATACAATAGAGTACTGCCATCAAACATGAAAACATTGCTTTACACATTTCTGATTAAGAAGGGTTAAAAAATTTAATAATATTAAATAATCAAATTATTTTTAAATTAAGTTAAATTTTAATAGCATTGCTTTGTGTTCATTTGTTTTACATTGAGAGCTACTTTCTATTTACAGGAAGTAATGCTGTAGTACCAAAATTTTCCTTTTTTATCTATTTAAAGTCCGTTTAAAAATTAGTAAGTACAACTATAACATGGAAATGGCAAAAATCTCAAAGTGATATGTGAATGTCCATACTCAGTTGACACCCTTTCCCAAATTAGCCAAGAAAAGCAAGACATAGGCTTAGTCTTCTTAGGTCATCAGAAGGTCAGATCTTGGGATATTTTATCAATGACAAAATTTCAGTTACAGGATCACACTGAAATGTGGCTTCTACTTCTAGATCTAAATGATGACAAAAACACTTTACTAGTATTAGTTAACTACATATTTAAATGACCTAAGAAAAACAGTTTCTTAAATTAAAAATGACATATATTCAATTAATATGGAACTAGCATCCTTAAAGCATGAATAAAATGACAGCTACTTCTCTCTGGAACCTTTCCTTGCAATACTGATACATGTTGATAGGTGATTGTATTGTTGTAAAGAAGTTGTTGGAATCTTTAGGTGTGTTCTGAAAAAAGAACATAATCTTCACAATGGTTTAGAATCTTTCACAAAGCCCAGTAGCTAAGATATGCTCTTGTATTTGTTCTCTTTATATATCTCTCTATACTTAAAAATATGGGTAAACTACAGAATTCTTCAAAATAAACTCCTGCGATCATGCAAACGAGAACTTGGAATGGGTATGTATATAAAGGAAATACAATGCCTCAAGTACTGGTCTCACTTGGCCTTCAGTTAAAGTACAGTGCTGGTCTGATCACATATATTCAGCTCTATCCCAATGAGATCTAACACCCAGAATCTGAAACAGCACCACCAATTCTACCCATGACGGGGAAAAAAGAAAATTTTGCTTAGATAAGGCTGTTTCTTCTAATATCTATTACTTTGAAGCTCTGTTTAATCCTTGAAATTTAAATCTTGTTATCGGCAGAACTAACCTTCCTAAGTTAGGGAAAAAAATTAAAGAAATACATTGTAGAACAGCATTATTTTCTTTGTGGGCTGGGAGAACACAAGTTAGCCATAAAAAACATATATCTTAGGAATAGTCTTATTAATTTGATTTAACATTCTAATCATTAGTTCTTTAAAAGCCAGTGAAATACTATTATTTTCTTATCAAGTTTTTCCAAAGGAAACACATCCTATAATATATAACTGTCAGTTTCACCTTAAGAAGAAAAACTAGGAGATCAATCTTTGTCCAAATTGTTCCCACAACATAACACATCTTTTCATTATTTACAGCTTTTCCTTATTACCTACTGAATACAAGTATAACATTCTTGCCCTGACATACAGAAAGAAGCAAAACAAGTATTAAGCAAGGGACAGAACGAATCTTATGTAGATGTTTATACAATCTTTTGAACACTTCTATTATGGTGGGTGGGCAAGCATAAGGGGGGTACTGAGAAAAAAGGGAAAATGTTTTAAAACACAAGAATGTTATAATTCTTTATGGTGAAAAATATAATTCTGGATTGTATATATTATCTCTGATGAAACAGATTTCCATCTACACTAGAGTTCCCCTGTGGTTGATTTGAAAAGGTGACTCAAATAGAAAGAACTGTTTTGGTGTATTTGTGGTAGACCCATATTAAGAAAGCAACTCAGCTGATGATTGAAGGGAGGTAAATTTATAGCAATTACTTGATAAGGGTAAATACTTCATCACTTCCTTCCTTCATGATCAGAAGGATTAACAAGAAGTACTTTTACATAATAGGAGAGAAGGGTTAGGAGAAACAATGGTGTCAGCAGCAGTAGTGCGCACTTTTACCACTTCCTGTAAGCGTCTTTTAGCTTCTCAATACTGAGGCAGCAACAAAGTGAAGCCCATGTTCCTCCTTTCCATGATACAGGATGATTACTACCTTACGGGGAGCCAAATGAAGTGTTGATACTCTATCACCCACAAGGATAATTTATTTTTATCCTGACGGGAAAGCAATTAACATCTTTTCCAAATACAATCGCTCTCCTACTCTTAACCAAGGCTTTCTCAACCTGGGCAATGATGACTCGACTGTGGGGAGGTGTTCTGTGCAGGGCAGGAGGCTCAGCAGGCATCTTGGCCTTTCCCATCTCACTAACTCCCCTCGAACCCTTCATCCTGTGAGAACCACTGCTCTAATCTGGAATTGGGGAATAATAGGATTGGTTTTTAGGAGGGGAATTTTCCCTATTTTTGGCATGGAACTGCACATACAGTAAGGTACTTAATATTTGTTTACTAACATCAACAGACTTATTATCTTAAAGGGTTATTAAGCCTTGTGTTAGTGAAGGCAATAATAGCTGCAGCTTAGGTAAGAGTGCTTGGAGAGTGAGTTGGGAAAACTATCATTCTGCCTTGACGGCAATTCACTCTACCGTTCATGTTTTGGGCATTTGAAATATTTTAATATTGAAGCAATCTCAATTGGTTGAAGGAAACGGGCTGGACCTGGGGTGGCCACATAGAGGCAGATCTAAAGCCAGCGGAGGGTAGCTCAATATTTAGAGAAAGACTAATTTTTGTGGCTCAGAAAAGGCAGTATTTTCTTGACAAAAGAGATTCATACCTGGAAAATTTTAAAAACAGGTTTTAGAAAGCATGAGGAAACTTTAAAGTCAAAAGAGGTGTCAATGTGAATCAATTTTGGATTAAGGTCTACTTTGCATTTGTATAGAATGCTAATTAACAAAATATTTTCATCTAAGATTATTTTATTTGACTCACAATAGCCCTGTGAATTTTACACATAAGGGAACTGAGTGGGTCAGAAAGGCCAAACAAGTAACATATGACAACTAGGAATGAAACCCAAATATTAACACAAAGTATATTAACTCACTTAATTTCTATTACAAATACAAGTTCAATTATTTATCCCCGTTAATAAATGAGAAAACAGAGACTCTAGGAGGTATAGTACTCCAAGTTTTCTGATTCCACTAACACACACTTCGGAGAAGGTTAGGTGGAATTAGTTCCTAAATAAGAATAAGACACCCTATTCAGCACCATATAGGAAAGAGCTAGAAAGGAAACCTATCTAAGATATAGACCATTAACAACTAGAGCTTTTTGAGATTAGTGAATCTTTGTCACTTCCTCAGTGCTCCTTGCATCTGTCAACTCTGTTTCCTGGTAGGGAATAAAACTTCAGTAAATGAAGTGGACTTTGCATGTTTGTTTTAAAAATAAGGAGAGAAACCCTAAAGACCACTGAGGGCTTTATCTGAGATTCTACAAAGGTTCCATGCACTATGATTATTTTCCAGAAATCTACAACCTCCAGCTGGGTTCCTAGGCCAGATTAAGTCCTGAAACCCAAAGGGCCCAGCCTCGCCAGAAAATCAACTAGCTCCGCCCCCCACCCCATATTATTGACAGCCCTTTCCAACAAGAAAAGGTTGGAATGGGCACAACCCAAATACCCCTAAAGATTAGGAGAAAGTTTAAAGGAGAAGTTGGAGTTATAACAGAGAAGACAGGATTTAACAAACAAGTACAATTATTAAATCATAATAATGATATTTTAGTCTCCAGTGTCTTGGAACAGCTACAAGTAAAAACCTAAAATTGTGGAACTGTAACCCATACCAATCTATGAAATCTGTTATACAACTAATTGTTGTGGTGTGCTTTGAAATTTATTGATTTTTTTGTATATATGCTGTTTTTCATGATAAAAAAAATATGGAGAAGATAAAGAAATGATGGGGGCGGGGGAGGTTGTTGCACCAGGACATTTCTGGCACTGGCAGGAAGAAACACATATATTATGGACAGAAAGTTTCATGTACTCCATGAAAAATCAGAGCTAAGAAAAAACTGCCGGGTAGTATTTCAGTGGCTGGGGAAAGGGAATGATTTAAATACAACACTTCCACACTACCCCAAAATAATCACTTAATTCTCCACACCTAGAAAATATATTTTAAAAGACTCAAGACTCAAAACATTTTTTTTACCATCCTTGCCTATGCTTGCGTTGTTTTCAACCATTTTAGATTACCAAAGTTCCTAAAATGATCATATGCGTTTCAGAAAGCAACACTAACAATTCCTCTAGGCTTAACCATAAAAATCCTGAACAAAGTTCTGCAGAAAGTAGCAAATTTGGTGGGATTAGACAGCTATTTGGAATAAAAACACAGGCTAAAAGTATATTTATTGGAAATTCTATCACTTTGTAAAGTCAGCACCTAACACTGGCAGTCAACTCATGCTTATGCTACCCTTTTAATAATGGCTAATACTTAACTGGCTTCTGTCTCTGTGCAAAACACTGTTCTAAGCACTTTACATGTGTTGACTGATTTAATCCACAGAACAAACTTATGAGGTAGGAACTAATATGACTCACTTCATAGATAGAAAAAAATAAGGTAAGTAAAACTCTACCACTCTGGAATTGCTGAAACAATTCAATTTAAAAACATATTGGGGGAGGGCAGGCAATGGTGGTATAGTGGCAGAGTTCTCGCCTGCCATGCCAGAAACCCAGGTTTGATTCCCAGTGCCTGCCCATGCAAAACAAACAAACAAACAAACCCAAAAAAACCATACACTTCAGGGAAAAACTTACATTGGGAAATAAGACCCCGACTCGTTTAAATGGTCAAACTGTAAGGACTGACTTCTATAGTACTGACCACTTAAGATTTCTCGATAATTCTATCAATTGTCTAAGGATGATTTAAAAAGTTCTCTGGATAAAATTTAAACTTGGAATAAAATGAATAAGATGTATTTTTCTCAAATGCTTTACCCCTATATCAAACTGTGAAATTAAAAAAATGGTACACGAAGTCCATGGTCATCATTTCATACTCTATAAAAAAGCCTATTAATCTTATGCAGGCTATGCATAACCTGCTTCTTTCTGGGAAGTTCAATTACTCTCAGCAATAGAATTATCTGGATTTCCTCTGGTCTTTATTTTGGTTAACAAGGCAACTAAGTTATATGTATCTTTTAAAAAGTTAACACCAGTAGTCTCAAAGTTATCTCCCCAAAATATTTATTAATTACAAAGGGGAAAAATAGTAAGTTTACAGTGGGGGAAACTTGATAGACACCTCTTTAGTCAAGTGATCAAGATGAATATTACTTGTAATAACATATGTACTCCCTCATAAGATGCACTGAAGACAGAATTGTTTCTGTGGTATGCTGCCAAAAAAATGCATAAACTCATCTAATCACGAGAACACAGCAGAAAAACCCAAATTGAAACATTCTATAAAATACTCATTTACAGGGTCATAAAAGACAAGAAAGACTGGGAACTGTCACAGACTGGAGGAGACCAAGGAAACAATAACTACATGCAGTATGGGATCCTGAATTGAATCCTGGAACAGAAAAAAGATATCAGTGGAAAAACTGGTGAAATTGGAATTCAGTATGTAGGTTAGTTAATAGCACTGTACTAGTGATAATTTTCTAGTTTGGATAAATATACTCATTATATACATTAACATTAGAAGTGAGGGAAGGGAATAATGAATGTTCTACATTATTTTTCAAAATTTTCTGAAAAGCTAAAATTAGTTCACAATAAAAATTTTTTAAAAAGACATCAAAAAATAAAAAACAACTAATAAAGAAAGCTTTAAGTTCAGGACAAAATGTAAGGGAAAAAAAAAAGAATTCAGGATTCAAAGTCGGCTTTCTTTTGCCCTCCTTACAACTTAAAGGCAGTTCCATGTTGCTCTGGGCCTGTCAAGTCACAGTGTCCACCAGGTCTCACATCTTAATCCTCTGATTCGAAACTGCTGTTCACAGGCCCTCGGTCAGAAAAGTTGTTAGTGCATGAGTGCGGCTACTCACTGGACTGAGTAACCAAAGTGGTCCATGCACATATTGACTAGAATTTGGCAGAACCATGCTTCATGGTTCTGCCCTTAAAAAGAGAGAGAGAAAAAAAAGGAATGACACATAAGGGTAATTTTACTACTGAATGATGTAGGTGTTTTAATTGGAAAACACTCAGCACATACAATATGGCTTCTAAATTATTGCTGCACACTGAAATTTTTAGCAGTATTTGAACTGAATTTCAGTTCAGGTTTGTCTACTTCCCCACATGAATCCTGCCCTTAAAGAGTTTATGAATGGGAACAGAAAAGGGGTGGGGTGAAGGAAGAGAAAACAACAGGCAGCCTGGTAACTTTGATATATTTCATTTAAAAAGCTTTTTAATAAAGCTTGAAAAGTCAGAAAATCAAATACTTCATTGGATATATGCAGGATCCTTCTACAAACCAGCTCTGTGTCACATGATTTTCTCATCCTGTAAAATGTTGACAATACTTTTCACACCTCATAAGGATTTGTCGCTTTGTGACAAATGAGAACAAGCTGCACTGAGATTTGGATGCTGGGCCATCCATCTGCTTACTAAACTAAATTTTACATTATTTCTTTATTTTATAAACTAAGCTCATAGCCCAGGAGTCAAATGTGTGCCTCAGAAAATTGCAAACTACTACAAGTTAGTGATCTCCAAGGATCTACGGTAATTAAAAAAAAGAAGAATTTCTTGAATACCTAATATGTACTTAGTTAGGAATACAAAGTAGGTCTTAATAAATACTTGTTTGATTTATGTGATACTATCTTAGGATTTATTAATTTTCTAAGACATATGTCTTTATATCACAATATCTACACATAATGTTTACAATCTGCTCTTTGTAGATAACTTTGATACTACGTAAGGAGAAAGTTATACTTTTCTGTATCTTGTAACACAGAAGGGGCCCTGATATATTACTAAAGGCCTCAAAAGCCACTGCAATTAGTTTCAAGTCTAAATGCTGTAAGAATATTTGATTCTCACAAAAAAGGGGTAGAACAGTACATCTAAATAAAAAAAGAATTAGTATGTATATTTCCTGCTACTTAACAGAGGTTAACTTTAAGTGTTTTGGTTTTATTTTATAAGCTCCATTCAAAAGGAATGGGAAAAATGCAAAAATCCAAATTACAAGTAAATCTACAGTACTGTATTTAACAGTTAAGTCAGCTACCAATAGAAATAAATCATTATTAAAAGATGACAATTATTATGACTTTCATTAACAAAAGTTTCTTTTTATCAGGCTTTTAGTTTTCTCTTTGATTTATGAGAAGTTCTCAAAAGTAGCAGCTGATCTTTCTTTGACCAAATCAGAATGTTTTCCCCATAAATTTTTATAACAGCAATTTAGAGACATTGTGTGTGGGAGGCTGAGAACATCTATTTTTTAGCAGAGTGAATATTTTAAATCCCTCAGTTTGGTATTCTTATTTAACCCTTTTCATTAGGTAAACTATAAACACACAAGCTGGAATACTTCTATGAATTTATCTTTCTCCACTTTAAATATATTTATATATCACAATACAAACACTTCAATTAGGTAAATTATTATGATCAATTATCACCCCCCCCATTTGCAACTTCCTTGTCACTCATTTAATTTCCATTTTATACATACACAAGAGAGTAAACACTTTCTCCTAACAAACAGATCAAAAAACTGGATCCAAAGGATCATACATTACTAGGCAGTATGTCAGTACTCTAGAAAACAGATTAAGCGTCCCATGGGTTTCCTATTGATAGAAAAAAAAATCTCAATTATATCTCTCCTATCGGTAAAAAAAAAAGCTTCAGAAATAAATACTGCTGGGGAGATCTCCCTCCCTGGTATCAAACAGACCTAAATTTATTAAATCTTTCTACCATATCAGAGGAAAAGCAAACAATACTCAGGTAGAAACAGTACTCAAAATCCTTATAAAGCACGACTGTCAATATTTTAAAAATTTCTTTATAATTTTTCCCTGCCTTGTGAAAATGTTTAAATAACAATAACTACCTCAAAAGCACAGATCTCTTTCTTGAGTGAACCTTGCAGATTTATGGTCAAAGAGCTAGGTTTTGAAAAAGCTGTTAACAGCTAACCAAAGTACAATGATAATACCATCATTCTGGCTGACAAACAATTTCCTTTAGAGAACAACATAATTCTCAAATTTGAAAATTCAAAAGAAAATAATGGACAACATTAAATTCTGAAACACATAAAAAAAACCCTAAGTAATGTAGGTTGAATAGGAAAAATATTAAAAATGAAGAACTCTGAGTTTTCTGTTAAGCAATAATCAATAGGCAATAAACACATGTAGTTATTTTTCTTACGCTTAAAGACTAATGGGAGATGAAGCCTCATCTCCCTAAAAACACAAAAGCTTTAGAGCTTGAGTTTTATTCAATCCTTTCCCCAAGAGAGAAGGAAATTTATTCATATAACACACTTCTGAAGATGAATATATATGTGAAAATTAAGTATAAATGATCTAATTAATTATGCTGCAAATAATTCCTTTTGCAACCTTACCTCTAACCTGAAACACTGACAATATGATATTTAAAATTAAGTCACAGAGCACCTACCTGTTTATACCACTGCTATCACTACAACCTAGACAACGTTCTCACCAGAGGATAAAATCCAGATAGCATTAAAGCATCTCCCAATTGCACTTGGAATCACATACTGAATAGCTGTCTGCTCAATGTTCTTTCACATAAGCACCTCATAATGTGTGTGGGCGGAACTGTGTTACACAAAATAGGTAAACACTATATAATTCTAAATTCTATTGGCTTAAGTCAGAATTCACTTTTCCCTCACCACCTCCCCCTAAGGAAGTCTGTGACCCAAAAGGGAATAAACGGAAGTAAGAGGAAGTACAAAACAATTTTTTAACACAGGCTTAATTTTAAGTTCTGGAATAAGGAATTTAAAAGAGAGTATTCTATTTCTCAAAAGCCCGAATGAACTCTATAAATATCAGAAGTATAGCTAAGATACTAAACCACCCTTTCATGATAATGTAACAGTCTATTTTAAAAGATTTAGTATACTACTCAGTGTCAGGAAATACTCCCATTTAAGAACACAGAAAATCAACATAAATTCATATAAATAGAAAGAATGTCCTCTTAGCACTATTAAATGAGTCAGATTTTTTTGGTCTGGTTGTTAAATACTATACTAGCCAGGCATAAAAATAGGTGAACATTCAATCACATTTTCAATTATCACACTGGCTTATTTTATTTTAAAGTATACAGCTTTATATTTAAAAATGAAATAATTTACATTCATTGGTACTCATGAACACGGAGAAAAGACAGCAGCACCCAAAGGACTGGGATTGACAAACTCCATCAAATAGCTACTAATAGTACCCTATTTACTGACTTGTGCTGCTCTCAGATTATTTCACTTGTAAACTTATGGTTTGCTACTCCAAATATACCCCCAACTTTTCTTAGGAAACGAAACATGTTTTCTTATGGTAAAGGGTTGTACATGGAACCAGTCTACTCTTCTACACAGCCAAAGGTGAACCTACTACTTTGTGCTTTCTTACACTGAAGATTTTTTTTTTAAGCATTCTAAAATTAAGTCACCAGAGTAAATACTGATTTGGATCTACTGTATTATGAATAAGCAAATCACCCACATTCCACCCATTATACTGATGTTGAACATGAGTCTAGGCGCTGATATTCTCTTATTAAATTCTTTAGCAGTCCTGAAGAGTAAGGACCCAGGGCCCAGGCCCTGCCTCCTCCTGTATTTCACTGAGAGCAACTCACTGTTTGCAACTGCCTACATGATTTGGACAGACATTAAAGGTTAAAGAACATAGAACTCCCCTCCCTAATTAAAACTCATGGCTAATTTTCTGCCTGGGAAGTTCTTTGGTCTTGGGGCTGTGCTGGGCTGGAACATGAAGTATTCAACCCTATCGTAAAAAGTAAAAACCCACTTTACCAGACTCTAAAGTTGATACTGATACCTCTGGTTCACAGCCACCTATGTAAATGGCTATCTAGACAAATTGAGACCTAATTCAATTACGTTATGGCTGCTTGTTACAATTTGCTAATTACACCTAATTGGAAAGTTAATAAGTGTCCTTGGTGACCTTAATTGGAATCTAAGCCCCACTTATAAACGTACTATATTTTAAGAAGTCATATAAAAATATTTTAGTGGCCCTAGTTTATATGCAAATCTTTCTCACAATGTGTCCACAGGACAACAGCTCTGGTTCACAGTAAGGCTCTGGTTTTTAAGAAGACATCATTGAAAGGACACCTTGTCATGTAATGCCTTGGCACAAAATGAACTATGCTCTTTTACAGCTGCAAGTCTACTTCTGTTGCTTCCCAGCATTCCATAACTGTGTCACATCCCATGAAGCTGCTATTCAGTAAATAAACTTAAGGTTTCTTTTGCTCATCCTCCTGGCAGCAGGATTACTAAGGTTGCTGTTAAATAAATCTGCTCAAGTATCCTCCCTTTATCCAATGTAAATACATGTCCAAACCAGGAAACATACCTGTAAAGATGATCTGGGCACATTCTAAGGCCTTGCTATTTGGTGATCCTGCCTTGTCATGTGATTCTAGCTGATGAAACTGCTCAAGAAGCCGGACATGACAAGTCCAATACTCATACCAAAGAGAATGTAGTTGTGACTTGACTCTTTGTCTCTTAATGAAATTCCACAATAAAACATGAGGACCTGCCATTCTTTAGACCAACATACTAACCCTCTTAATTTTGTGACTGTCATTTCTTGCTCAACCCATTGGACAACTGAGATATCAATAGCTCATATGTTATCATCAAACACTACCACAATGATTAAAAATAGAATATTAAGAATATAAAAATTCCTTGTGTATGTCAACCTCTGTGTTTATACCAATCTCCTGAGAATATATTTTTCTTAAAGAGCCCTAAGAAGGAGACATTAAAGAAGAAACCTCCATATTTTCTAAGTGATTATGATGAGATATTTTTATAATGGGACAAAGATCCAACTCATAAGGGAGCCAAGAATTAAATTCTAAGCTTTTCTTTCCCAATCTGAATTTTGACTAGGTATTTAACAATGATGTCTGAATACTAAGATCACAGGAGTCAGTCAAATACAAAATAAGACCACTTATACAACAAATACCTTTAAGTAGCTTTCTTGGTTGGTGGGGATCAATGCTACCAAATGGATCTGAATCTCATGACCTATCAAGCTTGGCTTATAGGTATCTTCTTTATCTTCCTCTACATTGTCTGAACCTCTGGCAATTACATCAGTTGAGCTCAGGGACCAATGAAAAACTTTCAGTGACCTGTAACCTTTTAAAAATCATTCCAGGAAAAAAAAAAACTAAAAGCAAAGTGCACTTACCTCACAATTTCTAGACCATTCAAGATGTTTCTTGTATTATATTTCTGTTTTTCTTCTTATTTGTAGTCTTGGTTTTAGTTTCACCTCTGATACAACTGCCCTCTGAGAGTTGCTCTTCTCTAATGATCCCTGAATACTTCCAAGGATTCAAAGAACTCACATCTCACAGTTCCTTTACTGTAGCCACACCCAGAGCAGGTATGTAAATTATTTTTTTCTTTAGTTTCAATTCATCGTTGATGTTAAAAGGTCATGTTCTGCTAACCCATAAGCAAATTCACATAGATAGCACTTGATATTTATAAGTCTTTACTGAAAATCTACATGTGGCCAGTTTTTTGCTTGCCAAACCCATCTAACTCCAGTCTTTTTGAGGATAGCTTTATTGGGTCTAAGATTTTTCAACAAGGCATCAATTCTTCCTTGTTAGAGGCAGGAAGAAAAAGCATAATTGGTGTTACTAATTCATAAAGTCACATTTTAGAGCTAGAAAGAACCTTAAGAATGTCATCCTGTTCTATTTGCTCAATTTTCATTTTGGTTCCCTCATTTTATAGATGAGAAAAATTTACATCCAGAGAGGCTAAGTTTTCTGATGAAGATGACAGGGCCAGGTAATGGAGCTAGCTAATAGATGTGTTTGACTCCTATGTAAGAACTTTTATTTCATTATAGCAATTTTGGAGGTGATACCACAAGTACTAGAGAACAGTGCAGTCAGCCAGTAAGTAACTCATACCTTCTATTATGTGGGCGTTAATATATGAAATGGCCAACAGTTCACCTTTAGCTCTATTCTTTGCTAATTAAAAATTATTTTAATTTTATGCCATAAACAGGAAGCTAAAATTTAGGCAAATAAACTAAAAGCTTGATGAAAGGCACAGCTGTAAATCTGTTTCATTTTGCTCACCAGATAGGCTATAACTCCCTCAACTGACTGTTCAGACTTGCACATTGTGAGTTCTGCTCACCTGGAAGCCTCCTTAGACAAGCAGATGAAATATAGACCTCGAAAGTACTACCATAGCAACATTTATATTCACAGTAGTACACTATCTAATCTAACTTGTACAGTCAGCTTATTTGAACACCATAATTACATGGAACCTTGAATAGGATATGAGATCTTATTGGTTTGTTCAGGTTGGTGTGATGCTCTGATATATCCCAGAGTAATCTGGGCAGAAGATTAAAAAGTATTTGCAAAGTCTCCTTGAGGAACTGGGGAAAAGGGAAGAAATATTAAACTCCCCAACTTGGGGAAGACCTAATATTCTCACAAATATTGGGAACTGCCAATTTCATGGGCCAGGCCCTCAATCTTGGGGCTTCTCTTTATGAAATTTATTCCTGCAAAGGAGAAGCTAAGTCTACTTATGATTATGCCTAAGTCAACCCCAGAGAACATCTTTTGTTGCTCATACGTGGCATCTCTTTCTCTCTAAGCCAACTCTATCAGGGGTGAAAATCTCCCTGGCAACATGGGACATGACCCTAGGGACAAGCCCAGCCCTGGCACTGTGGAATTGAGAAAGCCTTCTTGACCAAAAGGGGAAAGAGAAATGAAACAAAATGAAGTTTCAGCAGTTGAGAGATTTCAAATAGAGTTGTGGGGTCATTCTGAAGGTAATTCTTATGCAGTATATAGAAATTCCTTTAAAGTTTTTGGTATATTGGAGTAGCTAGAGGGAAATATCTGAAACTGTTGAACTGTGAACCAAAATAGCCTTGATTTTTGAAGATGACTGAATAACAATAGAGCTTTTAAGGTGTGACTGTGTGATTGTGAAAACCTTGTGACTGACACTTCCTTTACCCAATGTATGAACAAATGTGGAATAAAAAGAAAGGACAAAAAAATAAAATAATGGGGAGCAGGGTATGGAATGTTTTGAGTGTTCTTTTTCACTTTTTTTTTTTTTGGAGTAATGAAAATGTTCAAAACTCGAATGTGATGATGAATATACAGTTTTATGATAATAGTATGAACCACAATTATACAATTTGGATTATATGGTATGTGAATATATATCTCAATAAAATTGCATTAAAAAAGTACTACCATAGACAATCTACAGGATGGGAGAAAATTATTTGCAAATCATATATCTGATAAGGGAGTTTTATCCAGAATATATAAAGAACTCTCACAATTCAATAATAAAAACATAAACAATCTGGTTAAAAATGGGCAAGGCATCTGAATAAACATTTCTTCAAAGAAGATAAGCAAATGGACAATAAGGACATGAAAAGATGATGAGCCAATAGGGAAATGCAAATGAAAACCACAATGAATTCCACTTCACACCCACTAGGATGGCTATAATAAAACAGATAATAACAAGCATTGGCAAGGATGTGGAGAAACTAGAACCTGCATGAACATAAAATGTACTGCCATTTTGGAAAAAAATCTGGCAGTTCCTCAAAAGACGAGAGTTACAATATGACCTAGCAATTGTACTCATAAGTATATATCCAAGAGAAATGAAACATGTGTTCACACAAAAACTTGTATGCAAACATTCATAACAGTATTACTCATAACAAAGTAGAAAGAACCCAAATGGCCATCAAGTGATGAATGGATAAATAAATATGATAGATCCACACAATGGAACATTATTTGGCAATAAAAAGGAATGAGTTACATGCTACAACATGGATGAACTCTGAAGATGTATGCTAAGTGAAAGAAGCCAGTCACAAAAGATCATGTATTGTATTTCATTTATATGCAATGTCCAGAATATACCAACTCTGACAGAAAGTGTATTAGTGGCTGCTTAAGGCTAAGGGGCTCAGAAGTAATAGCTAAAGGATATGCAGTTTTCTTATAGGGGTGATAAAAATGTTCTAAAATTGACTGTGATAATGGTTGCACAACTCTGTGAACACACTGAAAACCAAAGAAGTGTATGTGTTAAGTGGGTGAAGCTTATGCAGGTAAACTATATCTCAATAAAGCTTTACAATAAATAAATCAATAAAAATAAAGCATTAGTATATTTCTTTAAAAACCCTACCATAAAAAAGAAGTACTGTCACAGACTCCAAGATCAGTGGATACTGGCATATGTTTGGAATTCAAATACTGATGTTTTATTTTTATTTTATTTTTATTGAGACATCTTCACACACATACAGCCTAACCAAAACATACAATTAAGGGCTCACAATATCATCCCAAAATTGTGTATTCATCACCATGATCATTTTTAGAACATCTGCATCACTCCAGAAAAAGAAATAAGAAAATAGAAAAAAAACCATACAACCCAAACCCCTTAGCCTTCCCTCATTAACTACTATTTCGATCTACCCAATCTTTTTACCCTTTATTCCCCTCCCATCATTTATTCATTTTTTTGTCATTTTTTTTTTAACTCATCTGTTCATACCCTTCATAAAGGAAGCGTCAGCCACTAGGTTTTCACCATTACATGGTCATATCGTAGAAGCTTTATAGTTACACACTTGTCTTCAAGAGTCAAGGCTATTGGAATACAGTTCAACAGTTTGTTATTTTCCTCTAACCACTCCAATATATACAAACTAAAAAGAGATATCTATATAATGCATAAGAGTAACTAACCTCCAAGATAACCTCTCGACTGTTTGAAATCTCTTAGCCACTGAAACCTTCTTTTGTCTCATTTCTCTCTTCCCCCTTTTGATAATAAGGCTTTCTAAATCCTATGATATCAGGTCCCAGCTCATTCCCGGGAATCATGTTCTATGTTGCCAGGGAGATTTACACCCCTGGGAGTCATGTCCCACATAAAGGGGAGACCAGTGAGTTCACCTGCAGAGTTGGTTCAGAGAGAGAGGCCACATCTGAATAATCAAAGAGGTTCTCTGGGGGTGGTAATCTTAGACATGATGATAAGTAAGCTTAGCTTCTTTGTAGGAAAAAGTTTCAACAGGGCAAGCCCCAAGATCAAGGGCTCAGCCTACTGATTTGGTTGTCCTTACTGTTTGTGAGAATATCAGGAATTCCCCAAATGGGAAAACTGAATACTTCCTCCTTTCTCTCCAGTCCCCTAAGGCGACTTTGCAAATACTTTATTTTCTGCCCAAATTACTCTGGGATATATCGGGCATCACACTAATCTGTACAAACCAGCAAGATCTTACGTCCTATTCAAGATTACATGTAATTACGGTGTTTGACTAAACTGAACATACAAGTTAAACAAGATTAATGTGCTACCCAAAATACAATTTTTGCATCAAATAAATACCCCTTCCTTTGGTCTCACATAGAAGGTGAAGTTTTAAAATACAGACCATATCATCCTTTACCCTGTATTTTTATTTACTTTAGCCCTATCCAGATCAGCTTCATTCATCTCTAGTCAAAATCTGATCACTTTTTCACAGTTGCTGTATGGGGTTAATGCTGACTTCTGTAGCTTCAGTGCTCTAACTGAGTCTCAGGTGTCACACACATAACAAGTTTCAGGGAACAACCAGATTATACACAAATAGCTCAGCATCTCAGAATTTAGAAATAACAGTTGCAACTCTGGAATAGATTTGACTGTTGTAAGAGTTTACAATCTAGGGACCTTTACAATAGGCACCGACCTGATAATCCATGCTCTTTTGAGTTCAATTTTCCAAGTTTGTATATCATAGTTAGTCCATATGAGTGAGGTATGAAAATATTTGTCTTTTTGCTTGCCATTTCATTCAAGATACTGTCCTCAAGGTTCATTCACCTAATTGTATGCCTCAGAACTTCACAACCACTGATCTTCTGAAGAGGAAATTTTAGAACTTGTGTAAGTTAAAAAAGAATCCTAGATATTGTAACTCCTACTTTTTCTTGAGCCAGAGAGACTGAGGAAAATTAATTATTTGAACATTCCATAAGATAATGTAAGTTTTCACAAATAAAGTTGACAACTTTCCAAAACCAACTGCTTTTTGGAACAGAAATCATGAAATTCACGATTAGGCATGAACTTTCAATCTCATATTCCATTGTAGTCTAGCTTTAATTATAGACATAAGTTTTTTGGTTCTTACTAATCTCTGCCATAATCTTACATCACCTCCAATAAATGCAACAGTATCAAATTAAGCTGTATATTCAAGTAAACAGCTCAATATAAATCCATGGCCAACAAAATATCATTTAATTCCTATGAGAACAAGGATGTTATCCAACTAACAGATTTGGTATTTAATCCAAATACCTGATCTTTTAATAATTACATAGCCTGTCCATCTATCTAGCTAATAGTTCTATTTGACTAAATAGCTAAAAATAAAAATTCTCGAATATTTCTAGAATACTAAACAATATCCCTCCTCTACAGTAGCCTTCTTCCAATCTTCTGAATTAGTACTTCCCATTAAGAGGTTATTAATGATTTTATCTACTAACAACAGCAATCGTCGGCTTCCCATGCAATTTAAATTAACTTAAATATTTGAGCAGTTCTCAAACTGAGGGCTGTGGTCTCCCTACTTCTAATTTTGGGCATCTGGAGTCACCAACAATTCAATTACTAACTCAACAAATATTATCAAACATTCACTACGATGTCAGCAGCTATGGGAGTTTTCAAACTAATAGAAAAGGTGTAACTCCTACACCACCATGTATTTCCTGCATGAAAAAGGTGTACATTAATCACCCCAACTCAAATCAGTATAGGACAAGTACCATATTAATACAAAAGACCATAGTGTTACACTTGAGTGGAATGGGATTCAGAAGTTTTGAGTTGGACCTTGGGAGACAGACTAGATTTTGGTAAGTAAAGAAAAGGCATTTCAATTGGAACAAACAGCCTAAGTCAAAACTAAAAAGGCAAGGGGAAAAATCATATTGTGTGCTCAGGAAAGAGTAAATCAGTAGGTTAACTGGAGTGAAAGGTCTGGGCAGGAGAACAATAAACAGCGTGTGAAAATCAAGGACCATATCTTTGTAAGCTCAGTGACTATCACCGGCATTGAATAAATGTTTAATAACTGAATGAGATACAGCAGGACAGGTATAGAGGCACTTTATATAGTGGGCCTTAAGAGTCAGTGTAAAGAACTTTACTCAAGAATTAATCAAAAACTTTTAAGCAAGGTTTCAAAAGGGGAAGAAAATATATATTTATCTATTATATACCACATACTAAGAACTTTACATATATTAAACTCAATTTTCACAACTGTCCTATCACAAATGAGAAAATTAGGCCAAAAAACTCGCTCAAGGTCATTTAGAAATAAACAAAGCATATGTTGTTTCCACCATTCCAGGAAGGAATGAAGGAAAGAAGAAAGAAAGGGAAGGAAGAAGGAGAGGGGGAAAGGGGGGGCAAGGTGAGAGGAAGGGAGAGAGGAAGGGAAGAGGGGAGGGAGGAAGGGCAGCGGGCAGGGAAGAAGGGAGGAAGGAGGGAAGGGAGGAAGGCAGGGAGGAAGGAAGGAAGGAAGCAAGCAAGCAAGCAAGCAAGCAAGCAAGCAAGCCAGGGTCTAGGATAAAAATAATCTACCAAATTTAAAATTTTAATCTGTTTGACTACATTATGGTAAACTGGGTTTTTGCCAAATTTGGGTAATATATTTGGGATAGTCTGACTTAAAATATAGGCTAGGTAGCAAACATAAAAGTGACTTGGAGAATTCTTGGGCAGTCATTTCAAAGAAAACATTATACTTCAGAAAAGATTAAACTGACAGGAGAGGTCAATCTGAAGACTGGGAGGAAAAGGTATGCAATGTACATTAATTAAGATGAAACAGATCATGTAACCCACAAACTGAAAGCCATAAAAGACATACACAGCTTGTCCCCTCTTCCAGTACTAATTCTCCTCAAATATCTGGTGATTTTTACAATTTATCATGAAAATCTAATACTGATAAATGCTGGAAGCTCATGTGGGTTCCCTTGCCATTTGAGTATGTTATTGCTCAATTTCTCTCATAGGGGAAAGAAGCGCTTTCCCTTGGGGTCACCAGATAGGAATAGGTTTGCACCCTTCCTTTTTCTCAGGGTGAATCAATCAAGAACAGACCAATAATAACAGGGCTTTCTCTTTGGGTCAAATAGGTAGAATGGCTGTTTCAAGAGGGTAAACATGTTAAAGGAATAAGAAACTGTATATGATGCTGGAGGAGACTATTTAAAACTAGCCAGATCAAAACTGATCAGAAGAAACCTCAGTTTAATGTTGCATTTGGTGTTCATATTTTTGGATATGGAGAACCAGAACAAATTTGATTAAGCAAAATTAAAGGTATCACTCATCAATCATGATTCTTAATATCTGCATCCTAGGGTAGTTCCTAAAAAGTATAATTGCTGATGCCCTTATTTTATATACTGACAATAAGAGAAAATTTCTTTACACTTTATTCTTTCAACAATGGATAGACTACCAGGACCTCAAAAAAAAAAATTCCCTTAAAACATGTTAATTTATAAAAGCCCAGACTGTTATGGAGCCTTTTTGTTGCTATTTATTGAAAAACAACAATAACAAAACCAGGGGAAAATGTTTATGCAAAATCCATTTAATTCCATGACATTAATAAGGGATTTGTAAACTTTTCATAGAGGCATGATTCTGTACAAAATTTTCTGGGAGATGATCATAGTGTCACTGCAATGTTTCCTAAAGAATGTTAGGTGAGTCAAGTTTTAACATTAATGACTTGAATTAGAAGTGGATATCCTCTGGAATTTTCATTTGTTGTGTTAGAACTGTTAGAATTACATTCATTTAATATTGTTTTAACTAACCATCTACTTTCAAAGATACCTTCACTCTAAAAATTAGCAATTTTGCTAACCACCATTCTTTTAAAAAAAAAATCTTCAAATTTTTAATAAAGTCCAAGAGAAAATATTGTTTGTTTTATGAAAACTGAATTTAGAGTCAGAATTACATCAATTATTCTATAAAACAAAGTGTTCTCACATGAGTATTCATTAGTTATGTTGGTTTCAGAGATTTGGGACAAAAATCCAGTGATCTGGGAGCAAACATCTCAGTAGATCTTAACTACAAATGGCTTTTCCCTGAAGCTCATCTGAATTGGCTTTACAATTTCTTAACCATAGTTCTTTTCTTTGCTGTAAAAAAATTACTACAGGGCGGGCCGCGGTGGCTCAGCGGGCAAAGTGCTTGCCTGCTATGCCGGAGGACCTCGGTTCGATTCCCGGCCCCAGCCCATGTAACAAAAAACGGAAAAACAAAATACAATAAAACAAGAAAATGTTTAAAAATGTTTCCCTTTCTTCCTTCCTTCTATCCTTCCTTCCTTCTCTCTGTCTTTCCTTTAAAAAAAAAAAAAAAAAAAAAAAAAAAAAAAAAAAAAAAAAAAAAATTACTACACTTACACTTGGAACTAACCTGGAAAATCTAGGTTGTTGCATCAATTAATTAGAAAGTTGGAATTTAGGTTCCCTCTACATTTGTAAGAACTCACCACTATACAGGAATAGATCATCTTTTAAAAACTAGTTCTACATCCTACTTTTTTCCAATTGATCATCTCAGATAAAAACAGCTTCTATGTAATTTATTCTAAATTATCAACCTCAGCTACCTGAAAAGAAAGACTTCTGTTTAACTGAGCTCGCTTTGAGTAATTTCAGCTCAGGCCATAATGTGGTAGATGAACATAACCAGTTTTCTTCACACTTAAAACTGAGAACTTATTTGTGTCAAAGCTAAAATACCAAGGTGTGTGTAATGTGTGTGTGTGGAGGGGGGTGGAGTGCTGGTGCAAAGCCCAGAGTAATACAGCATTTCCTTGAAATTTTTAAAATTCAAATTAGCTCAGTAAACATTCAGGGAGTAACTACTCTGTGGTCTGATACTGGAGCAAGATTTATAAATACAAAGATGAATGAGAAGTATTCCTATCTTAAAGGAGGTAATAAAATAAGGAGAAACAATTTTTTCCATAGAATTTTTGAGATTTCCTATTTTTAATCACATAGTACATAAGTTTTGTAAGCAAATAAAGTTATACATGATCAAATTTCTATGCTTTTAAAATAAGTGATCAGATTTACAAATGTACTTTTTAAAAGTACTGTATACATTTCAAATGCTGCCAACATTCTCCCACTTAAGAGCATTCTGTTTTTTTTTACAGGACTGCAAAATTTCTTAAAATTATACATTTAAAATATATATTTTTATTGGGAAATAGTCACACAGTCAATGGCTTACTATATCATCACATAACTGTGTATTCATCACCATGATCATTTTTAGAACATTTGCATTACTCCAGAAAAAGAAATAAAGAGAAAAAGACACATACATTCCATATTCCTTATCTCCCCTCTCATTGACCTATTTCAATCTACCCAATTTTTTTTTACCCTTTATCCCCCCTATTATTTATTTATTTATTATCCTTTTTTTTTTTTTTAACTCATCTGTCCATACCATGGATAAAAGTGAGCGTCTCAATCACATGGTTGGTCACATTATAAAAGCTATATGCTATACAATTGTCTTTAAGAATCAAGGTTACTGGAACACGGTTCAACAATTTCAGATTCTTCCCTCTAGTCATTTCGACATACCAAAAACTAAAAAATGTATCTATATAATGCATAAGAATAACCTCCAGGATAACTTCTTGACTCTGTTTGGAATCTCTCAGCCACTGAAACTTTCTTTTTTGTCTCATTTCTCCTTCCCTTTTTGGTCAAGAGGCTTTCTCAATCCATGAAGTTAGGTCCAGGCTGATCCCAGGAGTCATGTCCCACATAGAGGGGAAGGCAGTGAGTTCACCTGTAGAGTTGGCTTAGAAAGAGAGAGGCTACATCTGAGCAACAAAAGAAGTTCTCTGGGGAACACTCTCAGGCATAATTATAAGAAGGCTTAGCTTCTCCTTTGCAAGGAGTAAGTTTCATAAGGGCAAGCCCCAAGATTTAGGGCTCTGACTTTTAAATTGGTTCTCTCCCAAGCAAAAAATGTTTAATTGGTACAAAACTTATATTCAGACTAGTGCATTTCCTAATATAGCTTATGTGGACAGTTTGATAGAATACCATAGCACTTGGAACCTTGCGTAGGGCATGAGACTTTTTAGATTTGTCCAGAATGATGCCCAGATAAATCCCAGAGCGATTTGAACAGTGAATAGAGAAGTATTTGCAGAGTCCCCTATGGAGAATGGTGAGAAAGGGGGAAAATTCAACTCCCCAAGTGGAGAATTCTTGATATTCGCAGAGGCAGTGGGGACAGCCAAAGCAATAGGCCGAGCCTCCAATCTTGGGGTTTGTTCATATGAAACTTAATCCCGCAAAGAACAGGCTAAGCCTACTTAAAATTAGGCCTAAGAGTCGCCCCGAAGAGAACCTCTTCTGTTGCTCAGATATGGCCTCTCTCTCTAGCCAATATCACAAGCAAACTCACTGCCCTCTCCCTGTCTACGTGGGACATGACTCCCAGGGGTGTGTGGCCCTTCCTGACAATGTGGGACAGAAATCCTGTAATGAGTTGAGACTCAGCATCAAGGGATTGAGAAAAACCCTAGAATGAGCTGAGACTCAGCATCAAGGGATTGAGAAAACCTTCTCCACCTAAAGGGGGAAGAGCGAAATGAGACAAAATAAAGTGCCAATGGCTGAGAGATTCCAAACAGAGTCGAGAGGTTATCCTGGAGGTTATTCTGATGCATTAAATAGATATCACCTTGTTACATTCCATTCCAAGATGTAATGGAAAGGCTGGAGGGAACTGCCTGAAAATGTAGAGCTGTGTTTCAGTAGCCCTGTTTCTTGAAGAATGTTGTATAATGATATATATAGCTGTCACAATGTCACTGTGTGACTGCAAAAACCTTGTGTCTGATGCTCCTTTTATCTACCTTATCAACAGACAAGTAAAACCTATGGAATAAAAATAAATAATAGGGGGAACAAATGTTAAAATAAATTTAGATTGAAATGCTAGTCATCAATGAAAGGGTGGGGTAAGGGGTATGGTATGTATGATTTTTTTTCTGTTGTCTTTTTATTTCTTTTTCTGAATTGATGCAAATGTTCTAAGAAATGATCATGAGGATGAATATGCAACTATGTGATGATACTGTGAATTCCTGATTATATATGTAGGACGGAATGATCATAAGTTAAGAATGTTTGCATGTTTGTTTGTTATATATATATATATTTAAATTAGAAATTAAAAAACATATATTGGTTATCTCCACTACTTGCAAGAATATCAGGAATTCCTCAGATGGGGAAGTTTAATATTTCCTCCTTTCTCCCCAGTCCCCTAAGGGGACTTTGCAAATTCTTTTTTATTCTCTGCCCAAATTACTGTGGGATGTATACGGGCATCACACTAACCTGTACAAACCAACAAGATCTCATGCCCTATTCAAGATTCAATGTAATTATAGTGTTGGAAATTATACATTTTTAATGAAAGTCACAGATTGAGCTGAACTAATGTGACATCTGCAATGAGTTTTCTTCTGTTTCTAATTCTGACTTTGTTTTTGTTTTTATCTTCTTCCCTCTACTAGAGTTTTATTGTAGAGTACATGACAGTATGTTCAAATTTCTACACATATCTTTGAATTTCATATACCTTGCAATTCTTAGGCAGTTTCTCCTCTATTAATATTTTCATATATTAACACTTTTCAGAACATGGGTTCTGTATAAGTTAACATAATTACTTTTCATTAAATAGAAATATAAATAAGGTTCTAATTAACATGCTGTACTTTCCCTTTAAAGACCCTAACATGGAAATAATATTCCTTTTTTTTTGTATCTATAAGCTTGGTGGATTTTTACTCTTTTTTAACCTTTGACTATAGAATATTTAGTCTACCACCATCACTGTGTTTACTGAGCCAATTATATATAAGGACAAATAGTAAAGCTTCCTATTCATTCCAGCTAAATCAATTAGGTTATTTACACATTTACTGAACACTTGACAAAAGTTCCTGCTTTTTAAAAAATAAAGGTCTATTCTGTTTTTTGAAAAAGGCTGGGTTCTCAAATTCACTGTATTACTTTGGAACTCTTGCATTTCATTTGCCTTCAATATCGTGTGGGTAGAAAAAGAGACCAAGACATTCAGTACAAAATGAGAAGTCAAGGAAATTTTTAGACAGCAATAAACTGTGAAAATCACTTAAACTTACTGTCAGAACAATCTTTTGTGGAAAAGTATAAATATATGCATTTTAATATACTGCTGGTATTTCATTTTAAAATATTAGGCTGAGAACACTATAAATTCAGAGATCTTATCTGTTTAAACTAATTTGGGGTCTTTTCCATATAACTCAATAAACTGCAATTAGAACCATATCAAATAGGTTTTGTTTAACTGATTTTCTTAACACTCTTTAAAAAACAAGAGCTTATTTGAAGACTTAAATGGTTAATGACTTACAAATATACTGATTCCCTTTTTAGTGATTAGAAAAATGTCTGCAGGAAATATTTATTCTTTTTATAAACTTTCCATGACAACTCATTTAAGTCACAGTGTATTTTGGAAAGCCTACTTTAAAGAAACATCCTGTATTTGTAAAATGTACTAAGACCTGTATAAAAAAACAAATAAATACACTGCCACTGCCGATTCTAGATGTAGAATACATGGCCTAAAACTTCTAGATTCGCTGATCTACAAAGAATTTTTTTATGACTCTAATGTTAGAAGATTAAACTAGTACTTTCTATAGGCAATGTATGTACTAAGTTTTCATGCAAATCACTGCTTACTCTCATGAGAGAAACAATCGAGTATTTAAAGAAATGATTCTCAAATCAATTCAAATTCTTTTCAATTTTTCTCCGAATTTAAAGTCACATGGCTGTTTCTCTCTATATCACAAAACACATTTTTTTTAAAAATGTGAACTGAACGCTTAAATGCTCAGGAAACAATAATTGTTGGTTAATGTTATCATTATTCAGCTGTAAAAACCAACTCTGCTAATGTGTTAGAGCTATTAGAAATGCCTTTTCTAATCAAGAAGTCTCACCTTATTCCCCAACTAGATATAAACTTTTTTGGGCTACTATAGTTTATCTGGAATTTTTTTATGCACCTTACATCCAGTTCTGAGTTATGCATGATCTTGTACTCTCTTCCATTAAAACTGAAAAGGGAGAGACTGTCTTACTCACATCACAGCATTTAATATTAAAGGTATAAAGGTAAAGAAAAGGTTAAAATAAATGTTAAATTAGATCGTATGGCATCTTTGTTTTAATTTGGTGGGTAAAACATAAATATTTCTATGGTGTCAAGCAATTAAAAAAAAATAAATTTCCTAAAGATGGTACAATGTTGTAGCCTTCTGGAAATGGATGGACTTATTCATACACACATTAAGATAATAGAAAATAGGAGGGGCTACCAAAATGATTATAGAAATTGAACTGTATTGTTTTCCATTTCATTTAATAATAAAATGGGTATCTTATTTTCCTTTTCATTAAGAATCCATTTTTCATTTTCTTACTAAAATCAGTCACAGAACTCAACACATAAAGCCTTTGTTACCGCCCTTCATCCTCCCTACTCCTACTCTCTCTCTCCCCAAGGCCCTGAACGTCTAAGACAGAACCTTGGTCATGGTTCTTTATAAATTTCTTGGTACAAAGCCCAGTCTACTTCAGGCATTAAGGAAAGTGTTAACGTAGAAAAATATGCTAATCTAGTTATAAAGCAATGCCCTATACCACAAGAGCTAGTTATCAACAAATCTGATTACTTAATTGGAAAAGTAATAGTATGATATTTGTTAAAGTAGCAACAAATCTGAAATTTTAATACATTCTCAAAACTTTTCAGAGATCACTAGTTCCAGCAATTCTCATTTCATATATTGCTTTCAAACAGTAATTTGGAAATGAATTCATATAAATCCAAAATTAGCACTAAATACTAAATCAGTAAAAGAAACAAAAACCTGGAAAAACAAAAGCTGCTTTTTACTGAATATTAACTGTTAAAAAGGAAAAGGTCAAATGTTTGCAAGATCTATTTTCTGTTGCCCAGCAAACATTCACCTTTCCTCTGCTAAAATGGTATCTTCATCTCCTTTTTGGGATAAAAGCCTCTTTTACTTTCAGTCCATGTGTACCTGGTAGGGTTGACTATACCCTCAAACTCGATGACTGGGCATGTGGCTCAGTCTTGGAAAATCAGAGCTACACAAAGGAAGTAGGACACAATGGGAGATGGAATATGACTGTGTCAAAGCCAATTAAATGTGGTGAGATTTTTCTGGACCTTCTAGGAAAAAGAGGGCCATTCTTTCCAGCTGCATATGATCCTATGAGAACTTAGGGGATGAATGGGCTGAAGTTATATTTTGCTCATGTAAGGTTGCAGATAAGGCCAATACCAAGGAAACCATGCTAAGAAATATACAGGAACTCAACCCTGATATTACCTGAGCCTTGGGTAATAGCTAATAAATGGTAGAAACTGCATTTACCCTGGACTCGTTACATAAACCAGTGTTTCCTTTTTTCCCTGTAAACCAATTTGAATTGTTTTATGTTACAACAGCCCTAAGTGATCTATCAATTATTTTAAATGTGTGTTTACCCAAAAGTAAATCCATTATTTTTTAATTTGGAACAGAATTTAGTTCTAAAAACAAGATAAAAATAGACTCTGCTCTTCATAGTCGATTCTGGTTTTTAAAAATTCACCCTTACCTACTCCCGCCCCCACTACCCCAAGTTCAAAGGCTACAAAACTTTATATCTTGTGACTTTATATTGCCTTAAATACAAAGGAAAAATTTTGCCACAAAGGAATAAAAAGTTCACAATGGAAAATAGAAAGCAACAAGTAATTGGCGGTGGGGTGGGGGTGGGATCATCTATAGGAGTTTTAAATAGTATCCAGATATGCTTTTTTACTAGAAGTCTAAATGTGTCAGACTCTGATGCTTATAAAACTAAGCATATACAGCTACCTATAGAATCTAATACAAAGACATCAAAATACGAAAACCAAAGTTCCTATTCAAAAAACTTTTTCAAAGTTAAAAATGTCAGGAAACTCCTTAGAAAATTGAAATATCTTAGACTTTTTAAAAGCAGGCAAATTATTTCCTAATATAACTTAAATGGACAGGTTAATTGAACACCATAAGTACACAGAACCTTGAATAGGGCATGAGATTTTGTAGGTTTGTCCAGCATGATGCCCCGATAAACCCCAAAGTGATCAATACGCCAAGCTCTCAATCTTGGGGTTTGTTCCTATGAAACTTATTCCCGCAAAGGACAGGCTAAATCTACTTAAAATCAGGCCTAAAAGTCACTCCCAGAGAACCTCTTTTGTTGCTCAGATGTGGCCTATCTCTCTCTCAGCCAACACCGCAAGCAAATTCATTGCCTTCCCCCTCTCTACGTGGGACATGACTCCCAGGGATGTAAACCTCCCTGACAACGTGGGACAAAAATCCTAGAATGAGCTGGGACTCAGCATCAAGGGACTGGGAAAGTCTTCTCGACCGAAAATCTCTCAGTGGCTGAGAGATTTCAAATAGAGTCAAGAGGTTATCCTGGAGGTTATTCTCATGCATTATATAGATATGTTATTTTCAGTTTAAGGTATATTAGAGTCTGGAGGGAAGTGCCTGAAACTGTAGAGCTGTGTTCCAGTAGCCATATTTCTTGAAGATGACTGTATAATAATACAGCTTTAGCAATCTGATTGTGTGATTGTGAAAGACTTGTGTCTGATGCTCCTTTTATCTATGGTATGGACAGATGAGTTAAAAAAAAATGGATTAAAAATAAAGAAATAATAGGGGGAACAAATGTTAAAATAAATTGAGTAGATTGAAATACTAGTGATCAATGAAAGGGAGTGGTAAGTAGTATAGAAAAAAATAGAGGGAACAAAGGCTAAAATATATTGGGTTCCAGTGCCTGCCCAGGCAAAAAGAAAAAAAAAAAAAAATTGGGTAGATGGAAATACTGGTGGTCAATGGGAGTGAGAGGTAAGGAGTATAGTATGTATGAGTTTTTTCTTTTTTCTTTCCCTGGAGTGACGTAAATGTTCTAAGAAATGATCGTGGTGATGAATATACAACTATATAATATTGGGAGCCACTGATTATATACCAAGTATGGAATGTCCATATGTTAAGAATGTTCGTGTTTGCATGTTGTTTTGCTTGGTCAATAAAAATATAAAAAAGCAGGCAAATTACTACATAATTTCAAAAGAGGTAACAATTAATCATATTCATAAAAAATCTTGATTTTAAGCACAGTACACGCACAGGACAAGTTATTGAGCCCACAAGTCACTCTGAAAACATTTAGTAAAAGAAGTTTTAATAGAATCAAGTAAATCACAAGTACAAAAATCACCATAAGAGTATTAAAAGAAAACTAGTACCTGCCCCACTTTCTAGGGATTTTGGTGACAATTATTACCAGGAAAGGGTGAAAAACAATGCACATAGAATAAGATGGAATTAAGATACATACACTTATAGTTCTCCAAACTTGCTGAAATGTGTTTTTTACCTGCATATTTTAGATCTTCTGTACTGAGTCCACAAATACAAGAATATTTTAAGCACCAGGTATAAGTACTGGAATGAATTACATTTATAATCACATTGAGACTATTCATATAGACTCTATGCAAGAAGATGATACTAATTATTATTACATGAGATGAAACAATATACAGTGGCTAAAAGGAGTTCTAGAGCCAGAATGTTTATATTTGACTCCTGACATTGACATTAAATAGTTGTATGACCTGGACCAACCTCACTGAGGCTCAGTTTTCTCATCTGTAAATCTAAAATAACAATAATGACAGGAATAATTAACACATATGTAGTGCTAATCATAAGTGTCAGGCATTTTTCAATTTTTAAAGAGCTCTATATACTTCTTAAATCCTAATATTGTTCTTAGGAGATAAGTAATATTTTATACTATACTATACCACAATACACTATACATCTATTTATAGTTGAGGAATTTAAGGCCTCAAATTGCCCAATGTCACACAGCTAATAAGTGGTAGGACAGGCATCCATGATCAGAACTTGAGTAGTCTTGGTTAAGAGTCCATACTTGTAACCATTATACTCTATCACCTCTCAATAATGAAATATTATCTACCTCATAATGTTATGAGAATTAAAGTGTCTAGCACACAGTAATAGCGCAATAAAGGTTTTGTTGTTAGAGGTCTTCTGATAATCAATTTCAATTTACTGAACATTTATATTATAAATTATTTAGAAATTATCACTATAGTATAGAAAATATTTCCCTAAAGAGAATTTTTGTTTGTTTGTTTTTTAAAGAACAAAGTTGAAAGATTCACATTTACTAATTTTAAAACTTACTATAAAGCTAGAGTGGTTAAAATAGCATGGTACTGACACGCTTATAAGACCAATGGAAGTGAACTGAGACTTCCGAACTAGATCCTCATGTCTATGACCTCATTTTTTGACAAGACGGCTCACTTGGAAAAGAATAGTCTCTTCAACAAATGGTACTAGGAAAACTAGATATCCATATGCAAAAGAATGAAGATGGACCCCTCCCTCATACCATACACAAAAATTAACACAAAATGGATCAAAGACCTAAATATAAGAACTAGGATAAAAAAAAACTCCTAGAAGAAAACGTATAGTAGTTTCTTTTGGAGCTTGTGTTAGGCAATGGTTTCTTAGACTTTACATCGTAAGAGCAAGTAACAAAAGAAAAAAAGAAAGATAAATCTCGCGTCATCAAAATTTAACACTTTTGTGAACCAAAGGACTTCATTACTAAAGTAAAAAGACAACCTGCAGAATAGGAGAAAATATTTGGAAACCGCATATCCAATAAGGGTTTAATATCCACAATTTATTTTAAAAATCCTATAACTCAACAACAAAAGGAAAACAACCTAATTAGAAAACAGAAGACTTGAGTACACATTTCTTTCTCCAAAGGAGATGTACAAATGGCTAAAAAGCACGAGAAGATGCTCAACAAAATTAGCTACGAGAGAAATACAAATCAAAATCGCAATGAATTACCATTTCACACCCTCTAGAATGGCTAGTATTAAAAAGATGGCTGACTGCTGGTGGGAATGTAAAATGGTGTAGCTGCTATGGAAAATAAGTTTGGTGGTTCCTCAGAAAGTTAGTACAGAACTACCTATAGGATTTGGCATTCCCACTTCTACATATACACCCATAAGAACTAAAAGTAGGCACTTGAATAGATATTTGCACACTATTATTGATAGGGACATTATTCACAATTGCCAAAAGATGGAAGCAATCGAAGTGTCCATCAATATGTGAATGGATAAACAAAATGTGGTAAGTGAAATGAGACACAAAGGGACAAATTTTGTAATGATCTCATTGATATGAAATAGAATAAGCAAATTCATAGAGTCAGAAAAGAGAATTTGGGTTAGCAGGGGCTCAGGTGGGGGTAGGGAGTGGATAATTAATTCTTCATTGGTGCAGGGTTTCTGTTTGGGGTGATGCAAAAGTTTTGGTAATGGATGGTAGTAATGGTAACATAACATTATAAATGTAATTAACAGCACTGAATTATATACTTGAATGTGGCTAAAAGGGGAAATTTTAGGTGGTATATATTGTTGCTAGAATAAAAATGTAAAAAACAAGAACTACCATAGGACTGTACAACTCAAACAGTGAATCTTAATGTAATACTATGTACTGTACCTAATAGTACAGTCTATGAATATTTTCTCATCAATTCTAACAAAAATACCATATTAATGCAAAATGTTAAAAATGGAAGAGGGTATACAGGAACTCTGCATTTTGCACATGATCTTTCTGTAAAGCTACAACTTCTCTAACTAAAAAAAAAAGATTTTTTTTTCTCTAATGCTGGAAATCAACTTTTAATTAAGGGTAATAAAGCACTCATCATAAACTTCTGCAGTCTGGAATTGTTGAGGCTCTTATAAGCTTGACCTGGGAATGGGAATTTGAGCTACCTTAAGACAACCATGGGGAGAGTCAGACACAATCATATATATGAGTCTAAAGTGTAAAGGAGAGACCTGGGCTGAAAATACAAACTTACAAATCTTCTATATACAGGTGCAATTAATTATCCAGGGAAAGCATATATAGAGTAAGAAGATAAAAGAGCCTAAGACTAAACCTTGAGGAGTCCAAACATTTAGCAATCCAAAAGAGCAGCAACATTCCTAAGGGAGAGAGAAAAGCAATAGCCATTAAGCTAGTGTTGTATAAAATATGGCATCCTGGAAGTGAAGAAGAGTGTTTCAAAAGGGAGTAAATGGTCAATAGTGTCAAATGCTGCTGAGAGGTCAGCTAAGATGAAGTCTGAAAAACTACGTCCACTGGATTTAGGAATTTAGAAATGATCAGTAACTTTAGCAGGAGCTATTTCAAAGGAATGGGATTTTATTATTTTACTTTTAGCATAACTATGTATCTTTCTAACAAGAATAGCAAACAAGCATTTGAGATAGTTGATAGTTACATTAGATATCCCTACCCTTAATTCCAGCTCCCATTAATGCCTAGATCTACCAAGGGTATTATTGGGAAGGATTCCACAATGAATCTGATTTAATGGAATTTTCCTGATTGCAAGTTAAGCATTGTATTAGGCAATAGGAAAACTAATATTCAATTTCTGCCCTTAAGAAACCTATCTAAGACAATTTAATGACAATATTAAGTGGAAAAGTACTGACAGATAAGTCTTGGCCCAATGAAAGGAAAGAATACTCATGACTGTTCAGGGACTGGGGCGAGGCCTCTTTGATAAGAACAACATTCACTCCTTCTCCACTTTCTGGGCAGCTCCTATGTGCCCTGTACACCAGATCCTGGGAACACAAAGACAACTGGCTTAAGATACTGTACCCATGTGGCTTACCATTTAGTGAAGTATCAAATAGGATGTGACAAGTGCTGTAACAGAAGGTATTAACCAAATGTTAGGGGAGTACAGAAGACTGAGACTTTATCTGGTGAAGTTGCAGAAGTTTATGAAGTGATCTTCATGATGGGTTTTGAAAGACAAAAAAGCCTCAGCCAAGGAAGTTTTTTCCAGGCAATAGCATAAGCAAAGGCCCCAAACTGTTCTGACAACAGTAAGAATTTCAGTATGACTCAAGCACAAGACATGAAGGAAAGTACAAGGAGAAGAAGCTAGATAGGTGAGGGCAAACTATTTAAGGGTTTTACAAGCCAAGACAGAGTCTGGAATAGACCTTATAGGAAATGGGGAAACCAGAGTAGGGGATTGACATAGCTACATTTATTTTTCAGATTCTCAAACTTTACAAACTAAACTCATGATTCCATCCCTTGCTCCAACCTGTGCTATTCTTAGTCTTTTCTTTTTCAGTTAATGGTACCACTATCAATCCAGTAGTTGCTCATATGAGAATTCTGGGAGTCCTCTTAATACTTTCTTCTCCCTCACTTTCCATATCCTATTTGTCCTGCACTTTGTCCTGTCATTTCACCTCTAAAATATACTAAACACCCACCTCAGGGTCTTTGCTCATGCGATACTGTCAGCCCAAAACAATACTTCTGCTCTTTACCTAGCCAGCGCCTTACCATTCTTAAGATAGCAGCTTAAGTGCCCACTTAGTATAACACTGGTCCACACTCTTGCTCTTTCACAGTACTCTGTTCTGTTCTTCAATGTACTTCCCACAGTTGTATAATATACATGGTATGCATGGTACTTGCATATTTACTTGTTTTTAATATTTATTTTCCTTCCTAGTCTGTGAGTTTCACTAGGGAAGGGACTGTCTCATTTTGTTCTCTCACTCTGTTATACCCACTGCTTGAATGATGCCTTATACATAGTAAGCATTTAAGAAATACTGGTTTAAACAAAAATAATTTTTAGGAAAATAACTTTCAAAGAGGTATGGAGGATGTGTGATACAAGAAAGAAGATATGAAGAAGCAGAGAGATCAGATAAAAACAGCAATAGTAAAAGAGGAAGAAGAGCTGACTTAAGACAGAGGCAGTCTTAGAAGATAGAGGAAAAACAGAATTTGAATAATCAAGGCAGAAATGGCAGGTTCTGGACTTGGGAATGGAAATAGCAAAACATTAATTTTCATCAAAACTGCAGAAGACAGACACATGGAAAGAAAAATAAAGAGGTCCTTTTGAGTATGGTAAGTTCAAAGAATTTGGGTAAATATGTCTACTTTGCAGTTAAAAATTCAGGTATAGCATATAGGATGAAGGTCTTAGCTAGAGATAGATCTTCCTTCTCTCTCTTTTTCAGATGCATAGCCTGGGAAGGGAACTTCCTTCTCTTCTTTCTCCTTCTACCACCTCAAATCAGGAAATCAGTAAGTATTAAAATCAATAAGCATTAATTAAATAGTTTTCAATTACTTTATGCTTGACAGTGTGCTGAGGACTTTATATATTATCACTATTCCCTTCAACAACCTTACTAGATGGGTATTAAGAACCTTGAAAGATTAAGTCAACTGAGCCAACTATCCAAGGTAACAGAGTTAATAATCAGTGGTGGGAGGATTAAAATTCAGTTTTCTTCAAATCAAAATCTCTTTTTATACCACTCTGCCTCTAACTGCAGTAACCTCCTGTGAGGTTAGTTTTGGTAAGGGGAAAATGGAAAACTAATGAAGTTGTCAGACTGACAGAATTGGTCTAAGAACAATAGGCATCAGCAAGATGAAAGAATAAGTTTAATAGTGCTGTGGAAGAGTTTGGAGAGAAAGAAATAGAGTTAAGACTTCAAGACCCTTTAAGCCAAAAGGAACCTTGGAAATTACCTTTTATACTCTTAAATTTAAAATCTGGTCCACAGCCCACAGTAGCAGTATCACATGGGAACTTATTAAAAATGCAAAATCTCAAGCTCCACCCAACCTTACTGAATCAGAATGGGCATTTTAACATGATCCCTAACTAGTTCATATAACACATTAAAATTTGAGAAGCACTGGTCTAATACCATTATATAGATGAAGACACTAACAAGTTTAAAAAGTAGTTTGTCAAGCTGGAAACTCAGGTATACATATATCTGGTCTAAGAAAGGCAGAAGACACGAGGGGCAATTTGCTTGTACAAACAGGTCCATGCCCATTTTCTTTCACTAAAAATCTTTTCTTAACACCAAAGCCCTTTGAGATTCTATTCTTTATTGAAATCTTCTCTCTTTAAAAAAAGATAAGTGAACAGAGTTCAAAGATTTCTTTAGAAATATTAAGGGTCTTAAATGACCCAGGTCAGAACTGAATTTAAATGAAGATATCACTAAGCATTTTGTCTATTTCCACTTAATCTTGAATTTTAATTGCACCCATGGATTTTCTTCAATCATTTCTTTATTAATTTTATTTACAAATACTCCATAACCCACCAAACATACTCCCCAATCATTTGTTTTTAATATTACTACATGCAACATGAACACGTTACCCCTGACTACAAAGAATTCTTCTTAAATTCATATGGTAAGTTTCAACTTTTAATGCCTCATGGTAAGACAAGGTGAAGACTAAGAAAAGAGAGAAAGACTCTATAGGTACATTATTTAAAGTCATGGAATTGTAGCACTGAAAGAGAACTCAGAAAGCTATACATAGATATTTCATGTAAAATACCAACCATACAGCTGCTGACAAAGCTCTATCAAAAAGCAGCCTGAAGCTGTTTTTGGGTCAGCCATTAGCTGCATCTGCCATGGGTTTTAATGAGGAATGGTAGCCTAAGTGCTATAGAGTTGATGAGTCTGTAGAGATAAGGAAGCTAAAGTCCAGAAAGGTTAAGTGAAATAAAAGAGGTCACATGGACAACTCTAGGTCTCCTGAATTCTGCTATAGTTGTTTTTTAATCCTGTATGATGTTTTTCATCTCTGAAAAAATTTATTCAATGAAAACTTAAAAATACTTTTCATGTAACAGTCAATAAAAATCAAACCAATTAAAATTTAACTGGGACTTCTGGGAAGATGGCAGAATAGGATAGGCTGAGTTCACCCCTGCTCCATGGAACAGCTAAAGAAGTCACAGAAAAATTACTAGGACAGCAGTTCTAGGGTGTGAGTGACCTGAGAGGGTCTTCAACACTATACAGGGAGGTACTGGGTAAAAAAACTGAGGAATTGGAATTCAGAGAATGGGGTGAGGGGGCTCGGTCATGACTCCACCAGAGACACGAGGCCGTGCCCAGGAAAGCGCCTGATTCTGCAGCTAGTTTGGGAAATTAGCCCCCTTAGCTCTGCAGCCCAGGGCTCCCATGGGGAACCCAGAAGCCAGCAAACTTACTTTCCCTGTTCACAGAGACCGTTCAGCTTGTTCACAAGCTCCCCTTTCAATACGGAGCCCAGGAGCCCTCAGGAGTGCATGGAAGGGGAGGTGGGGACAAGGAAGCAAGCCATGCTGCGCCCCATGCTCTGCGCCTGTGTACTGCCACTTGCGCCTTACCCCTTATGTCTGTGCCCCACTCTGTGCTGTGCCCCACCTAACTGGCAGGCATTTACAGGTTGGCTGTGGACAGGGATAGCTGAAATATGCTGTCCTATAGTCCAAGGACATTCCAACCAGGAGCCTAGGGGCCAGCAGACTAATAGGACCCACAAGGGGAAATTCCACTCTGGTGCACACTGCCCATCCTGCACACCCGGGATTGGCAGCTTTCAGTGCTCACCGGGACCAGGAGACCCAGCTGCGGGTCTCCATCTAGCTCACCCAGCTGCCTTCATGAGGGAGAAGCAGGCCAGAAGGGAAGAGGAGGCCCAAGCATGCCATCTGCTGGGAAGAAACAGAAAGCGCAGTCTGGAAAACTAGCTTCAAACAGATACTCAAGTACAGTTACATTGCCTGCATGAGGTTCAAGCCTGGGTTTGGGAAATTACTGACAAACCAAGTGCAAAAGGAGCCTCTTAAGGCAACCCCAAGCAAATACAAAACCTTAGACGACTGAGGGAAGTCAAATTAACCCTATCAAGATAATCATATGCCTCAAAGCCAACAGAAAATCACAACGCTTATAAAGATGCAGGCAGATATAGCCCAGTCAAATGGCCAAATTAAAACATCAGAGGAGGCACAGAATTTGGAACAACTAATCAAAGATGTTCATATAAAACTCCTAAATAAATTCAAAGGGTTGGCTAATTACATAAAAGAGATCAAGAAGACTCTAAAAGAGCATAAGGAAGAATTTGAAAGAGTAAATAGAAAAACAGCAGATATCACAAAGATGAAAGATACTGTGGATCAAATTAAAAGTATACTAGGACACACAAAAGCAAATATGAAGAGACAGAAGAAAGAATAAGTGAACTGAATGACAGGACAACTGAATTCAAATGCATAAAAGCACAAATGGCAAAAAAGACGGGAAAATTTGAATTGGACCTGAGGGAAATGGTGTACAACACGAAGTGCACAAACAAGAATTATCAGTGTCCCAGAAGGAGAAGAGAAGAGAAGAGAAAAGGGCTGGGAAGATGAGGTAGGGAGATAATGGGGGAGAACTTCCAACACTTATAAAAGAAATAAATATGCAAACTGAAGCCCAATGTACCCCAAATAAAATAAATGCAAATAGACCTATTCCAAGACACATACTAATCAGTCTGTCAAATGCTGAAGAGAAGTAGAAAGTCCTGTAAGCAGCAAGAGAAAAATGACTCACCACATACACAAGAGAAATCCCATAAGACTGAGTTCAGACTACTCAACAGGGACCATGGGAGCGAGATAGCAATGGTATGATACATTTAAGATCCTGAAAGAGAAAGACTTCCGGCCAAGAATTCTTTATCCAGCTAAGCTGTCCTTCAAAAGTAGGGAGAGATTAAAATTTTCACAGAAGAAGGGTGAGAGAATTTGTCAACACGAGACCTGTCCTTTAAAAAATACTAGAGGGGGGCGGGCCATGGTGGCCCAGCAGGTAGGAATGCTAGTCTGTGATGCCAGAGGACCCGGGTTCGTTGCTTGTTTGTGATGCCAGAGGACCCAGGTTCATTTTCCGGTGCCTGCCCATGTAAAAACAAACAAACAAAAAAACAAAAAAACTAGAGAGAGTTCTGTTGTCTTTTAAAAAAAAAAGGCAAGTCTGGAGGAGTGCACAGAATTGAAGAGTACTAGTAAGAGTAACTTAAAGGATAAAAAGATAGAGAGCATTAAGAATATATAGATCTGACAAATAAAAACCAAAGGATAAGATGGTAGACTCAAGAAATGTCTTTACAGTAATAACTCTGAATTTTACTGGACTAAACTCCCAATTAAAAGATACAGGTTGGCAGCATGGATTAAGATACATGATCCATCCATCTGCTGCTTACAAGAGACTCATTAGACCCAAGGACACAAAGAAACTAAAAATGAAAGGATGGAAAAAGACGTTCCATGCAAGCCATAAACAAAAGAAAGCAGGGGTAGCTATAACTAATATCAGAGAAATAGACTTTAAACGTAAAGACATCATAAGAGACAAGGAAGGTCACTACATGTTAATAAAGGGAACAATTCACCAAGAAGAAATAAGAATCATAAATGTTGATAGTCCAATCAAGGAGCTCTGAAGTACATAAGGCAAACTGAAGGAAGCAATAGATGTTTCAACAATAATAGTGAGAGACTTCAATACATCACTCTCCTCTATAGATAGAACAAACAGACAGAAGGTCAAAAAGAAAACAGATAACTTAAACAGTTAGATAAAATGAATTAGACCTAACTGACATAGACAGATCAATCCACGGCAAAACAGGCTACATATTCTTTTCTAGTGCTCACAGAATGGGACAGATCATATCCTGGAGCATAAAACAGGTCTTTATAAATTTACAAAGATAGAAATTATTCAAAGCACTTTCTATGATCACAATGGAATAAAGCTGGAAACCAATAATCACCAAAGAATCAGAATTTTCACAAATATATGGAGATTAAATAACACTCTTAAACAATGAGAGCAACAAAGAAGAAACTGCTAGAGAAATTGTTAAATATATGGAGATGAATGAAAATACAATATATCAGAACTTATGGGATGTGGTAAAGGCAATGCTGAGGGAAATTTATTGCCTGAAATGCCCATATTAAAAAATAAGAAAGAGCAAAAATCTAGGACTTAACTTCTCACCTGGAAGAACTAGAGAAAGAACAGGAATGCGACAAGGACTCCCTCTATTACCACTATTATTCAACACTGTACTAGAAGTTCTAGCTAGAGTAATCAGGCAGGAAAAAGAAATAAAAGGCATTCAAATTGGAAAAGAAGAAGTAAAACTTTCATTATTTGCAAGATATGATACTATCCTTGGAAAATCCTGAAAAATCTACAACAAAGCTTCTGGAGCCAATAAAAAATTCAGCAAAGTGGCAGGATATAAGATTAATGTGAAAAAAACCAGTAGTGTTTCTATATACAAACAATGAACTAATTGAAGAGACAATTAAGGAAAAAATTCCATTCAAAATGGCAACTAAAAGACTCAAGTATCTAGGGAAAAACTTAACCAGGAATGTAAAGGACCTGTACACAGAAAACTACAAAACACTGCTAAAAGAAATCAAAGAAGATCTAAATAGGTAGAAAGATATTTCCTGCTCATGGACAGGAAGCTTAAAGGTAGTTTAGATGTCAATTCTACACAAATTTGATCTACAAATTCAATGCAATACCCATCAAAATTCCAATAACCTACTGTGAAGACTTGGAAAAGTTAATTATCAAATTCATTTGGGAGGCAAAGAGATGTCGAAAACCTATAAGTATCCTAAAAACGAACGAAAAGGGAGGGCTAACCCTTCCTGATTTTAAAGCTTATTATAAAGCCACAGTGGTCAAAACAGCATGGTATTGGCACAAAGATATAAGTATTGACCAATGGAATCAAATCAGAGACTGATCACCTAATCTATGGTCAATTGATCTTCAGTAAGGTCCCCCAAACCTTACTTAACTGAACTGAGAGAGAATAGTTTTTTCAATAAACGGACATGGGAGAATTGGATATCAGCAGACAAAAGAATGAAAGAGGACCCTCACTTGACACCCTATACAAAAATTAACTTAAAGTGGGTTAAAGACCTAAATATAAATCACTACCATAAAACTCCTAGAAGAAAATACAGGGAAACATCTTAAAGATCTAGTAACAGGAGGTATAGTTTCTTAAACTTTACACCCAAAGCACAAGCACGAAAGAAAAAGATATATAGGGGGCGGGCCACAGTGGCTCAGCAGGTAGAGTTCTCGCCTGCTGTGCCGGAGACACAGGTTCGATTCCTGGTGCCTGCCCATGCGGAAAAAAAAAAAGAGAAGATATATAGGAATGCCTCAAAATCAAATGCTCCTGTGCCTCAAAGGACTTTGTCAAAAAGGTGAAGAGGCAGCCAACTGAATGGGAGAAAATATTCAGAAGTCTTATATTGGATAAAGGTTTGATACCCTATATACATAAAGAAATAATGCAACTCAACAACAAAAGAACAAACAACCCAATTATAAAATGAGCTAAAGATATGAATAGACATTTTTCCAAAGAGCAAATACAGATGGCTAAAAAGCAAATGTAGAGATGTGCATTTTCATTAGCTATAAAGGAACTGCGGATCAAGACTACAATGAGATATCACCTCACACCTATAAGAAGGGCTGTCTTTCTGTAGCTGCATAATATTTCATCAACTGTGCATACCACAAATTTGATGTGGAAATTACAAATGTTGGAGAAGATGTGGATAAACTGGAGCACTTATTTCCTGCTGACAGGAATGTATAATGGTATAGCTGCTGTGGACGACAGCCTGGCAGTTCCATAGAATACTAAATATTGAGTTGCCCTACAACCCAGCAATACCACTGCTCGGTATATAACCAGAAAAGGTGAAAGCAGGGACACAAACACATTTGCATATCAATGCTTATAGCAGCATTAGTCACAATTGCCAAAAGATGGAAACAATCCAAGTGCCCAGCAACAAACAAGTGGATACACAAAATGTGGTAGGTACATGCAGTGGAATATTATGCAACAGTAAGACAAAATGAGGTCCTGAAGCATATGACACAGATGAACCCTGTGGACATAATGCTGAGTCTAATAAGCCAGACACAAAAGATAGATACTGTATGATTTCACTATCATAACCTTGGTAAAGGTAAAATCAGAAACTTATAGTGTAGAATAAAGGGATCCACAGAAGCAAGAGATATATGGAAGCTAGAGATGGGTGAATAGTTGGCTAATGAGTTTGAACTTAAATATAAAGGAATGGATAGAAACGAAGGTAGTTCATTAGTGGGTTTATAAGTAATACTGCCATATTGAAGGTAAACATGATTGAAAGGGGTTGTACAAAACCATATATCCCAGCAATTAACAATACAAATATAACTGAGTTCTTGCATGAACTACTTCAAAGGTATGAATCTTGTACAGAGTCAATAATAAAGGAGGATGGGGGGAAACTACTATTGCATGCCATGGCCTGCATTTACAGGAAGACATCAACAGTACCATGGCAATACTAGGGGTAAATAATTGAGGGAATGACTAGAGTTAAGGGGAATTTTGAACTTTCTATTTGGTGAAGGTGTGTTTATCAGTTACTATTCTCTTTGCAGTAATGAAAATTGTCCAAAATTGAGTACTGATGATTGTACAACTAAGTGAGGATAATGTGAGACATGGATTGTTTACTTTGGACATTATCCATTATGCCCAAAGATAGAGGTGACTGAACTTTACACTGATTGAGAAGTAGAATGGTGAACTGTGGTATACACATTTGATGAAATATTGTGCAGCTATAGAAACAATGAAGTCATGAGGCAAGCAATGAGGTGAATGAACCTTGGGGACATTATGTGGTGCAAAATAAGCCAGAAACTAAAGAACAAACATTGTTTGATCTCTCTTAGAAAATACCTATAAGAAAATTGAGGCTTAGAGTGTAAGCTGTTATAGCAGTTAAATTTAGGCTGGAGCTGTAAATGTTATTTCTAGCTTCTGAGTTGCTACACTATATATGGATAACCTGGTATCCCCCTGGAACTCTGGCTACCTGTGTGACATCTAAAACTTCAGAGACAATGAAGCCGATATGGTTGGAACTAAGGTAAATCAGAATATGGGGCAAGGATGACATTGTCTATATTTTAGAACTTCACCTATAGTATGAGACCAAAGGAAGAGAGGTTTATTTTGTTCAAAACTTAATTTTTCTAACTCACGCTGTCTGGATATCTCATTTAAACAACTCAAACACATGGAGCCCAGAATGGGAATGAAGGCTTATAATTCTATATAGCTTAATGTAATACCTGGATACATCCCAGAGTATGTTCAACAGATAATTAAAAACTATTGGCAAAGTCCCTTGAAGGACTGGAGTAAAAATATGGAACTATTAAGCTTTACCACTGGGGAAATCCCTGATACTGTCTCAAACATTAGGGACTCCCAAGTCAACAGGCCAAGCCCTTGATCTTGAGGCTTGCGTTTATGAAGCTTGTTTCTGTAGCAAAGAAGCTCAGCCTACCTATAGTTATTTCTAAGAGTTACTTTCAGAAAACCTCTTTTGTTACTCAGATGTGGCTTCTCTCTCTTTAAGCTCAACTCTCAAGGAAAATCATTATCCTCTCCCCTATGTGGGACATGACATCCAGGAGTGAAAGTCTACCAGGCAACGTGGGAAAAGACTCTCAGGGATGAGCCTGGCCCTGGCACTGTTGGATCACCCACATCTTCTTGACTAAAAGGGTGAAAAGAAATGTAACAAAATAAGGTATCAGTGGCTAAGAGAGGTCAAATACAGTCTAGAGGCTATTCTTGAGGCTACTCTTATGTAAGCTCCAGCTAGATATTGCTAATCACCACAGTTTGCCAACCCCCAACTAAAATCATTCCTGTTAACCCTAAAGAACACCTAGGGCTCTATCTGAGATTCCACAAAAGTTTCAGACACCAAGATAACTTTCCAGAAACCTACAACCTCCAGATGGTTCCTAGGTCAGATAAGTCCTGGAATTCAGAGAGGCCAACCTCTCCAAGAACATCAACTAGTTCCATACCCCTAACCCATACTATTGACACCTCTTTCCAACATGAAAAAGTTAGAATGGGCATAGCCCTAAGGTTTGAAGAAGGATGAAAAGAGAATGAGGAATTGTAACAGAGAAGATAGGATTTAACAAATCAGTATGACTGATAAATTATACTGATATTCCTTTTAGTCTCTCATGTCTTGGAGCAGCTAGAAGGAAAACCCAAAAACTGTAGAGCTGTAACCTATACCAAACTCTGGAATCTGTTCTATAACTACTTGTTACAATGTACTTCGAAATTCATTGCTTTTTTGTATATATGTTATATTCCACTATAAACAATGTTTTAAAGCAATTTATACTGGGAATAAATACCTCCAAATGTAAAAGTCCTATAATAATTGCATATAAGCACGTTCAAATATTTAAATGAAACCCACAATCTCTAGGTTATATCATTGTGATCCATGAATGATCTCTGACTCAGACTGTTTTCTGGCAATTTTACTTTATGGTGAGTTTTTCCATATGACAATTCTTCTTTAGAAGTTTACCCATGATGACTCAGGGCACTTAGATGTTATGTAGGAGCTTTCAATTTAAGAGTGGGAAGAAAATCTGAGGGGGCCTACTGAATCATTAACAGCCTACTCAGTTCTGAAGCCTAGCAAATCCTCTCTGGAAGCCATTTTAAAGACAGTTTTAGGAGGCAAATTCTGGCTAAAGCCTTAAAAAAATGGTCTTTAAGACAACTATAAGCAAATAAATTCAGCCATACCATTTCTAAAAAGATGAAACCAAGAAAAGATTATTTTTTTGTTGTTGTTGAATAAGTGTAAAGTGATAATTCTTTTAAAATGTCTTCTATCACTGAAGTCACAATTCTTGATGTGCAGGTTAAGAGCCCACCTCAAAATTCATCACAGCTCCTTTGGTGAATTGATATGACCAGCTCAGAAAAGAAATCACTCTCTTTTAAATGAAAATTACAGCAATAAAATAAGTAAATGTAAGACGTTTTCAGGTCATGAAAGTCTGCCTATAGGACTATGGTTTCTAACTAAAACCAGCCACTAATTTACATAAGACACATTTTCTCATGAATGATAACTAGTTTTGTAACATAGATGTTTTGGTTTTTTAAGTATGCAGTGAGAAATAATTTGAAGAAAAATCCATAATGATAAGTAGTCTAAAATTTTATAAAATTGGCTTTTACTGCTTCCAATACATGCTGTTCATTAAATCTGGCATAAACTCAGAGGAACATGAAGTACTGTAGTAGTATCTGCCAAGAACCGGGAATACAGCAATAAAGTTTTGAAGAACCAACAAAGCACCTCCAACTGTTTTCACTTCTTGTTAAAAAATGGAATTACACTTAACTTCACTTTCAACAGATTAAGTCAACTGATATGTTGAGAACTTCAGTGAGCAACTACCCACTAGCAAAAAGTCAGGGTCAATCATGTTAACCTAGATTGAATTAGGGCCTTTCCTAATAACTCATTTATATGGAAGAAAGACGTTATTTACTTTTCTTAACACATTACTGACCTTTTTATCTTTTCTTCTTGTCTGTCAAAAGAGCCACAAAAGAAGTCCAGAGATATTTTTTCCCCAAGCTTTACCGCTTTTGATTAACTATTATAAGAGTAATAATGAAGTCCTAATTATATGACAATTTCTGAAAAGACAACAAACACCAAGAGCTGAAACTAGCATTTTAAATTCTGGTAGGCTATTAATTATATCACTTTGCTAGCTTAGGTATAAATTTTGGATGTAGGCAGGATTTCAAATCAAGGAGTTTATTACTGTTTCTTACATTATTCAGTTAAAAATTACCGTATCCTACAGGTCAAACAGTTACCTCTTAGGCCCTGTTGACAGAGTCTACCATCTTTACCAGAAGACACACACCAAAAAAGGCCAGGAAAGATAAAGAAAAGACAATAGGCAAGGCACACACACAAAAAAGTAAGTGGAGCATTTGACATCTACATGTTACTTTTTTAAGGCTCAAATTCATTCCAAGTTCACTTTATAAATATAAAAAAGGCAGACAAATGGAAATCACTATGGAAAAGCAAAGGATATGGCTAAAGCCAATGAACAGTAAAGACAGCAAGAGCCAGACTGATGAAGAGATTCAAAATGAGAGAAGCTGATGGAATTATCAGTAGCTTGCAATGAATAAGCTGAAAAGAATAAACTGGAACCTGTGTGACAAAAAGTTCAATTTAGATTGAACTTTCAAACAATTATCAATTACTGTTAATCATTATTATTAGTAGTAATTCCAAAATTAAATATAGGCTTTATCATGGTCATTAACTCAACATGAAAAATAAGATGTTCTTTTGGAAAGCAACCTCTTTTCTTTAAGTAGATGCTATATTATTATTACTATTCTCTACTTAATTTATACATTTGTATCTTAGCTCATTAGGTTATGGATACTTAAGTAGATTAGGTCAAGGATACTTAGATAGAATATAAATCTACCATAGTATTAATTAAGATCTTGTACCATGGGCACAAGAATTATGCATGGTCATGTTTACTATTTTGGAAGAGCCAACTTTTAAATTCCTTCCTTCTCTTGCTTCCTTCCATTCCCCTCTTTTTCTTCCTCCTCTGTCATAAACAAAAATTTGTTTATTCCACAAAAATGGAAACAAAAAACATATTCATAATATTACCACTAAACCAAATCAACAGACTGAAAACTATTTCTAAATTAAACCACACTTCAGTATGGTCACCGTCATAACAGATTTTCAAAGTCCTTTATGAAAAACTACTATCACTTTATTTTACAGATGAATCCAACATAGTTTGTTCAAGACTTTCAGAGTTAATGGAAAGCCCAAGAATTAAATTATGAGCTCTGTGTTCCATGCTAATGAGGTAGTGTTTAAAGCATGTTAAATAATCCAGTCTAGCACAGATCCTGATAGTATATGCAGTATATGAAAAAAAGGTCCGGCTCTATCTATATCTATTCATATTTATATCAAAGGGACAAAAATTCTGAGTGAATTAAAGAATTAGATTCTAAATAACTTACTAAAAAAGTTTAAAATAGGAAGTTTGTTAAAGAATTACTTCTAAAGTTATATACCTACACTCTTAGCAGTTATGGCACCATTTACTGTATAATAAAAGTTCACAAACTCTACTTAATCTCATTAAATTCTTCATATTATTAGTTAAAATACAAAAGGAACATTGTGCCCCATTACACATAATTAACTAGATAAAAGAATGGTTTTCTTTATTCAATGTTATCAGTAAAGAAAAATCATTGAAACAAGTCTGGTTTTTCAGGTTGGAATAAAGCAATGTATCAATCATTCAAAGCTATTTAACTCTACATGCGTACTGCCCTATAATGAGAAGGTAAAAAGAATTAAAAGATCCATATTTATGGGGTATTTGTGGCTTTCAAACATTTGGATGAGAGCAATTTTTTCTATAAGTTTAATAATAAAGATAAAAAGCATTTCTTTATGGGAAATATGCATATTTTGGAAACAACTACTAAAATGAGAAATGAAGTATGAATACAAGGAGAAGACTTGTGAGCCACATTTATCTCTGATACAAAAATGTGTTACAGTCTCAGTTCCCTAAGTGCATGTCATAGCAACAAGAAGATACACAATTTTACTACAATATAGATGCCTTCTCTTCAGTCTTGAATGCATGATATAAAGAAACTTATCTGCAATGACTATTTTGAGTTATTAAGTATTAAGAAATGTACAGGGTCTTGTGCTGGTTATCCAAGTGAGTATAATCTCTTCCATAAGACTTACTCTGAGAGGATATGCCCTTATTCCAAATGATGCTACAGTTGCACAGAACATTAAAACTTCTCTTTAGTCCATGGGTCGATAAGATTTTTGGAAATAGCCTGAAGTTATTTCCTATATTCTGTCAAAATCTTTTCTGAGTCATATCTGAAAAATAAAATGAGCTATCATGAGGCTCACACCTCCTTTTCCCTTGAAAACAAGGAGGAAATATAAAGTGATTAGAAATTTTCATGTGTGGTTCTTAAACGTAGATGGCAATTAAAAAATAAGTTTCAAAAATACTCTGAGTAATGCTAGGGTTGTTAGTGTTTAAGTGTACAGCTTCTAGGTTGACTAAAGAAGAACACTTATTTTAGATAAATATATAAAATAAATAACCTTCCTTTAAAGCAAGAATGGACAACCAGGCCCTATACTATCTGGTCTCCTCTACCCTTCCTTTCTTTCCTGACTCCATCTTCTGCTACTTTATAACTCACTCTAATTCAGATACATTGGTCTCCTTGTAGTCTTGCATTCTAAACATGCTCCTACTCAGTCCTGTTGTACTTTTTGTTGCTGCTGCCAGGAATCTTTTGCCCCAATATTATCTGCAATGTTTGTTCCCTCAACTCCTTCAGGTATTTACCCAAATATCTATTACCCTCTCAATGAGGTCTTTTATGATTACTCTTCAAAACTGCACTCTCTCCCTATCCCATATTCACATCTTTATTTCCCCTTTTCTGCTTTATTTCTTTGTATGTATGTGTCAAACTGTTTTTCATGGATAACCTCAAACACACAAAAGTAAAGAGAATATAATGAAACCCCACACATTCTTCAACAATTTTTTCTATATGGCTAATCTTATTTCATCTATACTCCTCTTCCCTCCAAATTCTTTTAAAGCAAAAATCCAGATATGGTATCGTATCATTTAAAAAAGTTCATTAAATATCTCTAAAATGTACGAACTCTTTTTTTAAAAGCAATAATTCATTACCACACCTAAAAATTAGAATTCCTTTTCATCAAACATCCAGTCAGTGTCCAAATTTTCCATGAATGTCTTTTTTACAATTAGTTTGTGCAAATCAGATCCAACTAAGTAAGGTTCATATATTGCATTTGGTTGATACACCTCAAGTTTCTTTTAATCTTATACCCTCAACCCCTTACTATTTCTTATTTGAATAAACCAGGCTATTTGTCCTTAACACAAGAAATGTTTTATTTATTCTGTTTACTGTCTGTGTATTGTTGTTAGAATGTAAGCACTATGAAGGCAGAGGTTTTAGTTTGTGTGATATTAGCACTTAGCCTAGTGCCTGATACCTAAAAGGATCTAATAAATACAAAATCAATATCTGGCACTATGCCAAAAGCCCACTGTCCACAGGATAGCAAAAAACAGCTAATTGCAGTCCAAACTAGGCCTCTCAGTTTTCTAAACATAGTACTCTGGGCAGATACTAACAAGATACCCACAGGTGGTACCCACAGTGAAATCTACTTGCTATTCCTGCTTTAGCCTTCTGCAAAAAGAAAAGTGTACTTCTATCTTCAAATATGTCAATGCACCTTGATTTTGATATTTAGCATGATGAGTTACTAACTGTATTTCTTGTCAAATACGTTTAAACACTTCTTTGCTTATTTTAGAAAGTTTAGAGGAAAAGCAAACTGAAGCCAAAAAAAAATAGGAAAAGGAATTACAGAAGATGTTGGGAAACTGAGAGTACTACATATTTTTAGAATTAGCAACTTCCCAAGATATTTCTTTGTAAAATAAAAATTAGACATAAATTACTGGAAAAGGAAGTAAATTACATGAGTATTGAAAAAAAAACCTAATTTTTTAAACCACACAAATGTTTAAGATCAACTGGGAGATGATGATAGATGTTAGGATTCTCCCCATTTATAGACACCAGTAACATATTTTTCTGTAAATGGTATTTTGAGATGTATTACAGGGGTGACACAAGGAGTAGTATGTAGAACTGTTCTCTGAAATGGAGTTTATTTGGCAAAAAATAATCTAAAACATTTTGTAAAATAGCCTAAAAAGTAGGTCTTTTTAGAATTATGTATAATTCATTTTTCTTAAGTAATTTGATGAAGCTCTTTTCTTCAAGTATATTTCTGAAAGGCAGCTATGCTAATTGGAAGACTCCAATGAGATGTTCATATGTTTACATTAAAATGAGAAATTCCCTGACATTTAATTCAAGAAATTTTTTGCTTTCCCTTTATTATTTGTAAATTCACTCAGCAATAACAGCAAAAAATTATTTAGGACCCAATAGGTATAGAATGTTAGGCAATTATTTTCAGCCTATAGAAGGAAAAAATATTCGAATAAGTTATCTATTTGAAACAATATGAAGAAAAGATAGTGGCAGAACTTGAAATCCTATCCAAATCTTTTAGTAGTCAATATTTGTCTTGAGGCTCCCACACATTAGTCCAGGACTAGTTTAAGGTACAGGTCAACTTTAAACAGAAAACAACAACTCCCATCATCACTATCAAAAATGTAAAAAAAAAAAGACTTCAAAACCCAAATCCCTTGAAAGAATGACTTCTATTTACTTCTCTGTGATATATTTAGAGGGGAAAAGATGGATAGAAATCTATAAACAGAAAGTGCTAAGAGGAAGTCACTGTTTATAGACTTAAGCAAAAATTCTATCCCTTAATATATAAAATGCTGTTAAGAATCTTTAATCTTGTACTCTTTAAAAACATCATCAGATATTCATCACTGTTGATCTTCTTCCTTCTTTCTTCTGGCCCTTATTTATTCTCTTTGATTAAAAAACATACATGTAACTTTTGCAATAACAATTTTTCCAAAGAAACTTCTAGAACAATCTCAGTGCCATCATATATTTGTCATTGTGAAATTTTAAAGTATTATATAAATTTAAATATATATCTAATGAAATAATCCATATAAACTTTTCTAACTTAATACTCGATTGATGTGCCATCCTAAGATGTATGTATGTGAATATGTTTGAAAGATAGTTTTCAATTCTAAATTTTTTGGCTTAAAATCCTTATTAGCAACAGAAACTTCTGTCTGAAGTTTGTTCACAAAAACAGAACTACTCTAGTTCTTATCACCTGACTTGCTAGACATCCATAGTAAAGTGTGTCCTGAAATGACAAACTCTTAATATACAAATGACAGCCTGAAAGGAAACTGAAACAAGTCTAATGGAAACATACTTAGTCTTTCCCTTGAAACCTGCCTCAGTAGCGTTCACAAGACTAGACCCAGTTCCCCACCCAGTATTCTCAGTCACTTCTTTTAAGAGGTCACAAAGAAATTAGGGAACCTGTAATGCCAGACTCTGCCAGTCAGCACTAACTCCTGACTTTGGACTCTAATGACCGAACAAAAAAGACAAGAGTGTCGGTAGCTTCCTTAAAATACAAATACTCCTGGTAAATCTGACTTATAAACGGTAAAGAAAAATTTCAACATAATCAACTGTATGGTCACATAGCTGACAAAGTTAAAGAGAGCATAGATCACCACCTCCTCCAAACTTCTGCTGCTATGGCACAATTTCCAGGTCACTTTTTCAAATCAATAAATACCATTACTATTTATTACAGTACCTCTACCTTTATAATAAAAACAGAGGTGACAGTTTGCTGTAAATTTACTAGATGAGGCATTTTAATCACTTCACTACACGCAACTTTCCACATACATTAACTCTCCTACTTCCCAACTGTTTTAAACTCATGATCTTTTTTAACATACTACAGAAAGGGAACAAGTTAGAAGCTTGGGGAAAAATACTAAAATAGCAAATGCCTCCCTCTCATTTTCTGATGCAACCACCAGAATCTAAAACCTGGAGCAACTATGCAATACAAAATTAAATTCAAGGAGAATTTAGGACAAATGAAAGTACTGTTACTACAGTTCTGATCATTAGTCACCTCATAAAATAACTAGTAGAAATGATGCTTGATTTGTAGTTTTAATACTTTCCTGTTTTGTTCAGCTTCTAAAACAAATAAATTTGCCCTAGGACTTCAGTATTTTACTCCAGAAAAGCTGTTGGTGTGAGTAAAAAGCATAAGGTATTCATATGCTGTATGTGTACAATAAGAACAATGTTTTGAAGGATGTAAATCTGATTACTCTGAGAAAACATTTTCTCTGTAAGCTACAAGCAAATCATATCGTGAACTGAAACCGAACTGAAACAACTGAACCTTCGCAATTCAAAAACTTAATTTCACAATACTGTGGAAACTGAACAATAATAACAAAACAACGAACATGTCTCCTCAATTATAAAAGTAATACATATTCAATGCAGAAAAAGACAATGCCAATGCTGAAACAAAAGATCATCTGCTATGAAAAGAAAACAAAACAGCATTTTGCAGAGTAAGGTAAACAGCTTTTGAACCAAAAGAAATAGATGGCTTTTTCATATACTTAAAACTTCAGTCTTTAGCACAACAGCACCTTACCCATAAAGAGTTTAATATCATCTGTCGGCATACTTTTTGATTACTAAACTATGGGAAGGTTGTTGGTGCTTTAAATGTTAAAATCAAGGCATTTCCTTCTGTGAAGTGATTAAAACCTGTTAAGTGTACATTTAAAAATCTTGCCTACTGCATCACCGCTCTCATGCCTGGTAAGAGTCCCGCACGTATTAAAATAAAGGTAGATGGTAAGGTGAGTTTAAGATTTTCCAACTCGGAGTATTTTTCAAGTCCTTTGAGGCTTTAAGATTCAAGACACTATGTTAGGACAATTACTGAATGAACTACCTAACAATTACCCAGGCTTCTTTTAGACTTGAGTTAACCTGTAAGTAAAATGAGCATCTTTAACTTCTCCACGGGGCATTCGAGAACGAGTTATTACTCATAAATGTTTTCAGATCCTAAGACATCGGGCGCGGTAGATCAAGCGTATTCATCAATTAAAGAGCTCTTTCGAACCTCAGTTTACCCACTTACGGAAATGGGCTTATTAACTCGCTTCGCAGGGGCCCCAGAGGTGTAATTAATTAGTGTTTCAAAAATGCTCTGCGATCCAAAGATGAAAGGAGATGCGACAGACGCGCAGAGATGATGGCAGTCATCATAACAATAAAAAGAATGACTAACTTGGAAGCTGTGTTATGTAAGGGAGGAGAAAGAAGTTATCAGATTCGCACAAACAAAAGAAAAACCCATCGCCCCCTTTGTTTCTCTTTCATTTCTCTTTTCCTCCCAGGCGCCCGCAGAGCTCCCCTCCCGCAGCAGGCGAGCGCGGCTGGGGGCTCAGGCACCGGAGTTGGCCGCCGCGCGCCCCGCGCCCAGGCGGTGGGGGAGGGCGCGACGGGCCCGCTCCTGACAAAGGCGCTTCCTCCGGCGAGAGCGCGGGATGAAGGCGCCGCAAACTCCGTTCCGCCCGCCTCCCGGTGCAAGGGCGCGCTGCGGGCGGGGAGAGCCGGCCGGCCGCCGGGAAAGCTAAGGAGGAAGTTGCACGCGCCCTCCCCAAACCCCTCCCCAGCCCCGGAGCCCCGCCGCGAAGCCTCCGGCGGCGCCCCGTGGCGGCCGCAGCCACACTCACCGGACAATTGTTGGTGGCCGAAACCCCAGCACGGCGCCGAGACCCGGATCGAGGGGGTGAAGTGTGGTGTGTGTGTGTATGTGTGTGTGTACAGCGCGGCGTGCCTCCACCGCCGCCTTCCTAGCAGCCCGCCGAGCTGGGCGAGGGGAAGTTGACCAACGCACCGAGTGCTGAGGAGCGGCGGGCGGAGGGAGAAGCGCGGAGCGTGCTTTGTGGCGCGCACTCGGAGGGCTCGAGACAAATCCGATCGCGCGGCAGGGATGGTGCTGACGGTGGAGGCGGCGGCGGCGGCGGCGCCCCCCGACGGTCCCCTCCGCCTCACACCGCCTCTGGGTCACTGACACACACTCGGAGGGAGGGGAGGGGACTAGGGGGTAGGCGGTGCCGGAGGGAGGGGACAGGGCAGGGCCACAATGGGAGGCGGCGACGCGGCGCCAAAATGCCTCTTGGGAGTTGTAGTTCTCTGACGGAAGAAAAAAATGAATACGTTGTTGTTGCCGACCCTTCCGGGCTCGCTGGGTACTGCGCATGCTCGGGGGAAGAGTCTCGGGGGGGCGGGGGGGTGCCTTGGTTACCATGGTCACCGACACACTGACGGAGTGAGCAGTTCAGTGCTGCTGTTGACTGAACAAGGCCCGTCTTGTATTAAGGTACTGTTGGGGATCCCGCCCTTAGGTAGTCCATCTCACTTCGCCCCACCCCCAACTCCTAGCCTCACCACTCTGAAGTGTCCAGTGAAATCTAACTTCCTCCTGATTGTTTCGGTGTTTTTGAAGCCCATATGCCCTTTCGGGGCTCCCTCAAGCAAATCCTCACTGACTCAAATTTAAATTTCTTTCCTTAAGATCTGTAGAAATGTAGTTGCTTCCTGTAATTTAACATTAGGTTTTAAAACTTTAAGACACATCACCACTATCAGAATCCCATAATTAATTTCTTCAATTAGGCATATCTAACTTTAAGGATAGCAATGTAAAGTCCAGGGTTAAGATCACTATATTTTTCCTTGGTCAGTGTAAAAAATCCGAATTCGTTCGTTTTGGCTTACAATTAAAAAAAATACAAATCTTGTAAGGAACTGGTAAGTTCAAAAGTTAGGTGGGGAGTTGAAAATATGCTCCCTTATTTATATTGATAAACTTTTATTTGGCAAGAACAGCCGTCTGAACTAAGTCATGAGTATGTTGCTGGACTGGTCAGCTAAGTCTACACCCATTCTGGGCACCCAGGTATGAATAGGTGATAGAGTTCTGTGGTGAAAGACAGGACACATTACTGAATCTCCAGAGGACTAAGGACAACCTGTCCCTAGCTCTTCTGTTTTCTTTCTCTGCCAATGTAAAGCCCCACCTCTGGAAGGAAAAGAGCAATACTTAGAAACCAGAAACACATTTAGATAGGGAAAGTCAAGATTTTCAAATAAAGTCTTAAGATCAGAAGTATTTATGTCTGCAGATCATCTAATTATTCATTCATTAAAAAAACATTTCTTGAGCATCTATTATATCCTAAGCACTTTGAGGCCCCAGCAGTAGCCACATAAAAACATAAAAGAAACATTCCTTGGTTTCAAGGTATACACAGACTCAGTGTGACAAGTACTATAATAGGCAAATGCACCAAGGGCTTTGTATACAAAACTACCCCAGACTGGACCAAGGTCAGGAGATGCTTCAAAGAACGTTTGCGCTTGAGGATGACCAGGAGTTAATGTGTTTGTGTATTTTGGTAGGGGAGGAGGGAGAGAGAAATGGGTGAGAGCATTCTAATCTGGGGGAACAGGAAGGGCCATGCCCCAAAGTCATGAGAACAAAGTGTATTTTGTTTCAGCTAATAGTTCAGCATTTCTGGTGGTAGAATGGTGGGAGATGGGGAGAATAGCAGGAGGAGACACTGAAAAGGTTTGGGAGAGTGCAGATCAGGAAGAAATCTTGTACAGTATGCTAAAGAACATGAACTTTTTTCTGGAAGCAATGGAGAGCCACACCTGGGTTAAAAGCAGATGGAATTTGATAATAGATGCATTTTAGAAAGGTCACCCTATGGAGTGTGGCCTGACTGGGGCTTGTTATAATACTACAGAAAGAAAAAGCAGAGAGATACTGAACTAAGCACTGGCAGTGGCAGGAGACAGAATGGTGGGCAATCACATATTATTAGGAATTGGATTTAATAGAACCTAGTAAGTAATTGCCTGTGTTTTGGGGGTGGAGAGTGGAGGACAAATTGTCAGTTATGATGCTTTTGGTTGTATACAGCAGAAAATCCACTCTAACTAGCTTGGCCAATAAAGATTTGTTGACCCATCTAGCTAGAAAGTCCAGTGAAAAGAGAGCCTACAGGGCTGGTTGACTCAACAGCTCAGTGATGTCATTAAGGTCATATTTCTTTCTTGTCTCATTGCTTTTCCTTCAGTAGTATTAGCTCTGTGGTGAAATGATCATTGCCAACAACTCCTGTGCTAAAAGTTTCCTCATGTGGGTTTAAGAAGAGACCAGAAGAGAAAATCACTTCTGGAAGCTATTTTGGAAAAAAAGAGGAAACTCCTTTCTCAGAAGCCTCAAGAATTGAGTTTCATGTCCATATGTGAACTTAAAAAGGTGGTCAGGGGATGGTATTAGGCTTAACGTTTTAGGACTAAGATATATGTCCTGCCCTTAGTGCCAAAAGAGCCAACTTCCCCAAAAGCACATGGGCTGTGATGAGTAGGTATGGGTAGCCCAATGAAAACTGAGAGATGACCCAGACAAAGAAGAATAGATGCTGAGAAGGGGATCAAAATATCTGCAACACAAGGACTCAAGGATGGCTCCCAGATTTCTGGTTTCTGTGATTATGAGCTAGTAGTGCCATATGCTGAGTTAGAGAATACAGGAGAAGAAACAGGGTTTGAGAAGAAATTGGATGAGTTCACTTTTGGCATGTTGAGCTTCAGATGACTCTGAGATACCTAGGTGGAGAAGTAGAGTGGGCAATTATATATATATATATATTCTAAGGCTCTAGGAAGAGAAGAGATCAAGACAGAACATAGAATTGGAATATACCAACGTGTAGATAATAGTTGAAATTATGGGAATGGGTGGGAAAGAGTACACTTAGCAGAAAAGGAGGACTCAATAGTAGTATTCTGGGTAATACCAGCAATTAAGGGATGGGCAGAAAGATCATGGAAATGACTACACATAGCAAGAGAATTAGGAGCATGACTCTCATTCAGCTAGCATGCATCAGTAAGGCCATACTCATTGAAAAATTGCCAGATACTTCCATATGAAATCATTGTTCACTAATGTAGGCTGCCCCAAGCCCCTCTGAATATTTTCTTGCTTCCCTGGTTGCCACAGCCCCTGCCCTGGAACGCTCCCTCCATGTCTAGTAGTTCTGGCCTCACTGAGAATTTTTCAGAGGAGTGGTGCAGACAGAAGGCAGACTCATATTTGTGCTAAAGCATAGCTTGTTAGCTATTCAAACATATATGATTTTAACTAGACTTTTAGCCATGAGAGAGTAACAGGATTTGGAGTTATCAATCCACCATTAACAATCAGAAAAATGGACAAAATATAGGAAATGACTTTTCAGTTAGGCAACAGGTGGTCAGGACTATGATACCTGATAAAAGGGAAACAATTGAGATGAAACCAGACATCATCCAGGCATTCTTTCAGGAGCAATTTCCAGACTACCAGCAGAGAAGGAAAACTTGAACCCCAAAATCTTGCTGGGTTGAATAGATAGTGGAGTTAAAAGGAGGTCAGCGTTCTAGAGAGAAGTGAGCTATGTGGAGAGTTAAAGAAATCTGCCTAGAGGTTCCCTTTAGTGTTTGGCTAGACAAAAATAACTTCCAAGGAAAGAACAATAAAAGGGAAGCCCAAATGGAGCTGGAAATCCAGCTAGAGTGAACAGACCTCATTGAATATATGGGGCATTCAGAAGTGAATGAAGTGAGGCAAAATTAACTCCCAAATAAAGGCTTTTTCTAGACACATCATAAAGGAGCTTAAAAACAAGTCTCGAATAGATCAAATTAATCCAGAAGTATTTCCTACCAGGAAAAATACAGCACTCTTTAAAGGAGTGCAACAAAATCAAGCACTCAACAAGACCGAATTTCTAATGCCTTGCATCTAATAAAAAAAAATCGTTAGACATAGATAGAAGCAGGAAAATGTGATCCACAAACAGGAGAAAAGTAAATCAACAAAAACAGAGCCAGGAAAGACAGGCATGATAGAGTTAGCAGCCAACAACATTAGTATAGTTATAAATATGTTCCAATGCTGAAGGTGCACATGAACTCCTAAGCATAGAAGAACTAAATATTGGAAGAAAAAAAAAAAGGAATTTCTGGAGATTAAAATTAAAACGAAACGAAAACTTCATTGGATAGGATTAACAGAAGACTAAACACACCTAAGAAAAAAAATCAGTAAACTTAAAATAAAATAAAATAAAATTTATTTTATCAGCAATAAAATCTAACTGAAATAAACCACACATACACGCAGAAAAGAACAGCGTTTCAGTGATCTATGGGGTATCAAGTGGCCTGTTTTATTTGTAATTGGAATTCCAGATGAGAAAAGGATGGGGGGGGGCGGTAACATTATTTGAAGTTATATGGCTGAAAATATTTTCAAGCTTGATAAAAATTATAAACCCACGGATTCAAGAAGGTCAAGAAACTCATAAAAGGGTAAATACAACAACACTCGCACAAACCATTGCAAAAGATATCATCACATTGTTGAAAACCAATGGTAAGAAGAAACTATTAAAAGCAGCCAGAGGAAAAGAGGCACGTGATGTTCAGAAGAACAAGGACTAAAATTCAGTAGCCCTGTCATGAGAAACTACGCAGGTCAGAAGACAACGAAAAGGCATTTTTAAAGTGCTGAAATTAAAAAAAAAAAAAAAAAAAAAAAAAAGTCTGTCATGTAGAATTCTATAGCCAGAGAAAATACCTTTCAAAAGTAAAGGCTAAGGGGCAGGCCATGGTGGCTCAGCAGGCAAGAATGCTTGCCTGCCATGCCAGAGGACCTGGGTTCGATTCCAGGTGCCTGTCCACGTAAAAAAAGTAAAGGCTAAGGAATGTAAAATCTGAGAAATGTCTCCAACAGAACTGCACTACAAGAAATATTATTATCAGCATAAGAGAAGCGGCACCACATGAAAACTTGGATTTATACTTGAGAACAAAGAAAGCCAGAAATGGTAAATATGTGAGTAAATGAAAACTGTTTCCCCCCTTCATTTCAGTTTTTAAAAAACTATAATTGACTATTTAAAGAAAAAACAGTAACACTGAATCATGGGGTCCATAACATATGTAGAAGTAAAATGATTGATAGAGTAGAGGATGGAAGGGGGAAATGAAAGTATATTAGAAAGATCTTACATTATGAAGTATTATATGAAGTATTATAATATTATTTGCTAAGTTAAAATCCATAAGAGTCTGCAAACTGCCACTCAAAATAAGCAGGTATTGATGGTAAGTCAATAGTGGAGATAAAATGAAATCCTAAAAATTGGCTTGACTTGAGTAGCAGAAACATAAGAAAACTAGTTCCCTAATGATCATGGAGCTGACATGACAGCCCTGGACCTTCCACCTCATGACGTCTTTTCTTGAGAGAGAAACAAACTTCTATCTTGTTTAAAGTTATCATCATTTTACATTTTGTGTTATGTGCTGCTGAACCTAATCAGAATAGCCACCACACTATCATAATCTCATGAAAGAGACTATATTTCTCAGAATCAGGTAGACCCACGTATTGTCCAGAATTTCCCCATATTGCCAGCAACTTCAACATAACTTGGGGGTTCATATATTTGTAGCTAAAATTCCAAGGTCAGCATCATTTACTATTAGTTCAATCAGTTTTTCTTGCAGGAGAAGATACATGTAAAGTGCTTAGCACAGTCCTTGACATACAGAAAATGCTAAGTCTATATATAAGTATATATATACAGAGAGAACTTTGAAACTGAGCTACAATAATAGGAAAGATGCACCACAATTTAGACATATGTTGAACTTTGTACTCCAAAGTCACGTGGAAAAAATAGCATTCATTTATGTGTCAAAATCTGTGAATAACTTTTTGAAATTGTGATTTTTATCTCCATCATACAGTTCTGAATAATTCTTCAAAATCTGCAATTCTTGGATTCGGGGCAGTTTAGTCATAGAAAATGAATGTGCTCCAATTAATCATCTGCTCAGTCTACATATCTCTTTTAATACCTACATTTCCTTGACCAACCAAAGCAGTTATCCTTTTGTTGCTTATCTGCAGTTTCAAATTTGATATAATCTAGTCATTTCATAAGAAAATGAATCCTGGGGTACTAATAAATGTTTTGAATCTCTTAAATTCTAAAAAGTTTTGGGTTTGGGGAAGCATCTTAGTAAATTTCAACATGTCCTCCATCATCTGACTAGAAAAAAAATCATTAAAAGCTCTCTTTCTACTCTCTGCCCCAAAATACATGAGAACAGTATTTGGGATATAATCAAGGGGAAAATCCCAAAATTGATACCTTTCTCTAAAACATGCAAAAAATCTAATTTACTTGTAAATGATGCAGAAGAAATTTGACACCCCAATCATTTCCTATGATTTGAAGAAACCATTGAAAACTTGTTTTTCTCCTTTCATTACAAATATTTCATCTGTGGCAAATGGACATAGCTTTTCACGTTTAGACCAAATTTCTCATATTTTAAAACAGCAAATAATTCTATTTGTTTGTGAGCTCTAAAAGTATTTTTGTTTTCAATAAAAATTTCAAGCAGATTTCCCTTTGGGAATCTGAAGGCCATATCTGACCTCTGGATTGTATATTGGACTCTTCTGCTGAGCTTCTCAGATTTGAGAATAATAAAATGTGCATGTAGTACGTTCCGATAAATAGGTTATCTGTCAGAATTCCTGGCTTTCAACATTCCTCCCCAAATAAATTATTCTCCCCTAATGTCCTTAAAGTTTCCAAATAGCTCACAGTCAACATGGAACATGTTCCTATTTTAAAGCTGTGAATGGCAAATGATTTGAAGTCCTGGGCTTTCACTCAAAAGATTTGTAAGACCCAAATGCCAGCTCTGACATTCTGGATATATTTGGAAAATGTCAAAAACAAGCTAGTTAAGATTTTAATGTGTTGAAGGAGTATGCTGGTACACCAAAGAATGCAGCCTATATATTCTCACTATTAGTGCAGCCAACATGTACACAAGCAGTTATTTTGGAACTTAAAAAAATACTGCTTAATGAAAGCAGTGGAAAACTCATTAGGAGAAGACCTTAGCTTGTGTTTCCATTTCTAAAATTGATTAATTTTCTCACGGAATAAGCTCATATTTTTTGCACCTCAAATTTTGTGCATTCCTTCTTCCATCAAATAATTATTAAGCATAAACTATGCACCAGGCTACAGATACAAAGATTAGTCACGATCCCAACCCTCAAAAAGCTCAAGCTAGTGAACAGATAAATGAATAGATAAATGCTATGAAGTTTTACAGGTGCATTTCTAGAATTATGTTCAGGGAATAGTGGGAATATAGAGAAGGGATTAATCCATTTTACATGGGAAAGCAGTCAGAAAAATATTGCATAGGAGGTGATGGTTGAGCTGAATCCTGCAAAAAAAAAAATGAAAAAAAGAAACAGTAGGTGCTCACCAGTTGAGCAAGAATATTTTAGCAATGCTCGCTATGTAAGACAAGACATGGAAGAATAAAATAGTAGGGCCAATTTAGGGATCTACAAGCAGTTCAGGATTTCCAGAACATGGGATGTGATATGGGCACCCTGAACAATGAAGTTAGGGAAAAATTCTGGGACCAGATCACGGATCCTTGTAAGCCATGTGAAGGAGTTTGGCAATGAGGAATTGTTGCATTTGAAACAGAAGAGTGATATAATCACATTTGTGTTTGAGCAGGGTGACTAGTTCGGAGATGATGCAATAATTCAGGTGAGAGCTGATGATAGACAAACTAAGGCATAGCTGTGGGGAATGAAGAAGGGACTGATACAACAACACTGATGAGGTAAAATGACCAGAACTTGATTGCTGCTTATATGTGGTAAGTGAGGGAAAAAGGAGGGAAGGTTAATTTCCAGGGTTTCGGTGTGTATATTTGGGCACTATATTTGGGAGATTTCAACTGATACAGTGAACACTAGAGGAGAAGCAACTTTGTGGAGAGGGATAATGAATTTCATTTTGGACAAGTGAGCTCGAAGTGAATGTGGGAAATCCATGTGATGATATCCCCTAGGCTTGAAATGAATATTTAGGAGTTAGCTGATCACTGAATCCAAGGGAGTAGATGAGATCACCCAAGGAGGGTGTGTAGAGTAATTAATAATGGCAATATTTATTGCACTATTAAGCTTTCACTTGTGCCAAGCATCCTGCTAATTGTTCTATCACTTAAGCCTTGCCACAACCCTATGAGACAAATACTAAGTCCCCCTTTTCTTTTTTTTTAAACTTTTTTTTTTGTATAATGTAACATATATACAAAGCAAAGAAAGCAATAGTTTTCAAAGCACTCTTTAACAGGTAGTTACAGGTCAGATCCGGATGTTTGCCATGGGCTACCATACCATCCTCAGATTTTTCATTCTAGCTGCTCCAGAATAGCCTTTTAGGAGGCTAGAAGGAATAAAAAAAAAAATTTATCATCACAATAGACTTTTTTTCTTTTTTTTGAAAAATAGCATATATACAAAAAAAGCTATAAATTTCAAAGCACAGCACAACAATTATTTGTAGAACAGATTTCAAAGTTTGGTATGGGTTACAGTTTCACAATTTTAGGTTTTTACTTCTAGCTGACTAAACCCCTTTTAAAAGTGGAAGAAACAGGCTTAGAAACCTGATATTACTCAACTGCAAAATAGTGGACTGACCCAGAGTTTAAATCCAAATTGTCTGACCTCAGTACCTGATTTTTTAGTACTAAGGAAGAATTCTGAAGAATACCAACACTGGGGCCTGGCCAAAGGAAGAAGTATCTATCCGTGAAGGCATAGAGGGAAACAGCCAAAAAAGAAGGAGGAAAACCATTATGCATTATCATGGAATCCAAAGGAAGAAAACATTAAAAAATAGGGAAAGTTGAATAAGATGAGGTTTCAAAGAGTGTATTACATTTGGCGATTCAGAGGTCATTAGTGTTTTTTTTCCCAGAGCAATTTCTTTTGCGTTATTTCAGTATTTACAGTGAAAGGAAATAAAGAATATTAAAATATTGTCTTATCAAATGCTTTTATTTTCTTATTGAGATCAACCATACACCTAATAAAAGATAGAAAAGTAATAATTAGATGTGGGTCTAACCAAGAAATTATTTGGTGTTGAAAGTGCAATGCTTTACAGATTCAAACTAATATTTTTAAGGGTTACCGTTATTAACTAATTTATGCTTCTAGACTTTGAGATATTCCATTTTTTATTACTAATTGTAATGGATACATCATTTGAGACATACATGTCTGTAGAGGCTCTATTTAGTCCAGTTTTTCAGATTGTTCCATGAGAAAAGATTGGTAAAATATATACTACAGCTGATATATAGGAAATAGGCTTATCTTTTCTAAACAAAAGATTCTTAGAGTACAAAGGGGTTTTCCCATCTGTATTATCCTTTTGAAATAAATTATGATATATTCTAAATCTAAGAGTTGTGAAAAATAAAACCAATAGATGTGACCAGCTTTTCACTGACTCTTCCTTTTCTCTCCACCACCCCTTTTCTGCCTTCTATTAACCTGTCATGTTTTCCTTATTCCCTCTTTTAATCCTTCCAATATTATGGTTTTCAATTAGGTATGACAGCAGTATCCTAGGGAGTATTTGGAAATGTCTAAGGGCATTTTTTGTTTTCACAGTAATTGGGGACTGCTATTGGCATTTCATAGGCTGGGGCCAGGATTATGGCTTTAGGAAGAATTGTTTCATCCAAAATGCAAATACAATGTAATTAGGAATTGTCTGACAGGTACAGAGTTAGTTTGGAGGGATGGAAATGTTCTAGTACTGGATGGTAGTGGTGGTAACACAGCATTGGAAATGTAATTAATATTGAAGTGTATACTCAAAGTGGTTAAAATGGGAAATTTTATATATTACCACAATAAAAATTTAAAAGAAAGAGTGATTTGGTGATTATATGTTCTATATTCACTTTTCACTGGTTACTCCTAGATTTTTAACAGGGCACACTTCCTTTAATAAAATCTAAATCAGTATTTTTAAATAACTCCCAAACAATGAAAGGAATTTAGAAAAATCCTGATTACCACATGCCGGTCCTTCCATATTGTTGTTTCCTAGTAATTTTACATTTTTAACCACCTAAAAATCAGTCATCATCATTATTTTATTATAATCACTGCTTATTTATATTTAAAAGTCCATCACCTTGGTATGTATAATCTTTTTTTTTCTGTTATTGTTTTATTTCTTTTTCTGTTGTCTTTTTATTTCTTTTTCTAAATCGATGCAAATGTTCTAAGAAATGATGAATATGCAACTATGTGATGATATTAAGAATTACTGATTGTATATGTAGAATGGAATGATATCTTAATGTTTGTTAATTTTTTTTAATTAATAAAAAAAGTTAAAAAAAAAAGTCCATGACCTTGTCAATCCTTATTATTTTATGTCATATTCAGTTTGGTTATTAGAATAACTAAAACGAGTGTGTAGTATACTGTTATGGTTTTTATTTGTATTACCCTGATGATTAATGAAATTGAGTACCTTTTAATAAAAATATTGGTCATTTGGAAATCCTTTTTGGGAAGGGTATCCTTCACTCTTTTGCCTAGTTTTCTATTATGTTGTCTTTTTCTTAATGATTTGTAGGAATTCTTTATATATTCTAGTTATGCAGCCCTTGTTGATATTAGATATAGTAAATATTTCCTTCCACCTGGACTAGTTTTTAATGTCTGTTTCTCAGCCAGGGAATCTCCTTGCACAAAGATAGTGCAAATCAGGACCCTACCCTCACCAGTAGGGTTAGATTTCTCACCAAAGATTTTTTTTTTCCTCTGCCTAGAGCTCAGGGAAGACAAATAACTTCCTTGCTTTCCATCAGGGCGGATAGATGAAATATTTCTAGCTCCTTTCAGTCAACTCCACTGACTATGTAGCTCTCTGAAATGCCTGCTGCAGCAGCGATCCCAGTGGGAGCCCCCTCACTGCAAGGCCCCATTTCTCCCGCGGGCACCGACAACCTGGCCCCCGCTGCCTGGTCCGAGTTCAGATTTCTGGTTTTGAATCCCCAGGTCCCCACACTTTTTTCTGGCAACAAGATACCTCTTTCTTTAAACCTCAGCTGTGCATTTCATTGTTCTTGTTACATTTATCCACATTTCTATGTGTTTGTATCAGAAAAGGTAGCTCCAGTAAGCTCAGTTTGCCTTGATGTAGGAAACTGTCTTCATTTTTGAAGACTATTTCTAACACCTTGCCATAACTACCCAAATTTCTATTTTTATAAACTGCATGCCAGTAATTCCAAGATCATGTCTGACTTTCCGCAATGCTACTTCATCAGTGTTTAAGTGAAAAAAAAGGAACGTATTGATTGCCATGTGTTACCAATTCTACAATGGTAATACAGAAACTCTTATTACCCCTTTAGGAAAATATTGGAGAGCAGGGTAGGATGGGGAGAGGGTTTAGGGTGCTAACTATTTACATTTAGTAAGTTACAGTACTACAGGGCCATGACACTCAGTTTGTTTCTCCCCATTTCAGCCCCCAGCTAGTTCGATATCCCCTCTAGTTCGATATCCCCTCTAACTCAATCCTTCCTTGTTAGTTTCTCCAGTTCTCCAAATTACTTTGGCAAGTTATCCCCTCAACTCCTCAATTTTGGTCTCTTCGTAGTCTTGGATACAGGAATCCAGGACTCTGCCAATGGAATTTTCCTATGTGAGTTCTACCTTTCTGAGAATTGATTCTATGGAATCAGTTCCCCCAAACTGGTTCTGCTTTCATATTTTCTCAAATAATTCGCCCATACAGTTTCATATCCTGCCTCAATCATCCTGTGTCTCCTTCTGCCTCTCCTGCCTCCACAGTTATCTCTCAGAGATCAGTTTCTTCACAACCCCACCCCTTTGTGTCACTGCAAAGCACCCAGCCTTCCAACCTGAGTCACTGCACGCCCCCTTCTTGTGTTAACCAGCTCGGATTCCTGCCCCCAGCCTTGTCTCTTCGCAGATAAAATCAGCATCACATGTTAACAGAGTTCTATCCTTTGAGCTAGACTTAGCCAGCCTAGACTTCTTCAATTTAGAGGAGTTTTTAAAAAGCAAATTATTTTAAAAATCTTTTCATTATGGATATTTTCAAAGTATGCAAAATCAGAGAGAATAGTATAATGAACCTGGATGTACCGGTCACCCAACTTCAACAGTTTCGACTCAGGGTCAGCCTTGTTTTATCCCTCCCTCGGCTCCATCCCGACCCCTGGTTCATTTTAAATAAATTCCAGATGTCATACAATTTAATCTGCATTTTCATATATGTCTTTTAAAAAGAGGGATCTTTTTTTTAAAACGTAACTGCCATACCACTAACACCTAAAAATACCCCCCCCAATTTCCTCAATATGCTTAAATATCCAGACAATTTATTTGAACCAAAATCCAAATAAAAAAAAAATATATATATATATATATAGCATTGGTTAATGTGCCTCTTAGTCTCTCCTTTTCATAATTTGTATTTGGAGAAATTTCAAACATATACACACTAAACTGAATAAGATGCATCCTCAACATTCAGCTTCAACAATTATCAACATTGTCATTTTTGTCTCATCTATACCTCCACTGGCTCTCCAATCCTTGCTCAATTACTTATTTACACTTTTTGAGGTAAAATGCACTTACATTGAAATGTATAACGTTCGCTCTACATTTTGACAAATGGACACATAAATATAACCCACAACCCTCTCATGACACAGATTCCCTATTCCTCTCACCCCATCAAGGGCCATCACTGTTCTGATTGTGATTTTTTGGTGTGTTTGTGTGTGTTTAACCTTCGATTAGTGCCCATTATAGAACTTTATACTCCTTTTACATCTCAGCTTCTTTTTCTTACCATACCTTCTGTGAGATCAACCCATGTATGTGGATTAGTTTGTTTAACAGCTGTCACTACTGCAATATATTGATCCTTTCTCATTTTGATGGACAGTTGGTTAATTCAAGTTTTTGGTTCTTAAGAATAAAACTCTTTTTGTGTCTATATGTTTTCATTTCTCTTGTATAAATTTCTAGGAGTGGAATCACTTGATCAAAGACTAATTTTATAAGAAATTACTATACCTTTTCCAAAGTGGTTTTGTCATTTTACATTCCCAACAGCAATGTATGAAATTTCAAGTTGCTGCATATTGCCGGCCTTTGGTATTGTTAACGCTCAAGTCTCTTTTAATCTTTATGTATCTCCCTCTCTCTCTTGCAAACACATGTGCATTTCTATGTGTGTATGCAAAGGGTTGTTGCTGAAGAATCCAATCATTTGTCCAGCAGAATTTCTGGTCTAGATTTTTCTGATTGCATTCACATAATATGTTTCACATATTCCTCTGTTCCTTGAATTTTTTGTAATTTGGTATTTGGATCTAGAGGTGCAATCAGATTCAAGTTTAATTTTGCAAGATTGCTTCAAAGGTGGTGTACAGTTTCATTAAAAGATATATAATGATTGATATTCTCTCTCTTTGTGACATCTATTTTCAGTTTATCATCATTGCCTCAATCCATTACTTGATTAGGGATTGTGAAAATATTACATCATCCCTCCTTTGTTTATTAGTTGAAATACTGAGGAAAAGAAAACCTGCCTCCCTGATCAACTATTTGGCTAGGCTATGGCACAGATTATAAAGGAAAGGGAGGCCAATGCCAGGCATTTTTCCTTATTAGTTTTCAAAAAAAATTAGGTGGTTTCTTAGTATCCTCTAAAGGTAACCAATAGATTGTTGTTGCTTTGAGATTCACTAAAACTAATGGATTTAAACATATTGAATAGATTTAAATCCACTGCAATTATTATTTTTATCAATGGTCAAAATGTGCCATCACTGGCTAGTAGAAATTTATTTGGATTGGATCCTGTGAACTTTTGACCTGACCCTAGTAGTTTTTGGTAGCTTCCTTGCTTTATGTTATGGAAAGATGTTCTAAGCCAAATTGTTTATTCCTCGCCTCCTATCTAGAATAAACCATTTCTCCATGGAGCTCTTTTAATGGAAAAATATGCTTAGAAACTAAAATCTGCCTACTAGGGGTGCTCATTACTAATGGTCATTGTTTCTAGACATTTTTAGTGGGATGGAGGTAGGAAATATATTTATTTTGAAGAGAAAGTGCATTATGGGTTCATTATGAAACTTCCAACTCAAATTCAGGACCACAAGGTTTTTACTTAACCATTTTAATCTCCTAGATTTCTTTTCAGCCATACTGCAAAATCTCAGTTCCTGGTGACACCATATTGACATATTTGATTTATTCTACAATGCACATACAGTGGTCTCAGAATAATGATATTAACACTAGCACCAAAAAATGTGATTACTGAAAGCACGTTAATTATTTTTACAGGTTCTTTTCTTCCTGGTTCTCAGAGTATAGCTAAGTCAAATATATGTAACACATACTACCGTGCTTTAATGCTGCTTGGAAAATTCCCTTTAGTATAGTTATACCACCAATTAGATATATCTGGGTTTGCTTATTTCATTTGAATTTTGATTTTTTAGGGACTGCTTTTTAAATTTTAATTTTGCTTTATAATTATGTAAAACATCAACACTATTTCAAAGCCAAATCTACCAAACAAGGTAATAGTCTAGCTTTTATTCTTGACTGCTCTACCCCTTCCTTGCCCCTCATAGATAACTCTTCTTTAGTTTTATAGTTTTCTTTTTAAAGATAAGAAAATACGTGTATATTTATGTTTTATGTATTTATATAGTCTTTTCCTTTCCTTAGATAAATGTGGCAAAAAATATACACTTTCTTCTGGCTTTTTGTTGTTGTTGTTGCTATTTGTTAAAAATACGTAGCCAGGCTATCACTCATAGAAAGTATATATATATATATATATATATATATATATATATATTTATATAGCTGCAAGTACTCACTGATGTGAATGAACCAAGGTTTATTAAACTCATCCTCAGTACAGACATTCAGATTGTTTTAAATTATTTGTGATTATAGATAGCTGCCATAAATAGCCTTGTGCATATACATTTCAATTTTTTGTCTGTATAACTTTGAAATCAATTCTAGAAATATAATTGTTTAGCCAATGGGTAAATGTATATATAATTTTGCCGGATTTCATTTACAGGATTTTCAGGAGCTTATTACAAGCAACAATATAATGTTTAGTGAGGTATTACCCAGCTGCAATAATTTTACTTCAGGGAAATATATATGTGTTTATATATATTTATTCATATGTATTTATATGTATAGAAAAATAATATCATAAATAACAGAGTTTTTGTCTCTTCCTGTTAGTCTAAAATTGGTCAACTGCAAAGAGGAAAGAACTTCCTAACTTTAATAAACTTAATGGACAAGGTACTTAGATTTGAAGGTGTGCTACCCCAAAACATATATAGATTTGAGGATAACCATGACTGTTAAGATAGGAGAAAATATAAGTAAATTGGGTTTTAGATATGCTAACATTTTTACTAAGAAAGGACCCTGCCTAGATGAGAAAAACAATACGATATGTAGAGAGAGGGATAACTTGAAGTCTAGAAAGGTAAATATAAAAGTTTCTAGGGCAACCAGCTGAAAACCTGATTTAAAGATAAAAATCTGATGGTTGTTATTTAAGAAAGCAAAGAATCCAGTTCTAAGACATTTCTATGAATGAAGTATGAAACACCTGCCACCTAATTAGGATGACTGGTGACTAGAAGAAACGATTTTACGTGGGGGCTGAGAGGTGAGGGACAAACAGACAACGCTTTGGATTGGAGGGTATATATGTGGGAAGTCCTAGTAAGAACAGACCATGTGATTGCACACATCTGTGTGGGAAATTTAGAGAATAATTTAAGAATCTGATTAATTAATTTAGCCACATCAAATTAGTGTAGGAAATTAGACTGAGTACTTATGATTTACATATGGAGATAGATTTTATGCCTCTCAAGACCTCTCTATATTGTAGCAATATATTTGCTTTCTAATTGGCTTATTAAGCAAATGCTAGACTGAAGAACATTATCAGGGATACTAAACACATAAGATAAAGACCTCTTTCCCCCAATCTTAACAGTTATACTCCCTGTCCCCCCACTGCCCCAATGCTTGCTACCATTCTCTTGGAAAGCAGCAAAAGAAAGTACACCATCGGACTTTTGCTTCTGTCACCCTTAAAATTTCTAAGTCGGATATTCAACCAATGAACTTCTTGGAATCAAGTCACAGAGACACCCGAGCACTATCTTGGGACCTCTGTCCACAATACTTGTATCCCTATACTGAAAGACTCACATGTGCATTTGTATGTGTGTGTGAAAGGTTGTTGTTGAAGAATACAGATCAGTCTCCTTCCCAACATCAATCAGGATTCCTGTAAACCTCTTCTATAATTCCCACTCCTAAGATGCTCCCACAGTGAGAGCTCATAATAGCATGTCCTAGGCCATGGACTTTCGCCTGGGTTGCCTTTGCTTATTGGATATCTTCTTTGCATTCACCAACTGATTATTCAACTGGAGAATTAGACTGGGCTAGGGGTTGCAGAAACTAGATTATATTTAATAATAAAATCAGAAGAGTAGCTTACTATGAAGACAGATCCCCATGTGAAGGTTCTAGAGGTTGCAGAGCCTAATTATGGCTTATGTGCAATGTTAAATATAAGATTTAGGGATAGTAAGAGGCCTCTTACTTCCCCCCTTGAAGACACCTGCCATTTGCAATCACTGAGTAAATGCCAAATGCCTTCTGGGTGTTCTAATACTGCCAAACATAGCCCCCTCCCCAACCACTTATTTGCTCCTTGGAAAAGCTTGTTAATTTCTAGTCTCTAGCATGCCACCCCTAAATCCTGACCAATCAACCCCAACAAGCTTGTGATTCAAGTAGGCACTTAGATTGCTTGGGAAACCAAAAATGTCCAGGAAACAGAAAATAATTAGTGCGGAGATGCTAACATGCCTCTTTAGAGCTTTATGTGTGACCCTGGAAGCAAACAGAGAATAAGTTGCCATTAGATATTGTTAAGATCAATAGTTATTTTATGTCTTGAATGATAAGCATAAAAAGGAACACAGTGAAAATCTTGTTCTGTATGTACAGAGTAGTGAGACTGAGATAAAATAAATAAGCCCTTTTATACTTGAGGTTCTATTTGAACGTTTGTTTATTCGATTCTTAAATTTCATTGTTCATTTAGAACCATGAGTTTATATCACCTATGAGTTTATTTTGCTATCTCAAATTCGTTGTTGCTATTCACTCCTCAACCCTAGTTATCTACTTCCATTTTTTACTCATCAGTTCCAAATTCCAACAGATTATTCAGTTGGAGGATTAGACTGGGCTAGTGTCTGCAAATTGTTGATTCTTAAACACCCAGACGTGGAACACACAATAAAAATATTTGACAGTTCTATTTGATTATATATTTTAATTTTTAATTGATATATATTATATATTCACATATATATATAATCATCCAAAGTGTACAATCAGTGGTTCACAATATCATCATATAGCTGTGCATTTATCAGCACAATCAACTTTTTTCTTTTTTGTGAAAAATAATATACACAAAACAATAAATTTCAAAGCACAGCACAATTAGCTGTAGAACAGATTTCAGAATCTGGTATGGGTTACAATTCCACAATTTTAGGTTTTCACTTCTAGCTACTCTAAGATACTGGAGACTAAAAAAAATATCGATGTAATGGTTAGCAATCACACTCATTTGTTAAACCTTCTCTGTATAACTCCATCACTACCTTTGATCCTTCTCCTACCCTTTAGGGGTATTTGGGCTTTGCCCATTCTAACTTTTTCATGTTGGAAGGGGCTATCAATAATATGGGACAGGGAGATGGAACTGGTTGATGTTCTGGAGAAGCTGGCCCCTCTGCATTTCAGGACTTATCTGGTCCAAGGACCCATCTGCAGGTTATTTTTTCAGGACTTATCTGGTCCAAGGACCCATTTGGAGGTCATTTTTTCTGGAAAGTTACCCCAGTGCATGGAATATTTGTAAAATCTTATATAATGCTCTAGGTGTTCTTTAGGATTAGCAAGGATCGTTTTGGTTGGGGGTTGACAAGCTGTGATAGGTAGCAATGTCTAACTGAAGCTTGTGTAAGAGTGACCTCCAGAGTAGCCACTAGACTCCATTTGATCTCTCTCAGTCACTGATGCCTTATCTGTTACACTTCTTTTCCTCCTTTTGGTCAGGATAGCATTGTCAATTCCACAGTGCCAGCACCAGGCTCAACCCTGGGAGTCATCTTCCACACCACCAGGGAGACTTTCACCCTTGGATGTCATGTCCCATGAAGGGAGAGGATAATAATTTCACTTGCAGATTTGGCCTTAGAGAGAGAGAGAGACCACATTCGAGTAACAAAAGAGGTCCTCCAGAAGTAACTCTTAGGCATACCTATAGGTAGCCTAAGCTTCTCTGCTACATACATAGAATTCACAGAGCAAGCCTCTAGATCAAGGGCTTGGCCTATTGATTTGGGTGTCCCTAATGTTTGAAAGAGTGTCAAGAGTTTCACCAGTGATTGTCACAGTACCACGGTTTTCCCCGGTGGTAAAGTTTAGTAGTTCCATATTTTTTCTCCCATCCCTCAAAGGGCTTTGGCAATACTTTTTGATTATCTGCTAAATATACTCTGGGATGTATCCAGGCATTACATTAAACTATACAGAATTAA